>NC_053501.1:18741253-19341253 GCF_905171775.1 Rana temporaria
GGACATGTCGGACGAACGGGTTTCCAGCCGACAAGTTTTAAAGCATGCTTTAAAACTTTTGTCTGCTGGAAACCTGTCTGCTAGGCTGTACACATGGTCGGATCTGTCTGCTGAAACTGGTCTGCGGACCAGTTTCAGCAGACATGTTCGGTCGTGTGTACAAGGCCTTAGAGTCCATTGTTGCACTTTGTTCTCAGAGCCCTAAAAACCTGGGCACCCACAGTATGCAACTTCCTACTTTTAGAAATGTCATGGCTGTGAATATGCCTTTAGCGCATCCCATTCTATGTGCACCCTACATATGCTGCTGGGGGGTGTCCCTTAGAAATAACTTTTCCAAAATGTTATATCAGACTAAAGCAGCCATCTGGGTTTTTCGGTTAACCTTCATGCAATGATTTGTACTCCACTGACGCCTGGCGGTGCCTAGTTTTGAGTAAAAACTTTTGTTTAGGAGCTTATATAATGTATCAGCAGTAAGTGCACTCTTTGATTGACGCGCTTCATATCTCAATGATATACAGATTTATACAATTTATACCATTAGGCTGTCATTTTCACGCACAAGGCATTTGCTAGAAGTGCGGATCAGAATGTGATTTATTACAAGATATGTTGGAAATGATAGATTTATACATATAAAGAGGCATTTATTCTTTAAGCCGATCACATTCAAATATATCTGAAAACACTTAAAAAAAAAAAAAAAAAAAACATTTTTTAAGAAATTACCAAAACAAAACCCATTTAATGCATCAGCCAGTTAAGTAAGAGAGTTCTTTAGGAGATGTGCACAGATAATGCTGACCTTGCATTTTACTTAATTTAATTGCTCGTATGGCGTACATTCCGTAACGGGGATATATCACTATACTTTTGTCTCTGTACCCATTTCAAATTTTAATAACCATTACTGAGCTTAATACGGAGTCTCTCCGGCCCTGATATAAAAGGGTATTTTTAGATTCTTCTCAAGCACACGCGCCAGTATATTCTTGAATAATTTATTAATTCTAATGTTTAATACGCAGATTTACACAATTGCTTGATTACAGGCGGGTTTGTTGCTTACTTTGGGAACAGCACAAGAATATTTATACAGCTTAAATAACAGTGCTGCAGCGTCTGCCTAGTTTGCCCCTGAATTGGGGCAGACAAAGGTTTTAAAATCCGTCTATCTCTCTTCAATGTCAAAAAGCGATTTTGAAAGGAATACCTGCAGTTTACTTTTATTGGAGTACCCAGTTTGAGTTTATCCAAGATTTACCTACAATTTGTATTTGATGTCACTCTGACATTTACTTCCAGATTTGGAAACTTTACATTTTATTTTTTTATAAGCCATAGCACCAGGGCAGGACTTAGGGTGGTGGGGGCCCCTGGGCTTGAGTGTTGAAGGGGCCCCCTGGAGCCGAGAATTGGGGGGGATCGAAGCTGTTGAGCGGGGGGGGGGCGAATTGAATTTGTTGAGCGGGGGGGAGCGCATTAAAGTTGTTGAGCGGGGGGGGATTTTGCAGTTGTTGAGGGGGGGAGTGCCTCTCACCTGTGCCAACAGCCGGGGCCACAGACTGTCATTAGCCCGGCTGTCGGCTTTCTTCCCTTCAGCAGCCACAGTCCTCCACACACCACTCCGGTTCCTCCTGCTTCCGTGCTGCCTCCTCTTGCAGTCGGGGAAAATTAACCCTTTTGCGGGACTGCGGGCAGAAGCTGTCTGTGCGGGAAAGTCCCACAGAATCTGTGCGTGTTGGGAGGTATGCGCAGGGCCGCCATCAGGAATTTTGGGGCCCTTTGCACAGCTTAAGGCATGGGCCCCCTGAAGCAGAGAACCTAGGGGGGGTGGGGGTGCTGCCGCCTGAAATTGAGAAGCGTGGGGGCTGCCGCAAATTGAGAAGCGGGGGGGCCTTTACAAAAAAAAGAAATAAAGAAGAAAACAAATATATATAAATATATGTAGCCATCCGGGGCCCTGGGGACCTCTGGGCCTTTTAATAAAAAGAAAAAATAAACCTCTGGGCCCTTTAATAATAAAAAAAAAACATTTATAAAAAATACATAAAAAAAGGGAGGTTGCCAAACCCGGGGGCCCTGGGGACCTCTGGGCCCCTGGGAACCTCTGGGCCTTTTAATAAAAAAATAAACAAAAATAAAAAAATAAACATTTATAAAAAAAATAAAAAAGGGGGGGGTTGCCACATGGGGCCCAGGGGACCTCTGAGCCCTTTAATAAAAAAAAAAATATATATATATATATATATATATATATATATATATATATATAAAATGTAATTTTTTTTATAAAAAAATAAAAAAGGTGGGTTGCCATCCGGGGGCCCTGGAGACCCCTGGGCCCTTTAATAATAATAATAATAATAATATATATATATATATATATATATATATATATATAAAAACATTTTTTTACAAAAAATAAATAAAAAAAAGGGGGGTTGCCGTCCGGGGCCCTGGGGACCTCCGGACCCCTAAAAAAAAAAAAAAAAAAAAAAAATGTTTTTTTTTTTTTTTTTTTAAAGGGGGCCCCCTATTGGGTGGGGCCCCTGGGCTTGAGCCCAGTCAAGGCCAATGGTAAGTCCGGCCCTGCATAGCACACATACCCACATGTCCCCCTCTCTATAGATTACATGTCCCCCTCTCTATAGATTACAAACACTTACAAATTAATAAGATATTTTAATGAAAAGAAAATATTAACCATGTGCTTACAGGGGACTTTCACCCTCTTCCTGCCCAGGCCCATTTTCAGCTTTCAGCGCAGTCACACGTTGAATGACAATTGCACGGTCATGCAACACTGAACCCGTATGAAATGTGTATCTTTTTTTTGAGGCAGAGCTTTCTTTTGGCGGTATTTAATCATTACTGTGTTTTTTTTATTTTTTTTGCTAAACAAATGAAAAATTACTGACATTTTGGGGGGAAAAAAAGTTTTAGTTTTGGTTATAAAACTTTGCAAATAAGTAATTTTTCTCCTACACTGATGTGTGCTGATGAGGCTGAACTGATATGCTACACTGATGGGCACTGATAAGGAGGCACTAATGAGGCTACACTGATATGTGGCAAGTAATGACATAACATGGACTTTTTAGGCATACCAGTACACAATGTAAAATGAAAATATCTTCAATACATAATATATACAAAAAAAAGATAATTTAGCTTAAAATCCCGCTTATGTGTACTGCCTATATGATAAAGTATTAGCCACTCATATATCAAATCATTGCACTTCATAGAAGATTGAAATATTGATATACGGTGTAGTAAACTAAATTCCAGAGTGCTTGATGTACTGTAGATTTGTGGTGTACTGTAACTTGTTTTTCTCTAGATGGGGTAAGTGCTGGGAGGCCGACCAACTGCAAAACCCCCAAGGGGGTGCAGTGAGTGACCCTGCAGGTGGAGGGGGTGCCACCGGCCAACCGGGAGGGTTTTGCTTGCTGCCCCCCCTCCTCCCCCCCAAAAAAAACACCAGCCGCCACTGGGATCAAGTGAGGATTCCAGTAATTATAAGGGAAGGCAAGGGGGCATACAGCTACCTAAACATTTATTTTGTTACCTTAAAGCGGAGTTCCACCTAAAAATGGAACTTCCGCTTAACCCACTCCTCGCCCCCTTACATGCCACATTTGGCATGTAATATTTTTGGGGGGGGAGTGGGGGCTTCAGGAGAAGGGGACTTCCTGTCCCACTTCCTCCTTCCACCGAGGGGCTGGAAAGGCGATTAGCTTAATCGCCTTCTTGCAGCCCCTCCCTGTAGGCGAGCGCCTGTCCAATCGGACGGCGCCGCTCGCGCATGCGCAGTGGGTGCCCGGCCGTGAAGCCGAAAGCTGTCACTGCCGGGTACCCACACTAGGAATGAAGACGCCGGCCGGCGAGGGGGGGGCGAGGAGCGGAGCCCCGGCCAGCGCGTTGCTGGAGCCGTGGAGCAGGTAAGTGTCTGTTTATTAAAAGCCAGCAGCTACACTTTTTGTAGCTGCTGACTTTTAATAAACTTAAAAAAAGGCTGGAACTCCCCTTTAATGCAAGGAATGCATAAAAGTAAAAAATGTTTAGGCTTTGGAAGTGCTTTAATTTGTTGCACAATATACTGTGCATATACTGTGTAGATAGATAGCTATATCATTGCATGTGCAATATAGGTCCACATATGTACGTGTGTAATAGAAAAAAATACATAACTGCATTTCCATTAAGACCTTCGCACTTTTCGCCGCCAGCTACACAACCTATAAATAGCAAGAAATTGCACACATCTATTTTCAACTTTGCCCATTATTGTGTGAGATGGAAAGTTTTATATTCAAAGGGAGACAGAGAAAAGGAAATCCTATCTTGATGAAAGCGCGGGTGTCACTCGCTCAGAGTTCAACATGAACTGGAAGGCAAATGTTCTAATAGTTTGAAGTCATTTCCATCCCATTCCGTAGGAGAATTCATCATATGCATACACACAGCCTTGTCTCCACACTTGTAATATGCACTGACCAGTCTCGGGTGAAATTGAGAACACGCTACAGTTTTTCCTCTCCCCGCTCAGCTCATATTCAGATGCATGTAACCAATGAAGTGTGACATTGTATTTCATCAACGCCTACAAGTGCACTGTACAACTCTCTGAAAATACATTTATTGAGAAGCAGCGGCTTAGATCAAAATGAGGATGATGCGAGTCCTATCGGCATACAAACAAGAAATGGAGGAGGAGCAGGCAACGTAGGTCATTTGATGGTTCATTGACATTAAAGGTGAATGCTGCTCCAGATATAAAACTGGTGGTAAAACCTCCTTAAAAGAAGAGGAGTTGAAATTGGGGATTTGTTTTCAAGATGCAAATTTCACGGCTGTAATCCTAATCCTTGTTTCTTTATATCTAATCAGGAATAAATATGAGCATAGCTGGTGTCCCATGTGTATGCTTGTTTGAAGTCATTGACCCATGTTGTGAAGGGAGGATAAAGAAAACAAACCTGGTGTCAGGACCTGAATTACCTGCTGGTGGCACTGTGCTTTCCAGAGTGGAAAGTTGTAGTTCCACCAGCAGGTGTCTCCCAGCAGCCAACAGTTCCCAGTAATCAGCTCCACTTGGTGTTGGCTACTGGGAGGGTACTTAAAGTGCTACTAAACCCACCACAGTAAAATCTGTCTGTATATGCAGCATAGAATGCTTGTTACACTCACTGTGGAACTTAAGGAGATAATCCTCTGCATTGTATAAAAGGGCTGTTATCCTGTATGCTAGCTAACACAGGCAGAGTAGCCGACCTGCATATGCTCAGTTGTGTCTTTTATGCTGGAGAGAACATTTACTTGTTCTCAGAGCTAGCCAGTAGTGTTGCTCACGAATATTCGCATTGCGAATATTCGTTACGAATATGGCATATTCGAATATTCGCGAATAACTCGAATTTCGCGGCCAATATTCGCTATTCCGAATATTCGTGATTTTTCAATTTTATTTTTAAAACATATCACATCCTAGTGATCTCCATCGACGTCTAAAAGCATTGCTGGTATGATTAGAGACCCTGGGCCGAGTAGCTAAGCTGAGGTGATCCTTTTACGGTCAATCGAAACGTACGTCGGAGGCGGCCCTGGTCACGTGACGCCCCCCCGCTCTGGTGAGCTGACAGGAAGGAGTTGATGGTGGAACTACGGCGGTGGTATCTGATCCCTGCAACCCAAATTTGAACCGCAGATTGTCGGTAACAGGCCTGCAGTCCCAGTGCCGGGTAGGCACTTTAAAGTAAGAGGCCATTTGGCTTTCCGTGTTTTATATTGTTTTTACTATTAAAACGTTATTACGCTATTGGCGTCTACCGGTTTTTTCTTTGCATATTCCCCCTATCTGGAACGCCTGGAAACGAGATTCAATAGTCCATATCCATGTGTGTGTAGGCACAATCCTGCACTGGCCCGTATGACTATCTTTTTAAGTAAAGTGGTCAACAGGCTCTGGTAAGAGCATTTTATATACAAAGCACCTTGGGTGGAAATAAGTGAACTCTGAAAAGTATGGTGGTGGCATTTTCTACTTTTCTCCACTAGGAAGATCACAACAATTATCAAGATTCGTTCTGGCTTTCTATGCATGTTATTGGGACTCTATTCTTTGGTTTTCAACTCAGTGAACTTTAGTGTTTTTTTCTGATTGACACTGCAGAGGAATCTGCCTATCCATGCACGTTTGCATGGGACATTTTTGTTGTATATTGATTTATATCCTCTATGTTCCTGAAACCACTGTTCACACATGTTTTGGAAACTAATGTATTCGTTTTTATTATTTATTTATTTATTGTTGCACATTGCTGTGTGGTAATCCACATATCACAATCACTATTGTGTGGTTGAGCGCCCTCTACCTTTTATTTTTTCATGTTTAGCTACTCCCATGAATCTTGAGCAGAAGACATGATCCCACATTGTGACATAAATTGTGTCACAACCCTGCCAGGACCTACTTGTTGAAGGCAGTGAGCAGAGAATATGATAAATGTCTAGCCTGACAGATGAGATCCCCAGCTGGGAGGGACTTTTTTTTAGGACTGTGTTGCACAGAGCCAATTAAAGAGAAAGTGTCCATTGACAACAGAATACTTACGTGGATGATTGTATTCTCTGGAGAATTGGGCTGCTTTTCGAACTTGGTACTACAAGACTTGGCTGTGCGCGGCTCCCTATGGTGAGGCACCAGCATTTGATGCTCAGAGAGTGACTGAGCATACAAAGTTCCAATTGTTTTGGATAAAACTCCTCAGCGCTCATCCTGTGTCATATTCGTGTGTCTGCTGCCATCTCCCTTGTCACACAAGCCCCCAGATATTTCAAGCTTCTCATTGTACACCATAAAAGCCTGTGCATGCATAATGGAGCAAACCACTATTTATTAAAGAGAATTTCCAGCTTATACCATGCTGTTTCCAAATAATATAAAAGCCTCAGAGATTCCAAACTGCAAAAATATATCGGGTAGCTGAGCACAGCTGTAGGAAGAACAAAGGAGGACATACTGTATGAGAAGAATTACACAACAGGGACGCTTTCATATTATCTTCAGGTTTGGCCTCAGAACTGATGAACTCTGCCTCACCCAACAGCCCACATCCGGCAGCCTGAAATGTGGTAATGTATAAAAACCAACTCATCATTTTTTTTCTTTTCTCTGGTTAGTAGCTCTCCAAAGACTCAGCAAGCAGAGTAAGTGAACTTGCTAAGCGGTCAGGGTTAGGATGTCCATCTAAAAAACACAAATTCTTTCATCGTGAACGACAATGGAAACCCAGGCTCTACAGGAATTAGTATCCTCGTCGTTTAAACTCAAACTCTAGTGAAAACTTTTCTCTTAGTTTTGAATAAATGAGGAAAGGGTTTGAAAATCTCTACAAGTTTCCCCTAACTTGCTGCCACAAAAATACCACACACTAAAGTTGGAAGTGGGAGAAGGTCTCCCCAATGGAATTCTAGACAGAAACAGAGACCTCAAAGTGGTTCTAATGATTATTGTGCAAAAAACTAGTAAACTTTAATTTTTTTATTTTTTTTCCTTGTGTCTTAGCTGGAGATTTCCCCTTCACTAACTGTTGCTGTGACATGACAGGGAAGTCCAACTTCCCAACATATTATATATAGGGTTTTTATGCCTTCTTCTGGATCAACTGGGTAAATGAATGTGTATTAGGAGGTTTTCGATACATTTTAACTTAACTACGAATTATTACTCAGTAAGACAGGACCAAGAGCTGCAATTGTCTTAAGGCAGAGGTCCACATTCCCCAACCCCTGGACCATGGGCTGGTGATGTTTGGGACCTGTTAGGAACTGGACAGCACAGGCCACACAGCAGAAGGTAAAAAATTGTTTCCCACAAAACTGGTCCCTGGTGCCATAAAGGGTGGGGACCGCTAGCTTGCACAGGTAGATCATTTATCGGTCATTGTTGCACCAGGCAAAACACTATACTACCTATAATGAATGATATTTCTATTGTATGTTGCAAGATGTCCCTATATAAATGGTTCAGTATTTACTGTAGTATTTCCCTCCAGGGCAGAAACGAGACCAAAATTACCATCATGAAAGGGATTCAATCCAGCTGCAACCTGGTAGCGTTTCAAATTTTTTTTTTTTTTTTAAAGATTTGAAGATATTGTAGAGAATTGTGCAAGTAGTATCAAAGTTGCACTAACCAGCTTGAAAAATGTTTTAAGCTATAAATATCCTCTCTGGAAATATTCCTCATTCTCCACTATATCGTCCCCTTACCTCAAACTGGTTTAGTTTTACTTTATTTTTCTTACAAACAAGTTTAACCAATCAAATCAAGGGTCATCTGAGATAGTTAGGAATATAACTTAATCTCCAGATAACGCCAAGCCAATTAGCAGGTACTTGGCCCTGGAATAGTTCATTAATTTCTCTTAACTATTTTAGGACCCGCTATCTTCTTCCATTTTTGCTATAACTAAATATTACCTTTTATATTCTCCTATCTTGATTATATATGATTGTTATTGATGATAGCTAGAATAACATCACTAAATTGTTATAACTACTGTAAATAATTGTTGGCAGAGACAACAAAGCTCAAAAAAGTCACCAAAAATATTAGAAGCTGGAGGCTAACCAAAACAAAACTACCAGATTTGGATAAACACTGCCTTTAACCACTTCCTTACTGGGCACTTAAAGCGGTGGTTCACCCTCCTTAACATCATTATAGCATTACATTCGGCATCGTAGCGCGAGCTACAGTATGCCGGTCTTACATTTTTTATCCCCGTACTCACTGTGCTATTGATCATTGAAGATTCCGACTCCCGCGGGGAATGGGCGTGCCTATGGAGAGGGAGGATGATTGACAGCCGGCTCTGGCACGTCACGCTCCCCGAAGACAGCCGGAGTAGGTCTCGGCTCTTCACGGCGCCTGCGCACAGGCTATGCGCAGGCGCCGTGAAGAGCCAAGCCTATTTCGGCTATTTCCGGAGAAGCGTGACGTGCCAGGGCCGGCCGTCAATCACCTTCTCTCACCATAGGAACGCCCATTCCCCGGAATCTTCAATGTGGAATAGCACAGTGAGTACGGGGATAAAAAATGTAAGACCGGCATACTGTAGCTCGCGCTACGATGCCGAATGTAATGCTAGAATAAAAATTTTTTTTTTTTTTTTTAATAGGGTGAACCCCCGCTTTAAACCCCCTTCCTGCCCAGACCAATTTTCAGCTTTCAGCGCTGACGCATTTTGAATGACAATTGCGCGGTCATACAACACTTTACCCAAATTATATTTTTATCATGTTTTTCCCCACAAATAGAGCTTTCTTTTGGTGGTATTTGATCAACTCTGCGGTTTTTATTTTTTGCGCTATAAATAAAAAAAAACAGAGCATTTAAAAAAAAACACAATATTTTTTTACTTTTTGTTATAATAATATACTTTCTAATATAGAAAGCATGTTATAGTGGATTTGTATTGTGCAGCATTGTGACTGGTGGTGTATTTGGGTACTGCAGAATTTTCTTTTCTTTTTTGGTGCGTAACCTCTGCTACACACAGTGACAAACGTTACTGGAAATAAAGTTTTATAACTGGTGCGATAAACCAGTGGCCCCCCAAAACGACAGATTGAAGTGGGGTGTTATATAAAAAAATGCTTTCATAATAGTGTATTTGGGTACTGCAGAATTGTTGCCTCTTTTGCTGCGTTACCTCTGCTACACACAGTGACAAACGTTACTGAAAAAAGTTTTATAACTGGTGCGATAAACCAGTGGCTCCCCAAAACGACAGATTGAAGTGGGGTGTTATATACCTTCTTCCACATATAATGCGCTTCTCTAGAGACCTTTGTCACAGGGTCATTTAAAAAAGGACAGGCAGAGGAAGAGGCAGGCCCTTGCGCAGGGGTGGTAGGGGTAGGGCAGGAGCACCAGACCGTAGCCAAAGTGGGAAGTGGCACAAGGTGTGTTCTATTACATCAAAGGATGCACCAGACTTGGTTCAGTGGCTCACCACCAACACCACCACCACCATATACCCTCCGCTTGAGTCACAGGAATTATTTTCCGATCCATCAGAAGACATTTCGGATGCGCAGCCATTCTTGGCATTGGATCAGGAAGAGGAGGTAGCAACAGCCGCCACTCAGCAGTCTGACGGCATCACGTGACACGCCGGGCAAATAAATAGCAGGTCGTCCAGGGACGTCAAAACCCGGCACTTGAGAGCCGCGCTGTGGACGTCTTTCGTAGTTAAAGAAGATCTTCATCCCCCCATCCATTTTATTTAACATCTGTTTACATGGATGCAGGTCCTGCACAGTTAAAGTGGATGTAAACCCTCCATACACCCAGTGAAGTGAACAGCCTCAGATGATACACCGAGATTAACCAAATCTCCCTACATAGGTTTTATATGTATATCTGATGTCTTCACATTTATATACTGTTTGGAAAGTTGAGATCCTGTTTTTTTTTTTGTATAATCAGTTTTATTGTTTTTCCAACACATAAATCACATACATACATTTACCAGGAAGTTGCATAGTGAACGAAATGGCGACCACGCAGGGTCTCATAGACTGTAAGGTGCCCCTTGGGGGTCAGTGAACATGCAGTACATTGACAAACAGCGCCAAAATAGCAGGCAACAACTGGGTGTCTCGTGTAGTAGTCTCCCCTAAAGGCAGTGCAATTGTCTATTGTGCAGTATGGGGTCGGGTTGCTGCGTCTGCTCTTTATGAAATATCTGGGAGAAGCCCCTGCTCGCGGGCAGGGCGGGGGGAGGGGGGCCCAGGGGCCTCCAGCTGTCCACCCCCCACCGCCGCCCACGCCACAGGCGCCCCCCCACAAGGCATGGGGACCAGCCACGAGGCTATCCTCGTTCCCCTGACATCAGGGGACGGCCCCGTCATCCCCAGAGTTTTGTAATTCCAGCCCTGTGCCCGACCCCTCAATTGACCCCTTGGTCGGTAGCGCCATTATTAACACAACATATTAACTGATATTCCTGGGCAAAACAGGGTAGACTGGGGAGAAAGGGAAAAAGCAGGGAGGGGGAGGGAGGGGTAGAGTAAGAAAAAAGACAGACAAAGACAGTCCAGGTGTACTTGCGATTTCTCAAGGTGCTGCTAGCTTCCACACGCCGGGCCCGGCATTGTGGGGAGAAGTCTCCTCAGATAGTTCCTCTTCATCCAGCACAGCCAAACACATGGGCATGGGGCTCGTTCCTATTCTTGTACTAATCTGCGGGCCTTAAGGGAGGGATCTGATAGTTCTAATAAAGCGATATCCAAGCTAGAAGGGACAAAAGTGGGGTTGGTAGTGTAATCCGACCAGGGGGCCCATATGGTGTTGAATCGTTCACGTGTGTCACGGCAGGTCGCTATCCAGTCCTCCGCTTCTCTGACTGCATTCACCCCAGCGATCCATTCCCCCCTTGTAGGGATTCTGGATGTTTTCCAGTGAACCGGCAGTAGACGCCTCGCCGCATTAAGCAGGTGAGGTAGCATGCACTTCTTGTACTGTTGGATGGGGATCGTGGGGACATGCAGCAGGAAGTGTTTCGGAGAGAGAGGGATCTCCACCCCGGTCACTACTTTGATCTGATCCCGTATGTCTTCCCAGAAGGGTCTGACCAAGGGGCAGTCCCACCAAATATGGAGCAGCGTTCCCCTGAGATTACAACCCCGCCAGCACAACGGTGACATAGAAGTGTAAATATTAGCCAGGTCTGCTGGGACCCTATACCAACGGGACAAGAGCTTGAAATTCGTCTCCTGTGTTCTCGAGTCGATGGAGGACGAATGGGTCAATTGGTATAGATGGGTAAGTTGTGCCTCTGTAAATGTCGTCCCCAGGTCAGATTCCCACCGTCGTACATAGGCAGGTCTAACCTGCGCCGTAGCTGAGGTAAGAAGACTGTATAGTTCTGACACTATGTGGGCGGTAGGGGCGTCGTCAGTAAACAACCGTTCAAATGGGGTAAGTGTTGAGGGGTCTCTAATATTGCGACCGTGGATCTCAAAAAAGTGGTGTAGTTGTCTGTATTTCCAGAAGTTCATACGGGAACCCTGTCTACCCACTGGGAGCGCCTCATAGCTCAGGAGTTTGCCACCTCCCATAAGTTTCCCACAACTGGCGTTCCCATCATCCAACCACGATTCGAAGAAAGACATCTGCTCACCCGGGGGGAACCATTGGAAACCCCCCAGGGGGGCCAGAGGGGACACAGGGGGGGCCAAGTGAATCTCGGCGTTCGTCTTATCCCAGACTGTCAGAACATGAGACGTCAGAGGGGAGGTTGTGTCAGACAGCCCCCTGTGTTCCCTTGCCAACCACGGAGCGTAGGATAAGTTCCTGCCCGCCAGACTTTTTTCCAGGGGTACCCAGACCTTGGTATGGGTGTGAAAACGCCAGTTGAGGATCCTCTGTAGAGCTATTGCTCGATAGTACTGTTTAATATCAGGGACCCCTAGGCCTCCCGTTCGCTTTGAGCGCCGCAGTATCCTAAGCGCCACTCTAGGTTTACGTGCATTCCATATAAAAGCGGACATCATGCTGGAGATACGGTCAAAGAATTGTTTGGGTAAGGGGATCGGGAGCATTTGTAAGTAGAAAAGAATGCGCGGCAGTACAGTCATCTTTAAAATATTTACCCGACCTAGCCAAGTGAAGGCCGATCGCGTCCATTTCAGGAGGTCACTTTTGACCGTGGCTAATAATGGGGCATAGTTAGCTAAATATAGGGTATCAAATCTGTCGGTCAACTGCACACCCAAGTAACGCATGGATGTCGTGGTCCAGGTGAAAGGGAAAGAGGCTCGGAGACCCGTGGCTAAGTGGGCGGGAAGATTAATGGGGAGAATCTCCGATTTTGACATGTTGATTTTAAAATTGGACAGGGTCCCGAAGAGTTTCAATTCTCTCATCAGGTTAGGCAATGATATCGTCGGGTTCGATAGGTGGAAAAGAACATCGTCCGCGTATGCCGAGAGCTTATGCTCTGTGTGTCCAACCTGCAGGCCTGTAATGTCTGGGTTGGCTCGCACGGTCCGAAGCAGGGGTTCTAAAACTAAAGCGAACAAGAGGGGTGACAGGGGGCACCCCTGTCTTGTACCATTTCTAATGGGGAATCTCGAGGATAGGGTTCCGTTTACTTTGACCTGAGCACAAGGTGTTGAATAGAGGGACAGGATCATGCTCAGTAGTCGTGGGCCTAGACCGATCGATCGCAGGACCTCCGTCATATACGGCCAGTCCACACGATCGAAGGCCTTTTCGGCGTCAGTTGAAAGAATAATATAGGACGGGGAGGTTGGGCAGGTCCGGGCCCAGTGGATAAGTTGAACTGCTCTCAGGGAGTTATCTCTGGCTTCCCGACCAACTATGAAGCCTGTCTGGTCAGGGTGCACGATTCCGGGTAGGAGGTGTTTGATCCTGTTCGCTAATACTTTTGCTAGGAGCTTAATGTCCAAATTAAGGAGGGAGATAGGGCGGTAGCTTTGGGGGACGGTGGGGTCCTTGCCCTCTTTGGGGATCACAGTAATGTGAGCAAGCAGAGCTTCTGAGGGGATGATTTTACCCCCCGCTAAAGAGTTAAAATATTTGCACATAGGAGCCGCCAGATGGGAAAGGAAGGTCTTATAATATGCCTTACTAAACCCATCAGGGCCTGGGCTCTTCCCGTTAGGCAAGGACTCCACCGTGGCCCCGAGCTCTGTGGTGGTGATCGGGAGTTCTAGTGTCGCGGACTGGTCGTCTGTGAGTGGGGGGAGGTTAGCCGATTCAAGATACCGCTGAATCGCCTGTTGTCTGGTATTCTGCGTGTCGGGGGGAGTGTTGGAGCTCAGATTGTATAGGCTGGCGTAATAGTCTCGAAACCCCGAAGCTATTGTGGAGGAGCGTACCGCCAATTCCCCTGAAGGAGTGCGCAGCTTCTGCACGTGGGATGTAGCCTGTTGTTTCCTAATTGCCTGTGCAAGCATTCGACCGCACTTGCTCCCGTGTTCATAGAATTTGTGGGATACGTAGCGGAATTGTTTACAGGTTTGGCGATCTAATAATCTTAAAAATAGTTCTCTCAATTCTGTCAGTTCTCTCAGAGCCTCGGGGGTGCCACTCGCCTTATGTTTTAACTCAGCCTTCCCCAGGGCAGTGTGTACCCTGAGAAAGTCTGCACCGCGCTCCCGCTTCAGTCTCGCGCCTTGTGAAATCAGTTCCCCTCTAACCACTGCCTTGTGGGCCTCCCATATCAGACCATCCTCCAATCCGTCAGCCGAGTTTTCAGCAAAGTAGTGGGACAACGTGTCCGACACTCCCTTCACTGCAACTGGGTCATCCAGCAGGTTGTCGTTCAGCCTCCACGTCCAAGCCTTGTTCAGGCCCGACGGCAAGTCTATAGCAATAGTGACCGGGGCGTGGTCTGAAATAGATATGTTGCCTATGGTTGCCGTCTGGAGCAGGTCCAGTGTTTTGAAATCTACATATATGTGGTCTATTCGTGTGTAGACATCATGGACTTTGTAGTAATAACTAAAGTCGCGGCCCGTAGGGTGCAGCGTGCGCCAGCAGTCGACGAGGAGGCGGGACTGTAGCGCTTTCCGGAAATGCCTGAGAAAAGCGTAAGAATGCGGGGTTTTCGCATGAGAAGTATCTAGCAGGGGGTCGGGGCTGACGTTAAAGTCTCCTCCTATAATCAACCGGCCTTCCCTAAAGTCCGTCAGTTTGTCCAAGGTAGAGTCAATAAAGGTGAGTTGGTCTGAGTTTGGTGCATAGATCGTCGCAAATGTGTACATCTGGCCCGCTATGCTACCCTTAAGGAACACGTATCTACCTCGGGGGTCTGTTTCGTTGCCTGAGGGCTGAAAGGGGCAGGATTTATGTATAGCTATAGCTGTCCCCCTAGACTTGGGCGTCGGAGAGGTACTAATGAACCACTGGTTAAAGAGATGGGTGGGCAGCCTAGGGAGGGACTGGGGTGTAAAATGGGTCTCCTGAAGAAAGAGCACCTGTGTTTTCAGTCGCTTTAGTTCCCACCACAGTTTACTGCGTTTGTGAGGGGAACAAAGCCCCCTAACATTGTATGAGCTTACCTTGAGAGAAGCCATGTGTGAAGGTGGGGACCGATGAGTCTAGCTGGCTGGTGACGAGCCCGGCGCGGGAGTCCGGCAGTGTGGCACACCTGGTAGAAGGAAGATAGAAGTGAGGGAGTAGAGCAGAGAGAGCGGGGGGGGGGAAACATGAAAGGTAAGTAAAAAGTAAACAATATATTCAACAGTGCGACCGAAGTCACTACATACAACATCACAACTAAGGGTCTCGCCCAGGGCCCCGTCCCCTATATGGGGGGGGTTCCTGGACGTTGGCCCGGGGTCCCGGCAGGGACCATCACCCCTAAAAGGGTGGCCTATTGGGGGTACGTGAGCCAACATGGGGATGAGACGGGAATACTCCCAGCCCCGCCCACCTCACCTAACTTGGTGCACGAGGGGGGGGGGAGAACCGAAGGAATAAGCCCACAAGGGGAAGGACCTGTCCGGCCTCTGGGAGCCATTAGAGTTCAGTACTTGTGTTCCAGGCCAAGGTAGCGGGTAAAGTCGTCCCCCATAGTGTCCCCTAAGGAAGCGTATAGGACCATACGGCTAAGATGGGGTGAGGTTAGTAAAAAAAAAGGGGGGAGAAACAAATGAGGGGGGCAAGGCGCGTCTGATCCTGGGGCCCTGTGAAAAGGCATAGTCTGTGGCTCTTTCGACCAGGGGAGTAGCAACTTAGTTAGTAGCTGAAATAACCGTATCGCTGTGCGGTCGCGCCGGTATCTCTTCAAGAGGTAGGGTCTGCTGGAGAATCTGTGGGGCGGCGGTTACGATCTCTTCTGCGGTTTCGGCGTGAGGCCGATTGCCATGGCTGGGACTGTGGTAGTTTCGGCTGCAGCTGGGCCGACCAGCCCCTCCAGTCTGGGAAGTCTATTGGGTCTAAATCCAGGGAGGACAGGAAGTCCGGAAGATCATCCTTAGTGCGGAGTGTCACAGTCCTGCCCTCCTTGGTGACTTGTAGGTAAAAGGGGAACCCCCAGCGATACGTCAGTCCTGCGTCTTGAATAGCTGTCAGCAAAGGGCGCAGTGCTCTGCGTTGCATGAGAGTGCGTCTAGAGATATCTTGGTAGAAGGCTAAGTGCGCGCCATCAAAGTCGAAAAAAGGTTTTCCACGCATCTTCTGCATGATGCGGTCTTTTAGGGTGTACTTATGCAGTTTGCAAATAATGTCCCTAGGATTATTCACATCTTGGGAGGGGGGTTTCAGAGCTCTGTGTGCCCGGTCTATTTCAATAGTGGCCGTTGCTGGGAGACCGAGTATTTCTTTGAAAACACCCTCCAGGGTAGGGATAATGTCCCGTGCACCCGTAGCCTCCGGTAGGCCACGGATCCTGATATTGGCCCTGCGGCTACGGTTCTCCATATCGTCGAGCTGACAGAGCAGGGCCTCAATCTGATGGTCTTGTGCGGTACATTTCTCTTGTAATAAAGAGATGGCCGGGAGGGACTCTTCAAATCTCTGTTCCAGGGATTCCAACCTTCCCCCTAAGTGTGTGGTATCAGCCTTGAGCTGAGCTATGTCCTCCTTCAGGGCCTTCTCAACCCTGTCTGCAAACCGTTCTAAGTCTGCCTTGGTGGGGAGGGAGTAAATATGGCGCCGTATGTCCATGTCATCCAGGGGGTCTGGGGCCTCCTGATCATCCTCCCTCAGCATGGGAAAGTTTGGGGAGTCCCGGGGGGGAGATTCACTCACCGATCCCGGGGATGGAGTCGGGGATCCTTCTGAAGCCTGTGACCGGGTGTGCTGTGAGGCCTTGGGAGTCTTAGAGGCCTTCGACGCCGCCGCCATTTTCGGAGCCTCGCGGCCGCGAGTGCTGCTCCCGGCAAAGAAATCCAGCTGTCCTTGCCTGGTACGGTCCGTCCTCGGTGGCTGGGAGGTGGACCGGTTTCGCTGGGACATTTTAGGCTGCGGATGGGGTAGGATTCTCCCCGTAGCTGATGGCTAGGTGCGGCGGTGAGACGGAGCTGAGGAGATGCACATCCTCACTCCTCCATAGCCAGGACACGCCCCCTTGAGATCCTGTTTTAACACAGAGTGTGATGTCTGGGCATACAGCCAAGATAGCTAACATTGCTGATTGGAGGAAAGGCACACACCCCCTCTCATCATAGGCAGAGACTCTCAGATCTGTTTTGTAATAGGAGCTGATCTCTGCTAATCTATTTTAGCAACCTTCTTTGACAAAAGATTCTGGCTGCTTTTGTCTAAAAAGTCAAAAAATATGTCAGGAGTTCTCAGGCTAACAGAGGCACCGCTCAGAAGAGAGCTATAAGATAACACAATACTACAGATATATGTGACCAGATCAAATTTTATGAATCAGGTTTATCCACTTTAAAGGAGAAGTATAGTCAAAGCTATTTTGTTCATTCCTGCACTAAAGCCCGCTGTCGGCTGACGTCACTTAGCCGGCCCAGGCTCTAGGTCATACCTGACTTTATAGTCGGGATCCACACAGATGCTTGGAATGACAGCTGACTCTACTCCCGCCCCCTCCACAGCTCAGCGCTCCAGTGAGCACTGGAGGGGTAGGGCAGTGAGCCGGTGACTGACATACTAATTCCCCCCAGGCCAAGAACTGAGCGATCAGCAATGTTTGATCACTCAATTCTCAGTCTTAGACGTAGTGGGGGACAGATGCAGCATCAGATTAATACTGCATCCACCTAGGCGAGTATAAAATGTATGTTTTTTAAAAACATACTCCCCTTTTAAAATCCCCCCCCCATGGAGTGGATCCAGCATTGCCCTGCTAAGATACCCTTCTCTTCTGCCCCCGCTCAGTCTCGTGCCACCATCTTCTTGCGTGACCTCATCGGGAAGCTGTCGGATCTTCCGTTGACTGGACTCTTCCTCTTTTCTAAACGAAGGTCTATGCCTTATGGCATGTGTGATGTACATATCCCAGGAGGCACAGCGATAAAGTGCACATAGGCCTAGGTGAGTGACATGAAACAAAAAAAAAAAATGTGTACAGTAGTCAAGAGAAATCAACACAAAATTGAGGATGAAGATCCGTTTTAAGTGCCAACACAGAAAGAAAATTACCTATTTTATGATTAACAAGTTTAAGAATCTCCAAGTAATTTCCTAATTGAATGCCCTCCTTTACATAGAGAAGTTATTAGATCAATAAACAATGCAGATTACAAAGCACCATATAATGCAGATGGCTGACCTGGCTGTTTTATTACATTTAACCTTCAAGAACATTTCAATAAATTAAAGCAAATCGTTTAAGCGACAAACCTGAAAAAATTCTGGCATACTGGAAAGGAATATAGTTGCTAATATACCCGTGTCATCACAAAAAGCTTACTATTAAATAAGTAGAACACAATACTTTGATCTTGTGATATGTATGTAAAGAAGCCAGACCCTGGGCCTATATGAAAGATGTGTGGCTTGTGAACATCGTTATAATTCAGTCTTTGATGTTAAAATGACACGAACATGTGTTGCGACTAGATAAAAATCCCACCAACGCTTTATGTCCTTTTCACATTATAGAATTCATTTCTCCAGCGTCTGGGATTGCAAAAACCATTGATTTAATGATTGTATTTTATAAACATATTAGCATTATCTACATTTATTAAATAGAAAATGGCTTTTGCCTGCTGGCAATGTTAATTTAAAAGGAATATATAGATTATATATATTTTATTTTTATAATATATATATATATATATATATATATATATATAACTATTCAGAATTTATATAGCGCCACCAGTTTACGCAGTGCTTTACAATATAAAAGGGAGACAATACAGTTATAATACAATAAAATACAAGAGAATTAAGAGGGCCCTGCTCAGAAGAGTTTACAATCTAATAGGGTGGGGCAGGTGGTACAAAAGGTTGTAACTGTGGGTAATGAGCTGATGAAAGTGGTAAAAGATTAGCTGGAGATGTGATAGGCTTTCCTTGAAGAGATGAGTTTTAAGGGGTCACCTGAAAGGGAGCAAGAGTAGGGGATAGACAAACAGGTTGAGGTAGCGAGTTCCAGAGGATGGGAGAGGCTCTGGAGAAATCATGGACACGAGCATGGGAGGAGGAGACGAGAGAGATTGAGAGTAGGAGGTCTTGAGAAGAGCAGAGAGGACGGTGTGGGTGATATTTGGTGAAGATTGGTGATGTAGCGCGTGGCAGAGTTGTGAATGGCTTTGTATGTCATGGTTAGTATTTTGAATTTAATTTGCTGTGCGATTGAGAGACAGTGTATTGATTGGAGGAGAGGGTTGGCAGACGCTGAATGGTGGGTAAGGTAGAGAAGCCTGGCAGCAGCATTCATGATAGACTGAAGAGTGCATAATCTATGGAGAGGCAGGCCAGTGAGAAGGGAGTTGCAATAGTAAAGGCGAGCAATAACAAGGGAGTGAATGAGGAGCTTGGTGGTTTCATTTGTTAACCACTTGCCATCTGGCCGTCGACTATTTACGGCCACAAGGTGGCTCTAAAATGCCGGGAGGCCGTCAATATATGGCCTCTGGCCTCCCACCGCTGGGGGGTGTGCGCGCCCGCCACGTCACTCAGGTGCCGATGCGCGTGCCTGGCGGCCACGATGTCCGACAGGCACCCGTGATCGGCAGTCACAGAGCCAGGGATGTGGATCTCTGTGTGTAAACACAGAGATCCACGTCCTGTTAGGAAGAGGAGACCAATGGTGTGTCCCTTGTACATAGGGACAACCATCGGTCACCTCCCCCAGTCAGACCCCTCCCCCCACAGTAAGAATCATCTAGCAGGGAACATATTTAACCCCTTGATCGCCCCCCAGTGTTAACCCCTTCCCTGTTAGTCAAATTTATACAGTAATCAGTGCCGAAAAGGGACGAATTTTAGAGACTTTATGGAGGTGAAGTCTACAAATCTTTGACAATGATTGGATTTGAGGCTGAAAGGACAAGGACAAGTCAGAGTCTAGGATTACACCTAGTACCCTGGCTTGAGGGGAGAGACTGATGAACTCCATCCAACAGAATAAAAAAATAAATTATCCACTAAAAGACAGAATAACAAATTCATCTTCAGCTGCAATATTCAGCTTTAATGCAGAAAGAGTACTTTTTCTCCTGCGGACATCCTTGACAGTGCTTTCTCCTCCTATCAGCATGGTCCTTGTCAGAGCATCAAACAATTGTCATGTTATGCTGCTACTTTCCCTCGCTCTCCAGTACTGCTCTACATGGACTACAGAAGGCTGATGGCACATCAGGTCCTGGTACCTCAACAGTTGCACTGAAAAATTACATTTAATGATGTACTAAAGATTACAGAGCTGCAATAATATCTCTTTTATCTCCCTAGAGTTCAGATTTAGGTAGCAATCATACTACATTTTTCTATTAGATGCATCTACTTCTCGCAGCAGCTTTCCAAATGGGTCTCTCAAACTCCAGGGCCACACTGTCCTATTAGAGTGCCTGACTCTGATTTGTCAGTAAACAAAACCTCATTGTTCATGGACTTAACATTTCTCCATGTGAACAAATCACTCATCTCTCCATCTAGGCCAGTGGTTCTCAACCCTACTAGTGCCGTGACCCCTTGATAAAATTTCCCAAGTTGTGGGGACCCCTAACAGTAAAATTATTTTCGTAGCGTGGGTTGTCAGCATCCAAGGCAAGACAAGTAATTTGCACCCCTAACCCATGGACATTTAGCGCTCCCTGAGTCCCCTCCACTCGTACAGTATTAAAACCCCTTATGGTACATTTTAGGATGTACCACTCTTTCTTTTTGTTCTTCTTTCTTTACCTTTTATCTCTCTCTATCCTTTTTTTTGTCCCCCCCCCCCCCCATCCCTCTCTCTAGCCATCTTTTGTGTTCTTCCTCCCCCTCTTTTCCTCTCCCTTCCATGTATTCTCTATTTTTATTCCTTCTCTTACTCCTTGGTGGGGGGAAGGGGATGAGTGGCAGTGCTGGGGGGGGGAGTTCTGATCAACCAGCTTAGGTGCTCTTGATCAAGGTCATCTGCTGATCTGGGGACTGTAGTGAGAGATTTTAATGGCAACTATAATCACAGGTAGTGTTACTATGTCTCAGACTAGGTGGTGACACCTATGCTGAAATCAGGAGATAGGGTCCCCTCCAGCCCCTCCCACTTCACATTCCTCACCAGTTTGCAGACCTCTAGTCTCTGCCCCCCAGCCATGCTGTGATCTGAATGGGCGGCTGCGAAGAGGCCGAGTGGGCGTCTGTGGGCTCCAGGAACAGCCCAGCTGGGCGGCCACACGCTGGGCGGCCGCAAAAAAGGCTGGGAGAGTGGTGCGGGCTTCAGGAAAAGCCCAGGATTTGGTGACCCCTGGAAAATCATAATTTGACCCCCGGGGGGGGGGGGGGGGGTCCCGACCCCAGGTTGAGAACCACTGATCTAGGCGTTCCCTCAGGCCCTGTACACACGAGGAGACATGTCCGATGAAAATGGTCGGCGGACTGTTTTCATCGGACATGTCTCCTGGGAGCTTTTGGTCTGATGTGTGCACACACCATCAGACCAAAATCCCCGCGGACAGAGAACGCGGTGACGTAGAAGACACCGACGTTCTCAAACACGGACGTGCAATGCTTCCACGCATGCGTCGAATCAATTCAACGCATGCGCAGGATTTCGGTCCTCTGGTTAGACGTACTAACCAGCGGACATGTCCGGCGGACAGGTTTCCAGCGGACAAGTTTCTAAGCATGCTAAGAAACTTTTGTCCGCTGGAAACCTGTCCGCCAGGCCAGGAAACTTGTCCGATAGGCCGTACACACGACCAAACATGTCATCGGAACATGTTCGGTCGTGTGTACGGGGCCTCATAGGTATATCTTTAAAGTGTTTGTTAAGGTCAATTTTTTTTTCTATAGTTCCCTCTGATATATAACACTAGGGTCTACACTATGGGGTATAATAGCTTAATTCAGAGCGCCGTTCGGTGCTCAGCTGCCTGCCCGCCGGTCTCCGTCCCTATCTGATAGCAGGGGGAGGTGCTGGGAAACCCCCCCGCTGACGTCAGTCGAGATGGGGGGAGGAGACTGGCAGGCAGTCACGTGAGTGCTGAACGGCGCTCTGAAGTAAACTATTATACCGCATATTTTTAGAAATTTAAAGAAAGATAGAATTGACCCCTGACATTCCAAAACCCATGCCTAACCAACAAGTACAGATTCCTGGATGCAGGCTGTTTGTTTTTCTTAATCATTCTCCCAACAATGCAAAACGTCCTTCCAAGAGTTTCAAATTTGCCAGGTTCATAAGGCATTTATCCTAAATGGTTTTTAAAGCAACTAAAAAAAAGACCAAGAAGCAAGAGCCAGAATTTTGTAACAACCATGGAAATTGTCTAGCAAGCTTTTTGCTTTTAAATATATAAATAGTGCAACAATAGTAGTTTGAGCTGAGCAAGAAATGAACCCTGCCTGTGTAGTCATGATAATAACTAGCCATCGCACACAAAGTTTAATTTACTAAAGCACTTCTGGCTCAGCTAGGTCCAAGTAGTCCTCTGTAAGAGACCTTTATCTCAGGTACCCTCTGTGCCTCACAATGAAACAAGCAACAAAAGGGTATGATAAAACAAGATTATCTACACTGACTGGTGGATTTTTATCCTGACTCCTTTATGTCACAAAGCTGTCACAATTTATGTGAAGTATGATAAATATATGTTGTCTGAAATACTGCATCCTGATTGTGTTGGTTTTCTGTATCCAAGGCCATGTAATAACGCCTTTAAAGCTTCAAAGTGGACATGTTTCAAGTCACAGCTGGCAGTTCTTGGAAAGGTTTGACAATCATGAATTTTAAGAAGGAGCAGACAAGGGCACATGGCATTGATCACTTTCCATCACAGATTTACACTGTTCTCTAATAAGTTTAGAGACTAAGGGCCAGATTCTCATACAATTGCGGCCGTGTAACGCAACCCGTTTACGTTACACCACCGCAAGTTTTCAGTGTAAGTGCCTGATCCACAAAGCACTTACCTGTAAACTTACGGCGGTGTATCGTAAACACGTCCGGCGCAAGCCCGCCCAATTCAAATGGGGCGTGTACCATTTAAATTAGGCACGCTCCCGCGCCGGACATACTGCGCATGCTCAGTTTAGAAATTCCCGCCGTGCTTTGTGACATCATTTTTTAGAATGGCGACGTGCGTAGCGTCCATTCGTATTCCCGGACGTCTTACGCCAAATCAAAAAAAAATTGAAATTCGACCCGGGAACGGCGGCCATATTTTAACATGGCTCGACTAAAGTTAAGGCATGTTAAAGCAGGTGTAAATTTGCGACGGGAAAAAATTATCCGACAGTGTAAGTCAATTACACCTATCAGATCTTAGGGCTATCTATGCGGAAATGATTCTATGAATCAGCCGCATAGATTGGACAAGAGATACGACGGCGTATCAGGAGATACGCCGTCGTATCTGTTCTGTGAATCTGGCCCAAAGGTCCCATTCACACGATTGGAACGATCGGGTCAGCGTGTCCGTTTTGTAGGTGGACCCGATCGGGCCACCCATTGTTCTCTATGGGGAGGCAGATGTCATGCCATCTGGCAAAATTCTCTGAAAACAAACAGATGGCGATAAGTTTGCCATCCGTCCAGGGGCTCGGAAAACGGACAGGCTGTCCATTATCTTCCAATCTCCCCATAGAGGATAGTGGTACTCTGACAGGTCCGCCTCTGCACAGTGAGCGGAGATAGACCGGTCATCCGCCTGCTCAGCAGAGATCAGCGGAGTAATGTACTTATGTACATGTGATTTTTTACATTTTTTATTTTTAATAAATTTGCTAAAAACTTATTTTACCTTGTCATTATAGGGTATTGTTTGTAGCATTTTGAGGGAAATAATGAACTTAAAAAAGGGGTTGTAAAGGTACATTTTTTCCCCCTAAATAGCTTCCTTTACCTTGGTGCAGTCCTCCTTCACTTACCTCATCCTTCCATTTTGCTCTTAAATGTCCTTATTTCTTCTGAGAAATCCTCACTTCCTGTTCTTCTGTCTGTAACTTCACACAGTAATGCAAGGCTTTCTCCCTGGTGTGGAGTGTCGTGCTCGCCCCTCCCTTTGGACTACAGGAGAGTCCGGACGCCCACTAACACACAGCTCCTTTCTCTATCTGCAACGTAGAGAGCGTCCTGACTCTCCAGTAGTCCAAGGGAGGGGGCGAGCAGGACACTCCACACCAGGGAGAAAGCCTTGCATTACTGTGTGGAGTTACAGACAGAAGAAATAAGGACATTTAACCACTTCCATACCGGGCACTTACGCACCTTCCTGCCCAAGCCAATTTTCAGCTTTCAGCACTGTCGCACTTTGAATGACAATTGCGCGGTCGTGCTACACTGTACCCAAACAATTTTTTTATCATCTTGTTCCCACAAATAGAGATTTCTTTTGGTGGTATTTGATCATCTCTGCGGTTTTTATTTTTTGCGCTATAAACAAAAGAAGAGCGACAATTTAAAAAAAAAAACACAATATTTTTTACTTTTTTATTTAATAAATATCACAATTTTTTTAAAAAAAACATTTTTTTCCCTCAGTTTAGGCCGATACGTATTCTTCTACATATTTTTGGTAAAAAAAAAAAAATCGCAATAATCATATATTGATTGGTTTGCGCAAAAGTTATAGCGTCTACAAAATAGGTGATAGATTTATGGCATTTTTATTTTATAATTTTTTTTACTAGTATTGGCGGCGATTTGCTATTTTTTTATTGTCACCGTGACATTGCGGCGAACACATCAGACACTTTTGACACGTTTTTGGGACCATTCACATTTATACAGCGATTAATGCTATAAATATGCATTGATTACTGTGTAAATGTGACTGGCAGGGAAGGGGTTAACCACCAAGGGGCGTTGAAGGGGTTAATATGTTCCCTAAGATGTGTTATAACTGTAGGGGGGAGGGGACTCACAAGGGGTGGAGACCGATGTGTGTTCCTCTGTACTGGGAACACACATTGGTCTCCTCACCGCTGACATGAGGTGGATCTGTGTGTTTACACACACAGATCCACACTCCTGCCATGATCACCGACAATCGCAAGCACCCGGCGGCAATCGCGGCCGCCGGGCACCCGCGCCGGGTCGCGAGCGTCGCCGGCGGCGCGCGTGCGCCCTAGATCGCCGGGAACGCAGGACGTCATATGACGTCCACCCGGATCGAGGAGGAGTTCCTGCTGCCGTCATTTCACAATGAGGCGGTAGGCATGTGGTTAAAAGCAAAATGGAAGGATGAGGTAAGTGAAGGAGGACTGCACCAAGGTAAAGGAAGCTATTTAGGAAAAAATAAATTGTACCTTTACAATCCCTATAATCCATTTTGGAATAAGGCTGTAGCATAACAAAATGTGGAAAAAGTGAAGCACTTTGAATACTTTCCGGATGCACTGTATCGTGTTTTACATGGCCAAGTCAGTGATGTTTGCCACCAATAAAAAGCAGCTGCTAAAACAGTAAATCTTAAAAGTCCTATCTTTAAACACATCATAATAATTAGATTGCCAATGTATATTCATCTACTATATACGCAACATTTCAATATCAAGTAATTATTTTTGGGTTATGAGAGCTGATGCATTCACATTTTCAATTTAAATGCAAATATTTTTAATAGTTTGCGCTCAGTTTTCTGTGTTTCCATTTGTGGTTGGGAAAAATGGAAAATAAATAAGAGTTTCTTTCTTATTATATATGTCGTATATACACTACACACACACAGTGTATGGAAACGTAAATTAACATCACTGGAATTGTTGACTTTTTTGACAGATTTGAACAGGAGAATATTTGATTTTCATTAAGATGGTACCTACAGATCCTGTAAAGGTGATATACTTGAAAAAAACAACACTAAAATTGGCATGGTATATTCATTATCTTCAACTATAGTCAGGGCTTTTTTTCAGGGGGAACATGGGGGAACTCAGTTCCACCACCTCTGGCTCAGACCCTTTGATGCCTGCTCACCACAATCACTTGTAAACACAGAAGTCAGGTTTCTGTGTTTACAAGTGACAGCTCTGCACTCTGTGTGTAACCCCCCTAAACTCTGCACTTTGTCTGTAATGCAATCCTGGTATTTAAGACCCTTCTACTGTTTATGAAATCTCAGCGGGGTCGTGGTTGAGTTCCTGCACCTATTTTCTGAGAAAAAAAGCTCTGACTATAGTGACAAAAATGCGAATTTCTCATATGGAAAATGTAAGTACACCCCCTACATTTACTACTAATTCAGAATCTAATGTTTCAGATTAGGTGGCAATGGAACCAGTCCTGTCTGGTGTCTTTGCTATTGACATGTCTAGTGTCGTCATGCTTTAATTGTCTTAGAAAAAAAAATTGTTGACACCTCCGAGTCTGCCAAGAGATGTAAAAAGCTTGCCAAATGATTTGAAATCAACCATTACAGTATAAGGGAAAAAATATACGATCGGCAAAGATTTCAAACAACTGTGATGCTGCGTACACACGATCGCTTAAAGCGGTTCTCCACCCTAAAGTGGAGTCCCGCTGATCGGAACCCTCCCCCCCTCCGGTGTCACATTTGACACCTTTCAGGGGGGAGGGGGGTGCAGATACCTGTCTAAAGACAGGTATTTGCACCCGCTTCCGGCCCGGCATTCACGGGCAAAAGACGGGCATTCCGTCACATCCCGTCGCCCCCCCCCGTTGTGTGCTGGGAACACTCGGCTCCCAGCACACAGCGGGAGCCAATCGGCGGGCGCGGCGCGACTCGCGCATGCGCCGTAGGGAACCGGGCAGTGAAGCCGCAGCGCTTCACTTCCTGGTTCCCTCAGCGTGGATGGCGGGGGGAGCAGCAGAGAGATGAGCGATCGCTCGTCCTCTGCTGCGATCGGCGCTGGACTCCAGGACAGGTAAGTGTCCTAATATTAAAAGTCAGCAGCTGCAGTATTTGTAGCTGCTGGCTTTTAATATTATTTTCCTGTGGCACATCCGCTTTAAACCGATAAGAATGGTCCATC
The DNA here is from genome assembly GCF_905171775.1 of Rana temporaria. NCBI lineage: Eukaryota > Metazoa > Chordata > Amphibia > Anura > Ranidae > Rana > Rana temporaria. The sequence continues at coordinate 18,768,366 of NC_053501.1, forward strand.
GGTTAAAAAAAAGGCAACTTGTTTTAAAATTAACCGATCGATTCCTAACCGATAGGACAAAACTGATCGTTATTAGGCACGACCATCGGTTAAAAATCCACGCATGCTCAGAATCAAGTCGACGCATGCTTGGAAGCATTGAACTTCGTTCTTTTCAGCACGTTGTTGTGTTTTACGTCACCGCGTTCTGACACGATCGTTTTTTTAACCGATAGTGTGTAGGCGCGACGGACCATCAGTCAGCTTCATCGGTTAACCGATGAAAACTGTCCATCAGTCCGTTCTCATCGGATGGACTGATCGTGTGTACGCGGCATTAGTTTGTCCAGGACTGGCTAGCCCAGCAAATTCAACCCAAGAGCTAAATGGTTGATGCTAAAAAAAAGTCTCCAAGAGCCCAAAAATGTCTTCTTGGGGTATTCAAGTAGCTCTTGCAACAGTCAGGGCCAAATAGCATGCATCCACAATCAGAAAGAGATTGCAAAAATCAATCTACATGAGAGGTGTCTGAAGAAAAAAACCTTTGCTCTCCAAAAAGAACATCAGAGCAAAATTACAGTTTGCCATTAAACTTATAGTAAAGACCAGTCCTTCTTCAACAACGTTCTGTCATCTGTCTAAAAAAAATGTTTGAACTGGAAAGGAGTCTTTCAAGCTAATATTGGTCCAGTGCACACCAGCAAATACATCAAGGAATGGCTTAAAAAAGAAAAAAGTGTCATGGACTGGATTGGTATACTAAAATAAGTGAGGGACTGGATTGGTATACTAAAATAGGTTATGGACTGGATTGGTATACTCAAATAGGTTATGGACTGGATTGGTATACTCAAATAGGTTATGGACTGGATTGGTATACTCAAATAGGTTATGGACTGGATTGGTATACTCAAATAGGTTATGGATAGTCAAAGCCCCAATTTGATTCCTATTGAATTCTGTAGAGAGAAGATAGTCGAATAGTTGAATTCTGTAGTGCGATTTTGAAAAGAGCAGTTCATGCAAGAAAGCCTACAGCATCTAGCAACTGAAGGAATTTTGCAAGGATAGGTGATCAAATGTACAAAACACCTAAAAGATGTCTGCAATACTGTAGGTGTACTTCCTTTTTCTACCGATATTTTGGTTGAATAAATGATTGGAAAGGCATATTTTTTTTGTGCTTTGTTTGAGTAAAGATCTAATGATGTGCACTTGATATTTTTTACATGACTGTATCTGTACAGGGAGTTCAGAATTATTAGGCAAATTAGTATTTTGACCACATCATCCTCTTTATGCATGTTGTCTTACTCCAAGCTGTATAGGCTCGAAAGCCTACTACCAATTAAGCATATTAGGTGATGTGCATCTCTGTAATGAGAAGGTGTGTGGTCTAATGACATCAACACCCTATATCAGGTGTGCATAATTATTAGTCAACTTCCTTTCCTTTGGCAAAATGGGTCAAAAGAAGGACTTGACAGGCTCAGAAAAGTCAAAAATAGTGAGATATATTGCAGAGGGATGCAGCACTCTTAAAATTGCAAAGCTTCTGAAGCGTGATCATCGAACAATCAAGCGTTTCATTCAAAATAGTCAACAGGGTCGCAAGAAGCGTGTGGAAAAACCAAGGCGCAGAATAACTGCCCATGAACTGAGAAAAGTCAAGCGTGCAGCTGCCAAGATGCCACTTGCCACCAGTTTGGCCATATTTCAGAGCTGCAACATCACTGGAGTGCCCAAAAGCACAAGGTGTGCAATACTCAGAGACATGGCCAAGGTAAGAAAGGCTGAAAGACGACCACCACTGAACAAGACACACAAGCTGAAACGTCAAGACTGGGCCAAGAAATATCTCAAGACTGATTTTTCTAAGGTTTTATGGACTGATGAAATGAGAGTGAGTCTTGATGGGCCAGATGGATGGGCCCGTGGCTGGATTGGTAAAGGGCAGAGAGCTCCAGTCCGACTCAGACGCCAGCAAGGTGGAGGTGGAGTACTGGTTTGGGCTGGTATCATCAAAGATGAGCTTGTGGGGCCTTTTCGGGTTGAGGATGGAGTCAAGCTCAACTCCCAGTCCTACTGCCAGTTTCTGGAAGACACCTTCTTCAAGCAGTGGTACAGGAAAAAGTCACCATCCTTCAAGAAAAACATGATTTTCATGCAGGACAATGCTCCATCACATGCGTCCAAGTACTCCACAGCGTGGCTGGCAAGAAAGGGTATAAAAGAAGAAAATCTAATGACATGGTCTCCTTGTTCACCTGATCTGAACCCCATTGAGAACCTGTGGTCCATCATCAAATGTGAGATTTACAAGGAGGGAAAACAGTACACCTCTCTGAACAGTGTCTGTGAGGCTGCGGTTGCTGCTGCACGCAATGTTGATGGTGAACAGATCAAAACACTGACAGAAACCATGGATGGCAGGCTTTTGAGTGTCCTTGCAAAGAAAGGTGGCTATATTGGTCACTGATTTGTTTTTGTTTTGTTTTTGAATGTCAGAAATGTGTATTTGTGAATGTTGAGATGTTATATTGGTTTCACTGGTAAAAATAAATAATTGAAATGGGTATATATTTGTTTTTTGTTAAGTTGCCTAATAATTATGCACAGTAATAGTCACCTGCACACACAGATATCCCCCTAAAATAGCTAAAACTAAAAACAAACTAAAAACTACTTCCAAAAATATTCAGCTTTGATATTAATGAGTTTTTTGGGTTCATTGAGAACATGGTTGTTGTTCAATAATAAAATTAATCCTCAAAAATACAACTTGCCTAATAATTCTGCACTCCCTGTATATAATTTGGGGTGGAGGAACTTGACTCGCCTGTACAGAGTCCTGACCTTAACCCAATAGAACACCTTTGGGATGAATTAGAGCAGAGACTGCAAGCCAAGGTTCACCTTGATTTTAGGATTCTTTATCTTGTGGAATTCGGTTCAGGAGGAAGTGATGTATTTTGAGAAATGCCGCGTACACACGATCGTTCAAACCGATGAGAACAGTCTGATGGACCGTTTTCATCAGACCAAACCGATCGTGTGTGGGCCCCATCAGTTATTTATCCATAGGTTAAAAAAAGCAATCTTGTTTTAAATTTAACCGATGGATACTTAACCGATAGAACAAAACCGATCGTTTGTAGGCACGTCCATCAGTTAAAAATGCAGGCATGCTCAGAAGCAAGTCGACGCATGCTTGGAAGCATTGAACTTCGTTTTTTTTCAGCACGTCGTTGTGTTTTACGTCACCGCGTTCTGTTTTTTTAACCGATGGTGTGTAGGCACGACTGACCATCAGTCAGCTTCATCGGTTAACCGATGAAAACGGTCCATCAGACTGTTCTCATCGGTTTGACCGATCGTGTGTACGTGGCAAAATGGTTGTAATCCGATATAGTCAGGTTGAAAAAAATGACACCAGTCCATCTAGTTCCACCAATAATAGAAAAAAAAATGCAACATGCAATTGAACTGTACAGGAAAGCAGTTTATGTTAATTCTGCTAGTTTTTAACTGTACAATTTATTTCTTTAGACATGGATTCCTATACATCGCTCTGCATGGTGATGTGTTTACAATGATTTTAACTGCATTCTTTGCGAAGGATCCAACAGAGCAAGGAAAGGGCACATCATTTGTACTGTGTGCATCTCCCGTCTCTATTCAACTTAGCAAAGGTCACTTTCATGCCCTGTATCAAATCCCAAGCTTTTGATTCTGAAGGTCAAAGATGGGAACTTTTTTAAAGTTTTTATTATGAACAACCTTGAACATTCGGAGGGAAAGAAAATCCCTTCCTCAAATCCAAGTGGAGTCTACCACGATCATTTTCTTTGAGGCAGGGACCCACTGAACACAGGGGGCCAGATTCACAAAGAGGATACGACGGCGTATCTCCTGATACGCCGTCGTATCTCTGTTTCTATCTATGCGACTGATTCATAGAATCAGTTACGCATAGATATCCCTTAGATCCGACAGGTGTAATTGTTTTACACTGTCGGATCTTAGGATGCAGTACCGCGGCCGCCGCTGGGGGGAGTTTGCGTCGTAAACCAGCGTCGGGTATGCAAATTAGGAGTTACGGCGGATCCACGACGGATTTTCGCGTTCGCTACGTCGCCGCTAGTCTAGTTTCCCGTCGCAAATTTAGTCGTCGTTTTAGGTGCCCTAACTTTAGTCAGCAAACGTATTGCTGTCTAAAGTATGGCCGTCGTTCCCGCGTCGAAATTTAAAAATGAACGTCGTTTGCGTAACACGTCCAGGAATACGGAGGTACGCTATGCGCGTCGCCGTTCGAAAAAATGACGTCACGGCGCGCAAAGCACGACGGGATTTGCGAAACGGAGCATGCGCAGTAGGTCCGGCGCGGGAGCGCGCCTAATTTAAATGGCACACGCCCATTTGAATTGACCCGCCTTGCGCCGGAGGCCGCGTGCCTAGTTTTCATCGCAAGTGCTTTGTGAATCAGGCACTTGCGTTGAAAACTTGCGGCGGTGTAACGTATCTACGATACGTTACGCCGCCGCAATTCTACGTGAATCTGGCCCAGGATGATTAAGCCTAGGAGTTGATATACTCAAGGGAAATACAGTGCCTTGAAAAAGTATTCATACCCCAGAGTTGATGGGAAAATGGATGGAGCCAAATACAGGGGAATCTTATGCCGCGTACACACGACGAGAAAAATGCAATTTTTTTAATTGGTCATGAAAAACAGTCATGTGTGGGCACTAGAGCATTTTTCTCTACAATTTAGAACCTTCTCAATTTTTTCTCGTAGTTTTTCATGTCGTCGTTTTTCACGTCTTGAAAAACAGTCGTGTGTAGGCTTTAACGAAGGGGAAAAAACGCACATGCTGAGAAGCAAGTTATGAAACAGGGAAATTGGCATAAGCAGCCCAAAGGGTGGCGCCATTCGAATGGAACTTCCCCTTTATAGTGCCGTCGTACGTGTTGTACGTCACCGCGCTTTGCGCAATCATTTTTTTTAATGATCGTGTGTATTCAAGGCAGGCTTGAGGGGAATCACGTTGAGTAAAACTTTGTTTTTTTCAATGACATGAATAACGGTTGTGTGTACGCGGCATAAGGAAAAAAACCTGTTAGGTCGCGTACACACGATCCAATGAGAACGGTCCGAAGGACCGTTTTCATCGGTTAACTGATTAAGCAGACTGATGGTCTGATGTGCCTACACACCATCAGTTCAAAAACCAATCGAGTCCAACGCGGTGACGTAAAACACAACGTGCAGAGAAAAATGAAGTTCAATGCTTCCAAGCATGCGTCGACTTGATTCTGAGCATGCGCGGGTTTTGAACCCATGCTTTTGCGTACTAACCATCGGTTTTGACCTATCGGTTAGGCGTCTATTGGTTGAATTTTAAAGCAAGTTCTAAATTTTTGGACAGAAGGATAACTGACCGATGGGGCCCACACACGGTCAAATTGGACCGATGAAACTGAACTTCAGTCCGTTTTCAGCGGTTTTGTCCAATCGTGTGTACAGGGCCTTAGAGTCTGCAAACGACTTGAGACTGGGGCGGAGGTTCACCTTCCAGCAGGACAACAACCCTAAACATACAGCCAGAGCTACAATGGAATGCTTTAGATCAAATAATATTCATGTGTTATAATGGCCCAGTCAAAGTCCAGACCTAAATCCCATTGAGAATCTGTGGCAAGAAGACTTGAAAATTGCTGTTCACAGACGCTCTCTATCCAATCTGACAGAGCTTGAGATATTTTGCAAAGAAGAATGAGCAAAAATGTCACTCTCTAGATCCCCCAAAAAATGTTTTAAGGAGCTGTGTCCGTCCATGGACGATAAGAGAAAAAATGTTTTCATAATAAGCCTCCTTTACCTGCAGACATTCCTCTTTTCACTTCCTCATTGTTCGTTTTTGCTCAGAAGTTGCTCCATTTCTTCTCTGTTCTGTTCACTTCCTGCTTGTCTGATTGTTACTGACCACCGTGAAGGGAGGCTTTACTGCGGTGGCCAGTAATGTGCTCACCCCCTCCTGGGAACTACAACTGTGCGGCAGGACGCTCTCTACATGTTAGAGACTTCAAGGAGGTGTGAATTACTGGGCGTGCCGCAATTCATACTGGGAAATGTAGTTCTTACATGAACAAACGATGCAAACCAGGAAGTGAATGAGAGAACAGAAACTAGAATGCCGGAGGTGATATAGATGAAGGAATTTAATAGGTATTTACTCGTTTTTTAACAGGATCATTACACCATTCTGTCTGTCTACCTTGCAGACATTAATTTTAGGCAAAAAAATGTTTTCCTTTAAAACTCCTTTAAGGATACTGGTTTAAAACTGCACAACATTTAACACACAGGGGCCCCTAGACAGCAGATAAAATAAAAAATGGGAGCTATGGTCCAGATTTCTCAGTTGTAGAAATGCAATCAAGTGTGTTGGGTTTTTAGAAACGGTTGAAATCCTGTACGGTTTTATTTAAATAGTGAAGGATCAAAAATACCAAAGGTTCAACACTGACAGCTTTGGGCAAGGATTCCAGAGGGTCCTGTATATCTTGCCGACCATTGATCTCGTGGAATTCACTTCATGTTCATTGGGAATTTATACACACACATACTAAATGGGTATTTTTGTTACATATTTACCTGTAGATCTCTTTTAATAAAGTCAGTTGCAAAAAAAGATGGATTGCAATTTTACATGCGCACATAACGTACAAGAATTAGAAAGCAGAACAGAACGCACTCCCCTCCCCCAACAGAGAGCCTGGGATTCTAGAAGGCTTTTACTAATGTATGGATATCGATTCAACAGTATGAACAAAGGAGATCTTCTCATCTTCATTCAGATGAATTATGTATTTCTGTGATTTCTACATTTCTCTGAAATGTTATATATTTATTTATTTTTGTAATAAGAAATTCCAAAGCCACATTGTTAGTATTCATACAATTTAAACATGATTACAGTTTGGATTTAAAACCTTACCAGGCCGGCATGCATATGACGTCCCTGGAAGAATAGCCACATTGACCCACAGTTCTTTGCTGAATAAGTCTGAGCTAATTCAGCTTTGTTTACCCCATGCTTATTCTCTCCGATTCTTTATTTTACAGCTGCCTTAATTATCTTCACAATCAACAGTTTAGTATCCCCTTTCAAAAAAGTCTGACTGGAATACATCTGTGTTAAAGGGAAACTATTGTACACTCTCGTAATAAGTGTAAATTAGGAACACCAGGTACACAGCCCACTGACCTGACTCTTCTGACCGGGTAACCTAGATTGACCCAATTCTTTAAAATGCTTTGTTGCCAGAAATTCTAAAGACATCAATTACCAAAGAAAGATATGATATATTTTATGCATTAACAGAATCATGTAGCCTTTAGTAAAGAGTGAATTTCAAATAAATTAGTAGGTCCAGAAACACAGGGCCAGATTCAGATAGAGATACGACGGTGTATCTCCTGATACGCCATCGTATCTCTGAGTTCCGTCCATCGTATCTGATTCATAGAATTAGGTTCCGCATAGATCTCTCTAAGATCTGACAGGTGTAAGTAACTTACACCGTCGGATCTTAGGCTGCAATTCCAGGCCGGCCGCTAGGTGGCGTTTCGTTTTTCTCACGCAACCAATATGCAAATGAGGATTTCCGCCGATTCAGAAAGAACGCCCGTCCGGCGCTTTTTTTTTACATCGTTTGCGTTCGGCTTTTTCCGGCGGATAGTTACCCCTGCTATATGCGGCGTATCCTCTGTTAAGTATGGCCGTCGTTCCCGGGTCGAATTTTGAATTTTTTACGTCGTTTGCGTAAGTCGTTCACGAATACGGATGGCCGTAATTTACGTTCACGTCGAAACCAATGACGTCCTAGCGACGTCATTTGGAGCAATGCACGCTGGGAAATTTAGCGGATGGCGCATGCGCAGTTCGATCGGCGCGGGGATGCGCCTGATTTAAATGTTACACACCCCCTAGCCACGGAATTTGAATTCCGCCGGGGGATTTACGATCCGCCGGCACAACTTTAGAGGCAAGTGCTTTCTGAATAAAGGCACTTGCCTCAAAAACTTGCGCCGGCGGATCGTAAATCAGTTAGGTTACGCGGATCTAAAGATCCGCTAACCTATCTGAATCTAGCCCATTGGAACTGTCTACTGTTCCCTCACATCTACTATGGTCACCCTCTTCTATCTTATGCTCCCTCACTCACATCTTCAAACTCTCACTCTCTACTGGCACCTTCCCCTCCCCTCTAAAACATACCCTGATCACCCCCATACTTAAAAAGCCCTCACTGGATCCCACCAGCCTGAACAACTTAAGACCCATCTCCTTGAACCCGTTTGCGTCAAAACTTTTAGAACGCTTAGTCTACAATCACCTCACTGACAACAACCTTCTTGTCCCCTACAGTCTGGCTTTCACTTGCTACACTCCACGAAAACTGCCCTACTGAAACTCCCTAATGACCTACTAACTGCTAAAACCAATAGCCACTACTCCATACTCGATACTACTCGACCTCTCTGCAGGATTGATACTGTTGACCATCCCCTCCTAAAAAAAGCTTTCAAGACTCTGCTCTCTCCTGGCTCTCCTCCTACCTATCACAGTGCTACTGCAGTGTGACCTATAACTCTGTTTCCTCCTCTCCCAGTTTTTTAGGGGTACCTCAAGGTTCTGTCCTCGGACCCCTTCTCTTCTCCATTTACACATCTTCCCTTGGTCTGTTAATAAACTCCCATGGCTTCCAGTACCACCTCTATGCTGAAGACACAACAATCGATCTCTCTACTCCTCACTTCACTCCTTCAGTCTCTTCTCGCATTACTAACATACTATCTGACACATCAACATGGACGTCACACCACTTCCTCAAATGAAATCACTCTAAAACCGAGCTCATAATTTTTCCTCCAGCCCGTACACACCCACACTCTTAGATTGTAAGCTAGCAGGATCAGGGCTCCTCTAACCCTCTTATTTTGATTTGTAATGTTTGTGTAGTGTCTCCATTTACATTATAAAGCGCTGCGCAAGCTGTTGGCGCTATATAAATCCTGTATAATAATAATAAAAAATGGCCACAAAGTATGTGCAACTTCGAGGCAATTTGGAGGCAACTTCAGGGGACGCCTGGGTAATCTTCCTGTAATATCAGATCCAAATCACATCAATTAAGATAAGGATCCAATTTAGGGCTCAAAAAAAGCAGTTTTTACAGGCATTTACGCTTTTTTTTCAGCTTTAAGAACCTTGTGCTTTTTTGTGCACATTTTTATTGAGCTTCTTTGAGCTTTTTTGAGCATAAGCATTTATTTTTTCACAAACCCTCAAAGTCTAAGGCCCAGATTCTCGTATCTGAGCGTAAAACTGCGGCGGCGTAACGTATGTCATTTACGTTACACCGACGCAAGTTTTATAGGCGTTATTCGCCGATGCAAGTTTTACAGGCAAGTGCTTTATTCACAAAGAACTTGCCTGTAAAGTTGCGGCGGCGTAGCGTAAATCCCCCGGCGCAAGCCCGCCTAATTCAAATGAGCTGGGTAGGGGGCGTGGATCATTTAAATTAGGCGTGTTCCCGCGCCGAACATACTGCGCATGCACCGTCCCTAAAATTTCCCGACGTGCATTGCGCTAAATGACGTCATTGGTTTCGACGTGAACGTAAATGGCGTCCAGCCCCATTCACGGACGACTTACGCAAACAACGTAAATTTTTAAATTTCGACGCGGGAACGACGGCCATACTTAACATTGGTTGCCCCTCATATAGCAGGGGCAACTTTACGCGTCGCAAATCTAACGTAAACGTCGTAACTTCACTGCGTCGACCGTGCGTACGTTCGGGAATTTGCGTATTTTGCTAATTTGCATACTCGACAGGGAAAACGACGGAGGCGACACCTAGAGGCGAAAAAAAATGCATTTAAGATCCGACAGCGTAAGAGCCTTACGCCTGTCGGATCCAATGGTTATCTATGCGAAACTGATTCTAAGAATCAGTCGCATAGATACGACGGCCCAGATTTGGACTTACAACGGCGCACATTGCGTTGCACCGTCGTAAGCCCTTTGAGAATCTGGGCCTATGGGCACAAGTCACCTTGAAGTAGGACAGGAACCTTTTCTAAAGTCGGAGAGACTTCAGTCATGCTAATTAAGACAGCTCTCATTGACTAAAATGGGATTTTACATGTCACGCAACTTGGAGTCTCAAAATAAATCGCTCATTTATCAAGTTAAAAACGTATAAAAAAAAATTTGCTCATCTTGTAAAACACTCGCAGACCAAGTTACTCACAATCCAAGATTTTACTGTATCGTATTTTCACTATGAGCACCACCAGGTGCTCATCTGCGTATAAAATCACAAGAACAATTAAAATATTTAGCCAGTCCTTTAAGATGAATTCACTGTAGGTCATAGCTGTGGAAAGTGCTTACCTCTTACAATGATACTTGTGGACTTTTTTGCTGGATTGCCGACATTGTTGTTGGCGACACAGCTGTAGGTCCCAGCATCCTCCGATGTAATGGAAGGTATAATGAGCGTCCCGCTGTTAAGTACTGCCTTTTCTGGGAGATTCCCAACAGATCTAACCCAAGTGAGTGTTGGCGTGGGTTCTCCACCTGTTGTGACACACACTAGCGTCATTGCTTCCCCCGGATTCACAACAATGGGATCATCCACCATCAGTTTGATAGACGGCGATGCTGAAAATTGAGACAAAGAAGAAAGATAAGACAAGCCCATAAATTCAACAACATATGTATTTACAGACAACTAATAAAGTCCTCCATACTGTCTTGAGAGATCCAACTTCAACCAAAACATTTCCTAGTGATGTATACAGTAGAGAAGTGTTAAAAGTTTTCCCCTCCCACAGTGCTTTTGTGTTCTGCAGATGGGGTTGTACCCAGGCCTGCCCATAGATGCATTGAATGTCGATTAACCTACGGCTGGCTAAACTTTCCTTTACTACATGCAATACTAAAGATAGTGGATGAACACGACAGTCAGGAAACTAGAAAGTCCAAAAAGAGGTCAGCATTGGTAGCCCTCAGTTTTTCATGCACATCCATGTCCTTATGGACCTTGCTTTGGGCACTGGTCCAAATAATTTGGTGGGGTGGGGATTATGGTGTGGGGTTGTTTTTCAGCGGTTGGACTTGGGTCCCTTAGTTCCAGTGAAGGAAACTTAAGGCGTCAGCATACCAAGACATTTTGGACAATTTCATGGTCCCAACTTTGTGGGAACAGTTTGGGGATGGCCACTTCCTGATCCAACATAACTGCGCACCAGTGCACAAAGCAAGGTCCATAAAGACATGGAGGAGGTATTTTGGGGTGGAGGAACTTGACTAGCCTGCACCTCAACCCGATAGAACACCTTTGGGATAAATTAGAGCAGGGACTGGCCTCACAAATGCGTTTCTGGAAGAATGGTCAAACATTCCCATAGACACTCCTAAACCTTTGTGGACAGCCTTCCCAGAAGAGTTGAAGCTGTTATAGCTGCAAAGGGTGGGCCAACTCAATATTGATCCCTACGGACTAAGACTAGGATGCCTTTAATGTTCATGTGTGTGTAAAGGCAGGCGTCCCAATACTTTTGGTAAAATAGTGTATATAAACCATCAAATAAAAAAAAGTGATATGTACTTATTTTTACACTAAAGATACATGTCCTTTAAATACAGTACAACATAAAAAAATTATAAGCATAACTACTATGATTACAGAAGGTGACAGATTTTGATGATTCGCAGTGTCTTGGCTGTTTTAATCCTTTCAGAGTCATGACATTCGGTTTGTCCATATTCTTGGGTATGGAGAGCCTGAGAGGTTTAATATGATTCATAACGAAGTGCTAAAGTTTAATTACTTGTTTTCCTTTGGCCCAGAATTAGAACAAGCTTAAATATTCTAATAAAATCCTTCTTTACTCCCCATCTGTCTAGCAGTTCCCAACATACTGATTTATAGAGCAGATAAAACATCAAAATAGAAGCACAGATTGTAAAAATAATTTATCAGTGGTCACACATTGGATGTCGTGGATCTTGATTTTCTGCGATGTCTTAAAAACGATATAATTACCGCAGATCTTTAAATGTATAGCAGTTATTTGCCTTGGCACAATCAAGTAACAAACGGCGGTGCTTTCTGGACACACTTTCCGTGGACTAAGAGCTTCGGGACCCAGTGCACTTGTAGTATATAATAAATGACATTGCAGTTGGCATCTCCATATCCACCTACATTAGAGGACTTATAAGCCAATGTCAATCTGACCCAATTTAAAGTGGTTGTAAAGGCACAAGGTTTTTTACCTTCATACATTCTATACACAAAGGGAAAAAAACTTTGCAGCAGTCCTCCAAGCCCCTCTTATACTTGCCTGAGTCCCCTCTTGATTCAGCAATGTCCACAAGAGCCTTGGCTCGTCTGGGACTTGCACTCCTGTTTTTGGCAGCAGCTGGAGCCAGCCAGTGAGTTAATCAGGAGACAGATGGGATGGGGCCAAGCTGTGGCTCTGTGTGTGAATGGTCACACACAGCTGCTTGGGTGCCCTCAGAGCAAGCTGCTTGCCATGAGGGCACCTGGCAGGAGGGAGGGGCCAGGAGCACCAACTTCAGAAAAGGTTCCTGTACTACTTCAAGGCAACTTCTAGCCAACTTGTAGGCAACTTGTACCCATTGATTTCAATAGAAGTTGCCTCCAAAGTCGGATCACTGTCTTAACTGAAGCAACTTTACAGGAAAAGAAAATACTTTTCTCAGACAAACCCCTTCCTCCCACAGAGCTGATTATTCTGTGATTGGCCACAGCCAAAGTCGCCTGTCCTGGAGGCAACTTTAAGTCGCGTTGCAAGTTGCTCCAAGTCACGCTGAAGTCGCCTTGCACACGGGGCGGATCAGTAATGATCCGCCTCCGTATGCTCCGTGTGCTCAGCGGGGATCACTTCGTTGACCCCCGCTGAGCCGGCGGATGACAGGGCGGTGCAGGGACCGCCCTGTCTTTTCTCCGCTCTCCCCTATGGGGGGATCGGATGAACAAGGACCGTGTGTCCGTGTTCATCCAATCCGATCCGCAGACGATAGGAAACGATAGGAAAAATAGGGTTTTCTTACGTCTGCAGAATCGAATCATTGCGGAGGCGGATGAGATCGGGCGTCAGCGGATGTTCATCCCGCAATCTCATAGTGACCAATGTATGTCCCTTTTTCATGCGCAAACGGATGGATGAAAAAGCGGACATACGGTTCGCAGGTGTGAAAGGGGCCTAAGTCGGGTTGCCCCTGTGTGAACCGGCACCGAGTATGACATGTTTGTTATTTTAATGTAAAAATAAACAAACAAGGGTTTAGTAACACTTTAAGCGTTTGATATACCTACAAAGAGATGTGGTTTAAATACTGTGGTAGAATAATTTAGTTCTCCAAGCCAGTATTCTTCTGCAGTAATGTATTAGAAAGATTATGACCTTGATCAACTATTATCTAACTGCACTGATTTTTTTGTATTGGAGCAGTCCTTGCTATTTTGATTACTTTAGCTATGTTCTCCACATATCCACTCTTCCCTATCAGGCACAGGCATTAACAGTGATTATGTTCTCCAATTTTGTACAATAAGTACATGTTTGCAGAGCCTGCTGAGTGATGTTTGTCAATGTTTGCTCACTTATAGAAATTAAATTCAATAGGTATCTAATCACGTGTGCAGGCTGAGAGCCCTGTTGGAACAGATGTAAGAATATTGCCATACTGTAGCACTTAGAGGTTAAAGGGAGATTCAAAGTCCTCAGGCGACCATTTTACACTCAGGATATCATTTAGACATCATGTTGCAGGAAATAGTTAACACAGTTTGTACAATCTGAGGCTTGCTGCTGCCCAGTTAGCACTGCTTGTTGCCTTTGGTACTAGACATGTGCAGTTTGTTTAGTTCCGAATTGAAATTCGGACGAACTTTTGTTTTTTGACAACTCTTTTCTTAGCCTTCCTTTTTTTCAGGATGGCCTCCTGGAAGAAAGAAGAGATTCTCATAGGTCAGTACTGGCACATATCCAGTGCCGATCCTGACCTCTCTGGGGCCCTAAGCACAATTCTGCTAAGGGGCCCTCTACCTGACCCGTGATGCCGTGAGCTACAGTATGTAAACCATTTGCCATTGCCACACAGTCACACCTAACACTTCAGTGCTCCCAATACAATCCTAGCTCCTTTAATAAATCAGTCAAAGAATAAGTACAACAATATAGTATAATAAATTATAACCCTGAACTTTGGCTTTGGCTTTTGCACAGTGGCTGCGTTTGATGGCATGGCACAGTGAGAAACAATTGATGGGCACAGTGGCATGGCACAGTGGCTGCGTTTGGCATGGCACAGTGACGACAATTGATGGGCACAGTGGCGACAATGGCATGGCACAGTGGCGACAATTGATGGGCACAGTGGCGACAATTGATGGCATGGCACAGTGGAGAAAATTGATGGGCACAGTGGCTGCAGTTGATGGCATGGCACAGTGGCTGCGTTTGGCATGGCACAGTGGCGACAATTGATGGGCATAGTGGCGACAATTTGTTGTACACACTTCCAGACCACAGACAAATACAAGACTTTAATGGGACAAGATCCTGCCAGCCTCCTGTTTAGGAGGCGTTTTCACCTTCTTCCCTGCCTCCCTTCTCCCGTACCTTTCCAAGTTGTAGTTCTAGTATTCAGACGCCAGTGAGTGAGGAGACGTCGCGTGAGATGGCTGCCGCTCTTACTTATGGGAGTTGTAGTCTACAACTCCCATAAGTAAGAGCGGCGGCTGTCTCACTCGACGTCACCTGACTCACTGACATTTGAATACTAGTAGTGAGTGACAAATGTGGCGCTGGCCAGGGGACTGCCATTGTTTCGGTTATTAAACAGAGACACAATCCATGCTTCCCAGCGGCCAGCGGGGCCTCGAGTAAGTGGCGGGGCCCTAAGGAGCTTGCGTAGTGTGCGTATAGGGAGCATCGGCCCTGCACATATCCAAGCTGGCAAATGTCAGCTCTCCCCCATTGTGACAATACCCAGCCTATGAGACGGTATAGTGAAATCTTTGAGTGTGGGTAGGCCATGACATTGTCTGGCATGTGTGGCAGGCAAAAAAGTGATCATAGATATTTGCATTGGGGATTGGGGTGGGTGCTGTGAGCTACTTCACCTTTTAATTTTTTATCAAAAGATGAACTTAGAATTTGAAACAATATTTTGGAGGATTAGCCACCTTTTTTTGCAATAAATATTTAACAAGATGGGTGGGGGTCTTGGAAATACTATAGTACTGCACACATTTATTCAATATAATCGGGCATTTTTTAAAGTCTTGCAAGCAACATTTACAAGATGTCTTTTACCTAAAATGCACAAGCAAATATACTACATCATTCTAATGCAGGAAAAATCTTCTCTTCCTGGAAAATGCATGCAAGACAATAAAAAATGTGCTTAAAAACGCTTCAAAAACACATTCATGCATTTTGGACATGCGAGTATGAGGCAGCCCCAAATATGGCTTTACTTTCCAACATCGGCATATGGCTTGGGTGCCTTAAAAGAAGTAGGTGGAGAGATCTTTACATTTAAAGATATTAAAATTATGAGTATAATATATTTTAACTGCAAATCAAAACTGAAAACTCTGAGGCCCCGTACACACGGCCGAGGAACTCGACGTGCCAAACACGTCGAGTTCCTCGGCCAGTTCAGCCCTGAAGCCGCCGAGGACCTCGGCGGGCCGAGAGCTCCCATAGAACAACGAGGAAATAGAGAACATGTTCTCTATTTCCTCGTCGAGCTCCTCGTCGGCTTCCTCGGCCGAAAGTGTACACACGACCAGTTTCCTCGGCAGAATTCAGCCAGAAACTCGGTCGGAAGCTGAATTCTGCCGAGGAAACTGGTCGTGTGTACGGGGCCTCAAATGTTGTAAAAGTTTAGTAGTTTTATCCAGTTTGAACAACAAAATACTCACACAGCTGGACCAAAAGAAAACCGCATGATGTATTGTACAGCAATCATTTACAAAATTAAAAAGCATAGAGCTCTGCATGGTATTTTTAAGCCTGGTTGAACCTTCAGTAAATCATCTAAATATGATCCAGGTGCATCATAGCAAAAAAGGTGTTCAAAGTCTTACAGTTTGCCGTTTTGTTTTTTTTCAAAAATCAGCCACAGCCTTAGGCTCGGTTCACATATAATATGCAAATCTGATGTGTTTTTAACCTCATCCAATTCGCATTACATTAGAACTGGTCTAGTATTCAATGGAGCCGGTTCACACATGTCCGGGGTGGCCGCAATCCGTTTTTGCCAAGGCTCCTGGGCGTGATTTTGAATCTGGTTTAGGTGCGAATTAAAGCGGGAGTTCACCCGAAAAAAATTTTTTAACATTAGATTGGGCCTAATTACGGGAAGCAGAATCGGGTGTTTTGTTTAAAATCAATGCAGTACTTACGGTTTTAGAAATAGATGTTCTCCGCCGCTTCCGGGTATAATCTTCGGGACTGGGCGTTCCTATTTGATTGACAGCCTTCCGACCGTCGCATACAGTGCGTCACGAGTTGCCGAACGTCGGTGCGGCTCTATACGGCGTCTGCGCACCAACGTTCGGCTACTTTCGGAAACTGGTGACGCACTGCATGCGACGGTCGGAAGGCTGTCAATCAAATAGGAATGCCCAGTCCCGCAGCCCATACCCGGAAGCCACGGAGAACATCTATCTCTAAAACGGTAAGTACTGCATTGATTTTAAACAAAACACCCGATTCTGCGTCCCGTAATTAGGCCCAATCTAATGTTAAAAATAGATTTTTTTGGGGTAAACCTCCACTTTAAAGTAAAAATGTGCACCTGTATCACATCTGAATTGCACCTCAACCAAAAAAAAAAAAAAAAACACACCGGACTCTGGACTGCAAATCCCAGCGGGACATGTGTGAACCAGGACTTAAGCAAAGCCTGTCCTCTGCTCAGCATTTTCTAGAGAAGGACGTTTGCTGTATGTGAGGAAGCAATGGAAACTCTGCAGAGGTCCAACTCGCCCCCTGGTTCTCTGTAATCAACAAAGCTTAAGCTCCCTGCTGATTGGAGAGGTCTAGCATTAGACCTGGATCACACCTATGCATTTTTTTGTGTGTTTTCAGTTTTTGCAGAAACACACTACAGACCATTTAACATGGTTTCCTATGGATGTAGTTGACATCTGTGCATTTTATGGAAAGGGCCAGGGACCTTTTTCAGTTTTTTTAGTTCCATAGACTTCAATGGATCAAAAACGAGTACTGAAAAATGCAAAATGCACCTAGAATGTGCAAACTGCAACCTGCATAGGTGTGAAACAGGCCTTAAAGTGTAACTCCACTTTTGTTGAGGAACAAAACATTCCCCTCTGGGTGTTCTAGTACATTGCAAGGATTTTAATAAACTTTAAAGAAATCCATGTTTGTTCCTGCAGGGCACTAAGGAGGAAAGCTACTGGGCCTGCATCCTTTTAGATGTCATTTCCTATTGAGAGTATCTCACCAAAAATGACATTTTTGTTGCAGGGGGTGCTAAAAATCGAACTTGTATCTTAGTGCAGACTTCTGGGAAAATCAGTGAGCCAATCACACAAGCAGGAAATTATTGCATTGCACTTTACAGAAAATTACAGAGCTGCAGATTGAAAAGGAAAGGTAATTTTTAATAAGATTCAATTACTTTTTGTTTTGATGCACCTGGAAAGTATTCGCAGTGCTTCACTTTTTCCACATTTTGCTATGTTACAGCCTTATTCCAAAATGTTTTCAATTCATTATTTTCCTCAAAATTCTACAAATACCCCATTTTTAATCTTTGCAAATTTATTCAAATCGATGCCCATCCATTTTCAGATCCCTCCAGAGATGTTCAATTGGGTTGCTGTGTGCTTAGGGTGGTTGTCTTGTTGGGAGATGAACCTTCACCCCAGTCTGAGGTCCATAGTGCTCTGGAGCAGTTTTTCATCTAGGATGTCTCTGTACATTGCTGCATTCATCTTTCCCTCAATCCTGACTAGTCTCCCAGTTCCTACCACTGAAAAACATCCCCACAGCATGATGCTGCCATCACCATGCTTCACTTTAAGGATATTGGCCAGGTGATGAGCAGTGGCTGGTTTCCTTCAGACATGACGCTTGCCATTCAGGCCAAAGAGTTCAATCTATGTTTCATTAGACCAGAGAATTATGTTTCTCATGGTCAGAGTCCTTCAGGTGCTTTTTTGGCAAAGGCCAGATGGGCTGTCATGTGTCTTTTACTGAGTAGTGGCTTTTGTCAGGCGACTCTACAATACAGGCCTGATTGGTGGAGTGCTGCAGAGACTGTTATTCTACTGGAAGGTTCTCCTCTCTTCAAAGAGAAATGCTGGAGTCCTGGTGGTTCCAAACTTCTTCCATTTAGAGATGATGGAGGCCACTGTGCTCATTGGGACCTTCTACAGTATGCTGCAGAAATTTTTCTGTACTCTTCTCCAGATCTGAGGTTCGATACAATCTTGTCTCGAGGTCTACAGATAATTCCTTGGACTTCATGGCTTAATTTGTGCTCTGACATGCACTGGTAACTGTGGGACCTTTTATAGACAGGTGTGTGCCTTTCCAAATCATGTCCAATCAACTGAATTTACCACAGGTGGACTCCAATCAAGATGTATAAACATCTTTAAGGATAATCAGTGGAAACAAGATGCACCTGAGCACAATTTTGAGTGTCATGGCAAAGGCTGTAAATACTTATGTATAGGGTTGTCCCGATACTAGTATCAGTACCGATACTGAGCATTTGCGCCAGTACTTGTACTCGTGCAAATGCTCCCGATGCTTCACCCGATACTTTTTTGTGAGTGGAGAGCGGGCTGATAGGGGGTGGAGAGGAGGCTGAGAGGGACGGAGAGTGGACGGAGAACGGGCTGAGAGGGGTGGAGAGTGGGCGGAGAGCGGGCTGAGAACAGGCAGAGAGCAGAGCAGTCCTCAGGTATGTAAAATATAATGTCACTATTGGGGAAGAGAGCTGCTGCTGCTGCTGCTGCCGCCGTTTAGTTGGATCAGTGCGCGGGGAACATAACAGTTTTAATTTCAATAGCTGTGTGTTCCCCGCCGCGCGTCGTCATATATAGCCCCTCCCACTTGTCCTGGCACTTTGATTGACAGATCACCCATCCCAGGATTGGACGGGTGATCTGTCTATCAAAGTGCCTGGACAAGGGGGAAGGGCTATATAAGACGACACACGGCGGGGAACACACAGCTATTGAAATGAAAGCCGTTATGTTCCCCGTGCGCTGATCAACCAGACGGCGGTGGCGGGGGGCTCTTTGCCTACACAGGTAGGCCACTGGGGACCTACACAAAGCTGCATTTGGGGACACATTTCTGCATTTGGGGACATGGCTGCATTTGGGGACACAAGGCTACACATGGCTGCATTTGGGGACACAAGGCTACAATGGTATCGGGACAACCCTACGTTATGTACATGTGATTTTTTTTTTTTTATTAAATTTGCAAAGATTTCAAAAAAAACTTTTTCACATTGTCATGGAGTATTGTTTGTATGATTTTTGAGGAAAATATTAAATTGAATCCATTTTGGAATAAGGCTGTAACATAACAAAACTTGGAAAAAGTGAAGAGCTGTGAATACTTTTTGGATTCACTGTATTTAACAGATTTAAACTGAATGTTCAATTGAGCTTTGAGTAAGGTGAACAGAACACCACACCTGAACCATAAGATGTTGAATACGCGGGTATATTTTGATTAAAAAAAAACATTACACTGTATACATAAAGCCTTTCCTTTGGCAATGTTTTGAAATAGTGATGTCAAATATGAATTATTTGTTCTACAAAGAGAATGAAAACCTCTGCTTCAGTTGGTCCACAGAGACTCAGTTATTTACCCACAGGCCTTTTCTAGCTTGCCTATTGCTTTGTATAGAGAAAATAATTCCAGACTGCCAATTACAACCCATGAGTAAAAAGAAAGATATGTGTTTTCTGTGATAGTCACATGGTACTGCTCCGTGCACATGGTGTCTATGAGGAGTGGTGAAAGATGGAGATAGTGACTTAGCTTATGACTTTTTATTTAAAGGCAAAATGTGCATATCTATCACTGTTGAGTCCGCACACTTTGGTGATTGAAGGGTTAAAGCTGGTGATTGAAGGGTTAAAGCTGGAAACAACTGATGTAGTAGAATATGGAGGCAACACCATATTTACATGCTTCAAGAATGGAAAAATTCACTTAAAAAAATCGAATGCCCAGTACACGGGACCGGTTTTCCCGTCTGAAAAACTGCGATGAGAGCTTTTAGCCGGGAATTCTGACCGTGTGTATGCTTAATAGCAGTTTTTCTGACGGGAAAACTGGCGGGGGAAAAAAAGAGATCAGGATATCTTCTTTTTTCCCATCAGGAAAAAATCATAGCGGAAAAAACGTTCGTGTGTAAGCTTTTCCGACGGGGAAAAAAAAGTGCATGCTCGGAATCAAGTATGAGACGGGAATGCTCGTTCTGGTAAAACTAGCGTTCGTAATTGAGATAGCACATTTGTCACGCTGTAACGGACTGAAAAGCATTAGGCTGAAAAGCGTGAATCGTCTCTCACCAAACTTTTACTAACACGAGGATCAGCAAAAGCAGCCCAAAGGGTGGCGCCTTTGGAATTGAACTTCCATTTTATAGTGCCGTCGTACGTGTTGTACATCACCGTGCTTTAGACGGGCGGAATTTGGTCTGACTGTGTGTGCGCACAAGACAAGCCTGGCCGGAATTCCGTCAGGAAAACCATTGTTTTTTTATCCGACGGGAAAACCAGGCGTGTGTACGTATACCCCATCAGATTTGTTTTTTTTACCAACTGTGTCCCATTGCAGAGATTTCCTTTCACTTCATGTCCCATAGCCAAACAAGAAGTGAGAGGAAATCCCTGCAAATTAAGGAATCCCTTGGGACCAGGTCATAATACATTGGCTATTCATTACAAAATAGTCTAAGGCCCCTTTCACGTGGGTGGATCAATTGAGTCAGCCTATCAGTTATTTAGGTGGACCCCATTCAACCATCCATTGCCTTCTATTGAGCAGCGGATGTCAACGGACATGTGTGCATTGACACCAGCCAACATCCGATCCTATCCACCAAAAACAGATGGATGGGGGATCAGATGACAGTTGGATGTAAATTGGCAGGTGGTCCATTTACATCCAACTACACATAGAGGAAAGCTGGCTGTGTGGACCTGTCCTCCACTTGCTTAGCTGGGACCAGTGGAGAGATCCCCCGCTGAGCAGGCAGATCCGCTGTTGGAGTTCTCCATTGTGAAAGAGCCCTTAATTATGAAAGAGCCTTTAATTATGAAAGAGCCCTTAATTATTCAACTGGTCATAGCAAGCAGAGCAAAGGACAGCCAATGCTATTCTGGGGCCACCCAATCCCCCTTCATAAGGTTTGGATGAAATGGCAGAATGATAATTGGATTAAAAAATACATCCAAACAAACTGATCTACAGGTAGATAATGTTGTATGCAATCAGTGCCGATGTTCACGATAGAAGGGGCCCCTGAATTTTGTTGGTTATCTTTTGTCCTGGTTGCTGTAATCAGTTGAACAATAGTGACTTGGAACTTAGGGATTTTTCATTTGGCACTCTCTTTGACCTATTACACTTGAATTTGCCAATTTGGGTGAATGTCCTCTTCTGGACGGTATTTGTGGTGATTTGCTGAATACAGGTCACCTTGGTTCAAGTATTGCCTGCCGATATGCATTTTGATAACCTTTGAATATCTGTATCCAGCCCTAATTTACCACTTACTCTTGGACATTTAATTTCAGGGGCAATATTTGGGTGGAGGAATGACGGACTAACAGAAAAAATAGTAAGAGTAAATTAAAACCTTACACCAGTCAAAATTTTTATTTCTGTCTTTGACCCCATTAGGAAGATTTCCTTTGACTTCCTCTCCCTGTGATGCCTATATATAAAAAAAATCAGGAGCACAGTGGTCACTCCCCAAAAATTAAACGGCGCAGGCCAAGAAAATGGTTTCAGAAATTCTAACTCGTCCTCGAGGACCTACAAATAAAAATGTGATTTTGTCCACATTGGGAAAAATTCCCATTACGTCCTTTCCTGACAGAAGAATAAGAGGATCAAAGTTCACCTGCCCATTCCAATCAACATGCAACAAAACACAAATGAATTTGCTTATTTTAAATGTATGCATACACAGCGGGTAAAATTAGTATTGAACCCTTCCCCATTTTTCAAGGTACATTTTTTTCTAAAAGTGCTATTCACATGAAATTTTCACTGCATGTTGGTAACAACCCATGCAATCCTTACAATGACACCAAAACAAATCAGCTGAGAAATTAAGTTATGTGTAATAAAATGGAATGACAGGGAAAAAGTATTGAACACATGAAGAAAGAGAGGTACAAAAAGGCATGGAAAGCCAAGACACCAGCTGAAATCTATCAGCAATTAGAAAGCAAGCCTGCCCCTTGTCAGTGTTAACCACTTTAGGACTGCCCACCCTACATATATTGTGGTAGGGTGGCTCTTTTGCGCGAAAAGACACACTTGTACGTCAAAGGGCACATCACCCCAAAAACACCCCCCATACCAACCGTGAAGTTTGGAAGTGGGAGCATCATGGTATGGGGCTGTTTTTCAGCATACGGTACTGGCAAACTTCAGATCGTTAAAGGAAGGATAAATGGAAAAATGTACCAAGACATCCTTGATAAAAATCTGCTGCCATCTACCAGGATGATGAAGATGAAACGAGGGTGGACATTTCAGCAAGACAAACATAAAGCCAAGGAAACTCTCAATTGGTTTCAAAGAAAGAAAATAAAGCTGCTAGAATGCTAATCACCTGACTTGAATCCAATAGAAAATCTATGGAAAGAACTAAAGATCAGAGTTCATAGAAGAGGGCCATGGAACTTTTGAGATTTGAAGGCTGTTTGTGTAGAAGAATCGGCCAAAATCACCCCTGAGCAAAACATGGGACTAGTTTCTCCATACAAAGGAGCCTGCATCTTATGGCTGACATTACCAACAAAGGGCTAGATTCAGCATTGATTTACGCCGGCGTATCTATAGATACGCCACGTAAATTCAAAGCTGCGCCGGCGTATCTTTTTTCTGTATTCAGAAAGCAAGATACACCGACATTAGCCTAAGATCCGACTGGCGTAAGTCTCTTACACCATCGTAATTTAGAGTGCATATTTACGCTGGCCGCTAGGTGGCGCTTCCGTCGTTTTCAGCATAGAATATGCAAATGACCTAGATACGCCGATTCACAAATTTACGTACGCCCGGCGGTATTTTTTTACGTCATTTACGTTAGGCTTTTTCGACGTAACGTTGTTTTTATTATTGAGGCGGAAACGCAATGTTAAGTATGGTCGTCGTTCCCGCGTTGAATTTTTTACGTCGTTTGCACAAGTCGTTCGCGAATAGGGCTGGACGTAATTTACGTTCACGTCGAAACCAATGACGTCCTTGCGGCGTACTTTGGAGCAATGCACACTGGGAAATTCCACAGACGGCGCATGCGTTCCGTTCGGGAAAAACGTCAATCACGTCGGGTCACCAAGAATTAACATAAAACACGCCCCCTCATCCTCATTTGAATTACGCGCGCTTACGCCGGCCCCATTTACGCTACGCCACCGTAACTTAGGAGGCAAGTGCTTTGTGAATACAGCACTTGCCTCTCTAACTTACGGTGGCGTAGCGTAAATACTATACGCTGCGCCGCCGTAACAATGTGCGCCCCTACCTGAATCTAGCCCAAAGGATTTTGTACAAAGTATTAAATACATTTCAGTTAGAGTGTTCAATACTTTTTATTACACAGAATTTCATTTCTGAACATATTTGTTTTTGTTCGTTTTTTTGTATGTATGGATTGCATGGGTTCACATATTGTGAAAATTTCATGTCAATTGTACCTTTAGAAATATATTTATCTACGTCTTCAATTCCTATTTTACCCGTAGATGAAATCACAAATTAATCCATTAGGCACTGCTCTTTTAAGGTGGTTAACATGATTATGCCACAACGATAAGAATAAAGATGCCAATAATTTTTTTTCCAAATACCAGAGAATTATGGGCCTATCTTCAATCTCAGTTTATATCTAAATATTAATTATACATCTAAACACTAATTACACATAGTTTTCAAGATAGTGTCAGAGTAAATTAAACTAATCAAATAAATCCAGCTGGATATGGCTAAATATAACCTACCCTAACAACACATTTAATTTTTCTTAGATTTACACATGACAACCATAAAATATTTCACAGCTTGCTAGAACTGTTGTATATGTTTCCTGCTCTGCTTTGATGGATTTGGATCCTTACCTGCAGTGTTTTGGGTGAAGTACATGTTCTCGCTATAGACATTCTGCCAGGAATCTGAAAGTACTTACTGTATATGGTCTGATGATCAAAAGTATACATGCAGGGATAACCTTTTTAGAGAAAATATGTATGTAGCGCCCTCTAGGTAGGTAGGTGCTAGAGTAGGAATTTGTAAGTTACGTAAATTTAGGCAGGCCTGACTGGCAACTAGGCTTGTTTGTTTTGATTTGGTCTGGGCTGAGAGTGACTTTTCCAGAAGGTTCTGGAAAGAGAGGGAGAGGAGAGGTAGAGCTGCCTATGGTATTCTGAGGAGCCCTGACCAATCCTTAACTTGGATTTGCAGGGGGCAGGCCTCCTTAAATACCCAGGGTCAGCCCAGCTGGGGAGGAGTTGCAGTTGTTCAGAGCTTGAAAATTGAATGCTAGGCTGTCAGGCCTTTGAGGGAGCCCACCAGTCTGGGGGTGACCTTGGGCATGGGGCTCAGGTGTGGATGGTGAAGGTGTTCTAGACAGGAGGCACAGGAGGAACAAGAGAGGACAGCAGGCAAGAGCATTGCCAGGCAAGTCTCTAAGGAGAGGAACACCTGGTTGCAGCCAGGAGGGCTGGTGAGTGACATGCATAGTCAGGAGGACTGGAGAGGCTTTCCTGAGAGGACTGGGAGCATGCAGTCTGGGATGGGTTCAGAGCCAGTAGAGTAGACTGGGGTGTCATGGGAAGTGGAGAAGGGCAGCTGCAGACTGGAGGACTGTCAGGGCCTGAAGATGGGTTACTGGGCTTAGTAAACGAAGTTAGGGCAGCTAGCACCAGGAACTTTTTATTGCTACACTAAAGACGCCCACGGTCCCTGCCTGCAAAAGATAATTACTAAGGCCTGGCTGAGACAGTGTCAGGCGTAACCACATTGTGCTAGCTGTGCCTGGAGATTAGAGAGGAAGCATTGTGTAGGAGGAGAGAGGAGTGAACATTAGAGAGAATGCGATGTGCAGGAGTAGAAATAAAGTGTATATACCCGAGTGTTTATAGTTGTCCCAGCAAGTTCTGCGAAATTCCATTGGGCATCCCATACTTCCTATACTCCATCCAAGTTAAAATCTCTCAATAAGACATAAAAACAAGCACGTGGACTGTTTTCTGTTCTGGAGTGTCAGAGGTGAACGCCGGTCTGGGTAGGGTGACAGGTGGGCCACATCACTTAGCAGCCCCTACGGGGGTACCGCTACATTTCGTTTATTTTTTCCTGTCTGAGTCCCTTTGTGGATATTTTCCCATCTCATATTGCTTGGATCATATGTATGAGCAGGCATATGCACTTGGTGCTAATTTTAAAGTGTGCAAAATCTCTCCTTCCCCTCTCCCCTCTTTCCCTCCGCTTGTGGAGAAGGTAGTGTATGTTATTCAACACTATTAGTTATACTGCGAATACCTATTCATTACTTTATGTGGAGGGCCTTCGCCACTGTATCACATGTCCTTGTTTTACCATTGTTTGACCATTCTTCCAGAAGCGTATTTGTGAGGTCAGCACTGATGTTGGACGAGAAAGCCTGGCTCACAGTCTCTGCTCTAATTTATCCCAAAGGTGTTCTATCAGGTTGAAGTCCGGACTCTTTGCAGGCCAGTCAAGTTCCTCCACCAAAAACACACTCATCCATGTCTTTATGGACCTTGCTTTGTGCGCACTGGTGGGAGGTCATGTTGGAACAGGAAGCGGCCATCCCCAAACTGTCCCTACAAAGATGGGAGCATGAAATTGTCCAAAATATTTTGGTATGCCAACATCTTAAAGTAGTTGCAAAAGCCACAAAATCTTCTTTCTACAATCCCCCCTGTTACAATAAATGATGTATTCAGTGTATGTGTTTTTTTTAAAAAATAAGCCACTATATACTATATTTTATAGCGTCGATCGGCACTTGCGTGACTGGTCGCCTCTCCGCTCTCGATTTGACAGCTACAGCGTGAGGGGCTGAGAATCCCCCGCTGACATCAGCCAGGAAGGGGGGACAAGAGGAGGAGAAAGGCTAACCTATAGGTACTGTGTAAATATTTCCTAAACATGCATGGTTCAGGAGATAGTTACTGTACATGCTACCTGTGAGGTCTCTCCTTCAGAGTTCTATGCTGTAAACGGCAGCTCTTTCTCGCACAAGTGATGTCATCGCGGTTCCGGCCACTCACTCAGCCAGAGTCCGCAAACCCAGAAGAAAGATCTGGTGAAGATTGAAGCGTCTTCAGAGGTGACTGCACACTGCTGGAGGGCTTCGTTCTAAGGTAAATTTCACAGAATGTTCTAGTAGCTAGTGGTTTACTCCCAATTTAAAATATAAAGCCCCTTCTGAGGCTCCTGGCAGTTTTTTATTTAGTATAGACAGCCTGCAGGCATCATTCAGTAGATGCAATCTGTGGACACCTCTTAAGTTGGTTCTGGAGGTGGCTTATCAGAGAGAAAACATATCAAACTGCACCACCCGCCTTCCCTTAGGGTTAGGGTGCTCCCATACCTGCAATAAACCATTGCGCCCAGGGCAGCTCCCCCTCCTGTTCACCCCTTGGCCCTGGCAATGGTTGGGATACATTCAGTGTCCAAGTAATCAGTGATCTGGTAGTGAACAGCAGCTGAGAATGTCTTAAACTCAAATGAATATCACTTAAACTGAATAAGGGCCAGTTCACACCAGACGACGTTCCGTACAGTTTCGTGTGCATTTTTTCTGCACTAAAAATGCATGCACAGTGTTTTCCATGTATTCCAATGGCTCTATTTTGCTCTTGTTCACACCATGCAGTCAGTTTCCGGGCAGTTTCCAGTGCAGAAACTGACCGGAAACTGACTGCATGGTGCCAACTAGAGCCATTAGAATACATGAAAAACACTGTGGGCCAGATCCACGTAGCGCGGCGCATTCTTCCGTCCAGCGTAGCGTATCTCTGATACACTACGCCGCCGTAACATACAGCGTATCTTTGGTATCCTGAAAGAATTTGCGCCGTAAGTTATGGCGGCGTAGTGTAACTTTGGCGGCGTAAGGGTGCGCAATTCAAATGGATGTGATGGGGGCGCGTTTTATGTTAAGACGTCTTGACCCGACGTAAATTACGTTTTTTTTTAACGGCGCATGCGCCGTCCGTGGGGGTATCCCAGTGCGCATGGTCGAAATTAACCCGCAACAAGCCAATGCTTACGACGGGAACGTCATTCTACACAAAGCCGTATTCGCGAACGACTTACGCAAACAACGTAAAAAACCCAAAATTTGACGCAGAAAAGACGGCCATACTTAACATTGAGTACGCCTCATATAGCATATATACGTCGAAAAAAGCCTTACGGAAACGACGTAAAAAAATGTGCCGGCCAGACGTACTTTCGTGGATCGCCGTATCTAGCTAATTTGCATACTCAATGCGGAAATCGACGGAAACGCCACCTAGCGGCCAGCGTAAATATGCACCTTAGATCCGACGGCGTACTAAGACGTACGTCAGTCGGATCTAGCACAGCTTCAGGCGTATCTTGTTTTGTGGATACAAAACAAAGATACGCCGGAGCAAATTAGAAGTTACGCGGCGTATCAATAGATACGCCAGCGTAACTCGTTTGTGGATCTGGCCCAGTGCATGCATTTTGTGCAGAAAAAAAGCACACAAAACTGTACGGAACGTCGTCTGGTGTGAACTGGCCCTAAAGGTTGATTTTGTCTATTGTGTATGAACTTGGGATCCATAAAAACATAAATAAATTTGCAAGCGGCAGTCTAATTATCAGCAATGGGAAACAGAAAACATTTTACAGTAAGAGCAAGTTCACACTAGATGCAGATCCGTGTGATTTTTTTTCTGCACAAAATGCATGCGCAGTGTTTTCCATGTATTCCAATGGCTATAGTTGGCTCTAGTTCACACCATGCAGTCAGTTTCCTGTCAGTTTCTGCACCGGAAACTGACTGCATGGTGTAAACTAGAGCCACTGGAATACATGGAAAACACTGCGCATGCATTTTTAGTGCAGAAAAAATGCACACGAAACTGAACGTAACTGTGTCTGGTGTGAACTGGCCCTAAAACTACCAAGAAAATAATAGAAAGGTTAGCCAGCCAGACATATAAACACAGTAAAGGACCAGTAAACAACGTACTACCTACCTGTTCTATTGGATAGCCGAAAGGAAACCATCTTGTCAGGAATGTTGCAGACGTTTCGCACAGAGGCGATGCAGGTGTAATTGGCATAATCCTGAGGTCGAAGATTTTTCAGCTTCAAAATTTTGGTTTCACCCTGGTGAAGAAAAGACATGAAAAGGATTTAGCTGGACACCTTTCATTTTCTTTTGTATTGGTCTAGATCTAAAAGGTCAACTGGTAACAGAGAATCAGACTACATCAAACACAGAGAGCAACACTCTTGCGCAAAAGAGTAGCATAGTGTTAGCTGTCAATCAAAGCAAATGTATGCCTTTTATTGGCTGTTAGGCCCTGTTCACATCTCACAATTTGGGCTCACAGGCAGAATAGAATCTGCGATTCTTAATGCAATCCCAAATTGCATGGCAATCAGAGCTCAAAGTGATGTGCGCTTTCAGGGCGCCATAATTCCTCAAAGACACCCCAAACACGATGGCATCCTGCGGCAATTATCACGTGACAAGCTGTGCCTTTACAAATTGCATGAAGCTTGCCACCTGAAAGGGAGCAGGAACCTATTTTCGAATGACAAATGCACATAGGGCAGGCCAATCAAGTGAACAGGCTGCCCTGTGCAACACGCAGAATTGTTTGAAAATCATGTATAATCATCAATAATTATGTAGCGGGAACGCTCATACCCATCTTACGATGGTGTGAAGGGGCCTCATGTATGTTTATGCCCAGGAGCTACTTAAAGCAGCATTACACTGCATCTGAGCACCGCAAACCCAGAATGCTATTAAATTCATTTTTAAAGGAGAAGTTCACCTTTAAAAAAAAAATCCTTTTGCAGATAAAAAAAACATGCATTTGTTTTTGTTTTTGTTGGGAGCCTGGAAAGCATTGCACCAGCGATCAGCAGATCATTGGTGCAATGCAGGGCTCTTGCAGATTCTGTGTGTAAGCCGTTTGGCCATACATTATACGGTCACACAGTTACACACTGAGGCCCAGATTCTCAAAGGAGATACAACGGCGTATCTCCAGATACGCCGTCGTATGTCTGAGTCTGAGCGGTCGTATCTATGCGCCTAAATCTTAGAATAAGTTACACATAGATTTGTATTAGATCCGACCGGCCTAAGTCTCTTACGCCGTCAGATCTTAACTGCATATTTACGCTGGCCGCTAGAGGCGTGTATGCTGATTTCCGCCTAAAAAAATGTAAATCAGCTAGATACGCGAATTCACGAACGTACGCCCGGCCGACGCAGTACAGATACGCTGTTTACGTTGGGCTTTACCCGGCGTAAAGTTACCCCTGCTATATGAGGCGTACATGCGGCTATATGAGGCGTACATGGACATCATTCCTGCGCCAAATTTTGAAAATTTTACGTTGTTTGCGTAAGTCGTCCGTGAATGAGGCTGGACGTCATTTACGTTCACGTCGAAACCAATACGTCCTTGTGGCGTACTTTGGAGCAATGCACACTGGGATATGTCCACGGACGGCGCATGCGCCGTTCGTAAAATGCGTCATTTACGTGGGGTCACATAACATTTACATAACACACGCCCACATCTTCCAAATTTGAATTAGGCGGGCTTACGCCGGCCTATTACGCTACCCTGCCGCAACTTACTGAGCAAGTGCTTTGAGAATACAGCACTTGCCCGTCTAAGTTGCGGAGGCGTAACGTAAATAGGATACGTTACGCGCGCACAAAGATACGCCGATCTACGAGAATCTGGGCCTAAGAGAACTACAGTAGTAGTTTAACCGGTAGAGAACTGGTAGTTTATTGAGAACTATAAGCCGACAGCCACAAAGCCTGCCAGACCTTGTAGTTTTCTGTTCACAGAACTCTTGGGTGGAGCCCTTAACATCCACATTATTTACAGAGAATAATAGAGTGTCGGGGAAGAAGATCGCCTGCCACCTGTCAGATCGAGGAGCTGTGGAGGTCCGGAAGGTGGTGGATTTCTAACAAGTTACATGTTACACCCTGAATATGTAACATGTATGTAGCAAAAAGTCCTCTGGGCAGGAAGTGCCCAGTAAGGAAGTGGTTAACAAAGCCTGGGTCGAAGCCTTGTTTTGAAGCAAGTGTAAACTAGCCCTGAGTTTGTTTGCATTGGTTTGCAAAAGTATAGCTTATAACCCAAACCATTAAAATAAAATTGAGTGTACGCGAACCTACATAATCTATAATAGGCATGTACTTTTTCGAGAAATGTGAACAAAGCCCTTTAGGAAACTCACACCAGAAAAGCAGAAAGCTTGTGTTTTTGTCCTAAATGTATCAACATATTTTTGGCTCAACAGATTCTTCAAACGCAGTTAAGTACCAACTGTTACATTATTTTGGGCTGATTGTAGCATGCTTCAGGCACAATGCCACATAATCAATGTTGTACAATACGCTCATCTCAGAAGTCCAGTCATCCATGTCTTTTCTTTTCAGACATGCACGATTCCAACAGTTCTTCATTACAGACTAACGATAACATATCTCCGCTACATAAAAAGGGGGATAAAAAGAAAAAACAGCTTGCGTTTCTTCTTTTTCCAGAAATCTGTCTTTGAGATCTTGGAAGATGTCCGCTTTGGACGCATTCATGTATGTGTATCCTGTCAATGAAAGTGTTTTACCAATACAACAGTGCGCAATATATTAATCCGCAACACCGCTCTGCTAATGTATGAATTCCCACAGCGAGGGCCGTTGCGTTTTTATGACTCACGGTATACAATGTCTTTATTCAAAACACAGCTTGAATTTGAAAGAAAAACACGCTTAGGTTATTGATGATGAGGACTTAAAGTCTTAAACGTGTCTTTAAATCAAATTAAAGTTCTAATAGCTGTTGTACGTTAAAAGATAACAAATTTATTAGTATTATTGCAATTAGAAGAATTTACTGAGTGAATCACAAATGAACATATTTAAGATTTAATGCCATGTGCAGAAGAGAATTTACAAATGGACTATTAATACTCTACCAAAAATATGCTGTTTTTGTCAATATACCTCTATTGTAATGATTCATTTAAAGAATTACAAATATACAATTCAACGAGACTAAACAGTGGCCCAGATTCTGAAAGGGCTTACGACGGCGCAACGCCATGTGCGCCGTCGTAAGTCCAAATCTGGGCCGTCGTATCTATGCGACTGATTCTTAGAATCAGTTACGCATAGATAACCATTAGATCCGACAGGCGTAAGGCTCTTACGCTGTCGGATCTTAAATGCAATTTTTTTGTTCGCCGCTAGGTGTCGCCGACGTCATTTTCCCGATCGAGTTGGCAAATTAGTAAAATACGCAAATTCCCGAACGTACGCCCGGCCAACGCAGTGAAGTTACGACGTTTACGTAAGATTTGCGACGCGTAAAGTTGCCCCTGGGTCTATGAGGCGCAGTCAATGTTAAGTATGGCCGTCGTTCCCGCGTCGAAATTAAAAAATGTACGTTGTTTGCGCAACTCGTCTGTGAATGGTGCTGGACGCCATTTTCGTTAACGTCGAAACCAATGACGTCCTTGCGACGTCATTTAGCGCAATGCACGTCAGGACATTTTAGGGACGGCGCATTCGCAGTACGTTCGGCGCGGGAACGCGCCTAATTTAAATGGTCCACGCCCCCTACCCGGATCATTTGAATTAGGCGGGCTTGCGCCAGAGGATTTACGCTACGCCGCCGCAACTTTACAGGCAAGTGCTTTGTGAATCAAGCACTTGCCCGTAAAACTTGCGGTGGCGTAACGTAAATAAAATACGTTACGCCGCCACATTTTTAAGCCATTCTACGAGAATCTGGCCCAGTGTGCGTTAACTGTTTATACACATTTAAAAGGCTTTGGGGGGGAATTTACTAAAACCAGAGAAGACAGAATAATGAGCAGTTGTGCATACTAACCAGTCGGCTTCTAGCCTCAGCTTGTTCAGTTAAGCTTTGAGCTTAAAAAAAAAAAGAAAAAAAAAAAAAAAGCTAGAAGTTAATTGGTTGCCATGTATAGCTGCTCCATTTTGTTTGATCCAGCCTCAGTGATTGAAAAAAAAAAAAAAACCACATCAGCTAAACTTATGTTGGCAATATTTAACCACTTCCCTTCCGCCATATAGCAGAATGATGGTTGAAAAGTGGTTGTATTATCCTGACTGGACATCATATGACGTCCAGCAGAACGCGCAGCGTAGCAATCAGAGGTGTGTCAGTCTGACACACCACATCTCCGCTCTAGTTAAAGAGCCTATGACAGCTGATCACATGGTAACCAGGAAGTGCTGTATATTGGCTTTCCTCCATTCACACTGACAAAGGTGCAGGTAGATGAGAGCCGATCAGCTGCTCTCCTGACAGGTGGTGGGGGGGGGGTGGTCTGCGCTGATAGTAAGTGCATTGATTATCGGTTTAGACCCATCGAGGATGCCCACTGGAGACCACCTGGGATGCCCACTGAAGACCACTGGGTCCATGCCTCACTGTGCCCATGCCTCACTGTGTCAAGACTGACGTTTAACAAGTCTATGGAAGGGGTGCCCGGCTTTGAAAAATCGGTGCTCCCCAGCCGTAGGTCCCCCAGACAACAAACTTTGTACACTGGTAGAGGAGAAATGGGGCTGCATGTGTGCCAAGATCTGGGTCCAGGGGACTTACAACCGGCCAGTACCAGGTCCCCAAATTCACTGAAGAAATTACCATTTAACATGGAAGTCTGTGAAAGGGGTGCCTGGCTTTGAAAAAGCAGTGCTCCCAGGCCGTAGGTCCCCCGGACAACAAACTTTGCACACTTGTAGAGGAAGAGTGGGGCTACATGTGTGCCCTGGGGTCCAGGGGACCTATGGCCAGCCAGTACTGGGTCTCCAAAGTCCGAGAGATCAGGCCCAAAAAGGTGACTCGAGTATAAGCCGAGGGGGGCATTTTCAGCACAAAAATATGTGCTGAAAAACTCAGCTTATACTCGAGTATATACGGTACTTCTCTTTTAACTAATCTTCAGCACTAATATTTTTTGAACATGTACGAAAACACCTTTGGCAGTAAAAAAGGTTAAATGTAAACATTAACTTTCTCTACCTTAATCAGCACTGAAAACAATGGACGTATTGACACTAATAGCTCCCATTCCAGTGCTGCAAAATCCTAGATCTGGTATTCTGGGTATGTTGGTGAGGATTAAAGTCCTTTGTTATCAACATCTAGTGATCCCAAATTGGTTTCCAAAGTTACCTGAAGAAATTGTCACCCGTCTTCTCGTTTTCTCTTTTATATAGATGTATGGGAAAAAAAACTTTAGAAAAATAAAGTTATAAGAATACAGCGTTGAAACAGTACAGGAAGACTGCAAGTCAACCAGAAAACTGCCTTTGTATTGTAACGCACAATTACAGATATCTAAATAAGGAACGATTCTATAAGACTTCAAGGGTTTGGCTTTTGCTGAGATTGTTGTGGTTGTTCCTTGCGGCTTTTATAAATGCAAAGACTGACAAAATACAATTGCAATATAGTTTGAGTAAGGATTTTCTGGGTCTCTGCACAAAAGGTTCAGAAAATGTGGTCTGATTTATTAATAAATCATTATAACAAAGTCCTAAACCCATTCAGACATTTTTTTTTTTTTATAACTAATGTTCTTCATTGCAGATTAAATGAAGGCATTACAAAAATGTAGACAAACATAGAGCAAGAAACAGACTAAAGAGAAGCATTGCTCCAGGTCAGCCAGCTTGCTATCTGCTGGAATAGCACATTCAGGTGCTGGCCCAGCTTGCATCTGAAACACTTATGAAAAAGAAAGTCTGGACAGCCACACTGCCAAATCCACCAAAGAAATTATGATTTTTACATAGGAGAGGAGTGCCAGAATATGCCTGGTATACAAGTGGTTAAAAAAATGAACCTCTACATTCACTTTAAGATTTATTTTACCCTTAATGCGAAGGCGTTGAAGACTGGGCAAAAGTTGGAATCTCATGTGTTGGGGTCTCTATCCCAATCAGAGATGTAGCCTAGTGGTAGTAATAAAAACCTGACAAAACATTTAACCCGTCTGCTATCTGTCTTAAAAAGCAGCTAGACACGTGCAATTTGTTCAGCTCCAAATTCGTTTTTTACCCAATTTCGAGAAATTCGTAAATTTGAATATTCGAAAATTCATAAATTTGTAAATTTGCAATTCGAAAACTTGAAAACCTGAAAAAACAACTAATAATAACTTAACTATTACTAACTATTAAATTATAGGTATTGACATTTCCTTTAAAATTTGGCCGTTAGTGATCTTAACGAATACAAATTTATCCGAAGTTACAAATTATCCGAAATAACGAATGCCGCATCTAAATGAATGGAACGTAACAACTTAATAATAATAAATAACAATAATAATAATAATATTAATAATAACAAAAACGTTATTATTATTTTTTTATTATTTATTAATTCTGTTCATTAGCCTAATGTGGCATTCGTTATTTTGGATAATTTGGAGCTTCAGATAAATTTGTATTTGTTACTTTCACTAACAGTCAAATTTGAAAGGAAATTACAATACTTAGAATTTAATAGATGGGTATTATTAGTTAGTTAGTTTCGAATTTTCAGATTTTCAAATTTACGAACTTACAAATTTGCAAGTTGCAATCATAACAAATGACCCGAAAAACTGAAAAAAACATAAACGAATGAAACGAAAATTACATTTTTTTTTTCGTCAGTGCACATGTCTAAGGCTGGATTCAAACTTCTCAAACAGTTGTTCAGCGGTTCCTTTGCGTTTTAGCTGCGGATTTGCTGACCTGGGAGAGGGGAGGGAAGCCTCGCCGCTGTTATGAGGGGGGAACTCCACGCCAAATTTTAAATAAAAAACCGACATGGGTTCCCCTCCAGGAGCATAACAGGCCCTTAGGTCTGGTATGGACTTTAAGCGGAACACCTACGTGGGAAAACAAGCGTCGCTGGGGCTCCCTCCAAAGCACCTTGCCCCATGTTGATGAGGACAAGGGCCTCTTCCCGACAACCCTGGCCATTGGTTGTCGGGGTCTCAGGTAGGGGGCTTGTCGGAATCAGGGAGATCACGGCCCCCCACCCTATGTAAATGAGTATGGGGTACATCGTACCCCTACCCAATCACCTGGTGGAAAAAAGATGTCAAGAAAAAAAACACACTACACAGGTTTTTAAAGTAATTTATAAGGCAGGGGTCTTCTTCCGACTCTCTGGCCTCTTCTCCCGCTCTCCGGTGCCTTCTCCACACTCTCCGGTTCTTCTCTCGCTGTCCGGTGCTTTCTGCCTTCTGCCGGGCACCTCCGCTATTTTCTGCCAGCTATTTTACTAGCGGTGACCACGCCCCAGTATGACATCACAGCCCCATAATTCCCAGGGACTGTGACATCATACGGGGGTGTGGTCACCGGGTGGCATCACCCAGTGACCACGCCCCATGCCTATATAAATCATTGCGCACCGTGCAACAGGCATTACAGTGGGAGGAAGTGTCGTGTCATCATCTCAAGAAGAGAAGAAGGAAGAAGGCGACGAAAACCGGGCCTGGTATGGTTCAGGAGGGGGGGTGCTCACTAGTCCCCATCCCCTTTCCTGACCGGCTGGGCTGCGTGCTCAGATAAGGGTCTGGTGTGGATTTTGGGGGGAACCCCCACGCCGTTTTTTCCGTATAGGGGTTCTGCTTAAAACCCATACCAGACCTAAGGGCCTGGTATGCTCCTGGAGGGGAACCCATGCCGATTTTTTATTTAAAATTTGGCGTGAAGTTTCCCCCTCAAGATCCCTGTTCAGAACGGAACACTTGTGCGAATCAGATGCGTGCCCATAGAAGATAATGGGCCTGAATTCGCTCCTGAGCCGCACCACAATGCCTAGAAAACGCACACTTTTTTTGGGCAAAGCGCACTGCGAATGCATCGCACATATGTGAACCAGCCTCATTAAAATCAATGTATTTTATAATGTTATGTGAATTGGATGCGGTTTAAGCCGCAAACAATTTGCATAGGTGTGAACGGGGCCTAAAAGCAGCTTAAAAAATAGGGCAATTGGAGTACATTATGGTGATTATTGACTTTGGTGTGTCAGTCTATTCAAGTATTTACCTATTTAAAACTATAAATTCCCATAATGTTGGTTACCTGCAATGCAGTATGCTGAAATGCTCCCAGACTGTACTCGGGATAACACACAAAAGTACGATTGCATTTCTTTATTTTTAGTGCTCCGTTTTACTGTCACGCCTTACATCTTTATAACACGGTTTTAAATTAATAATTGGAATGCAAGATCGAGTCTTACTATATCCAGTAAGAAATTTGTCTCACGCATCATTTACAGCTGAAGAACAACTTCCACAAGGTCTGAGGCCCCTGCATTATAAACCACAAATATCTTATATCAAACTATTAAAACGCTTCCACTCTTCATCCAGCTGTTTATGAAACATTTACAGTTTGTTCCCCATTTTGCCAAATGTCTGAAAGATAAAACATATATTTCAATTTATTTTTGCTCCTGAGAAGCTTTGGAAATTGTTATGTGTCATCTGAGGTAAAGTCAGAGAACAACTGGTGTTCTGTCTCAAGGAAAGATCAGTATCTAGTCCCTATAAGAGGGCTTTTAGAAGAAAATATAGTTCCAATTGTACAACTCTACAATTTTTTCCTCAGTTTAGGCCGATACGTATTCTTCTACATATTTTTGGTAAAAAAAAAAAAAAAAATCGCAATAAGAGTTTATTGATTGGTTTGCGCAATATGTATAGCGTTTACAAAATAGGGGATAGTTTTATGGCATTTTTAATCAATAATATTTTTTTTACTACTTGTGGCGGCGATCAGCGATTTTTTTAGTGACTGCGACATTATGGCGGACACATAGGACACTTTTGACACATTTTTGGGACCATTGTCATTTTCACAGCGAAAAGTGCTATAAAAATGCACCGATACTGTGAAAATGACAACAATGGTAGTGAAGGGGTTAACCACTAGGGTACGCTGTAGGGGTTAAGTGTGACCTCATGTGTGTTTCTAACTGTAGGGAGGCGGGGCTGGACTTGTGACGT
This sequence comes from Rana temporaria, assembly GCF_905171775.1. Taxonomy (NCBI): domain Eukaryota; kingdom Metazoa; phylum Chordata; class Amphibia; order Anura; family Ranidae; genus Rana; species Rana temporaria. The sequence goes on from NC_053501.1 coordinate 18,806,041, forward strand.
CAGTGATCGTCGTTCCCTATATCAGGGAACAGACGATCACCAACATTGGCACACAGAAAAACGGGGAAGGTTTTTTTACACTCACCTCTTCCCGTTCTTCAGCTCATGTGACCCGATCGCGGGACACCCACAGGCGCGGTCACAGAGCTTCGGACCAGGTCGCGAGCGAGCTGCCGGCGGCACGCTCGCGACCCACGGCTGGGCTCTTAAAGGGGACGTATATCGTTGTGCGGCGGTCCTTAAAGTGGAGGTTCACCCGAAAAGTTCATTTTTAACATTAGATTGATGCTCATTTTGTGAAGGGGAATCGGGTAGTTTTTTTTAAATCGAGGCAGTACTTACCGTTTTAGAGAGCAATCTTCTCCGCCGCTTCCGGGTATGGGCTGCGGGACTGGGCGTTCCTATTTGATTGACAGGCTTCCGACAGGCTTCCGACGGTCGCATACATCGCGTCACGATTTTCCGAAAGTAGCCGAACGTCGGTGCGCAGGTGCCGTATAGAGCCGCACCTACGTTCGGCTTCTTTCGGCTACTCGTGACGCAATGTATGCGACCGTCGGAAGCCTGTCAATCAAGAAGGAATGCCCAGTCCCGAAGACCATACCCGGAAGCGGCGGAGAAGATCGCTCTCTAAAATGGTAAGTACTGCTTCGATTTTAAAAAAACTACCCGATTCCACTTGACAAAATGAGCCTCAATCTAATGTTAAATTTTTCGGGTGAACTCCCGCTTTAAGTGGTTAAAGACACAGGAAGGTTTTAAGAATGTTTGGAAACAGCAGCACCTGGAGGAGATCCACATGAGAACAGGAAGAACATTTACACTCCAGGTGTTTATTACACTATTTTATTCAGAATAAGAAAATTCAGATGCACTTTCATGTAATTAGGTGCACAATTTCACTCTTACAAATTTCCAGTGATGCTAAACATTGACAAAAGAAATGTGAATTTGCAGAATGAACACGTATAAAGGATTAGCACTGAGAAATATTTTAAATGTCATATGCATGAGTGTATTCAATGAGCATTCATCAGGAATGCCAATTTTAAAGTAAAATGTTGTTTAACGTGTCGTATGAAGGAATTTGATAGCTACAGAGGAAATGTTATTGTGAACAGCTGACATTTTACATACTGTAGGTACACAGTGACATTTCATTACATTGGTGAAAACAAAAGAAAGGCGCGTGCTTAGCTGGGTTCACCATGTTGTCTTCTTACAGCAATTGGCTATCAAGGCTGAATTTCTGCATATCCAGCACAGACCATGGCCCAGGATATCAGGGCCTACGGGTGCAGCAGAAAGACTCACACATACACTATATTATTAAAAGTATTGGGACTCCTGCCTTTACACGTACATAAACTTTAATGGAATCTTAAGCCACGTACACCCGATCAGTCCATCCAATGAGAACAGTCTGATGGACCGTTTTCATCGGTTAACCGATGAAGCTGACTGATGGTCCGTCACGCCTACACACCATTGGTTAAAAAACCGATCATGTCAGAACGCGGTGACGTAAAACACAACAACGTGCTGAATAAAACGAAGTTCAATGCTTCCAAGAATGCGTCGACTTTATTCTGAGCATGCGTGGATTTTGGCAGAGGTCAGGCTCTACCACAGTGAGCTCCCAATGGGGTGGTGTGCTGGGCATCTCCCGGGACGGGTGTCTGACCCCCTCTAGTCATCCCAAGGGAATGTCTCAGCATGGGACACCGGTAGAATACGGTGGGAATCCATAGGACAGCCCCCTGGAAATGGGGGACCCATCCTCCGACCTAAAGGAATGGATATCACTGTCCTATGGAAACTCCTAGCCTAAAACCGATGGCTTGTGATAAATATTGTATGCTTTATGGCAAGCAACTGTTGCCGTTGTGCTCCTATTGTTTTCATTTGTTCTGTAACTGTGAATGTAGGCCTTGCAGCCAGCCAACGACAAGAATGTTATTGTATGTTATCCTATTCCTGATAAAACTCAATAAACATGAAAGTAAAACGACTGACAATTTTGAAAAAAAACCTGAAAAAAAAACACTTTTTACTTTCTGCTATAAAACATATCCAATAAAAAAAATATAAAAAAAATCAAATTTCTTAATAAAAGTAGGCCAATATGTATTCTGCTACGTATATTTGCGGCTCCAGTGTCCTCATCTCCAGCATGGTGGACCCGATCTAGGCGGCGGGCAGTGGCTCCGGTATCCTCTGCTCCAGCGCAGGCGGACCCAATCTAGGTGGCGGGCTGCGGGCAGAGGCTCTGGTGTCCTCATCTCCAGCACGACTGCTTTTGCCATGCGTCTCCTCTCCTCCTAGGCGCTAGGCGTTCAATAGGATCGCCTGATGTTTTGGCCAACCAAGAAACAGGTCTCACGATCAGCTTCCTGATTGTCAGGGAGGAGATTTAGTGTCAAAATAGTGAATATTAATTCACTATAGTCACACAACTGGGTGGGATCGGGGCGCAGTCCCCTGAGTTCGCCCTTTTTCGAAGCCTGTTAGAGCCTCTGGCTCTAATCACATGATTTTCAAAAACTCAGCCCTCTCCATAGGAATCCATAGTCTGGTGCCCTGTATGTAGATCAGGGGGGACGAATGCATGGATGGGGGGGTGGCACCCCTGCACCCCTAATGGACGGGCCACCACTGCTACTAGATGACCTGTGAATAGTGTTTCTGTCATACCAATAGTGGCCAAAGGGTTATATATCCAACCAGTACTTTCATTGTTATTAAACATTACTAACTTCAATATGGCATCACCGATGTCCAATAACATTAAATAATTGTATATTTTGCAACCACATGCATGGTCTGGGCACAGCTTAGAACTGTATGGAAAACACTGATCAGAAAATGGTAATTTTTTTTCTGTAGCCTTGTATCATACAATGCCAAGGTTTGTGATGTGCAAGACAAATGTATGACAACAATTTCACAGTAAACAATGTTTCTGAAAATATGGAGTGGTTATGAAAGTCTGAATACATGATCACACCATTGTATCCAACAATGAGTGAGGTGTAGGTGTAAAGATGCGGGGTCTGCTGTTTTATGGCTGATGCACAAAGATCTCATGTACTTGTGTGCAGTGATCTGAGTGGTACAATAGGTTATAACTGACTCCGTTTCTAAAGAAAACCTTTATTGTCATTGTAAGGTTACGGTTTTAAATGGATACATTTTTGTATACCTTACCTATTATGAGAAGTATATAGATATATATCTATATACACACACACACACACACACACACACAGTATATATTATTGATAGGTGATGGATTGCCCTTCTGGGCTTTTCCAACAGCTATAGTACCCCTGGTGTGTTGCCCCCAGTTGCAGGGAGGACCTGGATCCAACCATTTGGACTAAACTCTCGGTGCCTCTTATTGTTTGTATGAGGGTACTCATATTTGACCATTTGATGTATGAAATTGTATATTCACATTTTGTCTGTTATACATGACTGTAATCTGCTCCCCAATATTTTTAGGATCTCCTGAAGAAGCCGATAACTGGCAAACTGTGTAGAGATCAGAGACCAAGTTCAATATACGGTACTCCATATATCATCCAGTTACATCTGTGTACTGATGTTTATAATCACTGTATTTGTATATATATGTGTGATGTACATGGGCTCAATTTTGATGGATTAACAAAGCCATAGTCCCTGTCAGGAAAGGGTTTACCTCCCGGGGGCAGCGTGATTTCCAGATCTATAGGCTGCAGTTACAGTGTCCACCAGCGGGTGTCTTTGAGCAGTCAGGAGCTGACATCTCATGCAATCAGTCATCACATGATGCTGATTGCAGAAAGTGCATTTAAACCCTGTGCATGCTCTTCCTCACTGCCTTGGTGCTGTCGCCATGTGCCCCTGACCTGCGTTCCAGTGTTCCTGTATCGTGTTTCCTGTTCATGGACCCTGATCCCTACCTTGCAGTCCAATTCCTTCCCACCTGCTCTCTCCATCTCCTGTTACCCTCTCGCTCTGCTTGATCTCCTGTGTATGACCCTGGCTCTGTACGATTACACTAACAGAGGCACGTTCACAGAAGTTAAATCATCAGTGGATTTTCGAAGAAAGAAGATGGCAGAAGAGGGGAAGCACGGAACTGCCACTGATTGGAGGAGAGCAGATGAGGGGCGGGCCGTCCATTAAGGGCGCACAGATTCCGCCCCCCTGTTCATCGCCGCCTCCCTTATCCATGTTTCTAGCCCCTTTCAGAACACCAGCGCATGGATTCCAATGTGGAGGGGCTCTTTTTTCTTAAGCACAGATTAGAACCAGAGGCTCCAGTGGGCTTCAATATAGGTTGTATTTTAAGATAAATATATTAAGGGGTGGTGGCGCTGCCCTACTATGAGCTAATCACATGTAAAAGATAAGATAAGAAACAATAAAACAATACTTGGCGCACTTCGCTGTGGGGATTGCGTGTGCCGCTTGTTTGCGTTCCACGCTTTTCGGCCAATGACTTTCTCAAAGGTAATCACCTTTGAGAAAGTCATTGGACGAAACGCATCAGTTGACTAGGCAGCGTCAGACGTCACAAGAAGATATGGTGGGGATCGCGTGTGCCCATTGTTTGCGTTCCACGGACACGCTCCTCTTAAAGGAAGACACGGCAACGTAGGACGAACCTGAAGATCCTCCGCGGTGGAAGAAGAGGCAGAAGAGCTACTTCCGCATAGCAACCGCCCTTTCAGGTCAGTATATAAAAAAAAAAAAAAAATTATTTATTTTAAGATTTTTAGGATAAAAAAAAAACTGGTGGAACTCCACTTTAATCAGAAGCTGCAGCCACTGATTGGTGTATTCTGATATTGCAAGCATGGGCACTAGTGAGTGAAACGTGCATCTCTGTCTAGAATGTCAAATCTTCTAGGTGCGCCTTTTACTTCTTTCTTAAACAGCCCCCCAATTTAGAACGGTTGGTAAATATGTACTATGTCTCAAATACTTTCTAAATAAGTTCTATAAAACACTGAAAAAGAATGTTCCAGAAATAATTAATCTCTGGATGAAAGACACTGAAATTAATTAAGAAAGAAATACTATCGTGATGGCAATGTCTAAAAACACTAATCTCTACCAAGTTAGTCTTACGGTATTAAAGCATCTTAGTAAATAAACAAATCTGCATAATTTCTGTATAGAAATACAGCAACCGTGTTGTACTTGATGCATGGAGTTCTAAAGTATTATTTATGCAATTGCACTTCAGAAAATATGCAAATGACTCAAAATAATTTCCAAGGCTGAATGCATATTTCTTTGGAAATCTAATTTTCTTGTACGATTCGCAGAAACCCATTAAAGGAACATTGTCACTTTTTTTTTTCTTTTAACGTTATGTGTTGAATATATTATGTAAAAATGAGACACTTTTTGAATAATTTTAATGTTTTAAGTAATATTTATGGGCAAAACACCTTAATTACATTTAAAAGTTATATACAGGAAATGTAGGAACGGCGGTTGCGGATTTGCTTTAAAAATGGTGCGAGCTTCAACGATATCTTTCTTCCCCTCGCTAATGGCTTTACTGCAAATTGAAATGAGTAAATAGGACAGCTAGGTCAGCTAGATCAAATAATATAGGTGGTAAATCTATACCAAGGTGGGCCATGTTGACCTAACTGCAAGGCATCTCCTAAGCCAACTTTTTTACCCAAAAATTTGAAAACTTGGATGAAACTGCCCATTATAAAAGTAAGGTGGCCCATACAGATTTCAGGTTTCATTTTTTTTTGTTTTGGCTTAACCAGTGGGTTCCAAAAAAAAATATTTGAAAATGACCGGGTTCCCCATCCACACAATAAAGGTGGAATGTGGAGGAATCCTTCCTGCGGAGTTATTGTATTCTGAGAGTAGGAAGGCCTCCCCACCATCAGAATACACTAATAGATGCTGCCAACTATAGTCAGTGGAAAACCTGACAGACTGGTTGTATAGAAGAGGATTGGTAGATAGTCTTCTGCACAACCATTCTGATCCATCCATTAAAAAAAAGAAGAAGATCCATCCATTCGGGGGTTCAGTTAGGCTGCTTTCACATTGGGCGGTGGAGCCGCGGTGACGGTATTTGTAGCGCTGCTATACCGTCGTATTTACCGCGATATTCGGGCGCTAGCGGTGAGGTTTTAACCCCCACTAGCACCCGAAAAAGGGTTAATACCGCCCGCATTGCGTATTACCGCGGTTTCCCTATTGATTTCAATGGGAAGGCGCGGTATAGGAGCGGTAAACACAGTGTTTACCGCTCCTATACCGCTCCAAAGATGCGGCTAGCAGGACTTTTGGAGCGTTCCTGCTACCGCACCGCTTCAGTGTGAAAGGCTTCGGGCTTTCACATTGAAGCCTGCAGGGCATGATTTTTTCATGCGGTATAGCAGCGCTATTTTTAGCGCTGTACCGCATGAAAAACGCCTCAATGTGAAAGGGGCCTAACAGTCTTGAATCCTCCCCCATTCACTCTTACACACCTTTGGACTGGTACCTGTTAAGCATGACAATATAATTAACCTTGTTCAAGCTCCAAAACTATCTGACAAGGTGCTTACACAGGGTTGGTCTTCCAGAGCAATGGCGTGGCGAGGGAGTGCAGGTAGGATTAGTATAAGTGAGTTGCCACTGCATAATATAGGAACGTGTAAAGGGGTGCACAAACATTTTTGCAATCATTCCTACGCCATTGGTCAGTCATCTAAACCTGCCTAACTTGCACTTATTACTCTTAACATACGCTAAACAATTTTCCTCTGGGGACTGCTATCTGTTAATTGTTAATCTAATCCCCCCGTCGCATAAGGAGCGTCACGAGTTGCTGAAAGAAGCCGACCGGCGAGTCGGCGCTATATGGCGCCTGCGCGCCGACGTTTGGCTTCTTTCGGCAACTCGTGACGCTCCTTATGCGATGGGGGGAGGTCGTTTTTGTCATCACGTCAATCACTTGCTGGATAGGAATGCCCACTCCCGCGGGAGGCCCTACCCGGAAGCCGGGGAAGAAAATAGCTTTACGAGGTATGTACAGCAAAAAAAAAAAAAAACGGCATACTGTCAATGTAGAGAGTGAGCTGGATGTAATGTTAGAAAATCGTTTTTAGGGTGAACCCCCGCTTTAAGGGGGGGTAGTTGAGGACTGGAGTTGAGACATTGGTATACTAGAACGGTCTGGAATACCCAAGTTGGCCAGAGGTAGAGTGGGGAGACCCCTTTTACACTGAGGAGTTTTTCAGGCGGTACAGCGCTAAAAATATTGCCTAAATACCGCCTGAAAAACTCCTGCCCAGCCTTCTCAATGTGAAAGCCCGAGGGCTTTCACACTGAGGTGATGCGCTGGCAGGAGAGAAAAAAATCTCCTGCAAGCAGCATCTTTGGAGCGGTAAGTATACCGCTCCTTCCCATTTAAAACAATGGGAAACCACGGTAATACTGCCCGCAATGCCCCTCTGCAGAGGCGCATTGACGGGCGGTATTAACCCTTTATCGGGGTTAATACCGCACCGCTAGCGGCCGAATCCCGCGGCAATTCCGACGGTATAGCATTGCTATTTTTTGCGGCGCTATACCGCCACCGCGCCTCCCGCCCCAGTGTGAAAGGGGCCTAAGGATTTTTCAACATGATGAAATACGATATTGAGCAAACCAGCTTCAAAACCTGCGAAAATGCACATTTTATTTGTTTCTTCTAAATATGTAGAAAGTTTTGCGATATCTATATTCCTATACTAACATTCTACAGACCAGGCAGGTCTATCTGGATGTAGCCAGGCAAAATAAAAATTGTGGAATCATAAATTCCTTTGATTCGATCATCACTACTGGAAAGTCTAACAACTGATCTCTTCGCTTCCCTTTCCCACAAGGAACAGGAGTATCCGTTCACTGAACATGCAACACACACAATGTCACCTTGAGCCAAGAACAAAAGACCTGAAAGCGCTACTTTTTCGAGAAGCACCAAGGATGGATGACTTTGGGCACTAGGCTTTTAACAAACATAAAACAAGTAGATATCTTGTTTTTATTTTTCAGCGCCAACAAAAATCCAAAAAATAATACTTTACTTACTTGTGTTTCTTTTGTCTAATAAAACCTTAACAGCTTGAAAATATAAAAAATAAAACATGTGGCAACATACCTTTTTAATTGGCAGATATTGGACACTACTTAAAAGCTGTTTTAATACCACATAATTGCATGAAGCCACTCAAAGGGACTTAGCTAATGTTCTCAGTGGTGCTAATTAAACTACATACAAAGGTTTTAAATATGACATGTGGTACGCTAAAATATCTTATTGAACATAAGGAGCATTAACCCAGCAGAATTTTTTTTTTTACGGCTTTCTTTTTTGGTAAAAGTTCAAGGCAATTAAAAAGAAAAAAAAAAAAATCCCTGAAATAACTATTAAATTGTTCATGAAATGTATTAGGAAAATGTAGAATCGTAGTACTATTGGGGTTACAGCCTTAGGGTTGTGGTTGTAATCCCCGCTGGAGACATTATCTGAATTAAAAGTTTTTATATGAACTGCGCTTGTGTGGATTTTCTCCAGGCTCTGGTTTCCTCCCAAAGGGCTTTTAAAAGTCATAACATGAATTACCAACCTGGGTAAATTTCACTTGCAGATAAAACTTGGTAAGTCTCTAGCTGAAGAGCGTTAGCCACTGAACTTGTATAAGGATATATGCTTAAAGTGTTACTGAACCCAGGACTCTGCATTCACTATATCTGGTCTCCCACAGTACACAGAACATGGGAATGCAATTATTTTAGTAAATATAAACTGTTAAATACCTTTTCTTATCAGTAGTATACAGTATAGCAGTCTTGTGACTTCTATCAATGTCTGGTCAATGCTTGTAGGAGGCAGGGCCGAACCTAGGGTCACAGACGCCTGGGTGCAGAAATATTTCTGGCACCCCCACATGGGCGTGGTCATCTTACTAACTCCTCCCCTTTACACATGTTTCTATGGCCACGATCAAACATAGAGATGCTCCCCTAAGAAGTCTTCATTAGTATCCCCCATCAGAGCCCCCCAGCAGGTGTCCCCCATCAGAGCCCCCGCACACAGCAGGTGCCCCCATCAGAGCCCCCCACATCAGGTGTCCCCATAGATCAGTACTTGTCCAATAGATCCATGCAGCTCGGGCGTGCTGGGAGCAGAAGCATATTACAGGCATCTTTGGTTACTTGGAGGGTGGCACTCAGAGAGCATTTCTGGGAGTGCAGGGGATGATTGGCAGCAGCTCCGGCCAACCCAGAAGCCTCTCATCACACCGCCTATGGGAAAAGAGCCGACACATGCAGAGGGGGCGGGGCAGACAGGAGACTGCTCCATGCACACCGGACATAATTAATTAGTGGAGCCTAGTACCGGAACGTGTTCCGGTACTAGGCTCCACTGTGGTACCCAGCCCTGATTCTGGGGACAGTGGGAGGTATGCGCTCTTGTCAGTTGCCTGCGGAGAGAGCAAGCGGGATGGGGAACCGCAGCACCCGCTACATGCGCTCCGCTTCTGGACACAGACAAGGAGGAGGGAGGGGAGCACTTCGAAGCTTTGGCGCCCCTACCTCTGCGGCACCTGGGTGCGGAGCCTAGGATCCACCCTGGTAGGAGGAGTCCTATCAGGCTGAAGGACCTCTGACCCTCTGCGCTCGAGCACATCGCTGTATCAAAAGTAACATTTGGGGGGGGGGGTCTAGGGGGCGGCTGCAGCAGAGAAGTGTTTTCACATTAATGCATAGGTAAAAACCTTAAAGTTTTAGAACCACTTTAAAAGGTTCTTAATGCTGCAGCCTATTTTATCACAAGATGTCCATTTTTATTTTATCACGAGATAGCTGGTGGGCCGTGATGTTTTGTGCATTTGTGATGTGATAAACCTATAAATCAGAAGGAACTCTCCATTACTCTCTGTAATAGAAAGCTGCATATGCATATTAGCTCCCAGCCCACCTGGAAGCTAGCTAGGTGAAATGTCACTTGGCCACAGACTTTAAATAAGCCCTGATCTGAGGCCCGTGAGGGGCATATAGAACTGAGCAAGGCCAATCAACCCACGACTACAGCTATCCATTATCTAGCATATCTCTAGGCATCCCAACCTGCAAAAACTAATTTCAGGGAGGTGGCGCTTCACACCAGCACTGACCCCCCTCCAAGAAAATGCAGCCTTACCAGTGCCAATTAAATGCAGCTATAAAAGTGCACATGGAATGCAGCCTTACCAGTGCCCATATAATACAGCCTTACTAGTGCCTATATAATACAGTCTAGAAAAGTTTAGCTCATGTGCGGTGGCATGTAGTTGCCATCATCCCTTAAGTCAATTATAAACTGAAAAAACCTCAATGGGAATGGGATTTTTAAGGCAACAAATATAGAACAACAAGATCATAAAAAAGTATAAATTTATTACAACATATAAATACATTAGAAAAACAATATCAAAGATAATTGTAAAACGTTTCAAACAATTATATATATACTGTCCGTCACCGCATGTAGGCGTACAGGACAGAATCTCCAACACATTTTGAATGACTGACATTCTTCCTTATCAATTTCTACAATGAAAAAAAAGAAAATAAATGAATATACATATATATTAGGCACTGAAGTGGGCAATCATCGCTATGCAGTGATGATTACCCCCTTCAGTGCCTAATATATATGTATATTCATTTATTTTATTTTTTTCATTGTAAAAATTGATACTGTAAAATACCCTGAGGAAGAATGTCAGTCATTCGAAACGCGTTGGAGATTCTGTCCTGCACGCCTACAGCCTGCTGACTCTGGGCATGCGGTGACGGACAGTATAAATATAATTTTTTGAAAAGTTTTACAATTATCTTTGATATTGTTTTTCTAATGTATTTATATGTTGTAATAAATGTTGTTGTATATTTGTTGCCTTAAAAATCCCATTCCCATTGAGGTTTTTTCAGTTTATAATATATTACAGTCTTGCCAGTGTCCATATAATACAGTCTTACCAGTGCCCATGGAATGCAGCCCTACCAGTGCCCATATAATACAGCCTTACCAATGCCTATATAATACAGTCTTACCAGTGCCTATATAATACAGTCTTACCAATGCCTATATAATACAGTCTTACCAGTGCCTATATAATACAGTCTTACCAGTGCCCATGGAATACAGCCTTACCAGTGCCCATATAATACAGTCTTACCAGTGCCAATACAGCCTTACCAGTGCCAATACAGCCTTACCAGTGCCTATATAATACAGCCTTACCAGTGCCCATGAAATACAGTCTTACCAGTGCCCATGGAATGCAGCCTGAATATTAGTGTCAGTCTAACAGTATCTTGCATTAATCTAGTCTAAACGACAATACATTCAAATTTGATCTTTGCATGATGCACTTGCAAGGATATTGTTAAGGATAATGCAAGATGTATAACCCACATTGGGGTCCAGTTACAATTACAACAATGATTTTATTTGTAATCTTGGTGTGTCATGTCCATGTAATGTTAGATCCTACCATTTCTTGTTCTAAAGGTAAAAAAATAAAAAAATAAAAATGTAACCTCAGGTGTCTTTGGTTACCATGGAAACCTGACAGACTGTACAAGGTCTCTGAAGAGAGATCCATTTTAACGCCCCAGATACTTAATATTTCAACATATCACTTCGCCTGACAAAACCTTACATTCTATAAATTAAGATATCACCTAGGAATACAAGATACTGACACTAACATGTACTGTAAGAACACAAGATAAATAGCAGACGCACTGTACAGCATGGTTCAGTAAGGAAATATTGTTTAGTAAGCAGTTGGCAAGTATATTTGCAGTGGGGTGTGCTGGGGCCCATCTTAGCAATTTCTCAAGAAGAATCGGCCATATAACACACGTCTAGAATGGAAAAAGATGATTTAAAGGATACTTGGCTTACACATCATAGATTGTCAGTCTGAGTGACCACATTTATTTAAAAGGATGAAAATAACCAAAGGAAACCAACTATAAACAAAGCATCTCTATAAAACACTGCTGGGAGTCTCCATACATTGGATGCCTGATGTGCGTCTGATAGCGCTGGTGGAACAATAGAAGTGAAAATTTGTTCTGGTGGATAAACTATAATGTACTCTTTCCTTTAAAGAAGTAGATTCATGATTATCCACTTAAAGGGGTTGTAAAGGTACCATTTTTTTTCCTAAATAGCTTCCTTTACCTTAGTGCAGTCCTCCTTCACTTACCTCATCCTTCCATTTTGCTTTTAAATGTCCTTATTTCTTCTGAGAAATCCTCACTTCCTGTTCTTCTGTCTGCAACTTCACACAGTAATGCAAGGCTTTCTCCTGGTGTGGAGTGTCGTGCTCGCCCCCTCCCTTGGACTATGGCAGAGTCATGATGCCCAGCTCCTTTCTCTGCAACGTAGAGAGCGTCCTGACTCTCCTGTAGTCCATGTTTTTTCTAGACCCTTAAAAACGTTGTTTTTTAGAACCTGAAAAACGGTCGTGTGTACGCAGCCTAATTTTTCTGCCCCTGTTTAACAGGGGCATGTAATTACAATTCTTGATCTAATATTTCACAGTAGGGCCCATTCCTGCGCCCACCAAGAGTAACTGTGAGGACTTACAGTGTTGTGGTGCCAGCAACAAAGGCCCAATTTTTCTACCACTGTTCAACAATGGCATATAATTACAATTCTCGATATAATAGTTCACACAGCAGGGCTTTCTAGCGCCCACCAAGACTAACTGTGAGGGCTTTACAGTGTTGTGGCAATACCAACACCTAGGGCCAAATCCTCAAAATTCCTGCCTAACTTAACTTTTCCCATTTAAGTTACACTGACTTAAAATTTCTACCTAAGTGCCCGATCCACAAAGCACTTACCTAGAAATTTCAGGCCGTGTAACTTAAATGTCTCCGGCGCAAGGCGGTCCTCTTCTGCAGGGGGAGATGACAATTTAAATGAGGCGCGCTCCCGCGCCGGCCGTACTGCGCATGCTCGTGACGTCATTTTCCCGACGGGCAGCGCGCGAAATTACATTACATCGGGCTTTGTGGATTGCGACGGGACAATAAAGTTGCGTCGGGTAAAAAAAAAGTTACGCGCCGAAAAAAAAAAAAAAAAAAAACGCGGCGATCGAAAAAAAGATCTGTTTTTACAAGGTGTTACTAGTTTACACTTTGTAAAAGCAGAACTAATTTTACGTATGCAAACGTAAACTTACGCAGAAAACACAAAGCTGAAAAGCTTTGTGTATCTCCGTAAGTCCTCATTTGCATACGCAAAGCGGCATTTCGACTCGAAATGCCCCCAGCGGCGGATGCGGTACTGCATCCTAAGATCCGACAGTGTTAGTCTCTTACAGTTGTCGGATCTTCTGCCTATGTTTGGAAAACTGCTTCTGAGGATCAGTTCCAAAGATAGGCACAGGGATACGCAGGCTGAACAGCAGTTCCGACTGCATATCCCTTTTGAGGATTTGGCCCCTAGAGCCCAAATTTATGCAGAGTATATACGGCAGCCCCCTACTTTCAAACATCCAACTTACAAACGACTCCTACTTGCAAACGGAAGGAGACAACAGGAAGTGAGAGGAAATCTACCCCTAGGAAGGGAAATTCTCTTCTGTAAGAGGTGTCTCCTGTCCACTGATGCTTTATCACCAATCCTTGTTTCACTAAAAAAACTAAATTTAAAAAAATCATTTGTCATTGGGACAGAAAGTGAGGTGAAATCTTCTGAACAGATGAGCACAGACAGCAAAACAAATGTTACAGGGGTGATAACCCTTCTCTATGTTTTCCGAAAAGCTTAAAAATATATTTTTTTGGCTGGAGCTACACTTTAACCACTTAAGCCCCGGACCAATATGCAGCCTAAAGACCCAAGGTGTTTTTACAGTTCGGGACTGCGTCGCTTTAACAGACAATTGCGCGGTCGTGCGACGTGGCTCCCAAACAAAATTGGCGTCCTTTTTTCCCCACAAATAGAGCTTTCTTTTGGTGGTATTTGATCACATCTGCGGTTTTTAGTTTTTGCGCTATAAACAAAAATAGAGCGACAATTTTGAAAAAAAAGCAATATTTTTTACTTTTTGCTGTAATAAATATCCCCCAAAAACATATATAAAAACATTTTTTTTCCTCAGTTTAGGCCGATACGTATTCTTCTACCTATTTTTAGTAAAAAAAATCGCAATAAGCGTTTATCGATTGGTTTGCGCAAAATTTATAGTGTTTACAAAATAGGGGATAGTTTTATTGCATTTTTATTTTTTATTTTTTTTTTACTACTAATGGCGGCGATCAGCAATTTTTTTCGTGACTGCGACATTATGGCGGACACTTCGGACAATTTTGACACATTTTTGGGACCATTGTCATTTTCACAGCAAAAAATGCATTTAAATTGCATTCTTTATTGTGAAAATGACAGTTGCAGTTTGGGAGTTAACCACAGGTGGCGCTGTAGGAGTTAGGGTGCACCTAGTATGTGTTTACAACTGTTTGGGGGTGTGGCTGTAGGAATGACGTCATCGATCGTGTCTTCCCTATAAAGGGAATGACGCGATCGATGCGCCGCCACAGTGAAGGACGGGGAAGCCGTGTTTACACACGGCTCTCCTCGTTCTTCAGCTCCGGGGAGCGATCGCGACGGAGCGGCTATAAACAAATAGCCGCGCCGTGGTCCCGGATCGCTCCCCGAGCGGACCCGACCTCCGCATGTAGCGGGGGGGTCCCGATCGGACCCCCCACCCGCTAATAGGCGAGGACGTACCTATACGCCCATGTGCCTGTACGTGCCATATTGTGGACGTATATGTACATGGGCTGGTCCTTAAGTGGTTAAAGAAGTACCAGTTCAAAATTATAAACAGATTCTACTTAACAAACCTACAGTCCCGGTCTTGTTTGCACTGCCTGTATACTGCTGTTCAAAGTATATAGGGCCAAAGGGGCTTGTATTGACCTGGGGGAAGGGGGGGGGAAACCCATGCTATTTTTCCCAATGATTTTCATCCATATTGCAGGGACCAGACATTACATTAAAGCCGCAAGCAGTTATAAATGACTTTTTTCTTATAGTAATCTCATTTTGTGCAGGGACAGTTCTAAACACATGCCACTTTACAGGCGTACTATAGACACCAATTATTTTTTTCACTTTAAGCATTTAATCACTGCTCCTGAAAAAATGTTAGTTTAAAAAAAAAAATTGCATTGATACATGTTCCCTGGGGCAAGACCCGGGTCCCCAAACCTGTTTTAGGACAATAACTTGCAACTTAGCCTTTAAAATTAGCACTTTTGAATTTGAACGTTCGAGTCCCATAGACTTCAATGGGGTTCTAAAGTTTGCGCGAACGTTCGGTCTGTTCGAAGGTTCTGGTGCGAACCGAACGGGGGGGGGGGGGGGGTTCGGCTTAACACTACTGGTGACAATGCAATCCTGAGTGTGGCTCGGGGTTACCGCTAATGGTACTAAAATTTAGCCCCGAGCCACACTTGGGATTACTGCCAGGAGGGTTAAAGCTGGGTACACACGGGACCAAATGTCGGGAGACAATAGCCGGTTTAAAAAAAAAGGACGAAATTCGGCCCGTGTGTGTGTCGGACTGTCTGATAAATGTATCTGTCGGATATGCAAGCTGGAAAACCAGAATGCGACTGACTTCCTATCAGTGCTCTGAGCCAATGGCAAAGCGTGCTGATCGGGGTGCTCTAGCGGGGGGGGGCGCCCCCCTGTCAGAACACAATAGCTCAGCGGGGCAGATCGCTGAACTAACCTTGCATTATTAGTACAGTGGTTCCAAGCAGAGCGGACAGGTTTTTTTCACTCAACCAGCAGGGTTGAACGAAAAAAAAAAAAATTGAGCTTTACTCAACTTACAAATATAGGGCCAGATTCTCAAAAGAGATACGCCGGCGTATCGCCTGATACGCCGTCGTATTTCTGAGTCCGCCCGTCGTATCTATGCGCCTGATTCATAGAATCAGTTACGCATAGATAACCATTAGATCCGACAGGCGTAAGGCTCTTATGCTGTCGGATCTTAAATGCACTTTTTTACGTTGTTTGCGTAAGTTGTCCGTGAATGGCGCTGGACGCCATTTACGCTAACGTCGAAACCAATGACGTCCTTGCGACGTCATTTAGCGCAATGCACGTTGGGAAATTTTAGGGACGACGCATGCGCAGTACGTTCGGTGCTGGAACGCGCCTAATTTAAATGATACACGCCCCCTACCCGTATCATTTGAATTAGGCGGGCTTGCGCCGGAGGATTTACGTTACGCCGCCGCAACTTTACAGGCAAGTGCTTTGTGAATCAAGCACTGGCCCGTAAAACTTGTCTCATTTACGTTACGCCGCCGCAAAGATGCGGCGACCTACAAGAATCTGGCCCTAAATGTGGTATTTTCTCAACAGCATTTACTACTCGCACACCTTTTTTCCTCCTCACCCCTCCCTTTTTCTTCTGCTATCTCCCTTTTTCCTTTGTCTTCTGACTCTTCTACAACATCTATATTTCACTAAAGAAGACACACCCGGATAGATCATGCAAAGTATGTCAGGGCAAAAAAAAAAAACTCTTTACAATACAGTACCACAGATTGTACGCCTTTAAAATGCTGACCGTACAGAAAAATACCTGTTGATCCTCAAGAAATCAACTAAGCTTCTAACTTCCTGTTTGGGCTAACAAGATTTTGCTGCACAAGTTCCCAACCAGCACTATCAGCCTTGCCTAAGTCTATTCCAGCCCTTCTCTGTCCTATACCACATGCATATATAAATGATTTTTTTTCGCAGCAAAACAATGTTATGATGTCTTGACTCCCAAAAGCTGGCTAAACATTCTGCGTGTAGCTCTTGGGAGTAGTAGTTCTGCGGGAGTGCCTATATCAATAGGAACTGTGTTCCCAGCAGCTCCTCCTGTAAGACCATTACAAACCTGGTGACAAAAAACCCAAGATAAATTAAAATTACTGTATTTATCGGCGTATAACACTCACTTTTTTTACCCTGAAAATAGAGGGTAAATTGTGCCTGCGTGTTATACGGAGGGGGCTGTGAAAAGTTTTTTTCCTGAAACTTCCCTCTTAAAGTTAGAGTGCGTGTTATACTCCGATAAATAGGGTTATAATGTTGGGGACCTGAAGTAGATGGCAATAGGTTTGGGTGTAAATTTGGTTAATGCCTTGGCATACACACTAAGCCTTGAAATAAATTACAAACATCCCAGTCTGTGAAGCAATCGCCCTTGCTAACGTGCTTCATTTTAACATTAAAGTGATTATTTCTAAGTTGGATCACTACTTGCATAAGGGTAGAGGATGATTTGTCAATCTATAATGATCTGGATCTTCTCCACTTCATTGCATTAATGAAAATATTTCCTTTTTAGATCAAGCAAGTTAAAAGGGTGCATAATATACCAGACTGAAAATTAATGGGTGAAGCCAATGTTCACCACATTCATTAACATATTACGACATGCCCTACCAATATCATGGCATAACATTTATAAATGAAAGTATCTGATGAAGGCTTTCACCTTGAAACATTGTGCTGGGCCCCTGAATCGTGTATGCTAAGGAACTGAATGCTATCTGGTGTGAATCTTGAAGAGTAAGATCCCACCCAGATAATAGGGGCTACTATTAGTAGAGATGGACAACATGCATCCGCATAGAGTTAGTGAAAAAGTTGTTTATTTAAATTATGTTACTATATTGAATAAAAATAGCAGCAAGGTGCTAATGCTAGTATTACCAAGGTCCTTGGCTTGAATATACAGACAGGAGGCACCAGTAACAGTGTACTAGGTGCGGATAACAAAAAACACAAAAGGACAATTACAAACATAAAACAAATATACAAGACAGTCCGGACGCCTTTAATCCACATGTGTTACTGATCCCAATGGCAATGCCGTGAACATCAAATTAGAGTTGCTAATAATAGATGGGAACAAGGTAACACATGTGTCCCCGCGGGGGAAACAGATGAGGGAGATGGTGGTATAAAAAGGATGATATAATTTTATATGTGCACAATAGAGATACAACCTGCGCATATCAATGCGCTACTGATGCCTGAATAACTGCTGCAAGGTGTCCTTGATATGGGATAATCAGGGTAGGCAGTCCAATAACATATGTGGGGTAAATGTCTCTTGATATGCTTACCAGTATGTATACACAGCGGATGACTAGAGTGATGGCATAAGCCAGGAACATGTATGGATCAAACAGTTACTGTAGAGACAATGTCTCTTGGGGCAAAGTTGCCCGTGAGTAGCCACTCAGGTAAGAAGTTTGCTTTGCGCAAAGCCTGTGATGTTCAATTTACAATGTCCTTTTGCGGTCTAGTTTGGTCTGATTCGTCTTACCACATCAGAGGTCTTCAGTGGGACCGGGACTCACACATCCACTGCCTGTTGAGTGGGGTCCGGCACCATCTACCTGTTGTATCACCGTTGTATCACTCCTGTATGGGGATATGATGATACTCTGAAGAGGGGTATCCGTGGTCGTAGACCTGAATCGTGTATGACCTGCCCAATCCACGCATTACCAAAATCAGTGCATGTTTTTGACAGTTAGCCACTCTGATTTTGACTGTGGTAGCCAACAGTCTGCCCGCCTTTTGGCTTACACTGGTGATACGTACACCACTTTATGCTGCGGTCTCATTCTACTTTGTGATCCCTCTAGTGATACTTTGCCATATCCCCATGTCTGTTGCAACCATGCTACTGTATTGTGATCCATCATCCATCCATCCCAGGCAGTTTTCTTGGATGTATGTGTGCTTAATTTCAATAAAGTGTATTTGCGTGAGTCTACTAACTTCAGAACCCCACTTTGTGCTTTTTCTTACATGCTGAGCCTCATTGGCTGTGGTTCACTAAAAGGCATAATCGTATAATGTGCAATAGTACAATTTACCTGCTGAGCTCTACCTAAACATAAACAACACACCAATTTGCTTGCCATCTCTTCTCCAACTTCCAGTAGGGTTACCAACCATTAAATATGTGTTTTTTTGCCTGTATTCTTGGCAGAGCTTCCTGGAAGTCTGTCCTGGTTTCATTCTTGTGTAGTTTACAATTTTTCTTCCCAGGCCAGACAACGAACATTTGTGGATGGGTGTCAGACTGACACCCATGTATTCTTATTGACCCCCCGACACAGAATTTGTGAGTGGAGCCCACTTTTTAGAGACAAACAAGTACAAAGAAGACATTTAACAAAATAAGTATAAAATAGAGACGATTGATACCTTATTTCCTACCTGGGTGAAGAAAGGTTCATATATCTCCACTCCTTTGTCCGAGCCCTGCAGCAAGATCTCTTCGCCTCGTTTCCAGCTGTATCGGACAGGGGGATTGGAGTTAGCAATGCATCGTAAGAAAACTGTCCGCTCATAATAAAATTGTTCTTTTGCTTCTCCTATACTTTGATGGACAGTCACAATGGGATCATCCAAATCTGAAAAAAAAATAAAACAAGTTGTAACTGTACAAAAAAAAAAAAAAATACGGAAATAAAAAGTTGCAATCAATTCATCCTTTAACTGTATGCATTCCCTTCTACAAGAACACTGTCCTTGTGATATACAGCAAGC
Organism: Rana temporaria; assembly: GCF_905171775.1. Taxonomy (NCBI): domain Eukaryota; kingdom Metazoa; phylum Chordata; class Amphibia; order Anura; family Ranidae; genus Rana; species Rana temporaria. Next base: position 18,825,701 of record NC_053501.1, read on the forward strand.
AAACTCCTGGAGGAATGCTGTCGGGTTATAAATGTATATTCCAGAGAATCTTTTGCAGACTAGCAGAACTTAGGGAGCATTTGTGTGTATGTGCACAGAATCTTTAACAAACCGCCTGGCTCTCTGAGGAATCTTTTGTAAAATTACAAGTGCAGATTTTTTTTTTATCTCCGTGCACTTTTCTGTGTTACCCAACGAAATATGCAATAGTAGTTGGAAAAGACTTAAAAGAAAAGTTTATATATGTTAGGAGGCAAAAACTCTCTGATATGGGTTATACTTTGAACGCATACAGAGGTAGGCAACCTTAAAGAGGCGGAGATCTGAACAACACGGGAGAAGTCAAAGATCACCGGGCACAGTGTTGCCTCCTCAAACCTGTAATTGCTGTACTATTGTGTCACAATCACGTGCATTGCACAGCAATCATGTGTTTAAATCAAGTGGTGAGGAGGCAACAAATCTCTTCCTCATCACTTGTCAAAAACAGATCTCTTTTTAGAGGAGCAGCAATGCTTGATGCACTTGTAAATGAAATCTTATAGCCAGATTCAGGTACGTTTACGCCGGCGTATCAGTAGATACGCCGTCGTAACTCTGATTCTTCGCCGGCGTTAATTTAAGCGTATACTGGAAACCAGATACGCTTAAATTAGGCTAAGATACGAGCGGCTTAAGTCTCCTACGCCGTCGTATCTTAGGGTGCAATTTTCCCGCTGGCCGATAGGGTGGCGCTTCCGTTGAGTTCGGCGTAGAATATGTAAATGACTAGATACGCAGATTCACTAACGTACGTGCGCCCGGCACATTTTTTTTACGTTGTTTACGGATGGCTTTTTCCGACGTAAAGTTGTTCCAACAAATAAGAGAGTGGGTAACCGCTCAAAGAGAACCAGGTAATCTGATTCCTGTGGTCCGAGCCAAGGGTGCAGGCAGTGCAATCAAAATGCAGGTTAGGATGAAGGAAAAAAAAACTGGGACAGCCGCACTCCAAAAAAACTCCTCCTTTAATTAAAAATCACAAAATACATGCCACAGCAAAAAACAGCACAACAAAAGAAAAGCTGACGTTTCGCACTATGCCTTAGTGCTTCTTCATAGCTAGTGTGTAAACAGTAAAATGAGTGAATATATACCTTACAACCCAATGAGTGGGAGGGGGCTCTGGAAACAATTAAGTTGAACAGGGTCCCCTGTGAAGTTTGGGTGTGTCTCGACAGACAATCAGAGAGTGTCTCATGTGGACTATGTCTCATGCAAATTCATGGTGAATAGTGAACATTGGATAGAATGATGTGTTGACCCAATAGAGAAGTGGGGTGCAGAAAAATGTGAAAGAGAGTGTAGGAGTATGTGTAAGTGTGAAGAAATATATTTGAGTGTAAGAGAAGTGAATTAAAGTGGACAGGAAATGGAATGATATGTGTAAAACATGTATAACTTGTATAAGTAACAAATAAAATGAAATTAAGAAAACAAAAAATATGATATGAATTGAAGTGCGATAAAGTAAAGTGAAATTAATTAAAAAAGAAGAAAGGAAAACAAATAAAAAGTGAAATGGGGAAAAAAGGGGAAAAAAGGGGGAGAAAAAAAAAAAAAAAAAAAAAAAAGGAAAAAATAGGGGTGAATATGACGGTGAACCATATAAAGGACGATGCATAAACCATAAAATAATATGGTGTAATGTAGTGAACAAAAAATGCCTAAAGATTGAGCATAGTGTAAAGGTGCACCTTAATTCTAATGGTCTTATTTGTTTTATATATATATATATTAACTTGTGTTTTTTATTATTTTTATGATTATTATTATATTATTTTTGTTTTTTGTATTTTTGTTGCCTGTATGTGTTTGTGTACTCACTCATTATTGAAACAATAACTGAGACACCGGGCATCTATCTGGACTGGTTAAACGTTCATTGTGAGCTGAACCATTAATACAAAGACAAAAACAAAAAGATGTGAACATGTGTGGCCGTTTATAGAAGAGTTCTAAAATATCCTAAAAATCAGTAAATGAGTAAACATGCAGAGTAGTATGGAATGATAGTAAAAAAGAGGCACTTGAAATGTCGGGAAGTGTCAATGTGGCTATATGAGGCTAATGAAAAATAACTGCTATTAGCGGACAATTGCCAACATGTGAACCACAATCTAAATAGAGAAACTCTCTAGAGAATGATAGCGATCAGGGTATGGGCATGGAGTGTGTGTCAGGTTGCATAGCGGAATCGATATATTGGTATTACAATATTTTAATGCTTTAATGTTAGACTGGAAAGGGAAAAGTAAAACCAAAAGGTTAGTGAAGGGTTAATGAAAAACTCCCTAGGCAGTAGGTAAACATGTGTTGAAATCGAAAATACGCTATCTGATTCTCTGTCTTGACACATCCAATTACAGAAAAAGCCACATTTGAGGCCACCACAACTCGCCGACAACAAAGACATCGCCATACATGTCGCGATGACTGTGCGATCTACATGAATTAAATACTTAAATGTGTATTTACAAGGAACAAATAAAATTCGATAAAACGGAGAAGCCGAACATTGCTGTTGACAGCTGTATATACAAAAAACAGTTAATACAGTAATAAAAACAAAAAACACACAATATGCATATGAAATGTCCCGATAAACATGTTAAGATAACGAGCAATATCGTATGGATGGCTGGGAAGCCAGCAGAACTGTAATCGTGGGACATATCTTACAATGTATGTTGGTTGGTTCTCTAATGAAACCCAAAAAGAAAGAAAGAAGAGAGTATAGGATACTGAGATCTTGTTGAAAAGGGTGCCAAGAGCCTAGGTGTTTTGTAATCCTCTTACAAAGAAGGAGATACTGTATTTATGGATCCTGTAAAAATCGGGGAAAAAACATCCAGGGTGCTTGTAAGAAAATAAGGTTAGGAAAAAAGGCAAGATGAAAAGAGAGGGGGGAGGGGGAAGGGAATAAGGAGAAAAATGGGAAAATGTGCGCAAGGAAGAGCGAGGAAAAAAAAAAAAAAAAAAAAAAAGGTGGAAGTGGGAAAAAATAAATAAAAAAAAAAATAAAAATAAAAGGTGGAAGTGGAAGTGGAGAAAAAAAAAAAAAAGGTGGAAGTGGAAGTGGAGAAAAAAAAAAAAAAAAAGGGTGGAAGTGAAAAAAAAAAAAAAAAAAAAAAAAAAAAAAAAAAGGTGGAAGTGGAAGTGGAAAAAATGTTTTCTTAATTTCATTTTATTTGTTACTTATACAAGTTATACATGTTTTACACATATCATTCCATTTCCTGTCCACTTTAATTCACTTCTCTTACACTCAAATATATTTCTTCACACTTACACATACTCCTACACTCTCTTTCACATTTTTCTGCACCCCACTTCTCTATTGGGTCAACACATCATTCTATCCAATGTTCACTATTCACCATGAATTTGCATGAGACATAGTCCACATGAGACACTCTCTGATTGTCTGTCGAGACACACCCAAACTTCACAGGGGACCCTGTTCAACTTAATTGTTTCCAGAGCCCCCTCCCACTCATTGGGTTGTAAGGTATATATTCACTCATTTTACTGTTTACACACTAGCTATGAAGAAGCACTAAGGCATAGTGCGAAACGTCAGCTTTTCTTTTGTTGTGCTGTTTTTTGCTGTGGCATGTATTTTGTGATTTTTAATTAAAGGAGGAGTTTTTTTGGAGTGCGGCTGTCCCAGTTTTTTTCCTTGTTCCAACAAATAGCTGGCCTAGCCAATGTTAAGTATGGCCGTCGTTCCCGCGTCGAAATTTGAACATTTTATGTCGTTTGCGCAAGTCGTCTGTAAATGGGGCTGGACGTAATTTACGTTCACGTCGAAACCAATACGTCCTTGCGGCGTACTTTGGAGCAATGCACACTGGGATATGTACACGGACGGCGCATGTGCCGTTCGTAAAAAACATCAATCACGTCGGGTCACCAAACATTAACATAAAACACCCCCCCCATCCTCATTTGAATTAGGCGCGCTTACGCTGGCCCCATTTACGCTACGCCGCCGTAAGTTAGGAGGCAAGTGCTTTGTGAATACAGTACTTGCCTCTCTGACTTAAGGCGGCGTAGCGTAAATACGATACGTTACGCTGCCTTAAAGATGCGCGCCCCTACCTGAATCTAGCTATTAGTTGCATTCGACTGGGGCACTTAGGGCTCATTCACATGTAAAAACCCTGCGGTTGAGTTGTGATTTTACTGCTCCAATCCCTACCCCCTTTAGCTGCTGAGGCAGCAGCCAAACATGTACACATGCCGCAGCAGGAATTAAGCCCCCTGTTGCTTTTGGTGCATGCTACCACTTGCCAATCACGACCCATTTAAGTAAATGGGGCCACTCCACATGGGAGCCCGCACTACAGAGGAAGCATTAGCTTTTGCGGCTCATGCTCCCTACTACAGCTCCATCTTTACAAGTAGTCCCTCTGCTGTGCACTCTGTTTGATGCTCTGAAATGGCAAGTCAGCAAGCCCAGACTGCGATCTACCAATCACCCAATCACAATCTACAGGTTGCTGACCCCCGATATGCAGTATACATTTTCAATGCAGATCCTTCGGCTGTCATTATCCTTAGCAGTCTTTTCACAACTAAAATAGACAATGGGGGTTATCCACAAAAGGGATACGACGGCGTATCTACTGATACGCTGTCGTATCCCTGTTTCTATCTATGGAACTGATCCACAGAATCAGTTTACCATAGATAGGCAGAAGATCCGACATGTGTAATTGAATTACACTGTCGGATCTTAAGGATGCAATTCTAGGACGGCCGCTAGGTGGCGAGGCCATTGCGGCTGGCCTAGAATATGCAAATGAACACTTACGTTGATCCACGAATGTTCCGACGGGCCCGTCGCGCTAAATCTACGTCGTTTACGTCGAGTTACGCCGTGTAAAAATAGGGCTAAGTCCTATTTGACTAAGCCCTATTAAGTATGGCCGTCGTTCTTGCGTCGAAATTTTAAACTCTACGTCGTTTGCGTAAGACATCCGTGAATGGCGCTGGACGCCATTTACGTTAACGTCTAAGCAAATTACGTCGGAGCGACGTCTGTTAGCGCAATGCACGTCGGGTAAGTTACCCGACGGAGAATGCGCAGTACGTCCGGCGCGGGAGCGCGCCTAATTTAAATGGGACTCGCCCCATTAGATCCGGCACGCTTTGCGCCGGACACATTTAAATTACACCGCCGCAAATTTCAAGGTAAGTGCTTTGTGGATCGGGCACTTAGGTAGAAATTTTGCGGCGTTGTAACTTAAATCGGAAGATTTAAGTTACGCAGGATATTTGTGGATCTGGCCCAAGGGTGTTCTCTCCACTATAGCATCTAGTTTTCTATTAAAAATCTGCTACCCTACTTACACTAAATATAGCTCTTTTAAACCATCACAAGAAGTCTTGGGAGAGAGAATAGGAGTTCTATATTGGGCTGTCACTAAAGGCTTCCTCTACCAGCTGCCAGGAGTTTGTCTAGCAGGAGCACAAACAAATAACCAATTCTAACACTTATTGGTTCATAATGTGTTTAACTGTGAGCAGCACAAAGTTCAGCTAGCACACTATGGGGTTGATTTACTAAATGCAAATAGACTGTGCCCTTTGCAAAGTGCAGTTGCATACCTCCCAACCTTCTGAGATGGGAATGAGGGACATCTATTAGCAAAATGAAAATTGTGCAAAAAAAAAAAAAATTGATTAGTTAAACCAACAAGTGCATTTTTATACCACTACTATTCCTTAAAGAGGAAGTAAACCCTGATCGTTATTGTTTTAACAAACGATAACGAAAGTACAGAAAACGAAAACCAAAATATCCGACATAAACAAATGCTTTATTTTCGTTTTCGTTGTGGTCGAATGTGCCTAACCTTAACTCTATTAGTCCAATATTATTCTACATAAAGAGAAAAGATTCGACATAGAGAGACATGAAGATTCGACATAGAGAGACATGAAGATTCGACATAGAGAGAGAGAGTTTTGTTGCTCCGTCAAATCTTTTTGTTTTTTTAAAGATTCTGTCAAATCTTTTTGTTTTTCTTAGAACATTCGACAGACACCATAAGCCTTCAATGACAGATTCGACCATAATTAATTTGGATTTTCGGACAAATGCATTTTTTTAACGAAAAACTAAATAAAAACGAATTTCGGGAGTAACTAAATAAATGTATTTTTCGGACGAAAACGAAATTACGAAACAAAATATTTCAGTGTGCACATGTCTAGTAAATGCTACATGATTCATTTGCCCTTGCTCAAGATGGTTGCAGCTAGAGATGCTAGGGGGCGGGGTGTTTTTCAAGATGATTTCTCGACAAAACAATGTATGGAGATATGTATAGGAGAATTTGCTGTGAGTATTAAAAATGAATTAAATAGCATTTTGTGGTGCTCAGATACAGTTTAGTTCTGCTTTAACCGATTAGCGACCGCCGCATGTATATGTACATCCACAGAATGGCACGTACAGGCATATGGGCGTACATGTACGTCCCCGCCTTTCCGCGGGTCGGGGGTCCGATCGGGACCCCCCCCGGTACATTCGGCGGTCGGAAATCGCCAGGGAGCGATCCGGGATGAGGGCACGGCTATTTTCGTTTCTAGCCGCCCCCTCGCGATCGCTCCCCGGAGCTGAAGAACGGGGAGAGCCGTATGTAAACACAGCTTCCCCGTGCTTCACTGTGGCGGCTGCATCGGTCGTGTGATCCCTTTTATAGGGAGACTCGATCGATGATGTCAGTCCTACAGCCACACCCCCCTACAGTTGTAAACACACACTAGGTGAAACATAACTCCTTCACGCCCCCTGTGGTTAACTCCCAAACTGCAACTGTCATTTTCACAATAAACAATGCATTTTAAATGCATTTTTTGCTGTGAAAATGACAATGGTCCCAAAAATGTGTCAAAATTGTCCAAAGTGTCCGCCATAATGTCGCAGTCACGAAAAAAAAAACGCTGATCGCCGCCATTAGTAGTAAAAAAAAAAAAAAATCCAATAAAACTATCCCCTATTTTGTAAACGCTATAAATTTTGCGTAAACCAATCGATAAACGCTTATTGCGATTTTTTTTACCAAAAATAGGTAAAAGATTACGTATCGGCCTAAACTGAGGGAATTTTTTTTTTTATATATATATGTTTTTGGGGGATATTTATTATAGTAAAAAGTAAAAAATATTGCATTTTTTTTCAAAATTGTCGCTCTATTTTTGTTTATAGCGCAAAAAATAAAAACCGCAGAGGTGATCAATTACCACCAAAAGAAAGCTATTTGTGGGAAAAAAGGATGTCAATTTTGTTTGGGAGCCACATCGCACGACCGCACAATTGTCTTAAAGCGATGCAGTGCCGAATCGCAAAACCTGGCCTGGGCTTTTAGCTGCCTAAAGGTCCGGGGCTTAAGTGGTTAAACACCTATCTGAGAACATGTGCATGTTTATCCAATATGCAGGTAGCAAAGCATATCTCCAATGTGCAGTATCCTGAAATACCAATTAACAATTTACTGTGTCCTGTCTAGCATTAGTAAAGCAAATCATTATTGGATGCCATAGGTTGCTGCACATTTACTGTTTGTTCATTGAGGCTGATGGCCTTAAAAGGAACTCAAAACAAATTGTCATTTTTTGAGTCTTTCATTTCCTATGTAGGCAGATATATCGCATAGTACTTATCCTCCATCAAATTTCACTCCAGCAGCAGAGCCATAATCACTATCAGTCTGCTGCACGAGAAAAGGCCTTTGTGTCAGTTGATTGAAAAACAGATCCCTCTATCTATGTCCTTATTGCCTCAGCAGTGCCATGGTTGGAGATCACAATGAGTGGATTTACTAAAGGCAAAGAGGCTGTGCTCTTTGCAAAGTCCAGTTGCTCCGGGACTTCGTAAACGAGGTAAGGCTTCACTTTGGAAAGAGTAACCAAATCGCATGCAAGGAAGAAAAGAATGCATTTTTGCTCGCACATGATTGGATGATGGCAGTCAATAGAGGATCTGCTCATTTACTAAGCTCTGGAGCAACTGCTCTTGCAGAGTGCATACATTTGCAAAGTTCACAGGCTATTTGCCTTTTGGAAAACCAAACCTGATGTCTCATCTTCAATTCCAGTTTTCAGCTGGAAGGTAAACCATAATGGGCAGCTTGGGGGCTTTACCTAATAGACAAATGACCAGTAATGGAGTTTCAGTAGATAATACGTTTCCTATATAGTAAAACTTCAGATTGTGAGTAACACGGTTTACAAGCGTTCCGCAATACAAGCTGTTTAAAAAAAAAAAAAACCTGACTTGATTTGCAAGCATATCTCGCAAGACTAGCAGGATTCAAGCCTCTGGGGTGTGCAGTACCGCATGTGGCCAGAGGTGCGGGGCACTAGCGATGTTCTGAGACACTCAGAGCCACTCGGAGTTGCTCAGACGCTCGGAAACACTCAGCTCCAGAGCATCCCTGAGTCATCTCTGAGTGACTCCAAGTGTTTCCGAGTGTCTCAGGCACTCCCCCTTCACCTTTGGCCACATGCATACTGCATTCACTAGCAGTGACACAAACAAATTATCTGAGAGTTTCCATCGATTCTTATGGGAGAAACTCGCTTTCGATTACAAGCATGCTTCTGGAACCAATTAAAGGGGTTGTAAAGGTATTTTTTTCCCCCTAAATAGCTTTCTTTACCTTAGTGCAGTCCTCCTTCACTTACCTCATCCTTCCATTTTGCTTTTAAATGTCCTTATTTCTTCTGAGAAATCCTCACTTCCTGTTCTTCTCTCTGTAACTCCACACAGTAATGCAAGGCTTTCTGGTGTGGAGAAAGCCTCTTGAGGGGGGAGGGGGCGGGCAGGCAAGTCAGGACACTCTCTACTTTGCAGATAGAGAAAGGAGCTGTGTGTTAGTGGGCGTCCTGACACTCCTGCTTGCCCCCTCAGGAGGCTTTCTCCACACCAGGGAGAAAGCCTTGCATTACGGTGTGTAGTTACAGACAGAAGAACAGGAAGTGAGGATTTGTTAGAAGAAATAAGGACATTTAAAAGCAAAATCGAAGAATGAGGTAAGTGAAGGAGGACTGCACGAAGGTAAAGAAAGCTATTTAGGGATTTTTTTTTTACCTTTACAACCCCTTAAAGGGGTGGTTCCCCCTAAAACACATTGCTAACAATAGATTCGTAAGACCCGTTACACTGCGGGTAGGCTGGCTTTTTTTTTTTTTTTTTAGTACATACCGAGATCTCCCCGTCTCGTCCCTTGTCGGTGGGCGTTCCTAGTTGATTGACGTTCCTCGGACGGGCGCGTACGTGACGTCACGACTTTCCGAAAGAAGCCGAACGTCGCTGCGCATGCGCCGTATAGAGCCGACTCTATACAGCGCCTGCGCAATGACGTTCGGCTTCTGTCGGAAAGTCGTGACGTCACGTATGCGCCCGTCCGAGGAACGTCAATCAAATAGGAACGCCCACCGCCAAGGGACGAGAAGCCGAGATCTCGGTATGTACGAAAAAAAAAAAAAAAAAGCCAGCCTACCCGCAGTGTAACAGGTCTTACGAATCTATTGTTAGAAATGTGTTTTAGGGGGAACCACCGCTTTAAGCTCATAATCCAAGGTACTACTGTAAGTAGTATTTTTTTACCCCTAAGATTTGTCCAACCACACTACTGCAGCTTAAAGCGGGGGTTCACCCTATATAAAAAAAAAAGTATGCCTGTCTGTATTTTTTTATCCCCGTACTCACTGTGCAATTGGATATTGAAGATTCCGGGGAATGGGCGTTCCTATGGAGAGGGAAGGTGATTGACGGCCGGCCCTGGCACGTCACGCTTCTCTGGAAATAGCCGAAATAGGCTTGGCTCTTCACGGCGCCTGCGCATAGCCTGTGCGCAGGCGCCGTGAAGAGCCGAGACCTACTCCGGCTGTCTTCGGGGAGCGTGACGTGCCAGAGCCGGCCGTCAATCACCCTCCCTCTTGCTAGGAACGCCCATTCCCCGCGGCAGACGGAATCGTCTATGTACGATTACACTGTGAGTACGGGGATAAAAAAATTAGGACAGGCATACTGTAGCTCGCGCTACTATGCCGAATTTTATGCTGAAATGTTGTTCTGCAGGGTGAACCACCGCTTTAAGGCTACTTTTACAATACCACAACTTCAAAAGTTGCATGATTTTGACGCAATTTAAGGGAGACTTGAGGTCTATGAACCTGAACTAGCATCAAAGTTGGACCAAAGTATTGCAGGGACTACTTTGAAGTCGTACTAATACAGTATGTATGGTAGTCATTGGAAATCATGGGAAACCACTTGTCATGCTACGTTGCAGTCCAAAATCGTGGGACAAGTCATACAAGTGTGAAAGGGGCCTAAGGAGGAATGGAGGCTAGACATGTGCACACTGAAATATTTCATTTCGGAATTTCGTTTTCGTCCGAAAAATTCTTTTATTTAGTTACTCCTGAAATTTGTTTTTATTTATTTTGTTTTTCGTAAAAAAAATGCATTCGTCTGAAAATCCAAATGAATTAAGGTTGAATCTGTCATTGAAGGCTTATGGTGTCTGTCGAATGTTCTAAGAAGATTTGACGGAATCTTAAAAAAAAAAAAAAAGATTTGACGGAGCAACGTAACTGTACAATGCCGCAATCGTACATTTCCGGTCGAATGTTCAGCCTACAAGCTATAGAAGAATTCTAATGTTGTATGACTAATAATAATAATTATTATTTATTATTACTAGCCAACCAACATTAGAATTCTTCTATAGCCTATGGGCTGAGCATTTCACCAGATCGTATGTTTTTAGCTACTTGAATCTTCATGTCTCTCTATGTCGAATCTTCATGTCTCTCTATGTCGAATATTCTTTATGTCTCTATAATGTCGAATCTTTTCTCTCTATGTCGAATCTTCTTTATGTCTCTATAATGTCGAATCTTTTCTCTCTATGTCGAATCTTCTTTATGTCTCTATAATGTCGAATCTTTTCTCTTTATGTAGAATAATATTGGACTAATAGAGTTAAGGTTAGGCACATTCGACTGCAACGAAAATAAAGCATTTGTTTATGTCGGATCTTTCGGTTTTCGTTTTCTGTGCTTTCGTTATCGTTTGTTAAAACGATAACGAAAATACCTGCAATTCGGACGAAAACGAATGCACATGTCTAATGGAGGCCCCTAATAATTGACAGATATGTCTATACATAGCCTACAGTAAGTGTTTTTCAACCTTTTTTCAGTGAAGGCCCCCTTTAAAATCCTGAACAATTTTGGAGACACCCCATTCTAAAATGTGAAAAACGTAACAAAAAGTTTTACATATAGGACACCCAACATTAGAGTTGATGTATTCTTCCAAAGTAAAACACCTTTGCACACAGTTAGGCCTCGTACACACGGCCGAGAAACTCGATGGGCAAAACACATCGTTTTGCTCGTCGAGTTCCTTGTGAAGCCGCTGAGGATCTCGGCGAGCCAAATTTTCCCATTCCCGTCGGGGAAAAAGAAGACATGCTTTCTTTTTGGCCCGACGAGATCCTCGTCGGTTTCCTCGTCGAAAAGTGTACACACGACCGGTTTCCTCGGCAAAAAAAAAAAAACAGCAAGCTTCTTGCTGGTTTTTGCCGAGAAACTCGGCCGTGTGTACAAGGCCTCACGGACTAGCATCCCAATGTTTCTCTTCCTCGCTCAGCTAATGTGACCCCCAGTGCTAACAGAAAAGGGCAGGGGAGGAGCAAACAAGGATGCTATGCAGGCGTCTGACTTCCTCCTTATTAATCGACGATGTCATTGGTTGTTAGGAGGCTAGCAAATAAAAGCTTGTAACAGTGGACAATGAAGACCTGTGGATTTCTGTAACTAAAAGTCAGGCTTAATCCACCCTCTCGTTTGTAAACAATGTTTGGGCATTTTTTTAGGAATTTTGCCAAGGCACCCCAGAAGAGACCTAAAGTCACCCCATGATGCCTGGGCACCCTGGTGGAAAAAGGCTGACCTACTTTATCAATGGCCCCACCAGTGATGAAACTGGAACACCACTCTCCTCTGCCTGTCCATCGGGATTGAAAAATCAAAGGGTGCGCCGTACGGCAGGGCTGCCAGTTCAAAGTCTTCTTATCTTACGCCTTGAACTTTAGAACGGTTCAGCATTAAGGTTACTGTTCATTCCATCATCCTAACAATATTTTCAAAGATCAAAACCGAGACAAGGTGTTTGTGCTCCTGTGATTTGCAGAAAAGGTTACGGATATTTGCAAAAGCCCTGTTTACTGGCAGGAAAAGAACAGGCAGCTGCTGCTTCCCCTCTGCTCAACATGCTACCAACAAAGCCAGGCAGCAAATATACACCACTTTTTATTAAAATTTCTCCAGGTTATTGGAAATTGCCAAGTGATACACATATTTTATGTGTGTTTTGTTTTTATCATGTGCATATTAATGCGCATTTGGATGCACTGCAATGCATTTTTATCTCTTCCAGGGACACCTGATGTCAAAAGTTCACAGCCAGGAAATTTTTCATTCCTAATCTATTCAAAAGTGAATGGGAAGCCAATTATCTCACGTTTCTGTGCTTTAGGTGTCTTTCACATAAGCTTCTGATTTACTATGCAATCTGCATAAGCACACGTGAACAGATTAATTGGCTGGAAATAAAAATTGACAGTTTGTTTGCATTAAAAAACATATCCTGTACTACTGGAATCCAAGTACAGTGGCGTGATGAGGGTCCTAAATGTATGCCAGATTCACAACCTGAACAGGAAAACATGGCCCTAGCACCCCCTATTATTAAAGGGCAATGTTCTGTAGCATGTGTTGTAAACATTAATCATCACAATCTCAGACAGCCATTTACGAAGTGCCATTATTAGACATTAGTAATTCTTCTCAGTTGGTGATAATGGGTTGTCGTCACTGCCACAGTTACACATAAGTAAGGTCATACTGAGGGTCAAGAATTATCTACTTGCCGACCACAATATATATATATTACACACACATACATGCACTGGTGTGCAAGTGGTTTACCGGGGTTAAGGCTGAAGCCATAATTCCAGGTTTTTTTCATGAAAGCGATCGAAACGGCCAGAGAGGACACCCCCTGCCACTCGCAGGTGTTTCTCAGGCTTACTGTTTTTACAGGTGCGCCCAAGAAATGATCTGGTGGTGCGGCCAGCTGGTCACAGAGGCGAACAGAGACCAGATTGTCTCTGATTGCCTCTATGACCTTAGGGTAGGGTGACCAGACATCCCCGGTTTTCTTAGGACAGTCCCCGGATTGAGGACACTGTCCCCGGACCAAGTCTGTCCCCGGTTTAGTCCTAGGATTGGATTTGAACAGGGGCTGGGGCGATTTCAAAGACAGTCAGCGCAGAATTAATAAAAACAAATGTGAATTACACACCTCCGCTTCGCCGCTCCTACTAGCTTAAAGGGGGAGGGGTTTATTTTTTTGCATTATGTGTGCCCCTTTCTGATGATCATGTGCTGGTCAGAGCAGAGGGAATATTTCTTCCATTTCGGGTGCATGCCCATCCATCTCTTTCTTCTGCCTTGGCTCCAGTCCCAGCCAACCGCCTGCCTGCTTTTCTCCTTGCCTTCCCTGACAGAGTGATCTTCCTCCGCTCCCCACCCAGTAGTAGGACTTGACAGGCTGTGAGGTGGGCGGCAGTGGCAACGGGCATAGAGTCGCTGATTGCCGCTATTACTAGTAAAAACAAAAGTGTCCCAGGATTTCATTTAAAAAATTTGGTCACCTTATCTTAGTGGGTCTGGAGCAATATCATGACGTCACTTCTGGCTTTATGGGAGTTTAGCAGCAGTTATGAGCATTTGAGGTTAGAAGCATTTTTAAATATAACCTCAGGAGAACATCTTAGGCCCCATGCACACGAGAAGCAATTACAAACACCACTAAACTCACGTTTTCAAAGGCAAAAACCGGCGTTTAAAACGCCCGTTTTTGCCGCGAATTGCGCAGCGTTTTGCCACGATTAGCGGCGTTTTACCGCGTTTGCGGCTGTCAGCTCTTATCTCAAAGACATTGTAGACTCTCCCAAAGTTTAAAACGCAAAAATAAAACGCTTCTGAACCCAAAATTTTGCGTCTGAAAAAACGGACATAAACCCAACTGCTTTAAAACGCCAAAAAACGTGATTGTGTGCATGGACACATAGGATAACATTAAATGTGTTCAGGGGCAGTTGAAAAAAAGGTGTGCAAATGTGGCCGTAAATGCCCACAATGCATGAAATAAAAGTAAATTGTTAACAGAGAGAGCAGTGTGCTTGTAGATAGCGGTCTTATTTTTTGTGTTTGCACTATGGATATCATCTTGAGCTTGTGTGAGGAAATGCTCCTGATGTTGCTGAGGCTCTGAAGACATGGAAAATGACGTGAGAGAACAAAAGTTCATTGCTATTGATGCAGGCAACAGCATGTTTTTAAACTGTGTGTTTTTTTAACATATTTATATCAGAAATGTCTTCCCCTTTAAAAACACTTAAAACGCAAATGCGCATAAGCGCGGTTTACCACGGTTACAAGCATTTGGCGTTTGAAATGCCAGTAAACTACAGTCCTGAATGGGAATTTTTCTACTTTAAAAAAAATAAATAAAAAATCACTGTAACCTCAACTGCCTCTAAACTCCTATAAACGACCCTGTGTACATGTACACATAAGATAACAGAGGAGAGTTCAGGGGTTGCTGAAAAAAAAAACCCAACTCCTCCTAAACTTCAGTTTAGCAGCTGTAGTGTGCATGTAGCCTAAAGAGGACCTGTCATCCTTATTTCTATTACAAGGGATGTTTACATTATAATTATTATTATACAGGATTTATATAGCACCAACAGTTTGTGCAGTGCTTTACAGACAGGGCAGACAGTACAGTTGCAATACAAAAGTGATAAAAAAAAAAAAGAAAAAAAAAAGGGCAGTGTAAAAATAAAAAATAAAATTTGAAAAAAAAATTGAAAGCGGCCCCAGCTCTGCGTGCTCGTGCTCAGAAGCGAACACATGTAAACAGTATGAGGTATCGCCACGAACATTAGAGCGAGAGCAATCATTCTAGCGCTGTTTTTTTTAAACAGGTAACATGTAAAAAAAAAAAAAAATTTAAGCGGGTGTTCACCCCAAAAAAATGTTTTAACATTACATTCAGCCGAGTTGTCAGAATGACAATCGGCTGTTTTTTTTTATTTTATCCCCGTACATACCGTATTTTCACCGCCGCTTCCGGGTATGTCTTCTGCTGGAATGGGCATTCCTAATTGATTGACATCCTTCCGACCGTCGCATACAGCGCGTCACGAGTTGCCGAAAGAAGACGGACTGCGAGTCGGCTCTATACGGCGCCTGCGCACCGACGTTCGCCTTCTTTCGGCAACTCGTGACGCGCTGTATGCGACGGTCGGAAGCCTTTCAATCAATTAGGAACGCCCAGTCCCGCAGAAGACATACCTGGAAGCGGCGGTGAAAGTACGGGGATAAGATAAAAAACAGCCGATTGTCATTCTGACAACTCGGCTGAATGTAATGTTACATTTTTTTTTGGGTGAATCCCCGCTTTAAGTGTTGCCTATGGAGATTTTTAAGTACCGTAGTCTGTCACCATTCCATGAGCGTTCACAATTTTCTTTCATCATCTTTCATATTTTACGATAAAATTTGGGTATATATTGTGTTTTTTCTTTTTTTATTCATTAACCACTTAAGGACCAGCCCATGTACATATACGTCCACAATATGGCACGTACAGGCACATGGGCGTATGGGTACGTCCTCGCCTATTAGCGGGTGGGGGGTCCGATCGGGACCCCCCCCGCTACATGCGGCGGTCGGGTCCGCTCGGGGAGCGATCCGGGACCACGGCGCGGCTATTTGTTTATAGCCGCTCCGTCGCGATCGCTCCCCGGAGCTGAAGAACGAGGAGAGCCGTGTGTAAACACGGCTTCCCCGTCCTTCACTATGGCGGCGCATCGATCGCGTCATTCCCTTTATAGGGAAGACACGATCGATGACGTCATTCCTACAGCCACACCCCCAAACAGTTGTAAACACATACTAGGTGCACCCTAACTCCTACAGCGCCACCTGTGGTTAACTCCCAAACTGCAACTGTCATTTTCACAATAAAGAATGCAATTTAAATGCATTTTTTGCTGTGAAAATGACAATGGTCCCAAAAATGTGTCAAAATTGTCCGAAGTGTCCGCCATAATGTCGCAGTCACGAAAAAAATTGCTGATCGCCGCCATTAGTAGTAAAAAAAAAATAAAAAATAAAAATGCAATAAAACTATCCCCTATTTTGTAAACACTATAAATTTTGCGCAAACCAATCGATAAACGCTTATTGCGATTTTTTTTACTAAAAATAGGTAGAAGAATACGTATCGGCCTAAACTGAGGAAAAAAAATGTTTTTATATATGTTTTTGGGGGATATTTATTACAGCAAAAAGTAAAAAATATTGCTTTTTTTTCAAAATTGTCGCTCTATTTTTGTTTATAGCGCAAAAACTAAAAACCGCAGATGTGATCAAATACCACCAAAAGAAAGCTCTATTTGTGGGGAAAAAAGGACGCCAATTTTGTTTGGGAGCCACGTCGCACGACCGCGCAATTGTCTGTTAAAGCGACGCAGTCCCGAACTGTAAAAACACCTTGGGTCTTTAGGCTGCATATTGGTCCGGGGCTTAAGTGGTTAAAGTGTATTTTTTCCCCAAAAAATTGCATTTGAAAATTCGCTGCCCAAATACCGTGCGAGACAAACATTTGCAATGATCACCATTTTATTTCCTACAGTCTGTTAAAAAAAAGAATTTAAATTTGTAAAAAACAAATGCCAGAAAAGCCTGGTCTTCAATGATGATAGAACTAAAAAAGGATTCACTGCTGTCCTGTGTGGCAGTGCACTGAAGAATCCATCACCAAGTGATTTTCTTAATAAAAAAATACTTGATTATTTTTGTAATTTTTTTTTTCCAACCAGCTGGTAAAAGGAAAAAAAAAGGAAGAAAAATAAAAAAAGGAGCCGATTACCCTCATCCAGAGTTCCACACATTCAATGTGAATGAGGGAAACCTCCCGCTGTGCTATTGTATTCTGCAAGCGAGGAGCCTTCCACACCGGCAGAATACAATAATTAGTATTGCCGGCAATAGCTTGTGTACGTTTCATTTAGGCAGTCACACATATACATACTTTAAGGGGAAAAAGCTGCTGCATTTTTTTTTATCATTTTTAATTGCTCTTCTTAATGTGTGATGCCTAATTCAAGAAACATCTGCAACAGATTTGGTTCTGATAGCAACTTGTGTGGCAAGTTCAGGTAGTTCCATTTTGCTCCATTATGGTGCAACATCTGCCCCAAATTTAAAAAATTTATAAAATTCTGACAGTTTGTATCTTAGGAAAAGGAGATAATGATGAACAACTCTCTTTTTGTGTACAGAGCGAGAGAGAGAGAGAGGTCAGAATGGACCGACAAAGATGTGAATACACATATACACTCACCGGACACATTATTAGGTACACCTGTTCCAATTGCATGATAGCACAAATTGCTAATCAGCCAATCACATGGCCGCAACTCAATGCATTTAGGCATCTAGAAGTGGTGAAGAGGACTTGCTAAAGTTCAAACCGAGCATTAACCACTTAAGACCCGGACCAAAATGCAGCTAAAGGACCCGGCCAGGTTTTGCGATTCGGCACTGCGTCGCTTTAACAGACAATTGCGCGGTCGTGCGACGTGGCTCCCAAACAAAATTGCCGTCCTTTGTTTCCGACAAATAGAGCTTTCTTTTGGTGGTATTTGATCACCTCTGCAGTTTTTATTTTTTGCGCTATAAACAAAAATAGAGCAACAATTTTGAAATCAAAATCAAAAGTCTGACCGTGTGCACGAGGCCAACAGTCTCTGAGTTCCACCACCACTACTGACATAAATCAAATAAATCAAATAAAGTCCAAAACAGAAAAGACTGTTGAATTCAAGAGAGTTCCAACACCACTCCACAAATGCCAACTGTTTCCTCCACTCGTGAAGAGTAGCAATGCCTTCAGTTATTTTAACCCCATACAGCCTCTTACCAATTAAGTAGACCCCAAGTTATATATGGTCTAAAACAGAATGTTTGAATCAAGGATCATCCAACCACTGATCAGAGACCATCAATGAGGATCACAGGCATTTGAGAACCACAGGGCACATCAGCAGGGATTTACTACCAGCTCTCCACCTCCATCATGCATGTGATTCCATGAAAGAAAAAAAAACAGGAATCTCACAGTGCAACCTGTAGTTTTCATCTGATAGATAGATATATCTACTCATATTTAGATGTAAAGCAATCGCATGTAATAAAACCAGCACCGCCGGCACCTGTAGCAGGAGTGATAACATCAGCACATTCTCTGCCCCTTCAGGTTTCCTCCAAAAGGATGTTTTCAAGGGGCTCCAATGCTACAATATACATTTGGAGCAAAGGTAAGAACCGGCGTCTCAATGAAAGTCCATTGCATAGATAGGCTCCATAAAATTTGGCCAAGCCTTGTTAGCATTCTAGAGAATGAAATCCTTTTAATATACATTTTGACCCTTTTAATATACTGTAAGACAGATCACTTCTGCTGAAAAAGAAAGCAGATCAATTGAGGAAAAAATGAAAACGTACATTTTCACAGGCATTGTACGAAACAGCTGTTTAAATCTTTGAACCTCCAAAAAAAAATACTGCAAATTATGTTCAGTTTTCTAGTTTTCTAGAAAATTACTTTTACTGCTTTGTTTCTCCCTTGTTTGATTTATATCCTTTAAGTCTGTAGTTTTCATAAAGTGTTTAGAGTGTTCAGAGCAACACAATAATTAAGGCTTGAAAAAAAAATTGAAATGCCATCAGATTTAACTTGTTTTAAAGGATTCGTGTGAGAATAATAATAAAAAAACAAAACATAAATAAATGAATGAATGACTTGTATAGCGCTACACATGCAAACTGAATCGCCTCTGGGCGCTTTTTCCAGCCAGTGTCTGCTTGGCTGGTGCGGTCATTTTACCCCGTAGGATCTCGACACGCTACGGACACACAGTCATACACACAGATATACATATATATATACTGGGCCAATTTTTGGACAGGATCCAATTTACCTACCAGCATGTCTTTGGAGTGTGGGAGGAAACCGTAGTACCCGGAGGAAACCCACGCAGGCACAGGGAGAACATGCAAACTCCAAGCAGATGGTGTCGTGGTCGGGATTCGAACCAGCGACCCTTTTGCTGCTAGGCAAAAGTGCTACTCACTGCACCACTGTGCTGCCGTAAAAACGTAAAAAATGAAATGTGAACTGCAGGTGAGCTATGACCTACATCTTCTTGTGTTCTGTGCGCTTTCACCTTTTTTTTACAGTACTGTCTAGACAATGTAGAATGGAAAGGATGTCTATAAATATAGGCTGATATATGAGACTTTAATTAACACGAAAATTAAATGTATCACTTTATGTGACACGTATAAATGTTGTCTCACATAATCAGAATTCCCATTGGATATGTGCCTGAGATAATGAATATTGTGAAATTAAAACTGGAGAGTGCAAAATCTGGTGCAGCTCTGCATAGAAACCAATCAGTTTCAGGTTTTATCCCAGGTTCACATTGATGCTACTTTGAAATCACGCCCACTTCACTTGAAGTAGTGCGATTTCAAAGTAGCAAGTTAAGCGCGATTTCAGGTGCTACTTGAGACATCTGTGTGGCTTCATGCACAGATTTCTATTGAAGTCGCACCTGAAATCAGCAAAAGTAGTGCAGGAACTACTTTTGCAAATTGGTGCAGTGCCGCAAAATCTGTGTCGCACTGATTGGAACAGTGCCATAGCCTCCAATAGGCTGCGACCTGTCATGCGATTTGATCTCTCAAATTGCATGATAAATCGCTCCAAAGTGAACCTAGGCTTATTGTCAAAGCTTCAGTGAACAAGTTGAAGTTAAAAGCCGACTGGCTACCATGCACAGCTGTGCCAGTTTTAGTAAAGCTGTCCCTGTGTGTTTATTCTTGGAATTTTTCACTCTGCCATTGATGCTTTGTGATCCAAAATTCTTCTAATAGGAACACCTGTTTTGCTGAAAAAAGGGGAGATGCCCTTGCTTTTGAGAGATTTGCTCTTACTACTGGGCACATGAAGTCTCTTGTTGCTAATAACTTTTTTGCATCTCTCATCATGTCAAATGTATGTAGCGCTACTCACATAGGAGACACAGGGATTACTGTCCAGGTCTTCCCAACTTCTACCATGCAGCCAGGTACGCAACATGCTCATTAACTCTTTCTTCAAAGACCAGTCTAGGGGATATTGTTTATATTTGAAGAACTTGGATAGGAATGAGGAAAATGGTGGGATACTCCAAATATAAGATCTATGTACAACAGAGGACTTTGTTTTCCTTCAGGACAAGCTTCGATGAAATCCTGGGCTTGTAGCAAACAGTAGACTTCAGCTTAAAGAGGAGTTCCACCTAAAAATTGAACTTCCTCTTATCCCACTCCTCGCCCCCTTACATGCCACATTTGGCATGTAATTTTTTTGGGGGGGGGGAGTGGGGGCTTCAGGAGAAGGGGACTTCCTGTTTCACTTCCTCCTTCCGCTGAGGGGCTGCAAAGGCGATTAAGCTTAATCGCCTTTTGGCAGCCCCTCCCTGTAGGCGATCGCCTAGGACACGTGACAGGTCCTAGGCGATCGCCTGTCCAATCAAACAGCGCAGCGCCAGGCCGCGCGCGCATGCGCAGTGCCGCTCGCGCATGCGCAGTGGGTGCCCGGCCGTGAAGTCAAAAGCTGTCACGGCCGGGTGCCCACAGTGACAATGAAGACGCCGGCCGGGGAGGGGGGGAGAGGAGCGGAGCCCCGGCCGGCGCGTCGCTGGAACGCTGGATCAGGTAAGTGTCAGTTTATTAAAAGCCAGCAGCTACACTTTTTGTAGCTGCTGACTTTTAATAAACTTAAAAAATGGGTGGAAAACCCCTTTAAGTAGAAGTAAAGCCACGCATGCAATGTCCTTCAGTAATACCAGACTGAGCTATGGCAGACAGTTCCCGTCAGTCAGCTTCTTCCAAGTACCTGGGACTGAGCATTCTTCCCTTAGGTCGCCCTCCTGAGGCCTCCTCACTGCAGCCTGTGCCTAAGAGGGCAGCACGCCCCCTCTCAGGCTGGAGTCCTCCACTCTGGGACAAGACCCAGAGCTTGGTAGGCTCTCAGAATAAATACAGTCCCCCAGCCTACCTCTCTGTAATAGGCTGGGGCTGTATCAATATTCATGCTGCTATCTGCATAGCTTTACACCTATCATCCAGAAACTTCTCAAGTTACTTAAATACAGAGGGAGCTGTCCAGTGGACTGGCAGCAGCAGAGCACACAGGTCAGGCCTAACTAAACAAACAAAGCTCAATGGGTACAGTGAGCCAAATTATGCTTTTACCTTATCCGACCATTTATAGCCACACTGCCTACAGTGTGTCAACTAAATTTACTAAAAAACTAACACTAATACTTATCTAAATTGTATGGCAGCCGCCTAGTGCTACATGCAGGATTCACAAAAAATATTAGTTATGGGAAAGTTCCTGAGCTGGTAGGCGATTGCCATTGTCTGCAGAGGTCATTGAAGTTTAGAGAAGTTAAGCAGCACTCTTCCTAAAGGTTTTTTCTGCTTTAGGGGTAGTGTAGTACTTTAAACATGAGGTTACAATTCCTTCTCATTTTCCAGGGACATTTCCCAGGGTCTCCATTGTGAGAGGTCTGTCCCATGGAAAAAGGTATCCCTGTAGGTCCCAACCCAAGTCAAATTGCGCAAGGGTTCATCCAAAAATGGCCTCCACTCCACAATTTTTTTTTTTATTTCTTCATCAGTTTAGCCCAATATGTATTCTTCTACATATTTTTGGTAAAAAAAAAAAAAAATCACAATAAGCGTCTTTATTGGTTTGTGCAAAAGTTATAGCATTTAAAAACTATGGGAAAGACTTATGGCATTTGTATGTAATTTTTATTATCATACATTTTGTTTTACTAGTAATGGCGGTGATCGGACCCTTTTGACACTTTTTGGGACCATTGACAATTATACAGCGATCAGTGCTATAAAAATGCACTGATTACTGTGTAAATGTCACTGGCAGGGGAGGGGATAACACTAGGGGGCGATCAAGGGGTTAACTGTGTGTTCCCTCAGGGTGTTTTAACTGTGTGGGGATGGGAGTGACTAGGAGAGGAGACATATCATTTTTCCTACTTAGTAGGAACAAACTATATGTTTCCTCTTCCCTGAAAGCACAGGGATTTGTGTGTTTACACACACACAAATCCGCATGTTGGCGCTTGTGCACGCGATTGCATGTGGCCAGCAGACGATCGTGCCCACTCGCATTGGGTTCCCCCGCAGTGCATGGGGGCGCAAGTAAAATGTAAGGACGTACCCGTATGGGGTTTCGCCCAAGGGAGCAATTCTGTCAGGAATCGGTTAAAGGATAATGTTGGGGGGGGGGTGATGAGGTCAGACGAAAGTACAATTTGAGTTACTTAATCCTGGCTCCCCACCGGGAGCCAGGTCCTTCTCCTACACTAGGCAGAAAATCTGAGCTGCTGGATGCAGTGTGAGGGGTTATAGCCAGTAGGACCGCCCCCTGAATATAAATTTATATTATGGCTCCTTAATATTTACAAATAGGTTTAGAGTTTTGTTACATAAAAAAAAAAACATTACTTTTTGTGACTGTTCAATTTGCCCCAAGTTTGCTTTCGAGAGCAGTAGCAAATATTAGCAAGGGGATCCCTCCATAATAAGAAGTGATCCGAAACAGAGGTAATTTTTTTTTTTTCAAATATCAATAAACAAGAAAATGTACATCTATAAAACATGTATTTTTCACCTTCAGGGTCTAATGTGACCCTTACGTATATATTTTCAAACATATGAACCTTTCTGACAAAAAAAGCAAGCATTCAGTTCTGATCTTGTTATGTTCGTATTTAGACGAATGATCGAAAATATGATGTTCGAGTCGAACATGAGTTTGACTCGAATACAAAGCTCATCCCTACCCAATACCTTTCTAACATGAGGGATATTGCCTATTAAAACAGTTTTCATGGGAACAAGCATTCACATTGGACAATTTCCCCTGTATTCCTTTTGTGGTGGAAATTCTAAATTTTGGATTTGCCCTCACTTTTATTCTTGGTGGTATTGTGATTGGGGCAATCTGTGAATCTCCCTGATGTGGACGTAGAAAATAGAAACACAGCAACAACACAAACCTGACAGTTTTTTTAATCCCTCACCATTTATTCCATATAAAAAAAAAAAAGTTGTGTTTATATTTCAAGACATTTGATAAAGTGTATTGAAGACATACATTATCATGGATTTAACCTTCATCAGAATCGGGTATGGTAAAAAGCTTACATCAGTCTATGATCTCCCTGTAGATAACGTGACCTTAATGTTCAAAAATGACATGTTCTGTGAAACTATCAATGGCCATGGACTACAGAGCAAAAACCTTTCATATCTGGATTTCCTTTGGTTACACATAATACTCACCCATAGTGTGACCTTAATGACACAACGGTTTCATCTATACAATGTATTGTAGGATTACATACCATAGAAGATTGTTTGATCAGGTTATGTCAAGAACATAGATGAGGCTAAAATGCATACTATTCGAGAAACAAAGAACCGTAAAAGATGGTATGGAACAATGATCTGTTTTTAATATTGAAGATCTTGAATCCATTAAATGAAGAAGTCAAGAGGGAAGATGGTCATATTATGGCTTATGATAGAATGATACTACATACATTTAGACTTTAGAGATATGGTCCGAAGCAGGGGTCAAGTCCTGGGGAAAAAAGTGTGGGAACTCCCACCCAAGATCCACTCCCCCACCAAAAAAAAAAAAAATGATACGCTCATATGCATAATTACTAAACCGCGGAGGTCTGCCGCGAGTTATCGCAGGATTTAGAAAGAAGCACGTTCTTTCTAAATCCCACAATAACTCGCGGCAGACCTCCGCAATGTCTCCTGGGAACAATGACAAAAGCTCCCAGGAGACATTGCGGCATCGAGGAAGTGACGGAATACCCTCACACTACCTGATGAATCCATATACAGGAAGCGGCCAGTAACATAAAGGATTCGCCTGCCCCTGACAGTGACTCGAGCTGGGCATCGCCGCTTAGTGAAGGATTGGCTCGGGCGGCTCGGCTGCTCTCGGCTGCTCTAGTCCTGCAAAGGGAACGGAGTTCCTGCTGTGAAAAAAGTGCAGGAACTCCGTTCCCACGCGTTCCCGCAGGACTTGAGCCCTGGTCCGAAGCTTACGTGTTCAGCCCTTGGTACTTGGTACCATTTTAGGAACAAAAGGTCGCCAAATGAGAAGATCAGATAAGAGGTCTATTTTCACCTTTATGCATTATAGTTGCCTGCAATTTAGAGGGAATAAGCGTACATTTTCTTAAATCAAAGCAAAATAAGTTAACCACTTTAGGATGTCCTCGGGTTGCAGTGGTTATAACAGGATAATGCTTGCACCTGAACATTTTCAGCCAGCAATTCCCTGTACTGCAGAAGTGATTTGAGTGGCAGAACAGCCACTTATCCCCCCTCCCGCTGCCACGGTCTTTCCTGTCAAACGAGCCATAGTCTCCCGACATTCGGCCCGGGTGTGCACGGCTTTAGGCTCCATTCGCAATAGTACAACTCCAAAGTTGCACCGACTTCCAGTGATAACACAATAGATTTTCTTTGCTGTGACACCTGGTTACAGGAAAAAAAATCACTCCATCTACGGCCTGCTTGACACAGGAAAGGTATTGCTTGCAGGATCACCAGGTGAAAAAAAAAGCCCAACAATGAAAATTAATGCAGCCATCACATCTAAGGATTGGTAAGCTGCATATTACATTATTGTTTTGGGGTTTAATACGGCTTTAAAAGTAAAACCATCACCTTGCAAAACATCTGTGTATAGATATATACAAAAAAACAAAAACATTATAAACTTTTTTTCCCCTTTCTTATAAGTGGTCACATTCCCTCTAATCTCAGCTGCATAAGAGCTGGGGATGGAGAAACAGTAGTACACTGATCTTCCCAGCGAAAGCCTGTGCAAGGGGGGGGGGGGGTGTCAGGACAAGTCTGATCAATGGAGAAGAACATACCAAATTCCCAGCATAGCTAGAGAACTGACCGTAGTGTGTTTTCCTGCTTAGTGTGGTCAGTTTTCAATAGGAAAAAGCAGAGTGACTGACAGGAACAATAGAGAATTCACATAATGGAATCAATACAAAGAGAACAGGATACTTTCTCATACAAGTACATGGTACAGCAGGCACATATCAAGAATATGAAATGTTGCGTTTACATACTCGTAAGTCTAGATCAGTGGTTCTCAACTCCTGTCCTCAGGACCCACTAACAGGCCAGATTTTAAGTGTTACCTTGGGGAGATGCAAACTAGAATACTGCAATCACTGAGCCACAAATTATATCACCTGTGATGTATTTCAGTTATCTTGCAAACCTGGCCTGTTGGTGGGTCTTGAGGATAGGAGTTGAGAACCACTGGTCTAGATGGTTGCAGAAGAGGTTGTATTACTTACTCGACTTCTTGCTCCGGGAGACTGCAGTGATCTCCTCCTCTTCTTGAAGCTCCAGTCTGTAGGTGGAGTCTAGGCATACATCACATACAGTGCACAGCTATTAACCCTGTATTGTATGTAATAGGAGTGGGAATGCAACAGTGCCTCTGAGTATAGGGTGACCAGACATGAATGAATGAATGAATGAAAAACTTATAAAGCGCGGCGCATGCGAACTGAATCGCCAGTTTCAGGGAAAAGTCCCCTGATTGAGGACACTGTCCCCGGAACAAGTCTGTCCCTGGTTTTGTCACCAGATTGGATTTAATAGGGGACAGTCAGTGCAGAATTAAAATAAAAAATTTAGAATTTCACACCCCCGCTTCGCCGTGCCTACTCGCTTAGGGGGGTTGTATTTTTTCCATTATCTGTGCCCCTTTCTGATGATCATGTGCTGGTCGGAGCAGAGGGAATAATTCTTCAGTTTCGGGCTCATGCCCATTCAGCTTCTCTCGCATGTTCTTCTGCCTTGGCTCAAATCCTGGCCAGCCACCTGCCTATCTCCTTGCCTTCCCAGGCAGAGTGATTTTCCTCCGCCTTCCATCTAGTAGTAGCCGGGGCCCGAAGAGTGAGACTTGTGAGGCTTGTGTCAACGGGCAGAGAGTCGCTGATTGTTGCCATTACTAGTAAAAAAAAATATGTCCCCGGATTTCATTTTAAAAATCTGGTCACCTTATCTGAGTAGTTTACAGAGGAAGCTGTAAAGGAGCAATTGCACAGATCAAGGGATCCTGCTGCAGCAAAGAGTCAAGTAATACAGTGTGTTCTGAAACCCCTAGACTTAACAAGCATATAACCTTTGCAGTTTGTGGGCCCCAATATAAGGGTGCTTTTTGTTTTGTAGTGTCCAGAGTTGGGCTTCACTATGCAGCCCCATAATTAGGTTATGCTATGTAAGAGAGAACACGCAACATATGTAAAGTAGGTGTTATCCCAAATTGGCTGCAAAAATAGAAATATACTTTAAAAGATTCCAGCTATTGCTGAGTCATACACGGGGATCTGAGAGACAACTAATCAGCTTTCTTTGAGCTTCAAAGTTGCGAAAAAGCATTTTAAATAAGAATAAAAATGAAAAGTTCTGTGATTAAAGCAATTTATAGAACACAAGAGGTTTCAGATATTAAAACTGCATTTATTCATTGAACAAATTGTACCACAGGAAGTACATATTAAGTTAATGCAAGTAAAGTAGAAAAGTTGCTTAAGGTATACCTAAAGTAAACCGTATACTTTCTATTTTTATGAATAAATATACCCATAGTTTTTTACTATATTTACTTGTACCATCTAAAGTCTATTTCATTTCCTAGTTACATATTATCGGGACGTTGGTACACTGTTACATTGGCATTCACAGCGTTAGTCGCCATGTGCTTTATGCATTTTTTATAGCAAGACCCATCTATATACCTAAAGTAAAAAGTTTTTGGATAGAGTAACGAATGGTCAAGCCATTTTGCATTTTCTTTTTGACGTTGTGTGTAAAATTGGGTAATTTTCATGTCAGTCCTTTGGAAGATTCCACCGCTATTCCTGTTTTGGTGACAATGCAAGATGTTTAAAGAGTAACTCCACTTGTGTTGAGAAAAAACTTTCCCCTCTGGGTAATCTATGTACATTGTTCAGTTGTTTAGTCCTATCCGACTCTTCGTGACCTAATGGACCATAGCACACCATGCTTTTCTGTCCTCTACTGCCTTCTGGAGCTTGCTTAACTTCATGTTCATTGTTTCGATTATGCCATCTATCCATCTTGTTTTCGGTCATCCTAATCTCGTTCCTTACATGTTTCCCAGCCTCAGGGTCTTTTCCAATGAGCCCTCTCTTCACATTAGGTGGCCAAAGTATTTGAGTTTCAGCTTCAGGATCTGTCCTTCCAGTAAATATTCAGGGTTGATTTTCTTCAAGATTGACTGGTTTGATGATATTGCCGTCCAGGGGACTTTAAAAAGTCTTCTCCACTACAAAAGCATCAATTCTTTTACATTCAACCCTCCTTAGGATCCAATTTTCACAGCCATAGGTTACTACTGGGAATACCATAGCTTTGACTATACAGCACTTTGCCAGTAGGGTGATGTCTCTGCTTTTTATAATGTTGTCTAGGTTTGCCATTGCTTTCCTCCCAAGAAGCAAGCGTTTCTTAATTTATTGGCTACAATAACCGTCTGCTGTGATCTTGGAACTTGGGAAGGTAAAATCTTCCTTAAAAAACATACATAAGCTTGCATGTGTGTACATATATGCGTTGGTGGGTATGTGGTACATGTCATAAAATATTAAAATGTCTATCCCTGTTGAGTGGAGGACCATACCTTCAATATAACAGGGGAAAGCAACTTTAAATCTGCCCTTCCAGCCTTTGACGGACGTCTCAACGGCACTGACGTCATCTCCCTGCTCGGCACGGAGCCTCCTGGATCTCCCTCATAGGCTGACTTTTTTTTAGGATCCTGAGCCTTGTGTGTTGGAGGGCTCCCGCACACCGGACCGCTCGTCCCCTGGGTGACATCCAGCATAGAGGTACTAATGCACATTCTGCCTATTGATCCAGGTCATTATACCAGCACTGTATCATGTTGGGAACTGTTAGCTACTCCCTGCTCTAGGAATCACAGGGGATGTTTCAAGTGTTTTTATATGTCATCTTTTTTTATATGTCATCTTTTTATTGGAGTCCACTTGCGATCCTCACGTGTATCATGACTGACCTCGTCACTGTTTAAAAAGGATTCATAGTTATTTATTTATTTATTTTCCATTTGAAGATGTATGCTAGGTTTTAGATTTAGTTTGTTTACTTTTTGGTAAGCGACCCTCATCCCCTCCAATTTTAAATTACTGTTATTAGTGTGTGAACACTCTTCAGGTGGCTGCTACTTGTTTCTTTAGTTTTAGTTTAATTTATTCCTTACCCCTGCTTGGTTTGCGCAATAGTTCCCCCATTTTTAATATATAATAATGTACCCTACTGAACTGCATTGAATGCAAAACAGAAGAAAAATAATAAAATCTTATACACAATCAGTTCAGCAGGGTCAATTGTGGCCCCTTTGTATTTCTGATGTCCCCCCATGGATGACTATGTGGGATTTTTTTGTCCCCCCCCCCGGTCCTCCTTGGTTTTTTATATTGTCATGGTTTTCTTTTTTCTTCCCAGCGGACAATTTTACGCGTGAATCCTAAAGAAGCAAGTTTAGCAATACACGTTGATTCACATGCTTGTACCATCTATGAAGTGTCTGTTATACCTTTCATTTATAGTGTGATTGTAAATCAATGGCAGTTTTAATGATAAACAGTAAATTGATAATTTTATAATCATTGATTTGTTTGTTCTTTTTTTCCTTTGTGTGGCACATTTAAGTTCCCTTTCCCCTGCTAGACTGAAGGTTACCTTTACTTTTGGTACAGTCCCCCACTCTACAGCAATAAACATTTTTGTATTTTTTTACATATCTGGGATGGTGCCACAATGAGATCATATTTATGATAGTGCTGGGTTCACACTATCTCTTGTTACTTACCGTATGTGGTACATGTCTTCATGGTAATGCCTGGTTTCCCAAATCTCCTTTTCAACAATGGTTTGCCTATCAGCCTTGAAAATGGCAGGAAAATTGTTTGTTTTGCCTCCCATGACTTCAGCAAGGTTAACTAATACAATCGGGGTTTGATAAACCTGCGTCAAGCAGTAGGGCCAAGTCACTTATACATATGCTTCATTGATATACCCTACATCTCCAATTATCCAATACACCAGAAATTAAAGTTTTGTCGAAAAATTACAAACACTTTGATTAATTTCCCTAAGACTTGAGACATAAAATGTGTTGTATAACACACACAATAAAAGTAAAATCATATTGATGCAAAGGACAAAGTGAGCAAAGTCCTTTCATGTATTAAAAGAGGTATGGACTCCAGAGAGAGAGAGAGAGAGAGAGAGAGAGAGATATTGCCCCCCCCCCCCCCCTGGACAAATCATTAATAAGACCTCATTTGTAATATGCAGTTCCGTTTTGGGCTCCAGTTCTCAAAAAGGATATCAGGGAACTGGAGGAAGTGCAGAGAAGGGCAACCCAACTGATAAGAGGCATGGAGGAACTTGGCTATGAAGAGAGATTAGAGGAACTGAATTTATTCACTCTTGAGAAGAGGAGAATAAGGGGGGACATGATCAACATGTACAAATATATAAGGGGTCCATATAGTGAACTTGGTGTTGAGTTATTCACTTTACGGTCAACACAAAAGACAAGGGGGCACTCTTTACGTCTGGAGGAAAAGAGATTTCTTCAACAAATACGGAAAGGTTTCTTCAAAGTAAGAGCTGTGAAAATGTGAAATAGACTCCCTCCAGAGGTGGTTCTGGCCAGCTCAGTAGATTGCTTTAAGAAAGGTCTGCATACTTTCCTAAATGTACAGAATATAACTAGGTACTGACATTTATAGGTAAAGTTGATCCAGGGAATATCTGATTCTTTCTCAGGGGATCGGGAAGAATTTTTTCCCTCGCTGTAGCAAATTGGATCATGTCTTGCTGTTTTTTTTTGTTTTGTTTTTTGTCTTCCCCTGGATCAACTGTGAGTGAAGGATTGTGTATATGGGATTTTATGTTTTTTTTTTTTCTTTTTGTTAAACTAGTTGAACTTGTGTCTTTTTTCAAACTGACTAACTATGTAATTGGAAAAAGTATGAAAAAGTATGAATATTTATGGTAATATTGAGAATACCTGGAGAATTTGTGTTGATCTCCTCAAGATACAAATGGGAGATAATTGTACAAAATGGTAGCTAAGGTTACACCAATAGCACTGGAATACTTTTATCAATTACTTTTTACAGTTTCCAAGGTAACACAGTGGTAGCATTCCCACTGTGCCAAAGGAATACCAGAAGATGAATGTTTATTAACGTGTATTATGCTGCAGCCGTATTGTTTAAGGTTAAGTTCCTTAACTAAAAATAGATTCTTATAAAGAATACAAACAATTTATTGTGTAATCTCACAAGAGAGTGGAACAAAAAAACAAACAATATTCAATTTTTTTGTCTTGGTATGTAATTTGCTTAACACAAATCACACTGCTGCAGACGAATCGAGTGTGGCTTTACCATAATGTTATATGTATCCTGGGTTTAAATCCTCACATTGGCGTTTGCTCTATGATCCCTAATAAAATTAAGTAATGAGTTAATTCTGTTTTATAGGTTGATCAGTAAGGTGGAGAGAAAAAAAATATATAATTACAGTACATTATACTGTGATATTGATTTTGAAATATATAGAGATTAGTTTAGCTCATAAAAAATTCAGGTTTTGTCCAAAGACCAATTTTTGCATAATAGATTACATTTTGGTGTTTTAAAATGACCCTGGCGGGGAGAAAAAGTAGATATAGAAAATGTATATGGTTTTGCACCCTTTGTGGAATCTTTCCTCTGCTGCCCTCTGTGGTTTCTCCCACAGGCTCCTATGTCACTGGTTGGCAGGAGAAACAACAGGACAGGGTAAGTACATAGGCTCTTCCTTCAAAGGAGACATTTGGTTGACATGATTTGTTGCCCAACAGGGTCAATTTAACCACTTCAATACAGGGCTTTAAAACCCACCTCCTTCCCGGGCCTATTCTGGCACTTCTTTCCTACATGTACAAATCATCATTCTTTTGCTAGAAAATTACTCAGAACCCCCAACAATTATATATGTTTTTTTAGCAGACACCCTAGGGAATAAAATGGCGGTCATTGCAACTTTTTTTCTTGCACCGTATTTGCGCAATAATAATACATTTTTACAGGTTACCAGTTTAGAGTCACAGTCTAGTGCTAGAATTGTTGCACACGCTCTAACGCACGCGGCGACACCTCACATGTGTGGTTTAAACAACGTTTACATACGTGGGTGGGACTTACATGTGCGTACGCTTCTGAGCGCGAGCTACCGGGGACAGGGGCATTTTAATTTTTTTATTATTAGTATTTATTTTTTATTTAATTTATTATTATTATTTATTTTTTACACTTTTTTTTTACATTTTTTTTTCTCAATCGCTTTTATTCCTATTACAAGGAATGTAAACATCCCTTGTAATAGGAATGTGTGTGACAGGTCCTCTTTAAGGAGAGATGCGGGGTCAATAAGACCCCACATCTCTCCTCCAGGCTGGAAAGAATGAGATCGTGAATTTTTTTTACAGATCTCATTCAAACTAGCCGCAATTGCGGTTTGTTTACTTACGGGGACCCGGCGTGACGTCATCACATCGCGCCCGGGCCTCCGACGGTCATAGAGATGACTGGTGACCAGATGGTCACCAGTCATCTCTATGGCAAACATTCGGCGGACGGCGATCATCTCTCCGGGCCCCCGATGGCACGGGAGAGCCCGGAGAAGCACCGGATGGCGGCGGGAGGGGGGGATGTCCCCTCCCGCTGTCTGTAAGAATGATCTAGAGGCGGAACCGCCACTATGATCATTCTTACGGTGCGCAGGATCGCCGCCGCTAAAAAATGATATCTCAATGATGCCTCTGGGTGCAGGCATCATTGAGATATCCCCCCGCAAAGCCATATGACGTCCACCCGGGATAACAGGTCCCCGTTTTGGACGTCATATGACGGCGTGTGGGTATTAAGTGGTTAAAGTACAGGACGGTTAAGTAGGTACACCACTGCCCTGGTGTGGATGATTTTAAAAGCCAAAGCAGTTATACGCCTTTTCAGAAACACACTAAACTCTTTTGAAATCTAATTTCCTTTATAGATGTCACAGTAACGTACACTGCATTCTCAAAAGTATTGGGACACCTGCCAATACTGTTCATGTGCCATTAAAGTTCACGCACATGAACTTTAATGGCATCCCAGTCGCCCCATACACACTATCAGTTTTCCTGCAGGTTTTTCTCTTCAGGTTTACCAAAACCATGTAGTGCAAGGGCCTGCCTGATTGCATACGAATTAAAACTCTTAAGGTTTGACCTCATATTAGATGGTTTTGGTAAACCCGAAGAGAAAAACCTGCAGGAAAACTGATAGTGTGTATGGGGCTTAAGTTTGAAGAGTTCAATATTGAGTTGGCCCACCCTTTGTAGCTATAACAGCTTCAACTCTTCTGGGAAGGATGTCCACAAGGTTTAGGAGTGTGTCTATGGGAATGTTTGACCATTCTTCCAGAAGCGCATTTGTGAGGTCAGGCACTGCGCTGTTGTGAGGTCAGGCACAGATGTTGGATGAGAAGGCCTGGCTCGCAGACTTTGCTTCAATTCATCCCAAAGGTGTTCAACGGGGTTTGAGGTTAGGAGTCTATGCAGGCCAGTCAGATTCCTCCACCCCAAATTCGCTCATCCATGTCTTTATGGACCTTAATATCTGCAAAAGGGGGGGGCCAACTCAATATTGAACCCTATGGACTATGGCTGGGATACTATTAAAGTTTATGTGCGTGTAAAGGCAGGCATCCCAATACATTTGGTAATATAGTGCAGTGGTCATCAACCCTGTCCTCAGGACCCACTGACAGGCCAGTTTTGCAAGATAACTGAAATACATCACAGGTGATATCGTTTTCTGCCCAGTGATTGAAGTTTTCTAGTCTGAATCTCCCCAAGGTAATACATACAATCTGGCCTGTTAGTGGGCCCTGAGGACAGGGTTGAGAAGAGGTACAAGAAGCTTAAAGTGTAGTTTCCATCCCAATTTAATTTTTTTTCATTATTGTGTTCATTAGACCTAAAAAAAAAAAAAAAATGCCTGTTGCTATGCGGTCCCACGAAATCTGCCTTTGAAACCACCTAGGATTTTGACATCATCTCCCTCTAATGCTCCTGGGAAATGTGTGTCATCATTTCCCAGGATGCAGTGCACTGTCCAATTATCACTCCCCATCCAAGACTTCCAGGAAGTAAGTGCTTGTAGGCTTCACAATGCCCACAAGCAAAATGACAACGGTGTGGACATAGTTTTATAAACTATCTTTTTTGAATATCTATGCGGATCAGCGGTGGATTGTAAAATAGTAAGTGACCGGATTTATATTATAAAAACTCAGGATGAAAGGACATACATTTAAAAAATGCTAATTGTGGTTGGAACTCCGCTTTAATTACTAAGAGTGGGGCCTGACAACATCCTACCAAACTGACAGGCAATTCAGATTCCACGCTGCATATCCACTATGCTATCTGCCTGGGGTTTTACCTACCTTGCCTTGAAATGGATGGCAGTTTTGACTTGGCAATGTTATAAACCCATCAAATTTGTGTTTAATCACTTGACCTTTGGAAGGTGTTACCCCTTTCGAGACCAGAGCATTTTTTTTTTCAGCACTGCGCTACTGGCAATTACGTGGTCATACAATACTGTACCCAAATTAAATTTATATAATTTTTTTTTAAGAAATAAAGGGTTCTTTTGTTGGTATTTGACCACCACTGTTTTTTTTTTTTTTAATTAGAGATGCAAAAAAAAACTGAAAATTAAAAAAAATATGTTTCTGTTATATAACATATTCAATAATTATTATTTTTTTTCATAAGTTTAGGCCAAAATATATTCGGCTACACATTCGGCTCTGCTTGGCACCGGCACCCCCCCACCTCAGGCCAAACGCGGTATTGCACACTGATTTGGCTTGAATCCTGCTCATTTTGCGAGACAACACTCTTTACTTTACATATTATTCACAATTTTATAGAGTGAGAAGGAGGATGGGGGTCCATTTTAGTAAAAATAGTCACACAAAAACAAAAGACCAAATCTCTTTTACATTATGGGAAGACCATATTGGGGTAGATTCAGGTAGAATGGCGCTTATTTGTGCGGGCGTAACGTATCCTATTTACGTTACGCCTCCGCAATTATTACAGGCAAGTGCCGTATTCTTAAAAGAAAGTTGCGGCGGCGTAGCGTAAATAGGCCGGCGTAAGCCTGCCTAATTCAAATTGTGAAGAGGTGGGCGTGTGTTGTAAAAATCAGGCTTGACCTGACGTGATTGGCCTTTTTTCCCCAAACGGCGCATGCGCCGTCCATGGAATTTCCCAGTGTGCATTGCTCCAAAGTACGCCGCTAGGACGTCATTGGTTTCGACATGAACGTAAATGACGTCCAGCCCCATTCACAGACGACTTACGCAAACGATGTAACATTTTCAAAATTCGATGCGGGAACGACGGCCATACTTAACATAGAATATGCCTCATATAGCAGGGGTAACTTTACGCCGGAAAAAGCCTAACATAAACAGCGTAAATGTACTGCGTCGGCCGGGCGTACGTTCGTGAATAGGCGTATCTAGCTGATTTACATATTCTAGACGTAAATCAGCGTACACGCCCCTAGCGGCCAGCGTAAATATGCAGTTAAGATCCAACGGCGTAAGAGACTTACGTCGGTCGGATCTTAGTCAAATCTATGCGTAACTGATTCTATGAATCAGGCGCATAGATACGACCGGCCGGACTCAGAGATATGAGGGCGTATCAGCAGATACGCCGTCGTATCTCCTATGTGAATATACCCCATTGTTTTTAAATTGCTATCATTATTTTTTTCTGAAATTACATAGAGAGCTATGTTATTTTGGTTCAGATAATAATGAAAATTACGCTTTTATATGCGTACTCTATATACATGTACCTCTTTATTTTGTTTGTTCACCCACAATTCTGCACTATAGTGTTAGTATTTAATTAGGCCTGCCAGGGGGCTTTCAGGTCAGGCACGTCGGCACTTACAAATGATCCAGCTATTCCATTTTGGTCGTCTTCTTGATTAAAAAGCTATTGCCCCAGAATACCTTAATTAAATGTGCGTGTGGTCAATATTTCCTTCACATCTATTCAAGAAGTCTTTATGTGTGCATAATTGCTTTGTAGATAAACCTATGATGAGCCAATTACATAGCTAGTGAACACACCCTTTGTCAGACATGCATTACTATACTTGTCCATGTTTGATACATCAACAAAATTTTACTGGACAGCTGCACAAGATCCTATTGTATTTGTATCTCCCTAGGCTATATTCATATGTAACAAAGAGAACTCTGGTTATGGAATAAGAACAGATACATAGGTAGAAGCGGAGTAACTGTAGCATTTAGAGGTCTATTCCAAGATAATTATAGCTGCATTCATTTCCATCCACAGGAAGCCACTTTTGTTGGCCAGTTATTGAAGATGTGAAATAATCTCCCCTCTCCGCATAGGCGGCAAAATACCAGAACTTGGAGGTTGCTTTTTGCCAGAACCACTAAGAAATATGTCAATAGGAGAGTGACATTATATATATATATATATATATATTTTTTTTGTCTGGTTATCAATCTATGTTTGTCCCAAATATCAACTACTCTTTTAGTAAAACATTAATACTTTGTAATATTAGTTATGAACTTTCCTCCTGTTCGTTTGAGGTCATGCTCCTGTGTTCTTAATCTTGACTTCATATTGAAAATACTGCCCTCCTGAACCTTATTCACCTCCTTGATGCATTTGAGGCTGAATTCACACCTCCGATGTATGTGGCTCGCAGCAGGGGTCCGATGCAACCCTTTTCTCCATTTCAGGGACGAATCAGGGACAAATTTTTGCCTAAATTCGGCCCTGAAATGGAGCCAAAGGCGCACAGCGTTCCCTTGCAGGCCGCTCCACAGCCGCAACGAAGATATGTGAACCGGCTCCATATAGAGCCTGTGACAATCTCCTGTCGGTATAGCCACGCTATTTTTAGCGCCGCTATACCGTCGTATTTACCGCAATATTCGAGCGCGAGCGGTGAGGTTTTAACCCCTGCTAGCGGCCGAAAAAGGGTTAATACCGCCCGCAATGCGCCTCTGCAACTTTCCATTTTTACATCATTGCAAAAGCAACAATCACATTGTCGAACATTTATTTTCAGTTTGGGCATGCCTAACCTGATTTTTATCTTTGGTGGCGGCTGTCTATTATTGTTTTGAAGCAAACAAAAAAAATTGAAGGGTAAGTTGAAAGATGAACATGTATACTGTAATTGACGGCACTGCAGTAAATACATATATCACTGTCAATAAGTTTATGTGCTTACATGAGAGAATTGTGTTAAATGAAAAAAAGACTGAGCTCTTGTTATATGAGGAACAGATACGCGGCATTTTATGTCTAAATAATTGAAGAGCAATGGATATTTGATGTTGTACAGAAGTAACGTGAGGGGGGGGGGGAAATTCTCAGTAGGTCTGTTATTTACACATCATTGGTGGGATTTTCATTTAGAAAAGTCAGTTTCCGAAGAGACCATCATATATGCCAACATTCCAGGGAGCAAAATCATTTAAAAACGTCGACAAGTGTTCTACAATATTGTTCTGTTTTCTACCCGTGTACAATATGATTAGCGATCTATAATTAAACTCAATGGGCCAGATCCACATAGGAATAGATGGGCGCAGCGTATCAGAGATACACTACGCCGCTGTACCTTACCTGGCGGATTTTCGAATCCTCAGCGATTTTGCGCCGTATGTTATGGTGGCGTAGTGTATTTCTGGCAGCGGATTTGAAATTGGGCGGGTTGGGGGCGGGTTTCATTTAAATGAAGCGCGTCCCCACGCCGAATGAGCTGCGCATGCGTCGTCCCTAAATTTCCCGCCGTGCATTGCGCTAAATGACGACGCTAGGACGTCATTTTTTTAACTTAGACGTGAGTTACGTCCATCCCTATTCATGGACGACTTACGCAAAAAAAAAAAATTAAAATTTCGACGCGGGAACGACGGCCATACTTAAAATGGCAATTCTATGTATACGCCGCAAAATACCAGCTTTAACTATACGCCGGAAAAAGCCGACTACAGACGACGTTAGAAAATGCGACGGCCGCGCGTACGTTCGTGGATCGTCGTAAATCGCTAATTTGCATACACGACACGGAAACCGCCACCCAGCGGACGCCAAAGTATTGCATATTAGATCCGAAGGCGTACGAAGACGTACGTCTGTCGGATTTAACCCAGAAGCCGTCGTATCTTGTTTTGAGGATTCAAAACAAAGATACGACGTGGGAAATTTGAAATTACGCGGCGTATCAATAGATACGCCGGCGTAATTTCTTTGTGAATCTGGCCCAATGTCTTACAATCGCGGCCATTTACTTACATCCCACCTCAGTCCATTGTCAGCATCTCATTTACATAGAATGTGGATTATTACTGTAAAGCATCAAGGTTGTGTGATGTGAAACTAATAATAGAGGCTGGAAAAAAAACATTGATTGCTATTATTAATTGACCTCTATGCGCTAATTTGCTAGAAACCAGACAGGTAAATGTATACCAATACACAATTATTGGGGAACTGAGGAGATGTACACGAGACAGGACTCATTAGGGTTGATTTATTAGGGGAAATAGGCTATTCACTTTGCAAGGGAATTATCCTTTAGATCAGTGAATCTGGTGAAAATTCAATTTACAAAGAATACCTGATCATTTGCAAGGATGATTAAAAAAAAAATATCATTTAGTAAATCCACCCTATAATATCAGCCGGACACCAATTGGTTTCAGCTCCTCTTACACTGGGTGTCATGTTCACAATTCTGGGACTACAAAGTACCTTAAAAAGGATTAGTCTTTTTATTTATACTTTAGAATTACATTGTTATTCAGCTTGAAAAAGACATAAAAAGAAGTCCATCTAATTCAACAAAAGGAAAAATAAAATAAAAAGAACTAATAAAAAAACCCTTAATATTCAAACTCCTATACCCAAATTTGATACATAGAAAGGCCCCAGTAAAGCATGATCAACATTTCTCCAGCAGGGAGAAGAATCCTTCCGGATCCCCCAGGAGTCCATATTCAAAAATGTTATTACCCATGTTAAAGTGATTGAAAAGGCTAAAAAAAAATAACAAGTATGTTATATTGACCTGCTTTGTTGCAGTGGATTTGCACAGAGCAGCCTGGTTCCTCCTCTTCTCGGGTCCCCCTTCTCTACTTCTCACCCCTCCCTCCTGTTCAGTGCCCCCACAGCAAGCAGCTTGCTATGGGGGCACCTGAGCCAAGTCACAGCTCTCTGTGTCCATTCTGAAACGGAACACAACCTGGCCCCTGCCCACCTTACTCCTCTGATTGGCTAGCTGAATTTGATTGACAGCAGTGCCACTGCTGTGTCTCAGCCAATCAGGAAGGAGAATCTCGGATGGCTGAGACATTCATGGACATCGCTGGAACTAGATAGACCTCAGGTAAGTGTTAGGGGGGCTAAAGGGAGGCTGCTGCACACAGAAAGCTTTTTATCTTAATGCATATTAGTTAGTTATATTGTTTTGGATTTAGGAATGCATCCAGCTATATTCAAAAACAATCTACTGAGCTGCCCAGAGCTAGTTCTTGAGGCAGTCTATTCCACATTTTCACAGCTCTTACTGTGAAGAAGCCTTACTTAACATTGGCTAGGCCACCTTGGGGGCATGTTTATCTTTAGGCGGCCTATCTCTTACGGAAACGGCGTATCTTTACTGCGACGGGCGGACGTACGTTCGTGAATAGGCGTATCTAGTGATTTACATATTCTACGCCAAACGCATTGGAAGCGCCACCTAGCGGCCAGCCTAAATATTGCACCCTAGGATAGGACGGCGCAAGCCGTCGTATCTTAGATAGGTTTAAAGGGGTTGTAAAGACAAAAATATTTTCCTCTTAAATTAAAGTCTGACAGTAGCTGATAAAGTAAAAAGTAATGTTTTGCATTATAACTAGTTTGATACCTGTTAAAATCGAGCTGTTTTATTCACCTCTGTCACTCCTGAATCGTTATTCTCACTGACTTCCTGGTTTGCGGTGCGCATTCATTTTTGCTACATCACGGCCTAATGGGAACTACAGTTCCCATTAGGCTTAGCCTCCATGCCTGTGAGGGATAAGAGAGCATCTTCACGCAGGGCTGTAGTCATAGGGAGGGGGTGAGCACATTCTGCTTTCCACCATGCAAAACGGCTCAGATGCTGGTGGAAAGCAAGAGGAGGAGAGACAGGAAATGGCATTTTCAAACCTGGATTACTGTATTTTGGAGGTCAAAAGGAAAAACGAGGTAAGTAATATTTAAATGCTCTTGCTTACAGCAATCAATTGATCTAATAAAAAACGAACCTTTAGTGTTCCTTTAAGTGTATCTCAGTTTGAGAATACACTTAAACTTAGGTCGGCGCAGATTCCGAGTTAGGTCGGCATATCTACTGATACGCCAGCCTAACTCTTTATGAATCTAGCTATATGTCAGCAGTGCATTTATTTTACCCTAATGGCAGGAAGAAATGGGCCACGTTGTACCAGTACTTAATACGATAATTTATTTTCTTCTACGTAAAGTGAATGTGTTCAAGCTTTAAAAAAAAAAAAAAAAGGCTTGATTGCTTCATTCAGTCAGGGTTCCAAAATACTTCTGAAAATTATGTATATTTATATTTAAGTATCAGACTCACGTCTAAATTTAGCATGCCTCCTTCCCTTTAAGGGTTTCTCTTTGGGGGGAAAAATAACATCAAAACACAAATCTTACATTCATTACCCTCTTGGAGGGATTTTTATTTATTTTTTCTTACAAAAACTAAAATGTCAACCTAAGTTGCCTATTAAATAAAACATTGTGATGTAACTGCTGTTTATGTCATCTTTTAATTCCAGTTTAAAAAGAAAATGCTCATTTAAAAAAAAAAAAAAAAAAAAAAAATGTTCCATCATTATTGCAGATTGTTCTGATAATGCAGTTTCCAGTGCTGCTAATGGGGAACTATATGTAACAGTGTATGCAAATTATTGTTTTGGAACATTACGCTTCTGCTAAAATACATGAAATTATACAGAAGAACTCAAAAGGTTTAAAAGAAAATTAAATATGTATAATGTATATTCATGCTAAGCAATAGCGATGAGAGAAAATAATTAAAACAAACCTGTGGGAAAATAAGAACCAGGAAAAAACGTACTGCAGCAGCAGGCAGCTGATAGCATAAGCTGCCAGAATCTCCTAACTCAATACCGGCTAGTGAGCTCTTCTCCCCACCCCACAGTTTCTCCATGGGCTGTCCTGTCCCCATCCCACAATGCAATGATCAGTGTCTAAGTAACAACACAGTAGGTCCATGTTTTTCACATGGGGAGCAGGCAGGTTGTCTATGCATAGCAAATAGTGACTTTGAGAATGTTGATATTTGCATAGTAGTTTTGGAAGGGCTCCTGGTGATGTTGGATCTAGAGATGTTGCAGTAAGAGACATACATTGGGAGCTTATGTTGTTGTCCTCTCTGCTTACTAGTAAACTCAGTACAACCACTTTCACCTACGAGAGTGATGCCACGCGACTCCGGCCAGTCACAGAGCCGGAGTCAGCGGCCCGGGAAGGAAGAGAGGTGAAGAACGGATGCTTCCTGCACAGGGGATAGCGGTGACATCACAGATTTTGGTTTCAGGTAAGTGACACAGAATGGGCTACCATTCGATGCATAGTAGCCCATTACGCTTTACCTTTGCAGAGAAATAAAGAGGAAGTAAAACCCATCAGTGTTTACTTCCTTTTTCAGCTGGAATGTCCCTAGCTACATGTAGTGTTGTTTGATGCTAGGCTGTAACCAGCCTTAGCCCCATACAAACTCTTATACCACGTACACACAATCGGAAATTCTGACAAGAAAAGTCCGATGTGAGCTTTTGGTCGAAAATTCTGACCGTGTGTATGCTCCATCGGACTTTTGCTGTCGGAATTTCCGCCAACAAAAGATTGAGAGCAGGTTCTTAATTTTTCCGACGGGAAAAGTTCCTATCGGAAAATCCGTTCGTCTGTATGCAATTCCAACGCGCAAAAAATACGCCTATTGAACCTCATTTGTGTGTATGCAACACAAGTTTGAGCCAACATTCCGTCAAAAAAAAAATCCACAATCCATTCGTGTGTACGCGCCATTAGATTTTCTGCAGATTGTAAGAACAAAAAAAAGTGCACAGGGTGTACAAAGGGTCCTTCCCCGAAGATGAAGGACCCTGACCCCCTGGGGCACAAGGCTCCTGACAGGGATTGAGGTACTCACTGGCCCACCTAGCTGAAACCAGGTGTACCCCCTTCTCTGGGTGAACAGACCAGTCCTAAGTACTAGGTAGGCTCCCCTGAAGGGAGATCCCAACGAGAGAGGGTGAACCAAGACAAAATGTCCATCCCCTCCCAAGACTTTCAGGGAAGGCCCGATGACCGACACCCTACTAATCACGATGAGTAAAGTGCACAGTGCAAGTGACAAAACACACAAATAAAAGTGGGGAAAGTGGAGTGGAGAATTTATTCACTATTGAGAAGAGGTGGGATATGATTAATAGGTACAAATATATAAGGGGCCCATATAGTGAACTTGGTGTTGAGTTATTTACTTCACCGTCATCACAGAGGACAAGGGGGCGCTCTTTATCTAGAGGAAAAAAGATTTCATGTCCAAATACGGAAAGGTTTCTTCACAGTGAAAGCTGTGAAAATGTTGAATTCAAGGAAAACCTGGATTCTTTCCTAAGTTCACACAACATAACTGGATACTAACATTTAAAGGTAAAGTTGATCCAGGGAAAATCCGCTTTTTCTTTCCTTTTTCTTTCCCCTGCTGTAGAAAATTGGATCATGCTTTGCTGGGGTTTTTGCCTTCCTCTGGATCAACTGTAGGTATAGGATTGTGTGTATGGGATTGTACGATTTATTTATTTATTTTACTGGTTGAACTAAATGAAATTGTGTCTTTTTTGTAACTATGAAAACCACAGAAATATAGTCCTCCTAAAAGCGGAGCTCCACTCAAAAGGGGAAGCTCCGCTTGTTCGCACCCTCCCCCCATCCACTTGGCATTTTTGGGGGGTGGGAGCGGATACCTGTCAAAACCAGGTACCCGCTCCCATTTCCGAGTAAGATCGACAAACTGCGATCTAAAATTTCTGGGCCCTCCTCCTTCCCCCCACGTTGCCTTCTGGGAGATGCACAGATCTCAGAAGACAACAGGAGAATTCAGAAAGTGCAGTGTGACTCATGCATGCGTAGTAGGAAACAGGCTGTGAAGCTGCAAGGCTTCACTTTCTGCTTCCCTTAGTGAAGACGCTGGCACCTTCAACCAAATCCAAATGATGAATTGGCTAGGGTTACCGACAGGTAAGTGTCCTTATATTAAAATTCAGCAGCTACAGTATTTTTGTTTTACAGGCTAGAACTCTGCTTTAATATGCAAATCCTAACTTTTCCTGTAAATGTCCAGTGTGACACCGCAACTATACAGATTTGAAATATAACCTCTGAAGGTAGAAATCAATAAACACTTAAACAAGGGGGCGTACCATCATCCAGAATATAGATATAGAGAAATTGGTTCTGAGGTCCCCAAATCATAGAGCCAAAGAAGAGGGGGTGGGGCTATTGTTGGACTATCGCGGTACTGGTATCATTATATTTATGTTACCAGTACCGCGATAGTCCAACAATGGCCGCACCCCCTCTTCTTTGGCTCTCTGGTTTGAGGACCTTAGAACCAATTTCTCTATACCGTAACTATACATTTCTTGCTACTGGCCCTTTAAATCCATGATTTACCTTACTGGGGAGGCTTTGAAGGTGGGAAAGGATGGAGACATGCCTATATCTCTTCATTTGCTAATCATTTTGAAAGTGGTTTTGCCAAAAGTTGCCCATTGCTTATTAATTTTTACCATCATAGGGTCCATTTAAATTGTTAAGGTGACAGGTTTACTTCAAGGGCAGTTTAAAAAAATTGTAGTTGCAATGGTCACTTACAATTATACTGCACCAATTGTCTTTAGATTAAAGATTAGTTCTTCAAAGCTTAGAGTAACCTTTAATTTCACACTTTCTCAATCTAATAAGTGGTCTCTTTTTGGTGTACATTTCCAATATCTAAGAATATTACCTCTCAATTTACACTGAGCAAATACAATAGAAGAAAACGTAACAAAAGCTGCCTGTGGTTCATTACACCAGTCAATATTCTCCTCCAGTGAATATTACATAATGCCATTTTACATCCCAGCAGGGGAATTTGGTTTGCTTTGGGCTTCCACGCAATTATATAATATTCTTCCACCAGACCAGGTTCGGTGATTAAATGGAAACTATAGAATATGTTCATTAAGTTCTCATGTTGCATCAATGTAAAATGTATCAGTATTTTTCAGTTTTCACATTTCTGCCTTCATGCGGTTCCATACTTCCACAATTATATTTCATGTACAAATTTATATTTTTTCTGTGCATGTCTGACAATGTAATCAGCATCACTGCTGAGCGATTGTATGAAAAGCAATGACAGGGGGGCTGATTTTGTAAAACTGGAGAAAAGAAATTGAGTACAAAAGTGAAGCTGCGGCCCTCAACAACTAAACAAGTTTCACTTTAAATTTTATGGAGAAGTTAAACAATTCTAATCGGTCATTATGGGCAACAATTCCTCTTTTCTGATCATTTTCTTTCCATCAGTTTTTTAAATTCAGATCCATGGAGCGTATACTGTTGCCTGGGAAGGTCTAGTGTCAGAGCTACATCCAAAATGATGTGTGGTGCAGAATAAAGTGTTGTCGCCAGATCACAGAATGCGAAGAGAAGCAGTCCTAGTGACAAAACGCGTTGAGGCGAAAGAATGATCAGATGCTGGGACCGGAAACTGGAAGTGGGTATTCTCTGGTGTATTGTATACTGGCCTTTCTGTTTAGTGAAGTGGTTTGAATTGAGCAAGTGAGCCTCGCTCAAAGCTATGAATTGGAGTTTATATTGTGTATTTGCTATACACTTTGAGCCCTCCTTGTGAGTGGAATTGTATCAATTGCATCCTCAATAAAGTGTTTTATTTGGATTTACTACACTATGGAATGAGTTTTATTTTCTTCCATGTGGTATGCTGTCTAGAACAGGGGTCTCTAAAATATGGCACGTGGGTCACATTGGTCTGCTAAGATGTTTTATACGGCCAGCAGCTTGAGTACCCAAGATGCACTGCAGGGACAGTCTCTGCCCAAGCTTTGTCTGGTTGCAGTGCTGGTCCTGCAACCAGACAAAGCCCACCCCTC
Source organism: Rana temporaria (assembly GCF_905171775.1). Classification (NCBI taxonomy): domain Eukaryota; kingdom Metazoa; phylum Chordata; class Amphibia; order Anura; family Ranidae; genus Rana; species Rana temporaria. The sequence continues at coordinate 18,870,533 of NC_053501.1, forward strand.
CCAGCACTGACCTGTGTTACTGGTTGCTAGGACCACCGGAGTCCTATTAACCAATCAAGTACTTCAGTGCAGACACGCTGCACCTTGTGGCTCCTGCCCACTGTTAACATAAGTGTCTTTTACAAAGCGTGCTTGTGTAACAGCAGGGCAGGAGCCAGGAGGTGCAGGAGATCTGCAAAGCTAGTTGGTGGTTGCTAGTTGTTTCAGATGTACACTGATGTAATTGGGTACCGTGAGATGGACACAAATGCGGGGGAGACTGATGGGAAAACAAATATGCCAGGGGGAGGGCATTTTTCTAAAGGGGACACATGTGCAAGGGAGACTGTGAGGGGGGACATAAATGTGTGTAGGAAGGCTCTGAGGGGACATCATTTTGTGTGTGAGGGGGGCTGAGATGGGGACACAAAGATGCATTGGAAACTCTGAGGGAGGCATTAATGTGCATGGGGGACTATGAGGGGGATACATGTGTATGGGGGTGCTCTGAGTGGGACACACATGTACATGGTGAGGGCTCTGAGGAGACACAAATGTGCTTGAGGGGGCTGTGATGGGAACACAAATGTGCATGCAGGAGTTGTGATGGGAATGTGTGTGGGGGGTTTAAGAGGGGGATATACATACGTGGGGGTCTCTGTGAGGGACAAAAATGTGCAGGGGGGCTTTGAGTGGGGGGGACACAAAATGCGTGGGTTGAGGCTCTGATGAGAACACATATGTGAGGTGTGTTTTGATGGATGAGGGGGACACATATGTGCATGGAAATTCTGATAGGGACACAAATGTGTGGAGGGCCTCTGGTGGCAACAAAGATATAAGGCCCCCTGCACACTGGAAGTATAGCCCCAGTGCATAAGACTGTGGTGTTTAGGTGCGTGGGGAGGATACAGGTTTTCTGCTGCTGAAGATTCATTTATAAATTAATAAAAAAAAAATCTGGCCCGTGATTGCGTTTACAATATATATACGATGTGGCCATCAAGGTAAAATGTTTGGAGACCCCTGGTCTAGAGGACCGTAGGAAGTTTAAACATTGGACCCCAGGAAAAGACAGGGACTTCTGGTGGCCACTTAAAGTATTAACCCTGCCTTATCTAACCCACGTAAAGTGGTTGTAAACGATCACCTTGTAAAACAACCCACTCAGTTTGAAATGGAAATGAAAGGCAAAACATGTGGGTATAGATTTTTTTTTTAATGATTATATATATATATATATATATATATATATATATATATATATATATATATATATATAAAAATAAATAATACACATTTTTTCTCTTTTTATAAATGACCACATTCCCTCTGTTCTCAGCTGTATACAAGCTGGGGGGGGGGGGGGAGAGAAGCAGCAGCACACTGAGCATCTCAATGAATGGCTGTGCAGGAGGGGCAAGCCAAGACAAGTCTAGTCATTGGAGGAGAGTACACAGAGTTCCCAGCATAGCTAGAGAACTGATCAAGTTGTGCTCCCCTGCTTAGTTTGGTCAGTTTTTAATAGGAAAGTAGAGGGACTGACAGGAACACCAAGGATTTCACATAGAGGAAGCAATACAAAAAGAACTGGACTTTAGGAGTTATAGAAAGAATGCAACCAAATAATATTCAGCAATAAAACTTCCACAAACAGCTAGCTTGACTGACTTGGTGCAAACAACATCTCATGCTCACTGGTTGCAAAAGGGAAATGTAGATTAAACCTGTGTATGTTTTCCAGTCTAAGAATGCAAGCTCCATGTATTTTTTGCCTCTATCCATGGCAACAGATCAGCGACCCCCATGGAAAACAAGTCTTCAAAAGACTAAAAACTGTATACTGAGCAACTTTAGCCATTTCTAGATTGTGCAGAATAATATACGAATGATGTGAATTGGCAGGGAAGTAAAACCTTACAAAAGCAATCTATAGCCTGACATTCTAGATCTGAAGCTGAAGCACATTATTTATTTGCTTTGGCAAGTTGAGGTGCTTGTCACTCATTAACTACATGTCACTTCCTAACCAAAGAGACTCCTTCTCTTTTAGGATGGGAAAATTGAGGCTCTGTGTGTTCTTTGTGTGTTAACTGACATGGTGATTGGCAGGCTTGTTTACATGAGACATAAGCAAGATGTTTTTTTTACGCAGACTTGGGGTTCTATACTTTTGTAATATAGTTGCACTTCTTTGCATTATGAAAGCCAAGGCAAGTCATTACATATTGTAAGTGAAACACATACGCTATGGGCCAGATTCACAGAACAGATACGACGGCGTATCTCCTGATACACCGCCGTATCTCTTGTCGTATCTATGCGGCTGATTCATAGCGGGGGTTAAAAGCTAGCACACGAAAAACGCCGGTAAAGCGCCGCTAATTTTAGCAGCGATTTTCAGGCGCTGCCAGTGTGAAAGGGCTGTTAGTGAAGCTTTTAATCCAGAAAGAGGAAAAAAAAACTGTTGTAACTGCTTCAAACGTGTTAGCTGTATTTGAGCGCTAATTTGTTAGCCAAGTCCATCTCAATCTGCCAGTCTCTAACACTACCCACTCCCTATATTGACAATTGTCCCATCCAAAGGTGTCCATGTTGCTGCTCTAGTAGAATGGAGATAGGCTAAAGCACCATATACACGATCAGACTTTTTGACAACAAAAGACCGACGGACCTGTTTGATTGGACAATCCGACTGTGTGTACGCTCCATCGGACAAATGTTTTCGCTTTTTCATTGAACAAATGTTTGCTGTGAAAACAGACAAACTTCATCGGACTAAAGTCCAAAGTTCAAACACGCATGCTCAGAACTAATTCTAAAGATCAGACAACAATAGCAGAAGTTGCCCAAAGGGTGGTGGTAAAGAGCTGAAAAATCAAGTAGTACGTCTATTACGTCACTACGTTCGTGTTTGTTGGCTGAAAATGTTCACGGCCAATGCTCCTTCAGACCAAAATCCACGGAAAAGTTTGATGGAAGTCCGATAGTGTACATGAGGCTTAGGACTGTGTTTTTGACCAGATCACCAATTGTAAATATAGGAAATAAAGCCTAACAAAAAGAAAACACATGCCGCCACCACATCTAATGGTTCAGAGACTGCAAACTGTTCTTTTTGGGGGGGGGGGGGAGAATTAACTGAACTTAATGGAATATTTTTAAAATTCATGCTTGGCCATACAGCAATACTGGAATACATCGCAATCATTTTATCGATTAAAAAAGGGTGTTTTTAAATAAAGACCTTGTTTTCTTAAGCCATAGCGTTACAAACCATCACATTTTTTGTACAAAAAAAAAAAAAAAAAAAAAGATAATTTGCCCAAAAATTTTTAAGATAAAAAAAAAAAAAAAAGAAGCTACAACCATCTGCTGGGGTGTGCCTATTTTCAATAAAACACCCTGATGAAGGGCAGATTGTTCTGACCCCTGAAGCATGTGTAACGCCCCCTTACTTTCAGTATGGGCACTACGCTAAAGTTATTGGGGAATGGGAGAGTTATTTTGCTCCCATTCACAATTTGATAAATTATGGGCTGCCGTCATCCCTAAACTGTCCTGTAGGTCAGTCTGCGCTCCAGGGGTGTCATTTCCACCCCTGGGCGACAGGTGGCGCTAGAGGGGTTCTGGCAGAGCCACTTTTCCCCAGCAGCCAATTGGAGGAGTTTTCCCTTGCGGGGCATGCTGGGGGAGGGTAGATCTGTGGCAGACGCCATCTTTATTGGTTCTTCCCGCGGGTTCCAGGTGCGGCACCCACCTTTAGGGTGTGCGCATCCAACGGACCCCGGCGATGGCCTGTTGCTGAGAAGGGCCCCAGTGACTTGCTGGGTCCCTCGCTTTACTAAGAAGATCCCAGGCTGGGTGCCGCTCGATTGGGGGATCGGCTTGAGAAGAACCCGGAGGCAGGTGATCCAACAGGACTTGAACGAACCATCGGGGATCTGGTTGCCGGGACATTGACAGGTACACTTCAACTTTCTCCCGGTGGCCCTACTTTAATCTACTGGGAGGATCCGCTCAATCTAATCCGCTCATCTAATTAATAGGCCTGTGTCAGAGGCCCTAGAGCCAGGTATGTGGCACAGGCCTGTTCCTCCCAGCAACACAAAGTGACACTTTGACTGCCAGACTTGTGGCAGAAGTCTATCCGGGGGCACTTCACCCACTCTGGCTAGAGTGGCGACGAACTGTGACTACTACTACTGTACTTCTGAGAGCAGGATTGCTCTTGTCCATATCCAGGCCTGATACTGCAAAGTTCTCTATCGCTTCATCAACCTTTCCTTCCTATTCCATGTTGATGTTGGCCATGTTGGGCGTGAAATAAAGCATTTGAAAACCTTCCTTTATTGACTGGACATTCGCTCACTACTCTATTTTTCAACTGCACCCCTAGGCAACACTGAGGTAACTTAATACGCCGATCCCAACAACAACCAGTGGCTACTTTGGGGGTAGCACTACACATGTTTGCTCTATATCTGAATTTATCATCCATTTTAATGGAATATGTTAGTATGCTTTACTCTTCTTTTTCTTTGGCTGTAATCCAAATTGTTCTTGGAGAGCCTTTAGTAAGCATGAGCTGCCTGCCCAGTGTCTAAACACTTCTAATTCCACATGAATCCTTGCGATACTCCTGTAATAGGAGAATGTGAAATTGCAAATGAATGCTGAAAAGGATTGAGGAAAGTCATTAATATGGAGCTGTTCTCTGCAGCATTTAGGCCCACCACCACAGAACATGACATGGGGCATCAACATGGACTGGACTGAAGACCCATGGAAAAAGGTATGAAAGCAAAATGAAAAGTGGGGTGAAGGAAAAGACCGGGAGAGCAGAAAATTTGGTTGCCTTGAGTTGAGATGAAATGGACTTTCCAAACTGCACTATTTATCTTGCTGAATTTATAATGTTTTGCTTTAATGTTCAGCTGCCATAAAATGGAAACATTGCTTGAAACTTCGCTTTGTAACCTAACATTATGGATGTTATTACAGTAGTTCACTTTGGTAACCTACTTGGTTGATATAGAAATACTAAAAGTGTAGTATAGTCATCAAGCGTATGGGATAACCTTTTCATGTAGAGGAGTTCCCTCATCCATAGGGTAACAACGTTGGGGTGAACTGACGCACTTGGGGTGATGGAAATTTTAAGATAACAAAGTCTGCTTTTTTTGATCTGAATGTGATGATCTCATTAGGTCCTCTGAAAGGTGTATTTGACAGCATGTACTGGTCTCCTGTGATTTTTCTTCAGTTCCCAGAAGTCTGCATGTACCCTTTTATCTATCAAAGGCTCATGTGCCACAGCATGAAAGAGTTCAAAGGAAGAGTAAGAAAAAAAAAGTTTAGTGAAACCTACCTCCAAATTAGGCAAGTATACTAGATGATGACTCTTGTGGTCAGAAATAACCAGATATTGCTTCCAAGGGCTTTCTGATCATTTTTATATATTTTTTTCTATTCCTACAGCATCATGGGGTTGAACTGATGGCAAACTCTGATAGACTTCAGGAAATAAAGTGCTACTAAAACCTGTTTACATCTCTTTTTTCACATTTGACTATTTCATCTTTATAAAATGGTGCATAACTATGCACACCAAATTCACATGCGTTTTCCAAAGCAACATGATTTTGGTTTGGAGTATTTTTTTTCTAACTCATCTTTTCTTCAAAATGTTCTTTATGCTTTAAAATATGGATAGGGACTGAAGAGATGAGTGGAAAACACAATGCTGCTCCTTATCTGAGCAGACCTAGGACATGCTGAAGGTAAGTGGAATACACAACCCCAGGATGTGCTCGTGAGAGCCTGAGGTCAAACACATAACCCTAGGGAATGCTGGTGGGAAGTGGAACACACAACCCCAGGATGTGCCCGTGAGAGCCTGAGGTCAAACACATAACCCTATGGAATGCTGGTGGGAAGTGGAACACACAACCCCAGGATGTGCCCGTGAGAGGTCAAACACATAACCCCAGGACATGCTGAAGGTAAGTGGAACACACAACCCCAGGATGTGCCTGTGAGAGCCTGAGGTCCAACACATAACCCTAGGGCATGCTGGTGAAAAGTGGAACACACAACCCCAGCATGTGCCCGTGAGAGGTCAAACACATAACCCCAGGACATGCTGGTGGGAAGTGGAACACACAACCCCAGAACATGCTGGTCGGAGGTGAAATAGCTAGCACCAAGACATGCTTTCCCTGTCCCCTTTGAAAGTGCTTTGAAAAGCTTCCCAATGGGGACACAACACGCAATAGAAATGTAATAGTAGTTCTAAACCTTCCTAGCTCTGTATAAAAAACAAAATAATGTTTTGTTTGAAGGCTTCCTTTTAGGGTCTTCTATAGGCAACCATTCTAGTGGGATCTGATGAACAGAACTGGATTTACTTGGTAACTTGCATTCTTTATCAACTGAAAGGGACTTTGGGGTTTTGAACCAAACAGGACTGATGTGGCACAACCTTTGATAGAGAACTAAAATGTGCATACAGTAGTTTTCACAATGCTATCCTTCTCTTCTGCTTGTGACCTTTCCCTTGCTCCTTTTGAGTTAGTATATTCATAAAAAAATTGTATTTGTTCTAAATTATTTAAACAGACTTAGCAGCTAATAACAAACGTAGGCTTTTTTTATAGTCACAATGCAATATAGAAAATCACTCAGGTATTCACAGACACAATCATTCCTGTTCTGAAGGCACTCATTTTTTTTTTATGGTTCTTGCAAATGTTTTCAGAAAATGTAACCCTTTTATCAAGCAATAACAATGCATTTCACTATGTAGAGGAGTTCCCTCATCCATAGGGTAACAACGTTGGGGTGAACTGACGCACTTGGGGTGATGGAAATTTTAAGATAACAAAGTCTGCTTTTTTTGATCTGAATGTGATGATCTCATTAGGTCCTCTGAAAGGTGTATTTGACAGCATGTACTGGTCTCCTGTGATTTTTCTTCAGTTCCCAGAAGTCTGCATGTACCCTTTTATCTATCAAAGGCTCATGTGCCACAGCATGAAAGAGTTCAAAGGAAGAGTAAGAAAAAAAAAGTTTAGTGAAACCTACCTCCAAATTAGGCAAGTATACTAGATGATGACTCTTGTGGTCAGAAATAACCAGATATTGCTTCCAAGGGCTTTCTGATCATTTTTATATATTTTTTTCTATTCCTACAGCATCATGGGGTTGAACTGATGGCAAACTCTGATAGACTTCAGGAAATAAAGTGCTACTAAAACCTGTTTACATCTCTTTTTTCACATTTGACTATTTCATCTTTATAAAATGGTGCATAACTATGCACACCAAATTCACATGCGTTTTCCAAAGCAACATGATTTTGGTTTGGAGTATTTTTTTTCTAACTCATCTTTTCTTCAAAATGTTCTTTATGCTTTAAAATATGGATAGGGACTGAAGAGATGAGTGGAAAACACAATGCTGCTCCTTATCTGAGCAGACCTAGGACATGCTGAAGGTAAGTGGAATACACAACCCCAGGATGTGCTCGTGAGAGCCTGAGGTCAAACACATAACCCTAGGGAATGCTGGTGGGAAGTGGAACACACAACCCCAGGATGTGCCCGTGAGAGCCTGAGGTCAAACACATAACCCTATGGAATGCTGGTGGGAAGTGGAACACACAACCCCAGGATGTGCCCGTGAGAGGTCAAACACATAACCCCAGGACATGCTGAAGGTAAGTGGAACACACAACCCCAGGATGTGCCTGTGAGAGCCTGAGGTCCAACACATAACCCTAGGGCATGCTGGTGAAAAGTGGAACACACAACCCCAGCATGTGCCCGTGAGAGGTCAAACACATAACCCCAGGACATGCTGGTGGGAAGTGGAACACACAACCCCAGAACATGCTGGTCGGAGGTGAAATAGCTAGCACCAAGACATGCTTTCCCTGTCCCCTTTGAAAGTGCTTTGAAAAGCTTCCCAATGGGGACACAACACGCAATAGAAATGTAATAGTAGTTCTAAACCTTCCTAGCTCTGTATAAAAAACAAAATAATGTTTTGTTTGAAGGCTTCCTTTTAGGGTCTTCTATAGGCAACCATTCTAGTGGGATCTGATGAACAGAACTGGATTTACTTGGTAACTTGCATTCTTTATCAACTGAAAGGGACTTTGGGGTTTTGAACCAAACAGGACTGATGTGGCACAACCTTTGATAGAGAACTAAAATGTGCATACAGTAGTTTTCACAATGCTATCCTTCTCTTCTGCTTGTGACCTTTCCCTTGCTCCTTTTGAGTTAGTATATTCATAAAAAAATTGTATTTGTTCTAAATTATTTAAACAGACTTAGCAGCTAATAACAAACGTAGGCTTTTTTTATAGTCACAATGCAATATAGAAAATCACTCAGGTATTCACAGACACAATCATTCCTGTTCTGAAGGCACTCATTTTTTTTTTATGGTTCTTGCAAATGTTTTCAGAAAATGTAACCCTTTTATCAAGCAATAACAATGCATTTCACTATGTAGCATATGGGACAAACCATTAGGAACTCTTGTGTATTCAAGAAAACCCCCTTGTTTTGGCTTATTTCACCAAGCTCAATTGTTGTTCGATGTAAATTAATAATTTTGTAAAAACAGGAAAGAATTCTTATTTACTTACAGTATACATCCACTCGTATAGATTTTATTGCAGGGGAACCAAGCCCGTTTTCTGCTTTGCAATAATATCTGCCTCCCTGGTGTCTCTGGATATTTGTAATCCGAAGGGTCTCATTGAAAACGCTGGAGTCTTGGAATCGATCTGATGCACTTCCTGCTGTTTTGGTCCACCTGATCTGAGCAAGCATCAGAAAACAGAGTTAGTGTGGCTCACTTGATAACTTAGGTGCATTTTCATAATGTTTGCAAGTTTAAAATGGATCAGATGCAGAAAGATCAACAAACCACCTACGGTACTTTCAGGTGAATTTGTGGGTGAATGTTAATAGGACACCATCCATGAAAATCCTCTTAGAAGCACTATAGCAGAAATCACCACTGGGTGCAGGCTGCATATCCACAGCATACACATTTCATGGAAATAAGAAATCACAGGAAAGGTAATTGTACAAATCTTCACCGACTGCAGCATGGGTGCCCAACCTTTTTAAGAGCAAGGGCCACTTAAGCGACTTGATAAATGGTTGCGGGCCACAAAAAGTGGGTGGATGGCAGCCCACTCTACTCTCAGCACACCAAACTCGCAGATAATAGAAGTCTACGGCTTCTCTGTACCTGTGGATCAGTTTGAAAGCGGCCCAGTAACCCCTGCAGAACAGATATGCCCATATATACACACACTGTGATTTTAGTAAAAAAAACTTACCTTTAATAACAGTATTCTATTCTATTTGAACCTACTTGAACAATTCTCAAGCTACCATTGTACTGCTGCCTTGTTGCTGGGTACAACACCACCACATCTCTTCACATTGAGCTTCTTTCACTACCTATCATAAGCTATTGGATACCCTTGAGGAATCTATGGGGCTGTCTGTATGGGCTACACTCTTGAGTTTTTAAGACCCTACGATTTCCAGTGTATTTTCTGTACATACCTGGCTATTTGGGCATAAGACTGTCAGTTGCATAGTAAAAGTAATGATAGCTTTGGAGCTGCTTGGCAGTACTCCTAAAACAGTCTATTGGTGGTGTTTCTGAACTTGGAGACCCCTACCAGTCATCAGCAGGGAGGATATAGGCATAGATGTTCCACTCTCTATTTAAAAATGAAAAAAAGCTCTTTAACAGGCTTGCTATAAAAGGCTGTAAAATGCAGCAAAATTAGAAAGATAAATTAGGCATGCAAACCCATTAAAGCAGAAGAAAATATTTCCAGCCACATTAATTTGAGCATTTGCTTATTCAACAATACATTTCATAGAAAGTCGGGAAATCTGCTATTTGCTTTTGCAAACACTGCAAAAAAAAAAGGATATATATATATATTATATAGCTTTTTTTTTAATGTGTAGAAACACACACAAAGGCCTGTACTGTAAGCACATGAGACTGCTTATTACATACAGCTACACAGTTCATTTATCAAGCACCGGCATCATCTTATTTGAGATAACACTTAATCCTGTGTTATTTTATAGAGCCAATTGATCAAACTGAAAAAAAATATATAAGAATCTCTCTGTGATAAATTAGAACCATCCCATAATATAATATCAAGTGATTTAGCTCACATCAGAAAATATCACTCTTTGATTAATATACCCACTAGTGCTATACAAGCATTGTGCATTTTCCCCATTGTATCCACACAGATGACAAATAATGGTTCACTGCACAGCCCAGCAAATGCGGATTTACATCCAGAACTCAATGAAGCAGTTTCCTTACTGCAAATAAAAATGACACTTTTCTAGTAAACAAAATTGTCTTTTCTCAAATAAATACATAAAAAAGTCAAAATTACATTTTATTGCAAGAACAACTAATTTAGAGAATTCTAAAGCCAACAAAAATATGATATGAAGACAAGTTAGTTAACCACTTAAAAGACCCCCCAAAACAGTTTTACTGCTACAGGGCGGCTCTCCGATGCAGAATCATGTATACGTATGCGATTCTGCACTTCCGCCTGCAGGGGGCACTTGCGCAGAGTCGGCTTGCGAGTGCCGGGCACTGGATGTCCAGAGACACCTGCTGGTCGTTGGTAAAATCCACAGAACAGAGATCTGCCTATGCAGAGCTTTTTTTTCTCAGAAAATAGGTGCAGGAACTCAACCGCGACCCCGTTCAGATTTCACAAACAGTAGAAGGGTCTTAAAGGGGCATTAAATACCAGAATTGCATTACATACAAAGTGCAGAGTTCAGGGGGTTACAAAGCTGTCACTTGTAAACACAGAAACCAGACTTCTGTGTTTACAAGTGATTGTGGTGAGCAGGCACCAAAGGGTCTGAGCCAGAGGTGATGGAACTGAGTTCCCCCAAGTTCCCCCTGAAAAAAGCCATGTGCCTATGTAAACAAGGCAGATCGCCCTCATGACAGGGGGGAGGGGGTACTATTTCTCCCACTGACACCAATGATGTATCACTATGATTACCGCCACACACCTTCTGAACCAAATAAGTTTATCTTGGTCTCATCAGACCACAGGACATGGTTCCAGTAATCCATGTCCTTCGTCTGCTTGTCTTCAGCAAACTGTTTTGGCTTTCTTGTGCATCATCTTTTAGAGGATTTTATCAAATGGCACTTATGCCGCGTACACAGGATCATTTTTCGGCATGAAATAAAACAATGTTTTTCGGCATGTAGAAAAAACAACGTTTTTCCAACTTCATCATTAAAACGACATTGCCCACACACCATCGTTTAAAAAAAATGCTCTAGCAAAGCGCGGTGACGTACAACGGCACTCTAAAGGAGAAGTTCCATGTGGATGACGCCACCCTTGGGGCTGCTTTTGCTGATTCCGTGTTAGTAAAAGACGTTTTGCGCTTTTCTGTCTGTTACAGCGTGATGAATGTGCTTACTCCATTATGAACGGTAGTTTTACTAGAACGAGCGCTCCCGTCTCATAACTTGCTTCTGAGCATGCGCGGGTTTTTAACGTCGTTTTAGCCCACACACGATCATTTTTTACAACCCGAAAAATGACATAGTTTAAAACGTCGTTAAAAAATGCAGCATGCTCGAAAAAAAATGTTGTCGTTTTTCAGAGGCCGAAAAATTATGTGAAGCCCACACACGATCATTTTAAATGACATTTTTTTAAAAACAAAGTTTTTTCATGCCAAAAAATGATTGTGTGTACGCGGCATCAGACTCTTTTGGCCCTTCATGCTTGCAGAGCACTTTTGGAGAGAGTGGTCCTTGAGAATGAGAAGACCTTGAAACTACTCATTTTAACCACATAGAAAGAAAGGCTTTGGATATTACTTGACCTTTTTAAAAGCATAAAGGCCAAAAAGCTTCTCTTTTTTTTGTTTTGTCAGTGTACAGAAGAATATACTCCTGAGTACGCAAGTTTGAAAGCTGCTTTAACAATCTTTTGACTAAATGATCCAATACAAAGCCTTTAGAGGTAATAGCAGAGACTAGCGAAACAAATATATCTTAATGGTAATAGGCTTCAAGCCTGCCTAAAAAAGAAAAAACGATGGGAGGCTGAGGGTTTGAAGCGTGACTCCACATTTGTTGAGAAAAAAAACATTCCTCTCTGGATTTTTTGCAAGGATTTTAACAACCCTTGCTGCAGATTCCTACCTTTTGTTATTCTGAAGAAATCCCTGTTTGCTCCTCTGTGCCAAGTGAGTGTAATGGGAGTGGTTTTATAATCATCAACCAGCTGCTGCACCTGCAGGGCTCGAACGAGGAAAATCACAGAGTCTACATCCCTTTAGGCTGGGTTCACACTACTACACTACTTCCATCCTACTTTGCTCTGTGTTCAATGTTTCCCTATGAGAGCATCTTGTAGCGTCCTACACAAGTCGGTCCGACTTTGAAAATGCTCCCTGTACTACTTTTGGTCCTACATTGATCCTACTTCAGGCCCTTGAATATCATTGAAGTCGGACCAAAGTAGTATCCTGTTCATGAAAGTAGGATGGATGTAGGACCAATGTAGGATAAATGTAGGACCAATGTAGCAGAGCAAAGTAGGATGAAAGTAGTGTAGTAGTGTGAACCCAGCCTTAGACGTGATTTCCTCTTAGAAGTATCTCACCAAAAATAACATTTTTGTTGGACGGGATGCCAAAAATTCAGACTTGTATCTTGGTGTAGATTTCTGGGGAAATCAGCGAGCCAATCACACAAGTATAAAATGACATTTCTGGGTAGTGTTCTGTATACATTCTGTATACATAACACCTCCAGGTAGCCATTATACCGGCTTTTCGGGGACCTATTCGAGTCTCCCGCCCAAATCCCCCCTCCCGACGCCACTGCAAAAAAGTAATGAAAATAAATCCCCACAAAACAATGTATATTTATAGATAAATCGACGCAATTAACCACTCTGTCTTTTTTCTGCAGTCACTTTCTAAGTTTCCATCAGTAGCCGTTCATTTTAGATAATGGATTAGGTTCACTTGCTGTATGAATGTGGACACCTCAACCGATTCAACATTTGTAAAAAGATTAGCTGATGTCTACCTAACTAGCATTAGATAGTGCTGCAAATTCAATGTTTTTTTTTAGATATTACACATATATGCAGCAGTATATCACCATTTTAGGACAGTGGAAATCAGTAATAGAATGCAACAATTGTATGAGTGCAGAAGACAAGCCTGTGCAGATTCGTAATGGGGCAGAGAAAATTAACCTAAATGGAGCCACCACGGGAAGGGCACTGCACAAAGCATCCGCTCTGTAAAAGCCAAGATGGAGATTTGATGGTCTTTGACCTAGGTGTCATAGGCAATGTAAATTCTGATAAAGCAGGCATATCTTGTATTATACAGTAGAAGAGGTACAAAGACATGATCCATAATTCATATCCCCTTCTCACCCCACAGAATGTATGAATGCTTTCAAATTCATCTGATGACTCTCCTAGGAAAAAAAAAACCTGATTTGACATCTGCAGACAGAACCGCTTCAATATACTATATATTACCAAAAGTATTGGGACACCTGCTTTTGCAGGCACAAGAAATTTAATGGCGTCTTAGTCTGTAGAGTTTAATATTGAGTAGGACCACCCTTTGCAGCTATAACAGCTTCAACTCTTCTGGGAAGGCCGTCCACAAGGTTTAGGAGTGTCTATGGGAATGTTTGACTCTTCTTCCAGAAGCGCATTTGTGAGGTCAGGCACTGATATTGATGAGAAGGCCTGGCTCGCAGTCACCACTCTAATTCATCTCAAAGGTGTTCTATCGGGTTGAGGTCAGGACTTTATGGACCTTGCTTTGGTCACTGGTGTGCAGTCATTTTGGAACAGGAAGGGGCCATCCTCAAACTGTTCCCACATGGTCAGAAGCATGGCATTGTCCAAAATTTCTTGGTATGCTGACGCTTCAAAAGCCCAACCACTGAAAAATAACCCCCACACCATAATCCCCCTGCCACCAAATGATTTTGACCAGTGCACAAAGCAAGGTTCATAAAGACATGGATGAGAGAGTTTGAGGTGGAGGAACTTGACTGGCCTGCACAGATTCCTGACCTCAACCTCATTGAACACCTTTGAGATGAATTAGAGCAGAGACTGCAAGCTACGCCTTTTTGTCCACATCAGTGCCTGATCTCACAAATGCACATATAGAAGAATGGTCAAACATTCCCATAGACACATAGACAACGCAAAATTGAACCCTGTGGACTAAGACTGGGATGCCATTAAAGTTCATGTGTATGTAAAGGCTGGTGTCTCAATCCTTTTGGTAATATATGAGTATATGATCCATATGTAAATGAATGGTCCAGTAATCCTGAAACATAGCAGACATGGTCAGAGTTCATTTTGTGCCACGTACACATGATCGGTTTTCCCGTCGGAAAAAGTCAGATGTGAGCTTTTGGACGGGAATTCAGACCATGTATATGCTCCATCTGACTTTTTCTGTTGTAATTTCCGCCAGGTTCTCTATTTTCCCGACGGAAAAAATTCCTAGCGGAAAAACTGTTCGTCTGTATGGAACTCCGACGCGCAAAAAACATGCATGCTCAGACTCAAGAATAAGAGCCGAACTCCCTATTGAACTTCATTGATCTCGGCTCGTAGTACATGTTGTACGTCACCACGTTCTTCACGGGCGGAATTTGGTGTGACCGTGTGTATGCAAGACAAGCTTGAGCGGAGTTCCTTGGATGTTTTTTCCGTTGAGAAAACAGATCGTGTGTACGCAGCATAAGAGATTTAATAGTTTGCAGTGGCGGCTGGTGCTCAAATTTTTTTGGGGGGGGGGGGCGCAAACAAAAAATAAATAAAAAATTGCAGCCTCACTGTACCCATCAAATGCAGCCACTGTGTCATGCCATCAAACGCAGCCACTGTGCCATGCCATCAAACACAGCCACTGTTGCATCAATTGTCACCACTGTGCCATGCCATCAAACGCAGCCACTGTGCCATCAATTGTCACCACTGTGCCATGCCATCAAACGCAGCCACTGTGCCATCAATTATCACCACTGTGCTATGCCTTTAAATGCAGTCACTATGCCATCAATTCACACCACTGTGCCATGCCATCAAACGCAGTCACTGTGCCATGCCATCAAACGCAGCCACTGTGCCATGCCATCAAACGCAGTCACTGTGCCATGCTGTCAAACACAGCCACTGTGCCATCAATTGTCACCACTGTGCCATGCCAAACGCAGCCACTGTGCCCCTCAATTGTCGCCACTGTGCCAATTGTCACCACTGTGCCCTTTAATTTTCGCCACTGTGCCCATTTTTTTTTTATGACTACAGGAGGGGGGGGGGGGGGCGGCGCCCGGGCGCCCCTATGGACGGGCCGCCACTGATGGTTTGACTGATCACTAAAGGATTGTTGAAAATGCTTTAGACTGAAAATGTATTTGTTGAATGCACAGAAATTGGTGTCAAGTTCAGGTTCAAAACCAACGAAGAGCAGATCTCTCAAAAATTGTGCGGTAATTGAACACGTGAGATGTGGCTATGTATTTTGTGAGGGCCCAATGCATTTCTCCATGATCAGCTTTGGAAGCGACTTACTTCTGTTCCTGCCAACCTTCCTCTTTGTCACAAACCAAATTATTTTGTCTTGGAAAAGCACAGGAGTTTACAACAATCCACAACACACCTGCCTTTTCCAGAAAAAGCCTGAGTTTGCCAAAAATGTTAGTCTAAGCTAAAAGCTGGCATAGGTTACTGGCACTAGGTTCTCAAATAGGGATACTTACCATACCATAAGAAAAAGCTAGGCATCCCTGTTCATATATGACACTTTCTACTTTTCTGAACATTCATCTAATTGCACATAAAACTCCAACAGAACGTGATTGCTCTTGGGATACCTCGATAGTTTCACAAGTGTATATTTATACATTAATCCTTGGCAAATCGTACTCTCCAACTTCTCAGGTTAATGAAATGGCAAAATGCCTCCAGTAAAACCTTCTAGTGTTATAGCTCAATAAAACAATACTTATGGAAGAATATTAAATATAGTTTAGCATTTAATTTTATATCCCACTTGTTCCTTTCTAAATGCATATTGTCTTCATCAAGGTCAATCTTTTAATTGGGCACCTGAGCCATATACCTTTCAGAGATGAAGAGAGAAAATCATCTTAATTAATGTAATGTAACTAATTTTACCCAAGCACAGATTACATAATTATTTACCCCTTTGCCTCCACCGACCTTATTCCAGTTGTTAAAATTTAATTATTTAACCTCTATAACATACTCTGGCTTTAGATGACATGTGCAAAGTGCAAATGAACCAGAATTAGTTTTAGGTTTACTGGAGTTCATTCTTCTTCCGTAAATTTGTTAGAATTGCTAAGAAATGTATTAGTGTGGGTAAATGATGGAATATTTTTGCACCACGTCCCTAGATAATCAAATAGAAAGTAATAGTAGCAATATGGGATTTTTTTAGGTGCCATATACAAGAAATACAAGGAAATATAAAATGTAACAATTTATTGATATACAAGATACATGGGTGCTCAACCTGTGGCTCTCCAGCTGTTTCAGAACTACAATTCCCATGAGGCATTGCAAGCTACTGACTGTTACAAGCATGACTCCCAAAGGCAGAGGCATGATGGGACTTGAAGTTCTGCAACAGCTGGAGAGCCACAGGTTGAGCACCCATGTGTAACAAGAATAACATTTGTTAAAGCGGAGCTCCACCCTAAAGTGGAACTCACGCTGATCGGAACCCTCCCCCCCTCCGATGTCACATTTGACACCTTTCAGGGGGGAGGGGGGTGCAGATACCTGTCTAAAGACAGGTATTTGCACCCACTTCCGGCCACACAGTTTTGGGTAAACGTCACCTCCCGTCCTCCCCCGTTGTGCTCTGGGAACACTCGGCTCCCAGAGCACAGCGGGAGCCAATCAGCGGCGCAGCGCAACTCGCGCATGCGCCGTAGGGAACCGGGTAGTGAAGCCGGAGCGCTTCACTTCCTGGTTCCCTCACTGAGGATGGCGGGGGGAGCAGCAGAGTGACGAGCGATCGCTCGTCCTCTGCTGTGAACGGCGCTGGACTCCAGGAAAGGTAAGTGTCCTAATATTAAAAGTCAGCAGCTGCAGTATTTGTAGCTGCTGGCTTTTAATATTTTTTTTTCGTGGCACATCCGCTTTAAAATACACAACATAGATACATCTAATTTAGGTGTCATGGTATATTCCCACTTCATGACACGTAACCGAAATGTATCTAGGTTGTTTACTTTTAACCACTTCAGCCCCGGACCATTTGAGTGGTCAAAGACCAGGCCACTTTTTGCGATTCGGCACTGCGTCGCTTTAACTGACAATTGCGCGGTTGTGCGAGGTGGCTCCCAAACCAAATTTCCTTCATTTTTTCCCCACAAATAGAGATTTCTTTTGGTGGTATTTGATCACCTCTGCGGCTTTTATTTTTTGCGCTATAAACAAAAATAGAGCAACAATTTTGAAAAAAATGCAATATTTTTTTACTTTTTGCTATAATAAATATCCCCCAAATAAATATATATATATAAAAAGAATTTCCTCAGTTTAGGCCGATACAAATTCTTCTACATATTTTTGGTTAAAAAAAAAAAATTAATTGGTTTTCTGCAAAAGTTATAGCGTTTACAAAATAGGGGATAGTTTTTTATGTCATTTATAAAAAAAATGTTTTACTAGTAATGGCGGCGATCAGTGATTTTTTTTATGACTGCAACATTATGGCAGACACATCGGACACTTTTGACGCATTTTTGGGACCATTGTCATTTTCACAGCGACCAAAAAAATGCACTGGTTACTGTGAAAATGACACTGGCAGGGAATGGGTTAACCACTAGGTGGCGATGTAGGGGTTAAGTGTTCCCTGCCTTGTGTTTCTAACTGTAGGGGGGTTGGGCTCTTTGTCACATGACACTCATCTCCGCTCCAAGTACACAGAGCCGAGATCAGTGTCATTCTTACTAGGCAGAGCAAGGAGACGCTTGTTTACACAAGCATCTCCCCGCTCTATACCTCCGTGAGATGATCGTGGGGATCCCCGTGGAGATCAAGTCCGCAGGACCCGCGGTCTAACTCACGGGGAAGGCGGCAGGGTCACGAGCGCGTCGCCGGCTGCGCGCTCGCGACCACATTCTGTCCGTGGTGCCGACGTATATATGGCGTGGGTGGTCCTTATGCGGTTAAACAAATTGTAATCTTGTATATCAATAAATTGTTACATTTTATATTCTCTTGTATTTATTGTATATGGCACCTATAAAATCCCATATTGCTACTATTACTTTCTATTTTTTAATATTGCTAATGCTATTATAAATCAATGTCCCTGCAGCCAAATTGAGTAAGTCCCTCAGAATGCCTCTGCATAGAACTGCATCCTCTTGACATTAAAATGCAGATTTGCAAGCTTACTTCATAAGATCTACTGCAGCCTAACTGGATTAGGGGTGAGAATAATTCCCTGTGATTGATTAGGAATGTTCATAACATGAAAGGAGTCTAGAGGAAGTGGGTGAATGAGAGTGCCACAACAAACTTATTTCAGGCCCGTAAGCTTATAGCACAAAAATGGGTATTCCCCATATCCACCAACAATAGCGGAATGGAAAATACAAATAAGGGATATCTTAACCAAAGGAAAGTATATCTTTTTGCGTAGAGGTTGTCCAGGAAAATTCAAAAAGATATGAAGAAGTTGGTCTGATATTTTGGATTAATGATGAGATGGGAGTAGATAAACTTAGTGAGTGATAGGAAGAGAAAGGGAGGGGGGTAATTTGGGGTTTTAGGTTATTAAAGGGGGGGGGGGGTTTGTTGGTTTACCTTTATTTTGTGTTGTGAATTATAATATGTACATTGGCTGGTTGTATGTTGATTTAAAAAAAAATAGAACAAAATAAACGGCATTTGGAATCTACCGATGAGCAGCCATTTCTTCTTTATTGAAATCATGCAAGTTCAGGTGATTTCAAACCGGCCATCAGTCTGAATGTGGGCTCAAAGCTTAATTTCACGAGTTGAGGTTAGAAGCCGATTGGTTACTATACACAGCTGCACCAGATTCTGATGCCGTGTACACACGACCGTTTTTCGGGTTGTAAAAAAATGATGTTTTTAATGGTCTAGAAAAAACGAAGTTTTTTTCAACCCGATCATTCAAACGGCCTTGCCTCCACACGATTGTGAAAAATAAAATGATCTAGCAAAGTGCGGTGACGTACAAACACGTACGATGGCACTATAGAGGGGAAGTTCCAGATGGATGGCGCCACCCTTGGGGCTGCTTTTGCTAATTTCGTGTTAGTAAAAGACAATTTGCGCTTTTCAGTCTGTTACAGCGTGATGAATGTGCTTACTCCATTATGAACGCTAGTTTTACCAGAACGAGCGCTCCCGTCTCATAACTTGCTTCTGAGCATGCACGTTTTTTTCACGTCGGTAAAGCCCACACACGACCATTTTTTACAACGTTAAAAACGTCGTGAAAAATTAGAGCATGTTCGAAATTTTTAATGCCCATTTGTTACATCGTGAAAAATGCTCTGGAGCCCACACGCAATCGTTTTTAATGACATTAAAAAAAACGGCATTTTTCACAACCCGAAAAAAGGTCGTGTGTACGCGGCATGAGTGTTTTAGTAATTTTCCCCCTAAAAAGCAGAGAATCAATAAAAAACAATCATCAACGCTTAACCACAAAAGGAATCCTCAGATGGCACCAAACTTACACTCCCACAATAGAACGACAGCTTGGCAGATTATACTTAAAAGTTAGATGAC
Source organism: Rana temporaria (assembly GCF_905171775.1). Taxonomy (NCBI): domain Eukaryota; kingdom Metazoa; phylum Chordata; class Amphibia; order Anura; family Ranidae; genus Rana; species Rana temporaria. Next base: position 18,890,439 of record NC_053501.1, read on the forward strand.
TATTAGGCTTACAGAGTAACTTGCTTCGTCAGTTTGACATTACTGTGTCACAATGAAGAGTTGTCTTAAATATGAGGCATTTTGAGCTATAACTTATAATAGAAAGGGAACTTGTCAGGTTTATCTTTTGCCTAGCAAGTTTTGGGAAATATATGCCCTAAACGAGAAACAGAGCCAATTGGTCCTATAAAATACCTGTAAATACTTGAACATCCGCTGACACCCAATCTCGCCCGATTCAGCATTCCTCCGATTCTGCAGATGGAGGAAAACCCTACTTTCCCATCCGTCTGCGGATCGGGTGAACACGGACAGATGGTCCATGTTCATCCGATCCCCCATAGAAGAGAGCGGAGAAAAGACAGGGCAGTCCCTGCACAGTGTGCGGGGACTGCCCTGTCATCCGTTGGCTCAGCGGAGATCAACGGAGTGATCCCCGCTGAGCAAGCAGAGGTTCACGGGGTGGCTCATTACTGATCCGCCCCGTGTGAAAGAACCCTAACGATACATAGATCAAAAAATGTCCTGTCATCTAAAAGTACTCAGACAGCAGTAATTGTTTACCAAATTTTGGGAAATAAATTGGGTGAAGATAGGCATTGAAAAGTCAAGGTGAAGGTTTGTGAGGAAAGTGGTCCCTGGATAAAGACTATATGAAATTATTTCACTTTGGGCTTGTTCACACTTGTGTTAATTATGGGAAAATATTTCATATAGTCTTTATCTCAGGGACCACTTTCCTCACAAACCTTCATCTTGACTTTTCACCTTGACAGGTCACCTTGACTTTTTGAAACAAGCAATATGCCTATAGCAATTATGACATGTTTTTGTTGTGTTTTTGAAGCGTTGATACATGCCCTTGAGAATGTTGCTTTTCTAATTGGGAAGTGTTTAAAGGGGAAATAATGTAGAGGAAATGATCTACTATGATGAATGGTTAGGTTGTGGTGTGATAGCAGACATTTGTGTGAATTCTCTCCAAGATGGATTTGTATACTTTGATCACTTTGACACTTGGCTTGGTGAAGCTCAACTTTGCTGATACTAAAAGCTTTGCCCCTGGCAATAACAGTCAATGCCTCTGCTCCTGCTCGGCACAGTCCGTTTTGCTGGCTGGCTTAATGATTTTGATGTTACCACTTGGCTGCTCTGTACAACCAGGAAGTGGCTGGAGCTGCGCTGTCCTAGTTCTCTATTCCCAGTGCATTCTGGGATACAGGAACCTCCACTGTCTTCCCCCCAATATCCAGCTAACACTTTATAAATGCTTCGCTAACATGCTATAAATGCTATAGGTGCTGTTATGGTGTGGTTACAGAGCACTATCATTGAAATCAATAGAGGGGGCAAAAAAGCATCACAGCATCAATAAAAGTGACATTCAGCCTAATTTTTAACAAAACACAATACAACCTCTCCTGTGTGTACGGCACTGTGTGGTGCCCACTGTAATATCATGGCAGGCATTTAAGGAAGGTCATGAAGACTTTAAAAATGCTGAATAAAATGTTGCTTAAAGCGGTGTTCCAGCTGCAAAAAAATAAATAAAATCTTTTAAAGTCAGCAGCTACAAACACTTTAGCTGCTGACTTTTAATCGGGTGCAGGCGTCGCCATTCCAACCAAGGGAAACCGGCAGTGGAGCCTTCAGGCTTCACTGCCGGTTTCCTACTGAGAATGCACAAGTCGTGCTGCACTTTCTGAATGGACCCGTCGTCTTCTGGGACATACACAGGTCCCAGAAGGCAGAGAAGAGGAAATGTCGCCCTGGGCTGCTGCAGAGCTAGGACAGAAGTTCAGTACTTCAGAAAAGGTAAGAAAAAAATAAAATAAAAATGTTTATGCAAAATTGAGTGGTGGAGGGGTGGCCTTTCCTTTAAGATTAAGTAGTAAAAGTGGGTGGAACGCTGCTTCAAGCACAGAGTATTGATGCATGTGTGACTGAGCCCTTTGAGTACAAAGACTTAGTAGTCACTTTATTTTGCTGGCTCCAATAAGTGGTGTGATTATTGTGTGTGCTATTAGGGGTTTAGTTTCCTTTAGTGTGAAGATACCCAGCTGGGCATACGGCAAAATGTTGTCACCTGCTTTCCCATCCACCTCTGCAGAAGTAAATCTTGTTGGTTTTACTTTTTAGATTGATGCTAAAATTTCAGCTCAAGATAGAACTATTAGTAATTTTAAAACGCAATATTTTTTTTATTAATATTTGGCTTCTAATTTTTAAAAAGGTTGACTGTATTAAGGAAAGTACTGCATTTTTATTGTAAGTACTATGGAAGATATCCAAACTTTCTCTATCATTTATCAAACAAGGACTTAGGAGTCACTGCTATTGATGACTAATTTGACAACTAGCAGGGTGAACAGATTTTACTTAGGCTGGTCATTACTCCAGAATTGTGGTTAAACTGTTTGAAAATGAACTGTGATTAGGTTTTTTTTTTAATCCATGTTATCAAATTCCATTAATTAAGAGTAAAACCTCTATACTCAATTGGTGTCAACAGATGCATTATTAGCTCATAGGGACTACAACTTTCATTGAGTAGCCAGTCTTGAATACCTGTGATGAAGCACCAGGCAAAAAGATAAATAGGACACCACAGCAGATCATCCCAATACAAGAGCCTATAATACACTATATTACCAAAAGTATTGGGACACCTGCCTTTACACGCACATGAACTTTAATGGCCTTCCAGTCTTAGTCCGTAGGGTTCAATATTGAATTGGTCCACCCTTTGCAGCTATGACCGCTTCACCTCGTCTGGGAAGGCTATCAACAAGGTTTAGGAGTGTGTCTATGGGAAAGTTTCACCATTATTGCAAACGTGAATTTGTGAGGTCAGGCACTGTTGTGGACAAGGCGGCCTGGCTCGTAGTCTCTGCTTTACTTCATCCCAAAGTTGTTCTATCATGAGGTCAGACCAGTTAAGTTGCTCCACCCCAAACTTGTTCACCCATGTCTTTATGGACCTTGCTTTGTACACTGGTGCACAGTCATTCTGGAACAGGAAGGGGTCATCCCCAAACTGTTCCCACAAAGTTAGGAGCATGAAATTGCCCAAAATGTCTTGGTGTGCCGACGCCTTCCCTTCACTGGAACTAAGGGGCCAAGCCCAACCGCTGAAAAACAACCCCTCCACCAAATGATTTTGTCCAGTACACAAAGCAAGGTCCATAACGACATGGATGAGTGCATTTTGGGTGGAAAAAACTTGACTGACTTGAGTCCTGACCTCAACCTGACACCTTTGGGGTGAATTAGAGCAAAGACTGCTATACAGGCCTTGTCTTCACCATCAGGGCCAGACCTGACAAATGCAATTCTGAAAGAATGGTCAAACATTCCCATAGACACACTCCTAAACATTGTGGACAGCCTTCCCAGAAGAGTTGAAGCTGTTATAGCTGCAAAGGGTGGGCCAACTTTATATTTAACCCTACAGAATAAGACTGGGATGCCGTTAAAGTGTATGTGCGTGTAAAGACAGGTGTCCCAATACTTTTGGTAATATTGAGAAACGTTACTGAATAGATACTATGTTCACCAATATGAACATTTGTTAACAAAGTGATCCTTTTAGATAATTCATGTTTTAAAACCAAATGTTGAGCAAATGTGATAAAGGTTACTGCCAATATTGTGCATGGCATCTAAATGAGTAAATAATATTATCCAGCTCTCAAGCCAGCCATCCAGCTGGCTAGCTTGCACAGTTTGGTTCTGCATAGTTTCACTCAGTTGGCCAGTCTGACACACTGCGCCACCATTGTTTCTTTCTAAATGGATTTACAAATTATTTTAATGATCATTTCATGGTAATTAAATATACCTTCATTTTTACTAGACTGATAACACGGATTCAAATCTAGACGTGTGTTAGCCCAATTTGTGTTTCTATGATTTAATGCAGAAAACCTAAAATACAGAAACATAAAAGCACAGGACAGAAACCTGGCCATAAAACGTAGAATCTAAAATCAATTTGCAACATCTAAAACCAGATCTGCGAGTCCGTGTTCTGTGATTTTCTTAAAAAAAAAAAAAAGAAATGTGCTAATGGTTAAGGAACACCTGTTTATATATATATATATATATATATATATATATATATATATATATATAGTATGGGGTAGATTCAGGTAGAATAGCTTATTTTTCTGCGAGCGTAGCGTATCTCTGATGCGCTACGCTGCCGTAACTTAGTGAGGCAGGTTCTGTATTCACCAAGAACCTGCGCCCCAAGTTACTGCGGCGTAGCGTAAATCTGCAGGCGTAAGCGTGCCTAATTCAAATTGTGAAGAGGTGGGCGTGTTTTATGCAAATAAAACATGACCCCACGTAAATGACCTTTTTGACTTATGGCGCATGCGCCGTCCGTGAAAGTAACCCAGTGCGCATGCTCCAAATTAACCCGCAAAAAGCCAATGCTTTCGACGTGAACGTAAATTACGCAGAGCCCCATTCACGGACGACTTACGCAAACGACGTAAAATTTTCGAAATTCGGCGCGGGAATGACGTCCGTACTTAACATAGGATACGCCTCATATAGCAGGGGTAACTTTACGCCGGAAAAAGCCCAACCTAAACAACGTAAAAAAATGCGCCGGGCGGACGTACGTTTCTGAATCGGCGGATCTACCTAATTTGCATATTCCTTGCGTAAATCGACAGAAGCGCCACCTAGCGACCAGCGTAAATATGCAACCAAGATACGACGGCGTAAGAGACTTACGCCGGTCGTATCTTAGTCAAATCTATGCGTAACTGATTCTAAGAATCAGGCGCATTGATACGACGCCGCACACTCAGATACGACGGCGTATCTGGAGATACGCCATCGTATCTCCTACCTGGATCTGGCCCTATGTGTATATGTATATTATAAGTACGTGGTCTGTAAAGACAAAAGCTTTGCACAAAACTTTGAGCTTATTGTAGAAAATAGGTAATCTCCAACATCCAGTTTCTGCGGGTCTCGGCACCAACTATCCATTATGATAAACACATATAAGCTTGCTGTTCATTACAAATTATTACTTTACTGCTTCAGCTTACAGCCATTAAAAAAAAGACAAAAAGTGTACACAACCTAGCATTTAGTACATTTTTGTATTCTTATTTTTTAAATCTGACTATAGTCCTCCTTTAATGTCAAAAGAATAGACATGTAAACGATTGAACCAGGTAAACCCATGGTGGCAGATGCTGATGCTGCCTAAACCCATATATGGTCACCTGGAAGGAGAGTTGATTGGACTATTTCGGCACTGATAATATAGATATTGACACTTGTAGTATCATAAAATTATTTATTACATAAGACTAGACAACATTAAAAAATATACAAGCCAGAACCCACCCTGATACAACGGGAGACCCTGAGAGGTTACTGTTGTGGTGGAGTGTGGACGAATGTCCTCGACCGGTTTTCGCGGATAGGACGGCTTCTTCAGGAGGAACTCTGCGTAGCAAATAATACAATAATCTAACAGGTAATAATAAACAGCCTACATACAATAATACAAGATGTTATGTGCAATCATCATTTGTATTGAAAGGACTTGCTCACCCAGTTAAGTCCGTGGACCAGCGAAAACTCACACCTATATTCCCCCTCGTTTGCCGCGGGTGGTTAGTTGTGAGCTTTCGCTGGTCCACGGCTTTAACTGGGTGAGCAGGTCCTTTCAATACAAATGATGATTGCACATAACATGTTGTATCTTGTATTAGTATATGTATGCTGTTTATTATTACCTGTTAGCTTATTGTATTATTTACACAAGAGTTTTTCCTGAAGAAGCCGTCCTATCCTTAAAACCGGTCGAGGACATTCGGCCACACTCCATCACAACAGTAACCTCTCAGGGTCTCCCGTTAGCAGTAATTTGTTGTATCTGGGTGAGGTCTGGTTTGTATATTTTTTAATGTTGTCTAGTCTTATGTAATAAATCATTTTATGATACTACACGTGTCAATATCTATATTATCAGTACCGAAACAGTCCAATCGACTCTCCTCCCAGGTGACCATATATAGGTTTAGGCAGCATCAGCATCTGCCACCATGCGTCTACCTGGTTCAATCGTTTACATTCAATCTGGATGATGATACGTCTTTTACCCAAGTATTATTGAATGCTATATAAGGCTATACTCAAATTTTACCAAAAGTATAGACATGTTATTATGTTTAAATTAGCATGTATTATTTGTTGTTCACGGAGTTTTTCTGAAATAGTAATGTAAAATATCAGCTTGGACATTGGTTAATAAATTGCATCTAGCTCCTAAGCCTTGCAATACAAATATCATTTATGGTAAAATCAGGAATAATAAAATGATATAAAAGGAATAATAAAACCAACATAATAATTCCAGCTGCATGTCAGAGAAAAAAACATTTCCTCTTGCATGCAATGCCTAGGTTAATAAAAAATGGAAAAGAAAATGGCCCGCTGGTCTCAAAGAGATATTATTCTTTGATAACTGGTGTAGAATATCATGCTGGAAAGTTAGTCTGTCTTGGCTTTGATCCATGTACCCTACAGTGTTAAAAGCTTCACATACCAGTACTTTACTTTCTGGTACAAATATATATCTAGTGAACCAATTGTGGTGGCTGCTGACTATACACCAACACTATTCCTCCAAACATTCATGTGGCTGTGCTAAACATAAACGAAAACAGCGCTCCAAATTTTTTTTTACTGAAAATAACGAGCCATGTCTGATCTGATCAATTGTTAATATGTAAGGAAACACTCCACTTAAAGGTTTAAAAATTGGTATGGAACACCATTTCATAATGCAACACATTTATTAATGTACACCTAGCATGAGAAATCATACTGGGAAACATTGATTATAAGACCAAAGACAGGATGGGGTTAAAGGGTCAGTTCACTCAAAAGTTATATTCTGCTCAAAGGTAATGTCTAATGGGTGGAGTTCCCGATGGCTTTTATCTATGGAGGGGGGGAGAGAGGCATTCACTGGTGTGATTTCTCTGCCATGGCTCCTGGTTCTCTATCCCCACCAACCTTGGAGTTTGGGGTATTTCAGGCTACCTTGGGGCGTTTCTACTCTTCTCAATACCTTCTCCATAATATATAAAATAAAAATCCTAGTACAGATATGAGCGTTTTATGGCAACCTTGGGTAACTCCCTACTCACCTCCTCATTTTGACAAATCGTTACTACTCCTATAATCACCCTTCTCCCGATAGCCTAGAGATCCTGCTCAGCGGCCCACAATCTCAGATTACCCTTGGGATACACCCCCCCTACCTCCCTCCCATACCCCTTTAGTCTTAGGCTGCTTTCACACTGTGGCGTGCAGCCACGGTGATGGTATAGCCGCGCTATTTGTAGCGCGGCTATACCGTCGTATTTACCGCGATATTCGGGTGCTAGCGGTGAGATTTTAACCCCCGCTAGCGGCCGAAAAAGGGTTAATACCGCGCTTTCCCATTGATTTCAATGGGAAGGCGCGGTATAGGAGCGGTGAACACACCGCTCCTATACCACGGTAAAGATGCAGCTAGCAGGACTTTTGGTGCGCTCCTGCTGGCGCACCGCTTCAATGTGAAAGCCTTCGGGCTTTCACATTGAACACTACAGGGCATGATTTTTCATGCGGTATAGCAGCGCTATTTTTAGCGCTGTACCGCATGAAAAACGCCCCAGTGTGCAAGGGGCCTAACTATACTCTACTTTCTGCTGACTTGTTTACTTCTTTCCTTCTTTCTTGCTTGGATGCCATTTGAATAGTCTCCTCAATCCCACTTGTTGGTTTTTGAGTATTTTCTTTTTATGATCTGGTTTATTGTTTATATACCCCATGGATCTTTGTGTACCATTCCTCTGTTACAGATTTTAACGCCTGATCCATTATAGTTAATGGACTAATGACGTCAATTCATTTTTTATGTATGCTCTACTCTCTTTTACTACTTTGTCTTCCCACAGAAGTCTTGCAAATATATAACCAGCGTGGGAGTTATTCCCATTTTAATAACGTGCAGCAATGGGTCAGTTCAGAAATATATATTTTTTTTCCTCACTTACACATGGCTTTACACTATCCAATATCATACATTGACGTAAGTAAGTGAGTACACCCTTCACAGTTTTGTAAATGTTATTATATTTTTTCATGTGACAACACTGAAAAAGAGAAACTTTGCTACAATGTAAAGTAGTCAGTGTAAAGCTTGTATAAAAGTGAAAATTTGCTGTCCCTTTAAAATAACTCAACACACAGCCATCAACGTCTGAATGAAAATTTCCGAATTGGGCCCAATTAGCCATTTTCCCTGTGTCATGTGACCCATTAGTATTACAAAGGTCTCAGGTGTGAATGGGGAACAGGCGTGTAAAATTTGGTGTTATCACTCTCACTCTCTCATACTGGTCACTGGAAGTTAAACATGGCACCTCATGGCAAAGAACTGTCTAAGGATCTGAAAAAAATAAGTGTTGCTCTACATAAAGATGGCCTAGTATATAAGAAGATTGCCATGACCCTGGAACTGAGCTGCAGTATGGTGGCCAAGACCGTACAACGGTAGGACAGGTTCCACTCAGAACAGGTCTCTCCATGGTTGACCAAAGAAGTTGAGTGCATGTGCTCAGCTTCATATTCAGAGGTTGTCTTTGGGAAATAGACGTATGAGTACTGCCAGTATTGCTGCAGAGGATGAAGGGATAAGGGTAAGCATGTCAATGCTCAGACCATATGCCGCACACTGCATCAAATTGGTCTGCATGGCTGTCGCCCCAGAAGGAAGTATCTTCTAAAGATGATGCACCAGAAAGCCCACAAACAGTTTGCTGAAGACAAGCAAAGGACATGGATTACTGGAACCATGTCCTGTGGTCTGATGGGACCAAGATAAACGTATTTGGTTCAGATGGTGTCTAGCGTGTGTCGCAGCAACCAGGTGAGGAGTACAAAGACAAGTGTGTCTTGCCTACAGTCAAGCATGGTGGTGGGAGTGTCATGGTCTGGGGCTGCATGAGTGCTGACGGCACTGGGGAGCTACAGTTTATTGAGGGAACCATGAATGCCAACATGTACTGTGACAAACTGAAGCAGAGCATGATTCCCTCCCTTTGGAGACTGGGCGGCAGAGCAGTATTCCAACATGATAACGACCCCAAACACACCTCCAAGATGACCACTGCCTTCCTGAAGAAGCTAAGGGTAAAGGTGATGGACTGGTCAATCATGTCTCTAGACATAAACCTTATTGAGCATCTGTGGGGTATCCTCAAATGGAAGGTGGAGGAGCGCAAGGTCTCTAACATCCACCAGCTTTGTGATGTCGTCATGGAGGAGTGGAAGAGGACTCCAGTGGCAACCTCTGAAGCTCTGGTGAACTCCATGCCCAAGAGGGTTAAGGCAGTGCTGGAAAATAATGGTGGCCACACAAAATGTTGACACTTTAAGGCCAATTTGGACATTTTTACTTAGGGGTGTACTCACTTTTGTTGCCAGCGGTTTAGACATTTATGGCTGTGGGTTGAGTTATTTTGAGGGGACAGCAAATTTACACTGTTATACAAGCTGTACACTCACTACTTTACATTGTAGCAAAGTGTAATTTCTTCAGTGTTGTCACATGAAAAGATAGAATATTTACAAAAATGTGAGGGTTGTACTCACTTATTTTAGATACTATAGGTCAATCAATCAGCCCAATGTTGTACACGATTTCTAATGCAGAATTATTCAGCTTGTTGATTACCATAATTATTGTCCATAGCATTACTATGATCAATATTTTTCCTATTATAACCATTTTTTTTATCATGATCTTTTCTTTTCTTTTCTTCACCCCTCTTATTTTTCTCCCCCACTCATCTATATTATACTTGATTACTATTCTTCATGTTTTTCCCCCCCCACTTCCAACAAACTTCCCTCTTCCTTTCCCCCCCCTTCCCTCCTCCCCCTTTTTTCTCCCCCCCGCCCTTTATTTCCCCCCCCCTTTCTCCCATTTCCTTAATTCTCCTAGTTCTTGTCACTGAGAGACACACTATCCTCACGTACCCACTGGTGACCCCCATTTTTCCAATATAATTGACCATTCTCCTGCATATATTTCATCAAATTTATCCTTTAATAGAGCCCGTCCTAAATAAATATATCCCCCTCCTTGCGCCAAAGAGGGTTTCAACTGGGCTCCGGGCTCGATCAATTGACCAGTCTGGGTGAGTTTCCTGCTCCACTATATGGCGTACTGCTTGGATTATGTTACATAATGCTTACAATTATTGTATAAATTTGCTTGTATATTTATATGTTTTATGTATATTTTGTAGAAAAAAAAAACCCTCCTGAAGAAGCGGTACACTACCGCGAAACCGGTCGAGGTGATCGACTCCTTACATGCAGACATAGTTTGTTTATAACTCTCTGATGTGCAATGTAGGGACGGTCTTTAAATGTTGTTTTATGATACCTGTTTTATGTCAAATAAACATTTGTTACTTTTTATTATACCGTGTCCAACCAGTGCCGTGAAAAGTCCCCACCAAAATCCCTTCCCCCTTTCCCTGACCTAATCAGTGACAGACGTTCGGCCTCAAGCAGCCAATGTTGTCCTAATTATATTGGGTATTTTTGTTTTACATGATCAATAGCTCTTGAGAAATACTTTTTATAATTTTAGAACATATTTTTACCTTGGGATTACTTGGTTATATTTTTGCTTTTATATATTTGACATAGGTTCTCGTTTTTATATATATATTTTCTGTAAATTTCTTGTACTTGTTCAATAGCCCTGCAGAAGGGAGAGCCTCTCTCCCGAAACGTGTTGGCTTGATGTACTTGTTGTTATTCTCAATAAATAATTCTTAATCTACCATCAAACTTGTATTCTTTTGAACATTGGGCACTCCTTCAAGTTTACATCGCAATTGATCAAAAAAAATTAACTAAAAATCCTAGTACAGGCTTTAGTAGGTGCCCACAAAAGCTCAAGCATATACTGTATATTTCAATATTGGTTCTATAAATGATATTACAACTTAGTTTACCTCTCTTACGTCTACCAAAAAACAAAATAAGAAAAAATGGATAGAATAAAAAACTGCCTTATAAAATACAAAAAAGAAAAAACTGACCCAGCATTTTGGATTATACCTTGCATATTTCTGTAGAATTAAATGTAGAGAACAATGCTGTAACACGTCTGTGTGATGAAAAATCAAACACCATTTACACATACCTTCCAATCTGTACACTGTGAAAAATATATGAACAAGAGACATTCATTTTGATTCTTGCAGATAATGCTAGGTACTAATTTAGGCACGAGTCAAGTTGAGTTTTGTCAGTTGCTCAGTGAACATTGGTAAAATCTTTCAGTGAGTTGAATAATGTCACACTAAATCATTTTCAATTTTCATAACAAGAACTTGGTTAATAATGAAACAGCTGTCTCATTCTGGGCAAACCCCCGAAAACTCAATTTATTTGAAAGCATTAGAAGTTAATAGGGATTATACACTTTAACTCCATTATTCAGGTATTCATACATTGTTAATTCAAGTAGTGCATAAATAGAGCCAGCTGTGAGCTGATTCAGAGACTAAACATATTTTTGTATGTGGCATGTGCTATAATCTATGGTAGGCTGCTTGTTTTCAAAGAACAATTTTAAGAGAAATTATAATGCTTATAATGCCTCCAAAAAAAAAAAAAAAATAATATTTATTTCAAATGTATACTTTTTTAAATTACAGTACAGACCAAAAGTTTGGACACACCTTCGCATTCAAAGAGTTTTCTTTATTTCCATGACTATGAAAATTGTGATTCACACTGAAGGCATCAAAACTATGAATTAACACATGTGGAATTATACATAACAAAAAAGTGTGAAACAACTGAAAATATATTTCATATTCTAGGTTCTTCAAAGTAGCCACCTTTTGCAGCAGACACATCTCTAGAACTGTTAAGAGGAGACTGTGTGAATCAGGCCTTCATGGCTTAGAAAGCTGGAGCAGGAGCACTTGCCAATACCTCACACTTTTACATCCAGGACACCAGCTTAGGCAGTTTCTTCTTGGGTTAGGTCACTTAGGAGCTTGGCCAAGGTACAGTAGATGCAAATTGCCTATAGTGGGCAGATGTCTCCAAGAACAACAAACGTATCTTTGGTATGAGGGGTAGGCCAGGGCATGATGACCTGAACCTGCCCTGTCTCAGATCTTAGGGTGCATCCTCCCCCTTCCTGTCTGAAGTGAAGGGCTTCTGTCATACTGGACACTCACTAGATTTATATGTCACTGTATCTGCTGCCAATTTATCCAGGGCATGTGACAATTGCACAAGGTTTTCTTCCTAGGAAGGACTGAATAATGCAGTGTCATTCAGGTAGGCAACTGCAAATGCTTTCAGCCCTTCCAAGCCTTCATTATTGACCCATTGGAAGGTGGCTGGTGCATTCTTAATCCCAAACAGCAAAAAGGAAGATGAAAGCGGATTTTCCAAAGCCTTGGATGCCAAAAGAATATGACAGTACCACCTACTCAAATCCATTAATGACAAATGGGTATTTTCTGACAGAAAGCCTGCATCAGATTGGACACAAACTATGGGCCTTTATGCCCAAAAAGCTCCACAGGGAACCCCGCTCTTGAAAATATTCCCAACAGAGCATCCACAACATTGTCTCCCTGAGGGAATAATAGTGCCACATCATGTGGGTACTGGGCTGCCTAATCCACTACTGTCAGGATATAATATTTGAATTGCTGTGGATGGCTAATGAGCGAGTAATATCCACAACCAAAGTTTTGATAATTACAGACAAATGTAGAAGTAGCCCAGTGAACACCCAGCCTTGCCAACCTGCTAGCAGGCAACACAGAACCAACAGTAGTTGGCTGTGTTGGTGAGCATGTTGGACCAGAGGAAATTATGCATCATTAATTTCACAGTAAGTGACAAGGCATTTTTGTCAAGATCAACAAGTATTTTCTGTACTTGCTAAAAGCTAAAATGTTCTTAGCCATAAAAAGGGAGATGCGGCCACAACTAAAACTAATAACCAATTTTATATCATTTTTTGGATTCAGATACACTTTAAGTTGCACAGTGCACTGAAAATGAATGGCCTGCCATAACATAGAAAGTGGAAAATGCGTTACTTTCTTAATAGAATAGAAAGTATATCACTTTCTGACAACAGAAACTGACAATAGATAGTGGTTGTAAATGTAGGCATTATGCAACTGTCCTCGACCTCAAGTAACTTTGCTGGCCAGTACACCCTAAATACAAAAAGTGAAACTGAAGGGAGACCTGCTACAGAGGCTGCAGCAGACAAACCAGAGTTTTTTTTTAACCAAAAATGTTCCAAAAATCACCAGATCAGAACACTTTCATGCTATGGCTTTGAGATTCTGTGTATGCGACTTTTACAGGTCAGTCTCTCTCTTTAGTGAGAGGAGCTATTTTTTTTATACATATATGTGATGGGAATGTCCAAAACTAAAAAAAAATTGGTCTGATATATATATATATATATATATATATATATATATATATATATATATATATATATATATATATATATATATATATATATATATATATATATATATATATATATATATATATATATATATAGAATCTTAACGTATTTGGAAAAAAACTTTCCAAAAACCCTCTAGAAGCCTTAATAAATGTCAAACCAAAAAACTTTGCCAATACCTTATTGTGTCTTAACATTTTTATTCACTGCTGCTAAAACAAACATTTGCAAAAGCACGGTGGTCGTCTACTCCAAATTCCACTTTGGTCAGGAATAGTGATGGATGAACATCTGACGAGGCGGTTCGTGAACGCTAACCGCAAACTTTCTCAAATGTTCGTGAACCGCAAGTTCGCGGTGGGCCCCATTGACTTTAATGGCAGGCGAACATTAAAAACCTGCAGGTCATATTTGCAGCCACAAAATACTTACTAGCTGTGCACAAATAGTCCCACAACATGGACACTGACCTGCAGTACCCGAATACACTATTATGAAAGCATATTTTTATATAACACCCCCCTTCAATCTGTCGTTTTGGGGGGTCACTGGTTTATCGCACCAGTTATAAAACTTTATTTCCAGTAACGTTTGTCACTGTGTGTAGCAGAGGTAATGCACCAAAAAAGAAAAGAAAATTCTGCAGTACCCAAATACACCACCAGTCACGCTGCTGCACAATACAAATCCACTATAATATGCTTTCTATATTAGAAAGTATATTATAAGTGTAGTACACCCCTATATACTGCACACCAAACAATAGTACACCTATACCAGTCCTTAAAAGGACTTTTGTGGACCTGTTTACTAACGATTTGTGTCACTACAGTCTGTCCCTGCTCCGCACACAGCAACTTCTCCCTACACTGACAAAAAGCAGAATGTATCACACCAGTTATAAAACTTGTTTTCCAGTATCGTTTGTTACTGTGTGTAGCAAGAGGTAAAGCAGCAAAAAAGAAAAAAAATTCTGCAGTACCCAAATATACCAGTCACAATGCTGCACAGTGCACAATACAAATCCACTATAATATGCTTTCTATGTTAGAAAGTATATTATAAGTGTATTACACCCCTATATACTGCACACCAAACAATAGTACACCTATACCAGTCCTTAAAAGCTTGCAGTGTACAAGCATTTAGCACAAGGTGGATTACTCACAACAGGGGATACCCTGGGAACCAGGCACCTAAGCACATCATAGGATAAATAAAAGAAAAACTGCGCCAGCAAACCAAGGGTGGAAAAAAGTGAATACAAATAAATGTAGATATCAACCACACAAATTAATTGATTAAATAAATAATGTCCCAAATGTACTGATTAAACTCGTTGGTGTCCACAATTAAGACAGACAGCACCACAGTGAGTTATGACATCCGTGAGAAACCGCCACCACATGGAGAGCCGCTTACCAGAATGACAGGCTTAAACAGCATTAAGAAGTGTAGTATTCATCCTCAGGTTGAAACACTGGATCGGGGGTGCCCCAGAGATGTAACATCTGATCGTAAGACTGCTAACTCTTTCTTACATGTGGTCCATGGATCATAAATGATAAAAAATGAACCATAGCATAATACCGTTTTAAGCAGTTTATTTAAAAGAAGACTATTGTACTTACAGACAAACTTGTAAAAATGCGTATAAAAAGATGCCGGCCGTCACTATAGGAGCCCTTCCTTCTTCACATCAAACACAGTGATGTCACTGTACGCCGCCTAGACGCGTTTCGTCATAGGGTGACGTTTTCAATGGCCATTTGGAATAATAGAGAGCATCTGCATTTACTGATAACTATGGTTTAAAATGGGTGTGAATGTTTTTTCTTGTTTAAAATTGAAAAGGAGACCCTTTTCTACCAACAGTACCAAAAAAAATCTCTGCTAATGATGTAAAATGCATTTATGACATCAGAGAATTACATTTTAAGCCCTTTTAAAATATATATTAAAACAAACCTTTTTTTTTCACTCAGATAACACCTATGCCACATGGATAGATTTTAAATCCTCCAAATGTTATAGGAAATCACCACATTTCTGCAAAACTTTGAAATGTTGGTCCCTGTACTTTTTTTTTTCCATTTTGTTGTCTCACAAGAAAAGAGGGCATCTGTGCAAGATTAGCCTTAGGCCCCATACACACGAGAGGATTTATCCGCGGATACGGTCCAGCGGACCGTATCCGCGGATAAATCCTCTCGAGGATTTCAGCAGATTTCTATGCGATGGCGTGTACACACCATCGCATTGAAATCCGTGCCGAAATCCTCTGGCGATGACGTGTCGCGCCGTCGCCGTGATTATGACGCGGCGACGGGCGCGACGCTGTCATATAAGGAATTCCACGCATGCGTCAAATCATTACGACGCGTGCGGGGAATCCCTTTGGACGGATGGATCCGGTGAGTCTGTACAGACGAGCGGATCCATCCGTTGGGATGGACTTCAGCAGATGGATTTGTTGAGCATGTCAGCAAATATTCATCTGCTGGAAATCCATCCCAGGGGAGATTTATCCGCGGATAAATATCCGCCGGAGTGTACACACCATAGAATCTATCCGCTGAAACCCATTCGATGGGATTTATCTGCGGATAGATTCTATGGTGTGTACGGGGCCTTAGCAGTGTGGGTGTGCTGTGAACAATAAAATAAAATCAGTTTGTGAGGGTAACAATGGTTTGTTATGAGTGTATGACCAGTCTTTGTCACTTGAAAGAAGTTGTTCAATGTCCCGATTGTAAAATATCATGTATTTACTTAAAATTATTTTTACTTTGGTTAGGAACATGTCAAAAACAAACATTTTTTTTTATCCCTATCATCACAAGGTACAATATGTACAGAGAATATTTTTTCCACTTTACTGACTGGGATGGAGCCAAAAAGAGACTTGAATTTATAGCCTTTGGAATGAAAACCCATCTGTGGTCGAGAGGTGTTTAATCAAACTTGGTGGCAAGCAGAGAAGGAGCATTTGAACAGAAGCCAGTTGAACATTCAGGTTCACATGGCACATTAACGTTTTAATGATATTTGATTTTCTATAAGTATATATATATATATGTGTGTGGGCTTTCATCTTCAGAAGAATCTAACTTATTCAAGCCCTCATACTACATATATTAAACAAATTGCTTTTTGTAGTTCACTTCCTTCTGAGATCTATTTTTACTTTCCACGGGTTAGACAAACAAAATGAACGGATTTCTGGCAATACTACAAGAATACACAGATAGTATGACATTTATGACAAAAGAAAAAAGAAGATACATGATATAGGTTTATTGTGTACATATAATTGTTTAACCCCTTTGTGCCTATAGTTAAAACAAATCTTAATGCCCAAGCACAATTTTGAAACTTTGACATGCGTTAGTAAAACCGTACATATCATCACAACTACTTTGTGCATCCAGATGGATTATACCGGGGGGTAGTAGGGTTTTCAGGACAAAGTGCGCTTTCATTTGGTGGTAAATGGTAATGGATTTCTCCTGGTTTTTTTTGTTTTTTTATTATCAAAGAAACAAAATTGGCCCAAAATAGTAAAAAAAAAAAAAGAATTTGTTTTAAATGTAGCTGTATATTTCTTGCTATAACTATAACTTTCCACCAAAGAACAACCCTACAAATTCTCCTGATGATTGCAGCAATGCCACATATGTGTATGTTATTTGTTGTTTGTACCTGTAGTACAGCCCAGAAACAATAGTGCACATTTTGTTTTTTTTGCCTACCTAAAACACAGTAACACACAAAAAAAAAAAAAATCCTGTCCAAAAAATACTGACCCTGACTATCACCGTTGACCATGACATTTGACCTAAAACACTAACGCTGGCACTGATCTAGGTATTTTTTTTAATTATTATTTTCTCTCTACAATGTATCTCTCCCCTCCATTCACAGAGAAAGAAAACACAGGGGCTTCACAGTGACTGATCACTATGATAGCCAATCGGATCAGGCGACCCGGAATCTGGAGTTCCGGGTCCCGATCGTTGGTACAGGGCCCGGGGCTCTCGCCATGCAGTGCGCTTCCAGCACAAAGGGAGATATGCAAATATGCAGAACTATGGAAAAAATACATATTTGCATACACTCGGCGCCAAGGGGTTAAATATTATCAAAAAAAGGTTTGGTTTAATATATATTTTAAAAGGGCTTAAAATGTCATTCTCAGTAGCAGAGGTGATTGAAATAGGTTATTTTTCCTTAGCTGAATTCCAGCAAAAATATCTGGACATTTATAGAAGGCTAAATAAAGGTGTTTTTTGTGTTTTTTAAAGGGTGCCATAGGCTTTAATGGCTCCTGAAGGCTAATGACATGCCTTTCAACTATCTTGAACTAGTTCCTGTGACAAAAATATTACCCTTTCTTTGCTGGGAGCAGGACATTAGATGGCATGTGATAGTAAGGAAAATAGATAAATCGTAGTTTTAGTCCTGTAGTGCAAAGCCGCGTACACACAATCGGTCCATCCGATGAGAACGGTCTGAAGGCTAGAACTAACTAAACTTAAAACCGCTCCCACCCACCTGCTAATGCCTATATACACTCCCCTGTAAAAAGAAGATGCATATACCTATTCTCAGGGCACTCTGGTCGAGTCATGTGACCTCCACAGCAGCTGGCTACCAGCAGTAGGATAGAACAAATGAAATGCCCTGGCAGTGATATCAACCATAGGCTTACTATGGGGTATCTGTTTTCCATAATATAAAAAAGTGTGGTGCTACAACCCTTATACTGCGTACACAAGACCGTTTTTCATGACAAGAAAACTGTAATTTTTTAGATTGGTCATGAAAACCGGTCCATAGCAGTTTTCTCTACGTGAAAACTGCCCGCAATTTTTTTTAGAACCTGCTCTATTTTTTCTCGTTGTTTTTCCTGTCTTTCTTTTTCTCGTTGCGAAAACCGCTCGTGTGTATGCTTTTCCGAGGAAAAAAAAAACCTGCATGCTCAGAATCAAGTATGAGACAGGAGCGTTCATACTAGCGCTCATACTAGTAAAACTAGCGTTCGTAATGGAGATAGCACATTTGTCACGCAGTAACGGACTGAAAAGCACAAAGATGAAAAGCGCTAATCGTCTCTCACCAAACTTTTACTAACACGAGGATCGGCAAAAGCAGCACAAAGGGTGCCGCCATTTGAATGGAACTCCCCCTTTATAGTGCTGTCGTACATGTTGTACGCCACCGCGCTTTGCTCGAGTGTTTTTTTTTTTTCATAAACGTGTGTATGCAATGCAGGCTTGAGAGGAATCACGACGAATCACGTAGAGAAAAACGTTGATTTTTTACACGACAGGAAAAAGTTTGTGTGTACAGGGCATTAGGCTCAATATGAGATACAGGACATTTTCACCCTTGCCAAGACCACAGTCGGTCAAGCTGTAAAAGCATAAAAGTTCCTTTATTCCATACCCATAAAGGGATGAAAGGATCCTATACACAAAAGATAGTGATGTGTTTCGCTCCTCTTTCCCAAAGTCAGCCGATGTGAACTGATAAAGTGACCAGACCAGAAAGCCTTAAAGGAGTTGTAAAGGAATTTTTTTTTTTTTTTTTTTTGCTAAAATTACTGTTTACAGGGTATAGAGACATAATAGTTAACTGATTCCTTTTAAAAATGATTAAAAATAGATAAAAATCAATCATATAATGTACCTACAGTTTCAGTTTCGTTTTTGCATGCATTTTCCTGGTTCTGTGATGTACAGATACTCAGAGCCAATACAGGGCAGTGATGGTTTGTAAAACAAAACTGATTGGTGTTGAGGGGTTTTAGACACACAGTAATCACACCTCCTTGATTAGTGACCAAAGAGAGAAAGCTCTCATGACTTTTTTCATCAGGAAACAGACAACCAGGAAGTGTTCAGAACAGAGAAGGATTACAGCAACATCAGAGCAAAAACGATAATATTTCCCAACGTATTGTGCGTCTCTCCCACATAACATGGAGCTGCAATGTGTCAGTAATTTGCAGTTGGCCTGACATAACTTTCCTTCGTAACAACTACAACAGCGTAGTACTGCAGGGTGGGTTAACAACCAGGGATTTTTTTTTATCTAAACTGTCCACAGAAATTTCTTCAAAACTGGTATGGGTCATCACCACCACAATACTGGAATCCCTACAAAGGTAATCTGAGCTAAATGTTGGCAACTGTAACTTTTTATTAATGATAATATATTGGAGCATGCAACTATTGTGTGACAGAAGCAAAGTTCAAGCAGCTGGATCATAGGCTTCGTACACACGATCAGTCCATCCGATGAGAACGGTCTGAGGGACCGTTGTCATCGGTTAACCGATGAAGCTGACTGATGGTCCGTCGCGCCTACACACCATCGGTTAATTTACCGATCGTGTCACAACGCGGTGACGTAAAACACAACGACGTGCTGAAAAAAATGAAGTTCAATGCTTCCAAGCATGCGTCGACTTGATTCTGAGCATGCACAGGTTTTTAAACGATGCTTTTGCATACCAACGATCGGTTTTGACCTATCGGTTAGGCATCCATCGTTTCAATTTTAAAGCAAGTTTAAATTTTTTTGACCGAAGGTTAACTAACCGATGGGGCCCACACACGATCGGTTTGGACTGATGAAAACGGTCCATCAGACCATTCTCATCGGATGGACCGATCGTGTGTACGCGGCCATAGTTGTATTTGGCTGAAAAATAACCTGCCATAAAGAAGTCCACAAGTTACAACACCAAAAGGCTACAGTATGCCTGGTTGTTACCCAAACACAAAAAAATGCAATGGGCTTGATTTACTAAAACTGGAGCGTGCAAAATACGGTGCAGCTCTGCAAAGAAACCAATCAGCTTCCAGTTTTTTATTTTGTCAAAAGCTTAATTGAACAAGCTGTTAGAAGCTGATTGACTATAGTGCACAGCTGCACCAGATTTTGCACTCTCTAGTTTTGGCAACTCAACCCCATTGTTTTTTTTATGTATGGGTAACAATCAAAAAATCAATCCCAATATGTTTTTTTCCGAAAAAAAATTTTTTTCAAAGACTATAAAGACAGCTCTAAATATAGAGCATATTCAATAGATTGTCATTAATCCTATTGGGATTTGGCAACTCCAAAATATTAGTTATTAATGGAAGTTAGCATTTAAAGGTTTTCTAATTTTCTAATTTTTAATTTTGTGAGTTATGATGAAATGGCCAATGTAAGTCTAAATTTGGAAGTAGCCTTTATTTACGGAGCTTGTATTTATCAAGATGACCTTGGCATTCAAAGTTATCTCTTTATTTATTCCAGAAGCCTTTAAAGATTTGACTTTTTTTGCTATTACATTCCGCTCATGTTTCTGGGAGAGCTCAGTAATATATATGATTAGGCACACACTTTTCTTTTCCTTCCTTACAGCAGAGTACAATACTAAACACTTACTGTATATCTAACTTGACATTGACCTTTTAAAACAAGGAATAGGAGATAATGTAAGATTAGAGTGTTAAAGGAACTAGACAATTATAAGTGGTTTCTTCAACTGTGCAGTGATAAAAACAATTTGCAGTATAATATCAGATTTCTATTTTTTAATTTATAACGGAAGTTATAACTTTATATAATACAGCCTATTGCAGTCTTTTCAAAACCTATATAGCCCCACCAACAGAATATACACAAGTAAAAAAAATTATCAAGTATCAAAAGCTCAAATGCAAAAGAACATAAGACATACTTATTAAAGTCTAACGGCAATTAAAAAAAAAAATGTATGGAGCAATGGGGAGCAGTAAAATCTGAGAGGTGTTAAAATTCCTTCTCAAAACCCCCCAAAAAACATGTTGCCTTTACTTATACTTTAACTGCTTCCTGACCGCCACATGTCGATATACAGGAGTGTGCTTGCCGGTCCCGGGAACACAATGTTCTCCTGCGGTCCACGATTGCGGTCAGGAGGTAAACAAAGCATTTTCCTGTTCTGCCTAGTGACAGGACAGCGATCTACTGCTCCCCATCATCGGGAGCAGTGATCACTGTCATGTCACTGGTAGCCTACCCCTCCTACAGTTAGAATCACTCCCTAGGACATACTTAACCCCTTCATCACAAGAGAAATTACACTTAGAGCTTTGGAGACAGACAAGTAAACACTACAGATACATGTGCTTAGTACAAATTTCATGAATGGAGTTTACAACCACTTTAGGTAAACTGACCCTTTAACAGGTGTAGTGGCATCTGACCATTCTGGGGAGAGTTTAGGGATGGGGTAGGTGAGCCAGGTAGATACGCCTAGCCAACTCAAGGGAACAAGCCAAACATTTAGTGACAGGAAATATAGCAAGGTGTGAATATACAAGTACACAGATTTCCTTTGAGTGATATCTCTTTAATAACCTTCTTCCCAACTTGTTTTTCTACAGGCAGCAAAAAAAAAAAAAAATCACATTAAACTCTTCTCTCTTCCACTTATTTCCTACTAATTTATTCATCAACTTACTGCAGTGACTGAGCCAATGAAAACAAATGGCTTTCTTGTCATCTGTGTTTTTAATTGTTTCTGGTCTATCTGTTTTGCTTACCATCTGTTTTAAACCTGAAAATTAAAATGCTTATCAATTGTTATAAGCTGAGCATTGTTATAGGAAAATCTATGGCATGTAGTTTCTGTTGATGTGTAGTGCTGGATGTTTTTACATAAGCGCTTTTCTATGCTGCTATGTGACAATGAATGCTAAACCTGATCTCCCTGCGGATATACAAAAACACTATTCAGTAAAGTTTTGTATTCATTTAAAACCATTAAATGCATTTTTAATTATCGCCAATATAAACAACGGAGTGTGCTTTTATATTCGTTTACTGTCATCTCTCTACTAAAGAATGCCCCATAGAGTACCATACAGGGAAAAACAATAGGTTCACCTTCATCCCCACTCCCCAGCAGCACATACCCCTGTGTAATCTACAAGTGACAGTGCTGGTGTATGGTGATTGGACCGGGGCTGTCACATGGACTGAGGCGCATTGTATTATATACCTAAAAAAAAATGCTATTTTCTTTGCTGTACAGCTAGAGTGACAGGAGGGTGAAGGAAACGTGTTGTTCTGTTCAGTTCGGCTGAGCTCTGATGAAGAGGCCTCTGTTGCCTTGAAACGCGTCAGCCGGCAGTGACACACCTCTTTCCCCCCTATTCGGGATTGTGGCTCGAGGGGTATTCATCACCAACCGGTGTTGACAAGCCTTTTACACTATCTCGTTTGTGAGTAGTTTTATTGTATCTTATGCATTTATTAAACTGTCAAACGGTAATACACTAGGCTGGTGCGCCTTTCTTTTTCTTCTTTTTGTTCTGTTCAGACCCTCGGAGCAGAAGGCACCTGTGTAATTTGTGAGTTGCTTAAAGAGTATGTACACTGCAGTTGAGAAAAAAAAAAAAAATCCCCTGCAACGCAATGTCATAATGTACAGTACTTGTAGCTGCGGACTTCAATTTTTTTGGGTGGGGGGGGACGAATTCCTCTTTAAGCTTCGACAAAAAAACTTGGAAGCCGATTGGTTTCTATGCAGAACTGCACCAGATTTTACATTTCCCATTTTAATAATTCAATCCCATTGTGTTCAGTTATGCCTCGTACACACGAATGGTTTTTCCGTCAGATAAAAAAACGACGGTTTTCCAGACATAATTCCTCTCAGCCTGCCTTGCATACACACACTCAGACAAAAGTCAGCCCGTCCAAAGCGCGGTGACGCACAACACGTATGACGTCGCCATAAAAGGGAAGTTCCATTCCAACGGCGCCACCCTTTGGGCTGCTTTTGCTGGTCCTCGTGTTAGGAAAAGTTTGGTGAGAGACGATTCGCGCTTTTCAGTTCTTTGCAGCGTGAAGAATGTGATATCTCCATTGAAAACGCTAGTTTTACCAGAAAGAGAAAGTTCCCGTCTCATATTTGATTGTGAGCATGCGTGGTTTTCTGCCCGTCGGAAAAACATACAGGCGAACGGTTTTCCCGCTCTGATTTTTGGCCTGACGGGGGAAAAAAAAGAGATCCTGATCTATTTTCTTGTCTGGCAGTTTTCCCGTTGGAAAAACTGCGATATAGCATACACACGGCCGGGATTCCCGACGAAAGGCTCTCATAGCAGTTTTCCCGTCGGAAAAAATGCTCATGTCTACAAGGCATTAGAAGGCAACTCTGTAAGAGCTACAAAATCACCAGAGAAGGCAGAGGTTTGTAGATGCTACATACAGTAGCTGCTATTGGGACATGGCCCTAAGCACATTTGTGAGCAGTAATTGGTGTTATGGGATCTAGTACCCTGTAAAAGACTCCATAATATGTAAATAAATACAGAAAATTAAAATACTACAGCTCATCTACTTTTTTCCAAATACACAGAAAAGCAACATATACAAATTACATCTCTGCTTTATGTTTTTTTGGCATGCTAAAGAAATCTATATACAGTATATGGTCTACTTTCTGCTATGATTTGATGGAAAACTGAGTAACTCTACTTGTCAATCTCATTTTACTGCAGTGAATTTAAATTAGAAAGTCTTTTGAAACACACCGTGTGGAAAATGGGTATGCAGAGGGGAATATATACTTTCACGGATAAACCAGCTGAAAAAAAATCAATACTACCTTGCAACAGGAAAGCAGAAATGATACTGCAGAAGATTAAACGCTAAAGTGTTTCTTAAAAAAAGGAAAAAAATAAATAAAAAATAAAACAACAAACCATTTAAAAAAGTCTTTAGGAAACTTCAGTTATCCGAATTTAATTTAAACAGGCAGAGGTGGGGCAACCTTGAGTCTGGAGTACTGCCGACAGGGGATCCTAACCGATTTATACGAGGATGGCTCTATGGCCTAACAGTGGTGTCTCTGGCACCTTTGGATCCCCCCAGGACTCTTGTCGAAATCAAAGCTGTCAGTTAGGTCAAGCACTTTGCTATTGGCAGGAAGCTGATTGCCTCATCACTATCAGGGTTGATTGCTCCTGGGGAAGAGAGCAGCGAACCAAATAACTTAATTGGCTGGAAGTCAAAAAGCATATTGTGGAGTCAGGAGAGGCTACGCTAGATGTTGAGTAAGCTAAAAATTCAAGTGTGTTGCATGCTACAATGGAGCATTTGGAAGCTAGGTTGAATGATGTGCCAGGACAGGCATGGCTTTAGACAACATTTTCTAGGTAAACCTTTTTCTGTTTAAAGGGAAGTTTCACTTTTCTGTAGTTTATGATTTTAGGTTGGCTATAAACAACAGCTCTTTTCAAAGACAGAGTGAGTCAGAGACATTTTTTTCAATAACAGCATAACAGAATGATCATGAAATCTATTCACAGGGCAACTTAAAGTGGAGGTTCACCCGGAAATGAAAATTTTTAACCTTAGATTGATGCTCATTTTGTCTAGGGGAATCGGATAGTTTTTTTTAAATCGAAGCTGTACTTACCGTTTTAGAGAGCGATCTTCTCCGCCGCTTCCGGGTATGGGCTGCGGGACTGGGTGTTCCTATTTGATTGACAGTCTTCCGACAGGCTTCCGAGGGTCGCATCCATCGCGTCACGATTTTCCGAAAGTAGCCGAACGTCGGTGCGCAGGCGCCAGCTACTCGTGACGCGGTGGATGCGACCGTCGGAAGCCTGTCGGAAGGCTGTCAATCAAATAGGAACGCCCAGTCCCGAAGACCATACCCAGAAGCGGCGGAGAAGATCGCTCTCTAAAACGGTAAGTACAGCTTCGATTTAAAAAAAAATAGCCGATTCCCCTAGACAAAATGAGCATCAATCTAAGGGTAAAAACATTTTTTAGGGTGAACTCCCGCTTTAACAGACTGAAAGGTTAAAGGGAAGTGGTCATGTATGTTCAATTGTTCAGTGAGTATTAACCCAAGTTCTTATTGAAGAGGTTAGCAAAAATGTTGTGCAATACAAATTTCTTAAATTTTCTTTGCTTGCTGAGACATAATTTCATGAACATTATTCATTCATAAATTTGAATGTCTACCATATAGCAGCTCTCTGTGTAGTAAAGGGAATCTATAGCATGGGGTATTAGTGCCATATAATATTATGCCTAATGCCGCGTACACACGATCGGTCCATCCGATGAGAACGGTCTGATGGACCATTTTCATCGGTTAACCGATGAAGCTGACTGATGGTTAGTCGTGCCTACACACCATCGGTTAAAAAAACGATCGTGTCAGAAAGCGGTAATGTAAAAAAACACAACAACGTGCTGAAAAAAATGAAGTTCAATGCTTCCAAGCATGCATCGACTTGATTCTGAGCATGCGTTAATTTTTAACCGATGGTCGTGCCTACTAACGAACTAACGATAGTTTTTTTCTATCGGTTAGGTATCCATCGGTTAAATTTAAAACAAGATTGCTTTTTTTTAACCTATGGATAAAAAAACGATGGGGCCCACACACGATCGGTTTGGTCCGATGAAAATGGTTCATCAGACGGTTCTCATCGGTTTAACCAATCGTGTGTACGCGGCATAATACTTTTCATATGTAATTGTTTTTTTCTAGTGGTCATCTATCTTCTAGGGAACAAGATTAGAATCCTGTTACTCTTTTGCGGTTACCCCCCCCCCCCCATATTACTCATGTACTTCCCTAAAATGTCTTGGTACACTGTACTTTCTACTACCCTATTTTTAACGGCATGCCGGTGTTCCCCAAATCATACTCTTAATGCCCTAATTGTCCTCCTCACATACAGCAGGCCACATGGACATACCAGGGAGTAAATAGAAAATTCACAAGATTGCATTAAGAGGTCACAAGAAAGAATGCCACTATTTTAGGTTATCAGACACTGGCAGAAGTTTTGCTGGATTTGCCCCCTATTTATGACCCCTCCCACTTTGTGAGGCTCCAGTCTTGTTAGCAAGCTGCGGGAGCAAAGGACAGTGGAAACGTAATATACATCTAGCAACCAACAGTCAGGGAGACACGTGAAACAGATATTCAGGTGGTGGTTTCACTCAAAGGAGGAGCATAGTCGCTAGGTGTTTCTATAATTCCCAGAACCCAATATAGGGAATAGGGTCAGGCAAGGCAAGGAAGCAGGAGCATGTTTCTAGAGGGAAGAAGCCCTGTAAAAGAGGGGGCAAAGTGACTACCCAACTTGGTATAAGTGAGGGAAGGGAACCCTAAAGCTGTATGGCAGCTTACTAATTCTTAGATGCGACGGCCGTTTCCTTTTTTTAGCTTTCTTCTATTTTTATCTGGTGATCTAGTCAGTAAGTCTTATTTAACAAGCTCTCATGCAGTTACAGGGATGAGATAAACAATTTAATACTGACAGGGGAGCTAAAGAATTATAAACTTTCATTCTTTTTAAGCAAAACCTTTATCCCAAAACAAAAAAAAACTGTTTGCTGCAACTGCTTATAAATTGTTCATGGGAGTTCAACAGACTGACAATTCTGCTGTCCAAATCTGCCCCGCGGCTATTCATACAGGATGGTGTCTGCATAATAGAGGAGGTGTGTTACTGCCCAGAGCACCAGAGGAAAACGTGTGCTAAAGCTCCTATAGACCGCAGGTAGAGAGGAAATGTAACCATATGAGTAACACTGGAAATATTTTACACCAATGCACTGTGTTTTGTGGTATGTGTAGCCTTCAAGGACATAGGTTCCTATGTAGGAGTTAGTGGGTAATTGAATTACTTCTGAGAAGGAAAAAAGATAAACACCTATTGTACTGAAAAGGACAGAATGGGTTTATAGAAAAGAGCAAGAGAGAGAACACAGAAATTATGATTCATTGTGTACCTCTTCCAGAATTTGAAAGCCACAACCAAAAAGGTAAATAATGGTGCCCGTAGGGCAAACATATCCTATCTGTAAGGTAGGAGATATCCATTCCATGGGGAATTGTGATGTTGGATAATGGGGGTCAAAAACAACTCCCTTCAGTAACTGCCTCAATGTATTCATCAAGGAAATTAAATAAGAGAAGCCTGTCATGCACGCAAAAAAAAAAAAGGCAGATTTCATGCACCGCATCAGTCACCTCAATCTTTAACCACTAGAGTACCGGGCCATCGTCAAATGACGGCTCCACGGTGACTCTGAAAACTCAATATGACGTCCTGGATTCCTCCGGCCACTGGGGGGCGCGCCCCGGCGCGTCCCCGAGATGCCGATGCGCGTGCCTGGCGGTCGCGATGTCCGCCAGGTACCCGCGATCGGTAACGAAAGAGCAGTGACGTGGAGCTCTGTGTGTAAACACAGAGCTCCACGTCCTGTCAGGGGACAGAGGAGACCGATCTGTGTCTCTTGTACATAGGGACACAGATCGGTCACCTCCCCCAGTCACCCCCCTCCCCCCACAGTTAGAACACAATACAGGTATACATATTAACCCCTCCCTCACCCCCTAGTGTTAACCCCCTAGTGTCACATTTATACAGTAATTAGTGCATATTTATCGCATTAATCGCTGTATAAATGTGAATGGCGCCAAAAACGTGTCAAAAGTGACAGTAAAAAAATCGCAAATCGCCGCCAATACTAGTAAAAAAATGTATAAAATAAAAATGCCATAAATCTATCACCTATTTTGTAAACGCTCTAACTTTTGCGCAAAACCAATCAATATATGATCATTGCGATTTTTTTTACCAAAAATATGTAGAAGAATACGTATCGGCCTAAACTGAGGGAAAAAAAAGTTTTTTTTTAAAAAAATTGTGATATTTATTAAATAAAAAAGTAAAAAATTGTGTTTTTTTTTTAAATTGTCACTCTTCTTTTGTTTATAGCGCACAAAATAAAAACCGCAGAGGTGATCAAATACCACCAAAAGAAAGCTCTATTTGTGGGAACAAAATGATAAAAAAATAGTTTGGGTACAGTGTAGCACGACCGCGCAATTATCATTCAAAGTGCGACAGTGCTGAAAGCTGAAAATTGGCTTGGGCAGGAAGGTGCGTAAGTGCCCGGTATGGAAGTGGTTAAGCCAAAAGATTGTGCACATGGGTGCCATTTGGACCTCTATAGCATCCTGTAGCGAAATACTCTTTTTGCACCACATGCCAAGGTGGGTGCTGCTGAACACAGGTACAGTTCCCAAAGCAAGCATTACAGGTCGGCCCAGCTGCCACAGGATCCAGGTACGGTTCCCAAGGTGTACTCGAGGGTCACAAGTCTGGAAACTGCGATTTATAGAAAAGTGTGCATAGGACCAGGTAAGTAAATAAACCTGGTTAAAAAATAGTAGGAACTTCTTCTCCAAGAGGAAAAGGCAACCATCATCTAAAAAGGCACCAGCAAAAAACTGGAGCCCCATGGGATAGGCATGGTTATATGGGAACACTTGCAAAGGTTAGCAAATCTTTTGCCTGTGTCAAATCACCAGCAAGGTAGAACCATATATCCCATGATCTATACATCAATTCTTGTGCCCTTTACTGTAATGATAAAGATAAAACACTATGTATACACTCAATACTATGTTGTTGTTCCTTGTAAAAAAAAGTTTGATGTGGCAGCATGTCTCCTGATGCCAAGCATACAAACATTACAAATAGAACATTACATGGTGCCAGCTGGAGATCTTTTTGCAAAGCAAGGATCTGTAAATACATAGTAAAGCCAAGAGTTTTCTCAGAGCATACAAGTTTTCTGGCACACAACCACCCAGCATGATCTGGGACAATTTAAACCTTTAATAGGAACAGAAAAGGTTTACACAACATACGGATCTCAGCTTCAATGCCCCTCAAAGCAAAACAAAAGAAAAAGTATTATTTCCTAAAATGTGAAACACATGGGCATTTTCATCTCATAAGGGAACAGGTCAGCAAGGAAGATCAAGCAGCCCAAACATTGATAAATATACAAAGATGTGAACCCCCAATAACAGACAGTTTTTCTTAGAATTCAATAAGAAAACGTTAAGGAACCAACTGAATAGCTTGCAACAGACCTCAAATTCTCAGAGACTGCATGTTCACCGATATAGATGAAATCATGCATGAGGGAATTTGTATCTGGAACAAATTCCCACAAAGTGCAGAAGAATTTAATAATTCAAGGTACTGATCTTACTCGAAGCAAAGCAATTGATATTGCAGGAACCCATGAAGCAACTCGGGCACAATTAAAACTCATGACTGAAACAGATGAATTGCAAAGTCTGTTATGTTGATGATCTCTTAGTATTTGGCAGCACTATTGAAGAACATGACTGTAATTTGAAAACCACGCTTGAAAAATTCATGGAAGGAGGAGAAAATTTCAGTGCAAAAAACACATAATATGAAGTATTTAAGGTATATATTGCCATCAGAAGCCCTAAAACTAGATACATTTACAGAATTATCTCACACAGGTCCATCTGATAAAAAAAAGTTACAGCTGAAAACAGTTCTAGGAATGACCAACTGCAAGAGACATCTTCCTCATGTTTTAACATCTTCTGAGAAAACGTTAAAGAAAACTTTAGTTAAACACAGTGATGATATTCATGCTTCTAGAAAGAAAAAACTAAATGTTGCATGGTTTGAGCCTAGGTTCACACTGCTGAAGGATTCAATTTGTGCCAATTCAGCTAAACTGGCACGATTTCAACCCGGCAATGCAGTCCGGCAATTTGACAGACATCTGTGTGGGTTCCTGCACAGATGTCGATACAAATCGCCGCCCGAAGTTGCCAAAAGTAGTACAAAAACTATTCGGACGGTGCCATTGCCCACAATGGGCTCAATAAGGTAAGTTAGTCATAAATGACAAAGAGAAATGATCTATGCCTGAAAAAAAAAAAAGATGCATTCCAGGGGTGGATGTAAAGTTTTCCATTTTACAAACTAATCAGTGACTGCTGAAGTCAAGTGAAGT
This sequence comes from Rana temporaria, assembly GCF_905171775.1. Classification (NCBI taxonomy): domain Eukaryota; kingdom Metazoa; phylum Chordata; class Amphibia; order Anura; family Ranidae; genus Rana; species Rana temporaria. The sequence goes on from NC_053501.1 coordinate 18,920,887, forward strand.
TTCCCCGATTCTCCACCGTGCCCTTTCGGTGAGAATGTGGTTCCAGGACTTGCTTCAGTTACTCACTGTTGTCCCTGGTAAAGGTGGTTGGTCCCTTTGTGGTGACCGCTTCCCTTCTACCTCTGACAGGTTTCAATTGCAGGCAGGAACCTTCACTTCTGGTTGGACTGCAAGCCGCAAACCTTACCCTGCACTGCCCTCTTACTTCTGGATAGGGGCTCACACAGCCCAGCAGACAGATGTCCCAGGTATAAACCCAATCTCTGGCCAAGCAGCCTGGGGCGTACGACACACGTCCACCCAGACAACTGTCTAGGTGGCACAGAACATAGACCACCTGACTCCACCCAAATATATCGATTCTCCCAGCAGGCCAAGGGATTAAAAAAAAAGAAAACGCCCATTGGCTGAGATACCTTATATAACCATAACCTGACCTTGGGTTGCCCTTCTCGTATCTGGTACCAACAAGTGCCCGGACACCTAGTGGTAGAATAGAAAAGTGCAACAAGGCCAAACTTAGGGAGAAACTAATAGATCTCTATAAATCAACCAAGATTTACTCCAGGCAAGTACATTTGTGATGAGCTCCTTGACTAAACCCCAGAGTGCTACATAAGTTTTCTTTATTTGTGATATTTATGTAGCACTACCCCCGAAGGAGCAACTGGTTTATATTTGGGCCTGCCTTTACTCTACTGTTCCATACGCTCGTTTCAGAGGTTCTCCTTGAAGAGTTGTCCACAGAAATGTCTGCACCAAAACACAAAGTCTCTTTCAAGGTTTTTATTGAACAAAGTTCTCCAACAGAGGGATAGAGGGATGGGGAGAGACTCAGGTACCTTTGCTTTACGGATCACGGGTACAACTTAGATCCAGAGGATTAATTCAGTTCCACACTGGATGTCAGCAACCACCAGATAGGCCTACTCTCACTGGCCTAGCAGCTGGTGCGAAGCTCGTCAAAGTCTCTGCCACAGACTTGATAAGTGTTGTCAGGCCATCCCACGATCTTCTGCCACCAGATCGTGTAACCACTCGCACACTTTCCAATAAGGTACACAACTCACGGTGGCAAGAATCTTTCAGCCAGGCCGGCAGCACAGTGAGGTAAATTTGCCAGGATACATCATTCAATTGAATCCCACTGGTTCAGCTTCCTCCCGTAGGTAAGGTAGCGATGGACCATCCCTGGATTAGTAGGCCCCAGAAACTCCTGAGCCTACTCTCAGTTGCGAGGCCTCGGACCAGCCCGCCCTGAGGCTACAAAACAGCTCACGCATCCCTGAGGCCATGAGGGCCATCAGGTCAGGATCGGAAGACCCCGCCAAAACGGCGTATGTCCCTTAAAGGGACACTAAAGGATTTTTTTTTAGCTAAATAGCTTCCTTTACCTTACTGCAGTGCTGGTTTCATGTCCTCATTGTTTGGTTTTGCTGTAATCCTTCTCTGTTCTGAACACTTCCTGGTTGTCTGTTTCCTGATGAAAAAAAGTCATGGGAGCTTTCTCTCTGTGGTCACTAATCAAGGAGGTGTGATTACTGTGTGTCTAAAACCCCTTAACACCAATCAGTTTCGTTTTCCAAAACATCACTGCCCTGTATTGGCTCTGTGCAGCAGAGAAGCAGGAAACATGCAAAAACGAAACTGAAACTGTAGGTACATTATATGATTGATTTTTATCTATTTTTAATCGTTTTCAAAAGGAATCAGTTAACTATTATGTCTCTATACCCTGTAACCAGTCATTTCAGCAAAACAATGTTTTTCCTTTACAACTCCTTTAATACCATTTGTCAACCATTTTAAAAGGGAATACACAAAGTCTTGCATCATAAAATAAAAATATGGCAGACCTTGTAAAAATATTTTGACATTGCTGGGTGGCTCCTGTAAAGCTATTAGTGAATATAAACATTTTAATGATTCTTTTTTTTTTTTTTTGCAGTGAATATGTTCAGAGGCGGAGTGATTAAATGGAAGACAGTCTGTAAGTTATGATAAGGTGTGAACCAAGCTGCTGCGGCACACAGCTATATTACGCCGGCGCACAGGAAATCTTTCTTTGTACTCTGCATACCTCAGATAAACATTTTCATGCTCAGCAAATATTTTGCAGATGTTCTGAAAAGTGTAATTGCTTTTTCTTGTTTTACTGTCTGCAGGAAAGAAAAAAGAAAACTGCTTTGCACCAGCAATATGTGAAGCGTGGTAAGGGTAGCTGAGAAATGGCTTTAAGAGAGGTTGCATAAGATGTAATATTAGTATAAAAATCTTTAATGCTTATCATTTGTTTTAAAACCCGATCTATTTCTTTCCACTGAATTATAACAGCAGACTGCTTGTATAGTAAACCCAACTAGTGCTTCAGTTTTGCATGGTAACTGAGACGTTGATTCAAATAAAAACTTCTTACAATTCTTGGGAGCCCTAGTGGTGAGATTTAGGCATGAGAATACCAAGATTTACCCAGCTGCACGGCTCCTAGTAAACCAAGTGATGACCTCAGGATTATTCCTAAACTGTATGTAGCACTACCCCCGGAGGAGCTGCTGGTTGTTTTGGGTGGCAGAGTTACCTCGTTGCTCTTCCGAATTCCTAGGGGTGAATGGTGCATATAGCAATAGTAAAGGAATGTCCGCAAGACCGCAACAAGTGTCTTTGCTGTGCTCTTTATTACCCAGCCGGTTAAAAACAATGAACTGGTGATGAAAGGGATAGAGTTTGAAGCAAAACGGAGAACAGCAGATTCAGGCGTAGTATTTGGAACAGTCCTGTTCCCATACGTAACACTTTCCATACCACTCCTGCCTGAGTGGGCTTAGTGTACCCGGACAGGCCCCTCTCACTGACCTGGCAGCCGGAGTATCACTCGAACATTTGTAGGATAAAGTCTCTGCCACAGACCCTCCTGAATTGACTTCAGGGAGACGCCTCTGCCACAGGCCCTCTCTGGTTGCAGTTACGGAGGTAATCCTCCTCAGGTGAATTACGCCTGGATCTCCTTCTTAATGTCGCCCAGGTACCGACTGACAGGAGATCAATCCTTCAGTGTTCGGCTACCTTGATCCCCGGTGGTTTGTCGAAATCCTTTTGGATCTCCAACTTCTTATTGGCGCTCCTCAGATGTTACTGCTCAGATGTTCTGGGCCAACATGGCTCCGGAACCAAGAACACCGTGTGGCACGCACGCCCCGGCCAGGTAGGCCAAAAATGCTGGGGCGCCGTGATGTGGCCACCCTAAAGGTGGGTGCCACACTGGACGAAGAAGACCAGTCATGGTGCCCATACTGACCCGTGTCCACAGCCAGAAGTGTCTACAATTGCGTGTGAGCATCATAACTGGACCATGGGGCAATGGAAGAGGGAGGCCTGGTCTGACGAATTACATTTTCTTAAATATCAGGTCGGTGACCGGGTGCATGCACATCGCTTACCTGGGGAAAGACGGTAAGGCAGTGTGATGTTTGGGCAATGTTCTGCTGGGAAACCTTGGTCCAGCCATTTTAGGGGATGTTACTTTGACACGTTCCACCTACATAAACATTTTCATGACCAAGTACTCGGTATTCCCTGATGGCAGTGTCCTCTTTCAGCAGGATATTGTGCCCTGCCAAACTGCAAGAATGGTTTGAGGAATACAAGTTTGAGGTGTTAACTTAGTCTCCTTATTCTTCAGATCTCAATCCAATCGAGTATCTGTGGCAACGCTGTATCCTGGCCTAGGGCAGCACTTTGCAGGGGGGAAGCGTGAAAAGAGTCCCCATTGGCTTGCGCTATACTGTTAGTGTAGTTCCAGTCTTATGGAGCGGACTGGGCTAGCGCCCCCATAAAGCGCCCGCACTGCTTACGGTATGGGGGTGGCCGGCATTCTGTAACTGTAGGGGGGGTGCTGCTTCTAATTTTGACTGTCCTATCATCCTGGACCACAAAGCTTCCTCACTGTGCTATATTTTTTCTGCTGCACCATTGGCATGGTTATATCTCCTTAGACCTCTCCAACAAATGCTTAAAGTAGAACTATAGACAAAACCTTTTTTTTAATTTTGGATAGAGTAAGGGAGGGTTATAGCCCCGGTCGGTTTATTTTTTACCATCCCTGTCCCATTTCAGAGATTTCCCTTCACTTCCTGCCCCATAGCCAAACAGGAAGTGAGAGGAAATCTATGCTAATTAAGGGAATCTACTCCCCCCCCCCACAGGCCCTCAGAACTAGTGTCCCCACTTGAAAATTTCAGGGCGGGTCATAAACAGAAAAGGGTGTGGGATTGACAGGAAGGGGTGGATCATATTTAAATTAGGGGGTTCATGAGTTTAGTCAGGCCTAGGGCAGCACAAAACCTGAATACATTACTGATCTGTGGGATGTGCTGGAAAAACAACTCTGATCCATGAGGCCCCACCTTACAACTTGTAGGACTTAAAGGATCTGCTACTAAGGGGTTGTTGCCAGATACCACAACTAGGGTGACCACATGTCCCGGGTTTGCCCGGGACAGTCCCGCATTTTGCAGGTTTGTCCTGGGCACCTTTATTCCAGGACAATACAGTGTCCCCCAGGCCAATATGATGCCCACAAAAAGATTGCCACATCACCGCTTTACTCACTGACAGTACTTGTCCTGACCGGGAATGCCTGGAGGAGCACAATGATTGCTTGTGATTGGAGAAATCATAAATCACTGTGCTGTGATTCGTTACAGCACAAGCTGCTTTTTGGGAAGGGAGGGTGTCCCTGAATGTTAGTTTGGAAATGTGGTCACCCCAACCACAACATACATTCAGAGGTCTAGTGGCATCCATGCTTCAATGGTTCAGGGCATTTTTGGAAGCAAAAGGGGGGGCCTACTCAATATTAGGTGGGTGGATGATCAGTGTATACGAGAAATATACCAAAAACTATATATTATGATATTGAAAATTAACCTGTACATACGTAATAGAATATCTTTATTTTCTTTTTTTGTACGGTAATGTTTTTCCTTAAAATTCATGTTCGCATGCTGTAAAAAATTCTGGCATTAATGAGCACTAACAAGGGTGACAATGTCTCTCAGCATGTCAAATATCCACTTTAAACCGAGCTACATGTTGTACATTGTAAACCTGAAAATAAAGTGGCATGATTAAGCATGGCATTGCTTCTCAAAAACAAATGTTCCACTATGCTATTGCCGATATAATGCACAGTCCATTAAATAAACCCTTATACTAAGTTTTCCAGACAAAGTGGTTCAACAACATCACCATTCGAGCGTCCCTTTGATGTCTTACATTAGCACAAAAAAAAAAAAAAGAAAAAAAGAAAAAAGGACCAAATAGCTGCCAACTTTGAACCAGAGCAGAATGATCTCTCATTAGTCTACTCAGATTGCTTCCAAAATTGGTTTTTACAAAGCACTCCGCTTCCGTCATAATGCGACTTGTCAGGCTTTTTCATGTTAAGTTTTTGAGGCTCTGTATTGTCACATAGTTTTAAATACAGTAACACTATATCCATATAAACAGATTCATTCTCAGGGATGGGTCCTTCAGCTTTCATCTCCTGCTATTTGCACAATGCGTAGCAGCTTGCTGCTTAAGATTCACAGCACAGAAAGCCGGAGAGGAAGGCAGAGAGCCAGCAACAGGACCAAGTTGGCGAAAGCTACAGATTATTTGTTTTCAAGACTACATGACACGTTACACAACTGCAGGCATAATTACAGCGCGGCAATAATATACCGAGTCCCATCTTGACACAATCTCCAACAAGTAAAATGCAGTACAGGGCAGGCAGAGAGGTCGGGAAGGATAAATATGGTGTTCTTAGAGGAATGGAACAGAGGTTGGAGAAATGTTGTTCCGGTAAAAGAAAAAAAAAAATGTGCTTTCAAAAAAATGGACCTCCACCTTTTTATCCAAATATCTTCCAGACAATTTCATTACCAGTTTGTGTATTAATATGTTTTTAAAAACATTACTATAGATGTGTGGATCCTTTAGTAAAATGCATGTAAAATATACCGTCAAACAAAACGCAAGTAGTGTTGCCACCTCATCCCTTTAAAACTGAACACAAATTAATTACACAGGTTTTAAGTGAGCTACGACCTTGTAGGCCAGGCAGATATTGCGTAGATGAGCTGGATATTGTTTAGCCACTTCCATACCAGGCACTTACGCACCTTCCCGCCCAAGCCAATTTTCAGCTTTCAGCACTGTCGCACTTTGAATGGCAATTGCACGGTCATGCTACACTGTACCCAAACAAAATTGGCGTCCTTTTTTCCCCCACAAATAGAGCTTTCTTTTGGTGGTATTTGATCACCTCTGCGATTTTTTTTTTTGCGCAACAACTAAAAAAAGACTGAAAAAGTTGAAAAAAAATTACGTTTTTATTTTTTTCTGTTAATTTTTTTGTAAATACGTTTTTCTCTTTCAATTACGGGCACTGATATGGTGGGACTGATGGGCACCGATGAGATGGCACTGATGGACATCGATGAGGTAGTACTGACGGGCACAGATGAGGTGGCACTGATTGGCGGCGCTGGTATGCAGCACTGATGGGCACACATAGGCGGCACTGATGGGCACACATAGGCGGCACTGATGGGAACTCATAGGCGGCACTTATGGGTGGCACTGATGGATACTTATGGGTGGCACAGATGGGCACTGATAGGTGGGCACTGGGCATGGATGGGCACTGTGGGGTGGCACTGATGGACACTGGGGTGGCACTGATGGACACTGTGGGGCAGCACTGATTTAACCATGTTGCCAGTCAGTGCCCATTTGTGGGCACTGACTGGCATCTTTTTTTTTTTTTTATGCTTTTTTTTATTTATTTTTTCAGACTTTCTTTTTTTTTCATGCTTTTTTTTTTTTTTTTTTTGCCCTACCCTGGTGGTCCAGTGTGGGCTTCCCTGGTGGTCCAGTGTGGCGATCCGAGGGGGGGCTGCGCTGATAAACAATCAGCGCGAACCCCCCGCTGTCAGGAGAGCCGCCGATCAACTCTCCTCTACTCACGTCTGTCAGACGCGAGTGAGGAAGAGCCATCAACGGCTCTTCCTGTTTACATCGTGATCAGCCGTGATTGGACACGGCTGATCACGTGGTAAAGAGTCTCCGCTGGAGGCTCTTTACCGAGATCAGAGATGCAGGGTGTCAGACTGACACGCCGCATCACCGATCGCCGCGCACGCGCGGAATGAAATCCTGCAGGACGTCCTGTCAGGATTGTGTAACCACTTCCCGGACATAAATCGGCCATAGGCCGGGCGGGAAGTGGTTAGTATTGTATTAGAACTCTGTTTCACGTAAATTGGGACTATGGCCTCGTACACACGATCGAGAATCTCGTTGTAAAAAAAAAGATGTTTTCCTTGACGAGGTTCTTGTCAGGCTTGTCAAGATTCTTGTCAAGCTTTCTTTGCATACACACTGTCAAGACAAAATCTCGTCGTTCTCAAACGCGATGACGTACAACACGTACAACGGCAAAATAAAGGGAAAGTTCTATTCCATTGGCGCCACCCTTGGGGCTGCTTTTGCTAATCTTGTGTTGCTGCGTGTTAGTAAAAGTTTGGTGAGAGACGATTTGCGCTTTTCAGTCTGTTACAGCGTGACTAATGTGCTATCTCCATTACGAACGCTACTTATACCGAAGGTGCGCTCCTGTCTCATACTTTATTTTGAGCATGCGCAGGTTTCTTAGCATACACACGAACGGGTTTCTCGTCGGAAACCAGCCCGACGAGAAACACGAGGAGGAAATTGAGACTCCCGATGAGAAAATAGAAAACTACTTTAGGGTGGAGCTCCGCTTTAAAGTGGTTCTTCGCCCTGTTTGGAAAAAAAAAAATAAGTCAGCAGCTACAAATACTGTAGCTTTTGACTTTTAATATAAAAACACTCACCTGTCCAGGAGGTCCAGGGGTCGAGTGCCATCCTCACCCGAATCGGTTCTTCACTGGACTTCCAGTCCCTGGTGCTGGCATAATCTCTGTGAGCAGCTGGCTGTGATTCCTTGTGGCTTTTCAGCCAGCTGTGCATGTGAAAGCCACGCTGTGCTTTCTAATTGGTCCCGCAGGCCTCTGGGGACCCAGTGATGTGTCCCAGAAAATTGCGGGAAGGAAGGGGGGGGGGGAGGAGAAATTCCAGTGGATACGCTATGGCATTCTGGCCAGATGAGGGAGCAGGTACCTGTCAAAACTAGGTACTTCCCGCTCCCCAAAAAAGGTGCAAAAAAAGGAGGGGGAGGAGGATATACAGCGGAATTTCCTACCCCCTTTTTTTTAAATAAACATATTATACTTGCCTGCTCTGTGCAATGGTTTTACACAGAGCAGCCCCAATTCTCTTTTTTGGACCCCCCCCCCCGGTGGTCCTGACTCCCCTTCCATGCAGAGTGCCCCAATACCAAGCCTCTTACTATGGGGATACTCAAGCAGGTTTGCTCCAGAGCCTCGCTCCGTGTGTCAATTTACACAGAGTGTGATTCAGCCTTGCCTCACACTCTCTTCTCCTTATCTTACTGGCTGTGATTGACAGCAGCAGGAGCAAATGGCTCCCATTTCTGTGTACAAACACGCATGTTGTTTCGAACCAATGCTGACCATCAGACAACATTAGCAGAAGTTGCCCAAAGGGTGGTGCTAAAGAGCTGAAAAACCACATAGTTTGGTGTATGTTGGCTGAAAATGTTCTGCCGTCTGTATGCAGAACAAGTTCACAGACAACACCCTTCCGACAAAGATCCACGGATAAGTCCGATGGAAGTCTGATTGTGTGTACAAGGCTTAAAGGAGTTGTAAATAAAAAAAAATGTTTTGCTGTTACAGGGTATAAAATGTTTTACTGTTTACAGGGTATAGAGACATAATAGTTAACTGATTCCTTTAAAAAATGGATTACAAATAGATAAAAATCAATCATACAATGTACCTGTAGTTTCTAGTTTCGTTTTTGCATGTTTCCTGCTTCTCTGCTGTACAGAGCCACAGAGTGATGGTTTGGAAAACGAAACCGATTGGTGCTGTGGGGTTTTAGACACACAGTAATCACACCTCTTTGATTAGTGACCACAGAGATAAAGCTCCCAGTGCTGTGGTTATCAGGAAACAGACAACCAGGAAGTGTGGAGATCAGAGAAGAATTACAGCAACTTGAGAGCAAAAACGAACAATAAGGACATGAAAACAGCACTGCATTAAGGTAAAGGAAGCCATTAAGATAATAAAAAAATAAACCCTTTAAGAATGGGTCATACTGGTGCAACCTAATCCATTGCTTACAGACCTGCAGTTTATTAGCGTGGCAGCAAGGATGTACACTGATAGATTACTAAAGGCGAGAGTGGTGGAGATCCGGACACAATCCTTGCATCAAGGTCCAAAGGTGAAAGCTGAGTATCAGCCGTCACCTAGCCTAAATAGAAATTTCATCTTTTTAGGACTGGCCCTATTTTTTTAGCTTTAGATAGAGTAGAAAATACTTAAAGCAAGGAAGTGAAAGGGAAACCTGGTGACATTCTATTCTGGTGTCAGTTCTCTGTCGGTCCTGGTCATAATGCCTATCAGAGCAAACATCAAGTAAATCATCTCAGTGGGGTCCAAAACAAAAAAGCGTTGCTTTAAAGAATGTCTAAGGGGCAGATCCACAAAAGAATTACGCCGGCGTATCTATTGATACGCGGCGTAATTTTAAATTTCCTGCGTCGTATCCTTGTTTTGTATCTACAAAACAAGATACGACTGCATCTCGGATCGATCCGACAGGCGTACGTCTTAGTACGCCATCGGATCGTAGATGCATTGTTTCCGCCGGCCGCTAGGTGGTGTTTCTGTCTAATTCCACGTCGAGTATGCAAATTGGCTAGTTACGGCGATCCACGAAACGTACGTCTGGCCGGCGCATTTTTTTACGTCGTTTGCGTTCGGCTTTTTCCGGCGTATAGTTAAAGCTGCTATTATGAGGCGTACTCAATGTTAAGTATGGCCGTCGTTCTCGCGTCAAATTTTTTATTTTTTACGTCGCTTGCGTAAGTCGTTCGCGAATAGGGATTTGCATAGAATGACGTCACCGTCGGAAGCATTGGCTTGTTCCGTTTTATTTTCGAGCATGCGCACTGGGAAACCCCCACTGACGGCGCATGCGCCGGTAAAAAAAACGTTGTTTACGTCGGATCACAACATATTTACATAAAACACGCCCCCATCACATCCATGTGAATTCCGCGCCCTTACGCCGCCAAAGATACACTACGCCGCCGTAACTTACGGGGCAAATTCTTTGAGGATTCGAAAAAAAAAAATTAAGTTACGGCGGCGTAGTGTATCTTAGATACGCTACGTCCGGCGGATATATGCGCCGCACTACGTGGATCTGCCCCTAAATCCACACTGGTGGAGATGTACTAAAAAAATGATCAATTTGACATTTTCATCTTCATATTCATACATATATTTAATTTTTCTTGTAATTACCAGCCAACTAATCTAGTTTTAGTAAGGGCAACTGCTTTTCTTACTCACCTGTGGGCGGGGATGTCCAGTGACTAGGCAGGTCAACTCCAGAGTTTCACCTTCTCGTATCGTGTAGACACGTTCTGAATATCTTTCTTCCTCAATATTACAGGCCAAGCCTGAATGGATGATCCGAACAGTAGGAGGAGCTGTGAAGAAGGAGATGACAATTATACATTCTGATGGCATTGCACCGAAACAAAAAAAAACAACAACAAGAAAACAAGCATTATATAAAATGGTTACAACCATGAGAGGATGATACAGTGAATCAGAGTTTGTAAGAGTGACCAGGAGGTGGGAAAAGAGGGGGATTCCGCAAGAGAATATTTTTTCAGTGTTGGGCTTCGCCTGGTCCAATGCTACACCTACTTTGGTGTGATGATGTTGCAAGCATATGCTATATAAAAATAGTTATTCTTTCTTTCCCATCCCCGTCATCTTTTTATTGGGTCGAGGTGTTGATCTCACTAAAGATGCTAAAGATATCTAGCTATCTGGTCCAAGATGCTCACTGTGCTTCTCCCCTTTTACAATATATATATATATATATATATATATATATATATATATATATATATATATTTATTTTCAGGTCTACACAGAACATTTTTACCAGTTTACTTTGGTGGATTGGTTCACCCAGTGAATAGGCGGTCTTCAGTAAACATTAGACATGTGTACACTGAAATATTTTGTTTCGTAATTTCGTTTTCGTCCGAAAAATAAATTGATTTAGTTACTCCTGAAATTCGTTTTTATCCATTTCGTTAAAAAAATGCATTCGTCCGAAAATCCAAATTAAGGTTAAATCTGTCATTGAAGGCTTATGGTGACTGTCGAATGTTCTAAGAAGAAAAAAAAAATCGACAGAATCTTTAAAAAAATATATATATATTTCGACTCTTCATGTCTCTCTATGTCAAATCTTTTCTCTTTATGTAGAATAATATTGGACTAATAGAGTTAAGGTTAGGCACAATTAAGGTCGATCTGTCATTGAAGGCTTATGGTGTCTGTCGAATGTTCTTTTTATTTTTATTTTTTTTAGAAGAAGATTCGACAGAATCTTTAAAAAAAAAAAAAAAAAATTTGACTCTTCATGTCTCTCTATGTCGAATCTTCACTCTCTATGTTGACTCTTCTTCATGTCTCTATAATGTCGAATATTTTCTCTTTATGTAGAATAATATTGGACTAATAGAGTTAAGGTTAGGCACATTTGACCACAACGAAAACGAAAATAAAGCATTTGTTTATGTCGGATCTTTCGGTTTTCGTCTTCTGTGCTTTCGCTATCGTTTGGTAAAACGATAACAAAAATACCTGAAATTCGGATGAAAATGCATTCGGACGAAAACGAATGCACATGTCTAGTAAACGTACAATTGGTGTGGACTGCCATGTTCATTACTAGCAGGCATAATTTTTATTCTGCTTTCTCGAAAAAAACAAAAAAAACAACCACAACTATAAAAGATCACCGTCTGAATATTTGCAATCTAGTCATATTTTCACTCAGAACCATTATTGGTGGTGCACATGTTAACATGCTTGCTCATCTCCTGGTCTCGATACAGGCAATTTTAGTACCTTGTTTCCAGTTTACCAATTACCTACAACTGAGACGCTGACACTCTCCTCTATTATGTTACTGACCTGATCGGATGTTTCATTGTGTTACATCTTCTTTATAAGACCTGCAAGCTAAGTGAGCCTTGAATAAGTGTGCTGTATCCCGAATTAACCTGTAACGTTTTGCTTTTACATGCTACAAGCAAATGCAATTCTGCAATTTACAAACCAATGAGCTAAAAGAATAAACAAGTTGTTTTATAAGAAATGTTTTAGCGTCAAAGAATTAGCTACACTAAGCAATACACCAGTGTCCTACTGAAATTAGAAGTCCAAGTAAAGTTTGCCAATCTCAAGTAGGGGCATAGACATGCACAGAGGGTGTGCCTGGGCACACCCTAACCACCCAGTGTGGTGAAGATTCCCCCCGTTTAGACCCCTGCTATTTCACCGAAGCCCCCTAATAGGGCTCCTAAAAAATAAAATTGTAAAAACATAAAATAATAATAAAAAAAAGACAGACACCGTCCACTGCCCTATTGACACCAATCTCTGCCCTTCTTACAACGTCCATTGCTCTGCTGACAACGTCAGTATATACTGTATACACATGCACACACAAAATGTGTTTGAGCTTTGGGGTGCACACCCTAATACAATAGGCTGTGCACACCTATAAGTAGGGGGTAGCAGAGTGTGTGCGTATTACTGTTCTCAGGATATCCAAAACCCTACAGTATAAAAGCATTCACATTCCAGCCAGACTGCATAGCTGTGAAAGTAAAGTTAATCGGAGCTTTGTCTAAGTGGAATTAAGCAGCAGGTTCACTTGCATGACCCCTCGCCACCAGCACATCACTTTTCTTCATGTAGCTCTATTCAGCTGTCAGTTGCAAACAAAGACAGCCATTTGTAATAGTCCTGATCACTCTATTTAGAGCTTACAGGACCGAGGACTCACCCTGCACTCAAGTACCTAAATGTACTGTACCAATCATCAGTGCAGTCACATGGAGTGAGTTTCATCCTTCCCCATAACCCAGATTACGGAGTATTATTTTCTCCTGGCAGCCCAACAGCAACAAATGTGTAAATTAAATATCTGTAATGCTGTGGAGAGGGCTGAGATGACCAAGTCACTGTAGGTGAGCAGGGGAACGAGATCATAGAACAGATTATCCATGAGGTGCATTAGAAGCAGGAGAAAAAGCAGGGTGATCTTTCTTCAATTCTGAATGGTGTTAGAAAGAGTGCAAAGCATGTGAAACACTGCACATAGGATGCCATTAGTGCTCATTTCCCGAAGCCTTAAGCCTCGTACACATGATACGATTGTTGGCCAACCGAGCCTCTGATTTTTGTCAAAAAGGCATGTGCCAGGATCTTGTCTTGCATACCAACGGTACACAATTGTTGTGCCACAAACACAAATGTAGTGATGCACTACAAGGAATTTCAGCTCTTGAGCGCCACCCTTTGAGCCCCTTCTGCTAATTTAGTGTTTGGTGAGCATTAATTCTGAGCATGCGTGTTTGTACTTTCGACTTTTGCGTGACGGATTTGTGTACAGACCATACGAATATCAGACGTCAAGCCGTTGTACGCCGAAAATTTACTAGCCTGTCATTCAACATTTGTTGGCTGAAAGTTGGACGACAATTGTCAAAAGAAGTATACTAACGGTAAGATTTTAGGACAACAGTCTGTCAACAGAAAATCCCCTGCCAACAATCGTATTGTGTGTATGAGGCTTTAGTCATTACCATAGTAAGCTGGCAGTGGAGGCAATTTTAAAATGACACCCAACAGTACCAACTGTGAGTTAGCTCCCGATCCTTTGGCCAAGCCATACTCAGTTCTTGAGCACTTAGTGACTGGATTACACCAGAAGCTTTGACATGGTTCTGAACCTAACAATGCACTGCAACTAGCACAGTATCCACAGGTCTAGAAAGCACCACGATGCAAAGCCAAGTGCCAGAGGTCACATTGCAGGCTAGCCCCGCAATCTTCAATCCAACGGGGTCTGGGTGGGGGTTCCAAAGCTCTTGCTGAGAAATCCAAGAAGCTGTTGTGTAAAGACTAGCTCAGGTGGCTTTCATCAAATTCTTGATTCACCAAAGTAAAAATATCTTAAGTGTACAGTATACAGTAGAGTATCTTGACTAAAGAAAAAAAGTGAAAATACAAGAATAAAGAGATTGTCAAAATATAGTTGAGACTTTCAGCTGCATTGATGAAAAGGCATCCAACCTTCTACAACGCTAGCAAAAAAACAGAGGCATGACAGATCAAGGCAGGGTGGCATGTTGGCTGGCTTAACTTTATTTCCCTCACTATCCCAACTATCTGTATGTATCAGAAATATATTTTATCCCCTGTGAAATACAATGGGGTTGATTTACTAAAACTAGAGTGCAAAATCTGGTGCAGCTGTGCATGGAAGCCAATCCACTTCTAACTTGTACAATCAAGCTTTGAAAAAAGAAAAAACAACAACCTTGAAGTGGATTGGTTCAGATTGCATCAGATTTTGCACTATTCAGTTTTAGTAAATCAACTCCAATGTGAATATAATGTAAAACTATGTTAAAAATCAATTCGAACTTTGATATATAAAAATGTCCCTTTCATAGAAAATTCCTCGGCCAGTTTTTCTGTTAAATATTAGATTACAGAATGAAAAAGTGTGGATGGTAGATTTATCACAAGCAGTCATATGGATGTTTAGACCTTAAAGCTTGTCTACCAGGCCCAGGTGAGCAGAAGGCATGGAATAAACAATTTAGTCTGGCTTAGGTTCCATTGCTGTGATAATTGCATTTGAGGTTTGCTAAATCCTGTCACTCCTGTGAAAAAGGATTACTGATCATCTATAAAGAGGAATGAGCTCTGTATATGAATCCTTAAGATATGATAAGATCTAGCAAATCACAGACTCTAGAAACCTTGGGAGAAAATATGGGACATAGGTTGCTTGCTATATACAGTAGCTTTATGTAAGATAGCAGTAAAAAAAAAAAAAACAATCCCTGCGATTGAAAATCAGCAAGCATATAGAAATTGCTTTTCAGGAAGAGTCATGGCACAATTCTTTAATATTTCTTATTTTTTTTTGTTATATATATATATATATATATATATATATATATATATATATATATATATATATATATACACATATACACATATAGAGAGAGAGAGAGTTGAAGCCGTTATAGCTGCAAAGGGTGGGCCAACACAATATTGAACCCTACAGACCAAGACTGGGATGACATTAAAGTCCATGTGCATGTAAAGGCAGGCATCCTAATACTTTTGGCAATATAGTGTAGCTTTACCTTAAGTCATATATAACCTATAGCATGCATGATACAATCGTGCCATCTATATGTTGAAATGGGAAATGTTCCATAGAAGATTATTGCAAAGGAAGTATTAAAAAAGGACACTCCCACATGGAATGGTCTACCTAAACTTTCCAAATAAAAGGGCCAGCAGCTTAGGCCTACATGAAGATTCTACAATTACATAGCAATGAAGGTCTGTACCAGAAGAAACTATGATGTTATCACGCGATTTCCTGCAGTCACTACTAGAGTAGAGCCTGAAGCCACTATAGCTACATACCGTATTTATGGGCGTATAACACGCACTCTAACTTTAAGAGGGAAGTTTCAGGGGAAAAAAATTCCACAGCCCCCTGCGTATAACACGCATGCACAGTTTACCCTCTATTTTCCACAGTTTACCCTCTATTTTCAGGGTAAAAAAGTGAGTGTTATACGCCAATAAATACAGTAACTGTTTAGCATATACTTATTGTCTACATACCATTATTCATGCTTATTCTCTAGTAAGTAGGTAGCATGTGCTGTATGTATATCTGTCAGTCTTGTATTGTTTTCCTCTAATTGTAAATGGTTTGTATGTGCAGCATTTGTGTAGTAAAATATACATCAATACATTACAGAAATTTTAATTGCATCCTTGCATTTAACGCAAGGAACCTTAAAAAGTCGCAAGGCAAAACAACTTGCTACAAGGATAGTAATCTGCTCAACTGGTAAGAAGATCTTTGGGTCTTGCCAGCCTACTCCTGCAAAGGCTCCCAGACCCATCAGTTTCTGTAAGTTGAGGACATATTTTCATAATTTTCCTAATTGTATCCCTATTTTGATAAATCATTCCATCATTTAAGTAGCAAAACCACCTCAGATTTTCTCTCTTACTAACCAAAAGTGCAGGCTACAGAAGCACGGAAGCTAATGGATGAGCGGCTCAAAGTTGATTTTTCCTATTTATGGCGATACTGACAAGCTATAGTCCCATAGAAAAATACTTTGATTATGAACCATTAACTGGCTATTGATGTTATTTTTAAATGGAGTACTTCACTGATCTACTGATCTTATCCCCTTAATTCATTTAACTGATATACTGCAGCTGTGACCATGCTCCAGGCTACCCTTCCCTTTGTTGTCACAAGCTGGGCTTTAGCTTGGTTCAATTATATATATAAGCATACAATGATAAAAGTTGTCCTTTCATGTGAAAACTCACTGTTGAATGCAATAAACAATTATTATTTTTTTATAGCATATAAAAGAGCAATTTTTGTTATCGGATAAACACAGTCAGTCATCAAGGAAAATCTGCTAAGATCATATGGCTAAATGACTATGGTCAGGTGCCTGGTGTCATGGGGACTGCATGTTAGTTTTTTTTTATTTGATTATTACTTATTTACAAGGTTTAAGGATACAGAAGAAAATGTGAGTTAATTTTCATTAAAGGATCCGCTTTTACCCTTTAAAAAAACAAAAAAAAATGACCAAAAAAAATGCTACTGCAGTCTTACAACCGTAGGAATGGTATCAGTACCCCAATTTAACCACTTTCCGACCAGCCAGTAGTCGTTTTACTGCTCCCCTGGGCACCACCATTGTACCTGTACATCGTGCTGAACATCCTGGTTTACAGGCGCTCACGTGCCCCCTGTCTCTCGTGCGGTTGGACACAGAACAAGTTTGTCAGCAGGCTTGCAGCCAATGACTGACTGTGAACCTGCTGATTGCTGTGACCAATCACTGCACAGATATGTGATTGTTAGTAAACACAACCCAGCTTTGGCAGCTTGATTCTCCCCGATTTCACTTACCCTTCAGAGCTGAAATCAGAAGAAAAGCCAGCCAGTCTGAAAAAAATCAGCATGCATACACATTTTAGGCAGTTAACCCTTTGAGTGCTCTCCTGATCACCCCTGTCACCCATTCAGTGCCATAAGTACAGTGATGAAGTACAACATGGGTGTGCATAGCCTATTGCATTAGTGTGTGGTACCCCACAGGTCAAACACACACCCCTTCCCCTGCAGCCTCAGCTGCACTGGACAGTGAATGAATGGGAAATACTCCATGTTGAGTAGCTTCCTGTTCATTCACAAACTGAAGCATAGTAAACACAGTTTACTATGCTTTGGCTATGAATGAACAAGACAAGTGGGTGACTAAAGCGCTAGCCAACAGTGAAAATTAAAAGTGACCAGTGAAAAACAAAATGCTGCTCAAATCTAAAATGTGCCAACAACAAATAAAGGTCTGAATAAAGAATGATGAGCGCAAACTGAAAATCTAAAAGTGAATATAAAGACAGTCCATAGGGGACTGATAACAATCAATAAAGATATGCAGTGAATTCAAAATTTGTGAAATAACCCAAAACTGATAATAAATCCAAAAATAAAAGTCCAAATATATAAATCAAAGTTTGGATAAATCAATCTAGTGTGCCAGTGATAAACAAAACTTCTGCACTTCGGGCATCAATGTGGACAATCTTGATAACTCTTTGCTTAGCCTGGCCTCACAGTGCGCTTACCTCCAGACACTAGGTCATGCGTGTCAACGAAATCCTCCCAAAACTGGAACAGAATCCAAACAGTGGGTAACACGTTTTGCACGGAATCTTCCCACTGTTTGGATTCTGTTCCAGTTTTGGGAGGATTTCGTTGACACGCATGACCTAGTGTCTGGAGGTAAGCGCACTGTGAGGCCAGGCTAAGCAAAGAGTTATCAAGATTGTCCACATTGATGCCCGAAGTGCAGAAGTTTTGTTTATCACTGGCACACTAGATTGATTTATCCAAACTTTGATTTATATATTTGGACTTTTATTTTTGGATTTATTATCAGTTTTGGGTTATTTCAATAATTATGAATGAACAAAGCGAGTGAGATCACCGACATGACTAGTATAATGTCTATCCAGGTCCGTATCCTGGTCACGGTCATAACTATACTAGTGTCCCCAGGATCAACCTGCCAGCACTTGCGACATGTTTTACTACATTTATAAAGAAATTGGATATTAGATTATTGGATATGTTTTATAGCAGAAAGTAGAAATTATTTTTTGCTTTTTTTTTATATATATATATATATATATATATATATATATATATATATATATATATATATATATATATATATAAAAACCTGTGGTGATCAAATACTATCAAAAGAAAGCTCTATTTGTGTTAAAAAAAAAATATAATATACATTTATTTGGGGTACAGCGTCGCATGACTGAGCAATTGGCAGTTATAGTAGCGAAGTGCTAAATAGCAAAAAATATCCAGGTCATGAAGGGGGTAAAACCTTCCGGAGGTCAAGTGGTTAAAATATTGTATGTGCCATTAGTCAGGCAGATGAGAACAAAAAGGATTGGGTAGGTGGGGGAAAGAGCTCCATGTGAACTTCATAGCAATGTGAACTTCACAAGAACGTCACAGAGTGCTTGAAAGAACTGTAGTTTATATTGCATTGCTCAGAAAGAAACATTAATAGCTTTGAGGAAAATGTCAAGGAGAGGAATAAGGTGGCTGAAAGTTCTCATTAATTCAGGCCATGGCATACCTAGTAGTCGTTAGTCACATTCACTTGGACCTGTTCTGTAATGTTGATCTATGCTCATCTAGCTACACACCTTCAGCCATACAACTTGAACAATTAGCACCTGTTCCAGTCTTCAGCGCACCATGGCGATTGTCTTACGTAATAAGAACAGAACCATTTCACAAACTTTCACACCTTCCATCATGTTCATGGACAATCAACATCTGCCTTGATACATTTCATAGTGTTTGGATTAAGTGGATTGTATCAGCCGTGTGGATTTGAATGCTGGGCTAGATTGCCGACTATCAGTAGAACTGTGGCAGCTGAGGGATACATAGAAAAATGTGTTCAACATTCAACATTATACAAGTCCAGTTAATTGTGACTATTTCCTGATGAAGAGGGTTAGGAGCGTCTCATTTGTGAAAGCTGGAAAACCCCTTTAACCATTTCCTACCATGGCTTAGCCAAAAGACGGCTACAGCGCACACACTGTAGTGAAGAAAAGTATACCGCTTTAAAAACAATCAATCCTCATTGCTTCCGTCCCAACAAACCAAGTGGGTGCTGGCTGTGCTCAATTACCATGAGTTGAAAGAAAGATCCTGGATCGCCGATCCAGGATTTTTCTTTCATCTTACAGCGCACACACTGTTTTTCCGAGAGGGAATCCATGGATGTCATCCTGGAACCATGCCTCTCGCAAGCCCCGCGGTGCACATCCGGTGCTCTCAGTCCTTTGGACACAGCCGATCACAGATCATGGTACAGGGCCAATCACAGTGGCCCTTTACCATGTGATCAGCTGTGTCCAGTCACAGTGTGAACAGAACTTTTGGTTATCAGCAGTACTTTCCTGTCACAGTGTGAGGAGAGACGGTAACCGGCAATACTGACAGGGGACATGCACACAGATAATCAGTGTTCATCAATGCTGCCCATCAGTGTCTCCTCATCAGTGCTGCTTATCAGTGCCACCTATCAATGCTGCCTATTAGTGGCTAGTGCCACCCATCAGTGCCGCCCATCAGTGAAGCCTCATCAGCGCACATCAGTAAAGGAGAAAAGTTACTTATTTGCAAAAACAAAAGCTTTTTTTTTTTTTACTTTTACCTTTTTTTCATTTGTTTACCAAACATTAAAAAGCCAGTGGTGATTTAATGCCACCAAAAAATTATAAAAATTTAATTTGGGTACAGTGTTGCATGTGTAATTGTCAAAGTGCGATAGCGCTGAAAGCTGAAAATTGGCCTGGACAGGAAGGGGGTATAAGGCACGGTGTACTCTAGTGCGCTGTGCGATATCGCATGTGATTCGCACCGCACTGCAGTGCAAAGAGATTTCAGTCATACAGATAGTATGGCTGATATTGCACCGCAATCTGACCAAACACGCACAGGACCCTTTTTTTGGTGAGCACCGGAATTGGATCACACGGATGTTCACACCTATGCGATCCGATTCATGTCCGAACTTTCAATTTGCAGTGCGATATGCAAGCTGAAATGGGGGTGTCGTTAATGTTGTATGACACTCCCCAGCAGTTCGCATATGGCAGTGTGAACTGCCGTGCGAGTCGGGCGCAGTGCGGGAACCCGCCGTGGATTAGCAAGGTTCTCGCATCGCATTAGTGTGAAATCGGCCTAAGTGCCCAGTAAGCAAGTGGTTAAATGAATAATAAATAAAACATGAAAAATAAATAATTTTTATTGTAAAAGAGGGAGCAGGATCTTTTAAGAGCGATCTGATACAAAGCGGCATACCACAACTCCAACTGCATGTATTTATTTATTCAAGTAGAACAACTCTCGAGAGTTTGTGTGCAAACATTACAGCTGATGCCACAGACAACAGATGTGTTTCCATACTGATATAATAATAGAACTGTAAACAACGAGATAAGAATGGAATGGCGAATTGATATATCCACTTTCTCTGACTACTCTAGAGCCACAAAAAAAAAAAAATGCAGATATGCCCTTGACACAAGAAGTTCTCATTCCTATAGGATGTCCACCTAATGCCCTCACTTTACATTCTTTGTTAACTTTATGAAAAGCATAATGCATATCAGCACTGAAATATATCAGGGTTGTATACCAATTGTGTAAATTCTAACATCTGACTGTCTGGGACTCGGAGACATAGAGTAAACAATGAATTGTAGAAAGAAAGAAAAATGTCTGCACGCAGCTCACACAAAAGTGTTCTTTCAGTTCTATACTTCATGGCGTTTGATGAAGCATTTGGTCTGTGTCCCGTTTCGCTTGTGGTTCCCATTTTAAACGCATAGGCTGGGCTGTAGTTCCCATGAAACACTCATGGACAAGTGCATAGGGCAGCAGGGTTAGAAGGGGCAACACGTAGGCTGGGTTCACACTAGTGCAAATTGGATGCAAGTTTCTCTGCGTCCAATTTGCATAGCAGGAGATCGTGACTGGCTCTCTATGGAGCCAGTTTACACATCTCTGCAGCGGCTCCGGTGCAAAATGCACAGGAGCCCTGTGTGTCTTTTGGTCCAATTCTGGTCGGAATTCAGCCAAAAATGCGAGCTGAAATCGGACCTGAAACGGTAAGTGGCCACTGTGTTCTCAAGTGTGAAGCCAGCCTAAACCCCAATAATTATAATTTTTTATTTATGTATCTGGTTCAGTTTATTTCTCAACATTTGTGGCTAAAGTATAGCAAGAAACCTGTAGGGAAAGGGGCTTTTAGGCGATGTTGAGACACACCATTAGACTATTATGCAGTAAACATGTAACCATCTATACATTTTTGATTGTTGATCTGTACAGTTCAAAATTAGCGATTTTTTTCCCTTGGAATTCCTGTTTCACATGCCATCCATCCCCCTCAGTCATTACCGTAAGTCGGTTCTCCCTCACCTCCTAAATGCAGCCAGGTGTCTGATCCTTATCCATTGGAATCAGCCCACATTCCTGAACGAGCTCATTGGATCCACCTGGTCAACAAATCATGGCAGCAGAGGAATGCATATATAGCGAACAGCATGTTGTCTTCAAGGGGAAGTAAACCCCCCCCCGATAAACGGGGAAAAAAACAATAACCTGCAAGAGAAAGGCATAATGAACTAGTATGCATCGCATACTAGCTCATTATGTGGCACTTACCTGAGATCGCAGCCCCCAAAGTCCTCCTCGTCCCCCTCCGCCGTCATGTCACCTTGCATCCTCTTCCTGTTATTGCTGCTCCGGCCATTTACAGCGCCGGAGCGGAAATACGCCATTAACCCTGGTTATGCCATTAGGAAAAAATGCACCTTCAGTGTGCCTGCGTTGTTGTCTGCGGCGCGCATGCTGTAATTACTGTAAATATCTCCTAAACCATGCAGGTTGAGGAGATATTTCTTACACCTACAGGTAAGCCTTAATCTAGGCTTACCTGTAGGTGCAAGATGTGTGGTTGGGTTTACAACCACTTTCAATAGGGCATTGTAGCATTAGTATTTATTAAAACTACCTGACACAATGGACAGAACTTAGCAATTAAGGTCATTACCATTCAAGTGTTCTTAAGGTGGCACAATACAGTAATGGAGAGTTAAAACCCCAGTAAGGTTTATTTTTGCCATCTCTTCCCCATTGGACATATTTATCTTCACTTCCTACCCTACAGCCAAAACAGGAAGTCAGAGGAATATCCTACTAATTAAAATAAATCTTATGGAGACCACAAGGTCACCAGAACTAGTGCCCCCATTCGAAGATTTCCCCTCTATTACTTTTCTGGGGGCAACACAGGCAGGAAGGTGTTAAAGCACAGATGTTAACTATAATAAGTATTGCACACACATATCCCAAGCAAAACTACACCTTCTCTGGTCTTTCCAGTGTTTGGGGCAAAAATAAACTCTTAACTCTGGCCTGTTTGAATTGGATTCTCATTGACTTTATGCATGGGTCCGGCGATCTGTCCTTCAGACTCAGCTAATCACAGATCAGGATAAGGGGCCAATCACATTGGCCCTTTACCATGTAATCAGCTGTGTCCAATGACAGCTGATCACGGCTGTAAACAGCTTATCCATGTCTTTATGGATCGTGCTTTGTTCACTTTTGCGCAGTCATGTTGAAACAGGAAGGGGTCATCTCCAAACCCACAAAGTTGGGAGCATGAAATTGTCCAAAATGTCTTGGCATGCTGATGCCTTAAGAGTTCCCTTCACTGGAACTAAGAGATCAAGACCAACCCCTAAAAAAAACCCCACACCATAATCCCCTCTTCAACAAATGATTTGGACCACTGCACAAATCAAGGTCTATAAAGGATGTGCGAGTTTGGAGTGGAGGAACTTGACTGGCCTGCACACAGTCCCGATCTCAACTCGATAGAACACATTTGGGATGAATTTGGGAGCGGAGACTGTGAGCCAGGCCCTCTCGTCCAACATCAATGCCTGACCTCACAAATGCTCTTCTGGAAGAATGGTTAAAAATTTCCATAGACACACTTCTAAACCTTGTGGACAGCTTTCCCAGAAGAGTTGAAGCTGGTGTAGCTGCAAAGGGTGGGCCAACTCAATATTGAACCCTACGAAGACTGGGATGCCATTAAAGTTTATACGCATTGCTTGTAAAGGCAGGTGTCCTAATACTTTTGGCAATATAGGGTATACAAACTATACTATGTATAATATATATATATATATATATATATATATATATATATATATACACATACATATACATACACACACACACACATACATACATATAATATACATTAATATATATATATATATATATATATATATATATATATATATATATATATATATATATATATATATATATATATATATATATATATATATATATAAATAAAATCACACACACACATCACTGTAAGTAAACCAGCTAAGAAAGAAATGTAAAAGGAAATGAGGAGAGAAAATGCAAAGAGAATAAAAGCCCAATGTCAAAAAAAATTTAACAAATTACTCCTGAACTGCTCCAAAACAATTTCTTGCTTCCTACTGAAGAATGTTGGTGCAGTCAATTGACCTCTTTTTTTTCTCATCTCAATATCATTATGTTACTGGTTCTATTTTATATAGAGCTTTTTTTCCTGCCAGTGGCCTAGATTAGTTTATCAAAAAACCAGAGTGGCAATTTGTTTACTGCATCCAGCAACGGCTTGTACAATGAGCGTCCGGAGAAAATTCATCTTGAGACATTCACCGAGGGAGTAGTGGAAATCCCATTAAACTTGGAACTTATGCATAAAGCCATACGCTCTTCATAAAAACAAGGGGAAAGGGGGCTTGGGTCGTTATTGATGCAGACACTGAGGTGATCCCTTGAGACTTGATAGATTTCTATCCTCTAGAATCCCCTGTCTAAAAACAATAAGCAGCGCCTACAGGGTGTAGTCATTTCTAGATATGGCATTCCTGCAACAAGTATATAAAGAGATTTTCCCATGGGAGCTATTGAATTTAACTGCCATTGAACAGTTTGTCTGGAAAATATTTGGTTTATGTAAAAAAAAAAAAAAAAAAAAAAAAAAAAAAAAAAAAAAAAAGGAAGATAATTTTACTTTATTGAACAAGGCACAATTAGGTAAAGTCGTTTAGTTTAAAACTACCAAGAAAGGTTTTTTTTTCAGAACAAAGCTAGCTGGCTGAATGTATAGCTTGACCTTTGGGGCATTTTTATAAAGTATTAAGGGGTGTATGAAGGATGCACATTAGTGCAGCTCTGCATTCATCAATGCATCATTAACCCCTTGGCATTGAGCATACTCAAATGTGAGGCCCCAAAGTTTAAGGAGACTAAAATGGCGGTCGTTGCAATACTTCATGTCACACTGTATTTGCGTAGCGGTCTTACAAGCACACTTTTTTTGGAAAAAAATCTACTTTTTTTAATTAAAAAAAATAAGACAACAGTAAAGTTAGCCCAATTTTTTTTTAGATTGTGAAAAATAATGTTACGCCAAGTAAATTGATACCCAATATGTCACACTTCAAAATTGTGACCGCTCGTAGCAGGTTTGTCATTTAAAAAACAAAGGATTTCCCTTTCAAACGCTTTAACTAATAAAAAGACGATTTTCAAATAAAGGAGGGATAATAATTATTCTGGTGGACAATTTTGAAGACAGGGACATTTCTAAACCCCTGGCAATTATAGACATCTTTCTGTGCTTTCCCTGTGATGAAGCAAGCTTTTAATCTGAAATGTTATTTTGCAAATAAAGTGTTAAAAGCAACAATTTTCAATGCCAAAGTCTACAGAACCACTGCCAAACTGTGCACCATCATCTAGCCGCTTACAGCACAGGGGAGGCGAGTCCAGGCTGTCAATCGCAGCCCGTATGTCATAGACGTCTCTGCTGTTCCTGTGACAGTTGTGTGTCTCTGCTCTCTGCATATATGTCAGCGTCCAGGGAAGGTGGTTGGAGATAAAGAAGCGGGCCTAACTTGCTGACAAATGTAAACATTTGCATATCAGGGTTGTTTAGTATGAAAGTTAAAAAACTGGCTGTGTGTCTGAAACACTGGAGCACATTACAAGGTACCACTAGGTTTACTTTTTTGAGGAATTCAAGCTGCGGTATTTAGGAGGACCAGCAGAGATGAGAAATTGTGTTCAGTTTTCACAATTCCGCATAAATGTATATGACAAGAGAACAAGAGGTTACATTCATAACACACCTACAAGCTCAGGAACACAATGTAACCTTCCAGGTCTTCTTGCCTATGGATCTGGTAAGGTCACATTGTGTTCCTGAGCTTGTAGGTGTGTTATGAATGTAACCTCTTGTTCTCTTGTCATATACATTTATGCGGAATTGTGAAAACTGAACACAATTTCTCATCTCTGCTGGTCCTCTAAATACCGCAGCTTGAATTTAGGCACGTACAGCAACATTTTACAAAGCCAGCTATCTGAATTAAATATAATATGTATACTTAAACAAACCACACAGTCGGTTTGTGCAACATTTCAGACTAAAATAAGATGACGATTGTTCCGTCAGAAACCTGCAGGAATTTTTTTCTAACAAGATTGTTGTCTTAGACACTGTGGGAATCTAGGAGACAGACTTCTATAAAAACGTACTTTTGTTCACATATAATTCCCATTCATTATCGCTCTCATATCACCGTGTGTACAACATAGTTTATGACCAAACGAAGACGTTGTTCTATCCAGTCTCAGTGGGATGCACAGGCCAACATTTTCAGTATTCTATCTTGGTTTGCAGTACTTTGTATTTTTAATGTTAACAATTCTCTTAGACTTATTCAAGTAATGCAAACAAAAAACAGTGCCCTTCCTATGAGGGCATTTTTGTAGTACTTGTTGACAGTGGATGGCTGATTTATTTTTTATGGAAGAAACATGAATTTGTACAGATCAAATGTGTCAATACAAATAACTTTTTAATCTTTTCTCAAGCTGTTAAAGCCTAAAGAAGGAAACTATATAAAATGGCATGCTGTTTTCCATACCTACATATCTTTACTAAAATGGAAAATGTAAAAGAACAGCCATTCTGGGGTTTTAAAAGTAGAAAATGTACAACTGGGTTTGTTGTCACGAATTGTGAACATCCTTGAAATATAATATAATTTAATAAATAAATATAATAATTTTTTTATCTTGATATCTGAAACATGTTGAATAATAGAGCTGAGGGGGAAAATTATATATGGAGCATTTTAAAGGTGATCTAAAGCCAAAGCCTTTTTTTTTGTCTAATGCCGCATACACACGATCGGTTAAACCGATGAGAATGGTTTGATGGATCGTTTTCATCGGTCAAAACCGATCGTGTGTGGGCGCCATCGGTTAGTTAACCATCGGTTAAAAGAAAGGCAGCTTGTTTTAAAATTAACCGATGGATTCCTAACCGATAGGACAAAACCAATCGTTGGTAGGCACGACGATCGGTTAAAAATCCACGCATGCTCAGAATCAAGTTGACGCATGCTTGGAAGCATTGAACTTTGTTCTTTAAAGCACGTCGTTGTGTTTCACGTCACCACGTTCTGACACCACGTACGTCACCACGTTCTGTGTAGGCGCGACGGACCATCAGTCAGCTTCATCGGTTAACCGATGGAAACGGTCCATCGGTCCGTTCTCATCGGATGGACTGATCGCGTGTACGCGGCATTAGTGGTGAGGGGTTATTCCCCAACAGCAGAGACGCAGTCTGTCACTGGGACTTAAAGCCCAACTTCAGGTTTCTTGAGACTTTGAATAAATAGTTTATTTGGGGCAGGCTGGTCCAAACAAAACTATTTATTTCATTAACAGATGCACTCACTGGAAACATTGAATAAACCAGGGTTTTTCAACTAAGGGTTCCTCCAGGAGGTTGTTGAGGGTTCCTTGAGCAATGAACAATTTCTGCAGCTCAGATAAGATCCCACCAACATCATTGATCTTCTTAGGGGGTCATTATTCCCAATAACCACAAGTGTAACGAGCATTCTTCCCATTGACCATTACACTAATGTATCATGAGTTGTAAACATAGTCATTATTAGTAGGGGTTCCCAAAAATCGGAAAGTTATTTCAAAAGTTCATTGGTGTTGAAAAGGTTGAGAAAGGCTGGTATAGACTGTATGTAGCCTCAGTTACATACAGATCTGTGCTCTAGCAGTGGGACGAAGACTTCTGCTACTGGGACAAAAAGCTGGAACTATGCTTTAAACTAAGGGAAAATACAAATGTTTGAGTTGTCACTAAAAGGGCAATCTTCCAGAGGGGGCACTTGTTTCACTTGTTTATGTGTCAGCTACATAAGAAACAATTTCTCTTACTTTGTAAATATTGGTATTGCTTTGCGTTGCATCCACCAGGACAGGAAGCAAAAGGAAAGAAGGAACATTTTTTTTTTTACAAATACCTCACCTCACTATAAATTTTACAAAGCGACATTTGTCAAATAGACATGAAAGTTGACATTTTCTTTCATGTCCATTTCTATCATGACAGAAAATAAGGAGCAAACCGACAGCAAAAAAAATGGAACCAAGCCCTTCCTTATACCAATCTAAATACCTTCCACCAAAAATAGCTGTATAGTTTTTACTACCCTTCCCATCAGTGCCAGATTAAGAAAAATATGCCACAAAACACATTCACTTACAAACAAGCTAACCTACCTTTTCATTGCTGACTGACAATTTTGCTATGGACACACGAAGATGCCAGGTTGTGGCTTGTAAACTGGAAAAACAAACCATGCTGCCCAAACCTTAGTTTAAAGCAGATAAGGATGAAGATCAGTGCAGACGGCAAGCCAACCCAAATTAAGGTTGCGGTATGTCAAGACATTAGCTCCAAGGTCTACAAAACGATGTCTGTTTATAATTGAAGGGGTGACAATAGAACTTACACTTCACATAGATTCATCTAGGACTGACAAGAGGGAAGTGAAATTTTTCTCTGGTTAACACTCAAAGTTTACATCCATGGTAGGAAGCAATCACTGACACCTAAATATGAGTTAGAATACTGTATGAACTTTGATCACACCTTGGAGTCCTCTTCAGTTTTTCTAATTAAACATCCCCTTATAATAGCAAAGATTATTTTAAAAACCTGTCACAGAATGCCCACCGAACCATTTGTTTTTACATGTTTTATTTGTTTTCTTAAAGCACAGTTGCAAAATGAAAACACTGAGTTTGGGAGTCCCTAAAAAACACCAAATGAAAATTTAAGAAAATACTTAGCCCAGGACTTGGGCTTCCGGGAGCACATTTATGCAGTATTGTGACTACCTAGCTTTCCCAGGATGCAGCGGTGAGGAACATGATGTCACTAGCACCTTCAGGAAGAGGCCAGAAGCTAGAGTTTAATGTAAAACTTGACTTTTTTTTTTTAAATGGCTTATATAGTATTTTTATTTGTGGGGTGAGAGGACATGAATTTTCTTTATCTACTTCAGTTATTTCTAAATTCACCTCTGAATGTTACCACAGCATGTTTCCAGAAACTCAAGGAGACAATTCATTTTGTGTGGTTCTTTGAGAGCACCAGGAGCCAACAAATATCGTCTTCAAAAACACCACACCCCATTGAAAAAGAGACCATCTGTATGGGCTTTAACACAAAAGGCAAAGGAGATTCAACCTTACAATTACACCCAGAAGAACTTTCACATATTAGCAAATTTGGAGGCAACTTGGAGACCCGAAACTCCAGGGCATCCAACCATCCCAAAAAGCAAATAGGACAACAAGGCATGTATTGTTCAAATCCAATATGGAAATTAAACACTACTACCTTTATAATTCACAGATCCAACCCGATGCTCAGACTGTCAATGCCTTTGCAATGCATAAACAAGAGGAATAGTTGGCAGCTGGGGTAAAAGCTGTCTTCCTTTATTGATTTACAGCTGTAAAAGCAGCCAGCTCATTTCGGTCATCAGGCCTTAGTCAAGACTAAGGCCTGACGGCCAAAATGAGTTGGCTGTTTTTACAGTTGTAATTCAATAAAGGAAGACAGCTTTTTGCATTTACCCCAGGTGCCGACTATTCCTCTTGTGAATTATGCATTCCAAACTTCCACGAAATATGTACAATCTGTCATTGCTGACAGTTCCTAAAATTGCGAACTCAGGTTCAGTCACCTGGACTTTGCTACCCTGACCAAGTATGTGTATATGAAAGATGGAACTCCCTACTTGCATACTTTTTCCAGGTGAGTGAGCTTGTGAAAGACAGTTACATTGAAATCTACAGTGTCTTTGAATGTCAATTCCCAGTTGTCAGGTCAGCTGCTCTTCCATCTCTAGTAACAATGTAGAAATATATAGATACAGTAGAAACTTTGAAAGCAGCATTGTATACATGCATGTATATATGTGTACACCATTACTGAACTAAAGAAGAAAGAACAGTCAGCAGGGACGCCATGATTGGAGGGGATGGAGAAGCTGCAGAAGATTCACAGAGATGAAACAAATCCTCCCACATAGGTTTTACATGTATATCTGCTGTCTTTCACTTTCTACACTATTTAGAAAGTGCAGATCGTGTTAGAAATCTTTCTTCGTCTTCCAGCAGTGGGTGGGGAGTCTGGGCTTACACTGTGCGAGAGCTGATTGGAGGAAAAGGACACACGCCCTCCATATAAGCAGAGGAATGAAGGAACATGCAGTCTGAATAGACAAGCTCTCTGCTTATCCATCTTTAAGCTCCCTCCGAGACACACATTTTCAGCTGCTGTTATCTCTTGTGTCGGAGAACTTGTCAGAAGTTATTATGCTGGTAACAGAGGAACGGAGCAGCAGAAAGACATGGCACTTAGAGCTTTGGAAAGAGATAAGTGTACTTAGGTCAGATTTCATGAATGGAGCTTACAACCACTTTAATTATCCAATCATGTGTAGATGAAATAAGTAAACATAATTTTTCTTTTTATGTGATTGACCTTATTTCAACTAAGTTTCAAAGTAGACAATATTGACAAGGTTTTTGTCCAAACTGCTTGTTAAAAAAATTGAAATATCGAAGTAGAGTTTGGACTATTTACTTATTGGAAGAGAAATATATTAGAACACACAACTTTCCAAAATACAAAAACATGAAACTACAACTGTAACGGAAAGATTATATCTTAGAATGATTAATGGAAATGGTTATTGGGTCTGTACTATTCCTTATACCTGTTTGTACTGAGTACTTTCTGTTCTAATGTATCAAGTTGTTGATGATTGCTTTAATGCTTTATCAAATAGATGTAAGATTTTTTATAAATCTTTATAAATTCAGATCTAAGTCAGGCATCAAATAATTGTTATGACCTTCTGTAGCACAGGACATTGTTGGGTTCAAGCTCTCTGGAAAATAATGGCTAATATGAATACATTTTGCCGGTGATGGAAAATGCATGATATGTACCCAATGTGAATGAGCCTTCTATGTCAGCAATGGCCAATAGACTTGTGCAATTCGTTTAGTTAAATTCATTTTTTTTTAAGAATTCCGACAAATTCATTAATTTGGAAATATCAGAATTAATGAAAACCCGTTTAACACATTTTTCAGAATATTTAAAAATACATAAAGTCTGAAATCCGAAATACTAATAATAACTTAACCATTACTAACTATTAAATTATAGGTATGGGAATTTCCTTTCAAATTTGGCTGTTCGTGAACGTAATGAGTGCAAATTTATCCGAAGTTACGAATTATCCAAAAACTTTTTTTTATTATCAATAATTCATTCTGTTCCATTTGTTTAGATGCGGCATTCGTTATTTAGGAGAATTCCTAACTTCGGATAAATTTGTGTTCGTTACGTTTACTAACAGCCAAATTTGAAAGGAAATTCCAATACCTATACATTTAATAGCTCCTTACTATTAGTTGGTTATTCTTTCAGATTTTCGTATTGTCTTTCTTATTTTCGGATTTTGACATTTTTGAATTTATGAATTGCGATCATAACAAATGACAAAAAAAAAAAAAAAAAGATATTTATCAGCAGTGCACGTTTCTAATGGCCAATACATTTTTTGAGATTATGGGCCAGATTCACAAAGTATCTACGTGGCTGATTCATAGAATCAGTTACGCATAGATATCCCTAAGATCCGACAGGTGTAATTGTTTTACACTGTCGGATCTTAGGATGCAGTACCGCGGCCGCCGCTGGGGGGAGTTCGCGTCGTAAACCAGCGTCGGGTATGCAAATTAGGAGTTACGGCGATCCACGACGGTTTTTCGTGTTCGATACGTCGCCGCTAGTCTAGTTTCCCGTCGCAAAGTTAGTCGTCGTTTTTGGTGCCTTAACTTTACACAGCACACGTATGTGCTGTATAAAGTATGGCCGTCGTTCCCGCGTCGAATTTAAAAAATTCACGTAGTTTGCGTAAGACGTCCGGGAATACGGAAGTACGCTACGCACGTCGCCGATCGAAAAAATTACGTCAGTTCGCGCAAAGCACGGCGGGAATTTCGAAACGGAGCATGCGCAGTAGGTCCGGCGCAGGAGCGCGCATAATTTAAATGGTACACGCCCCTTTAAATTACGCGGGCTTACGCCGGAGGCCGCCAGCGTAGGTTTTCATTGCAAGTGCTTTGTGAATCAGGCACTTGCGATGAAAACTTGCGGCGGTGTAACGTATCTACGATACGTTACGCCGCCGCAGTTCTACGTGAATCTGGCCATATGTTTCTAAGAGAAAAGTGTTCCTTTAAGGCTACATGGTCATAAGAATTGTATTGTTCATGTAAGCACCTCATGAATTTTCTGACACGAATGTTCCAGCGTAAATGATCACTAAAATGCATGCATTTAAAGACGTGTCTAAACTTTAAATGCATAAAATTTAAAATATAAACTTAAAGTGGAGTTTCCATCCCAAATTTGTTTTCATTATTGTGCTCATTAGACCTAAAAAAGAAAAAAAAGGGAAAAAAAATTATTTTTACTCATCTGGAAATGCCTGTTGCTATGCGGTCACACAAAATCTGCCTTTGAAACCACCTAGGATTCTGACATCGTCTCCCTCTAATGCTCCTGGGAAATGTGTGTCATCATTTACCAGGATGCAGTGCGCTACCCAATTATCACTCCCCATCCAAGACTTCCAGGAATTAAGTGCTTGTGGGCTTCACAATGCCCACAAGCAAAATGACAACGGTGTGGACATAGTTTTATAAACTATCTTTTTTGAATAACTATGCGGAGCATTGTAAAAAAGTAAGTGACCGGATTAATATTATAAAAACGCATGATGAAATGACATACATTTAAAAAATGCTAATTGTGGTTGGAACCCCGCTTTAAATTTAAATGTATAAAATTGTAGTTCTATATCCTGCTGCTTTGCCTTCAAATCCAGAATGCACTTTTTACGTCAATGCATGGTTTTACATCTGCATGCATCTAAAATGCAAATTTTCATGCATAGATTTTTCATTCTTTGGTTATCTACTGTAGTTGAATACAGAACACATTCACACACATGCATGGTGTAAATGTAGCATTGAATTGCTTTTTTTTTACAATTGTGTGCATGTACGTAAAGGGAGTCTGTAGGGGAAGTGCTAACTGCCAAAAAATAGGTGAAATCATGAGAACGGACACCTAAGGCATCTGCTCACACCCCAAACGCCCGTACACACTATCGGAAATTCCAACAGCAAAAGTCCGATGTGAGTTTTGAACAGAAATTCCGAACGTGTGTATGCTCCATTGGACTTTTGCTGTCGGAATTTCCGCCAACAGATTGAGAGCTGGAAAATCCGATCGTCTGTAGCAATACCGATGCGCAAAATTCCGACGCATGCTCGGAAGCATTGAACTTTATTTTCTCGGCTCATGGTAGTGTTGTACATCACCGCGTTCTTGACAGACGAAAGTTAAAAAACACTTTTGTGTGACTGTGTGTATGCAAGCCAAGCTTGAGCGTAATTCTGTCGGAAAAACCATCCAAGGTTTTTACGATGGAAAATTTGATCATGTGTACGCGGCATTGGATGACTGTTCACTGCATTTCTGAAAACCCTAAGGCACAAATAGCAACCGCCACAGCTTGGTAAGGTTTCGACCTGTCCCTTTCCTACCTTCCTAACCTTGGTATTGGCTTTACTAGGTAATAGGAAGATACATAAGATGGGGAAGTTGGGTCAGAAGAGCAGCCAAGGTGGTGTACTTTCTATCACCATTGTGCAATTTATGAAATCTAAAGCATAGTGAAGATAATCTATGGATGTGAGTAAGCACAACAGTATGAAGAGCCATTTTGGAAGCCGATATCCCTGATATGTTCCCCTTAAATAAGTCTACAAATTTACAAGCTTTGATTCTCAGCTTTAAACTTTCATATTCTTCTATAGCATTGTGTTTATATGGTCTCTGCAAATACACTATTTGCCATTCCTCAGCTATTTGCTCAATCACTTTGTATCATTCCTTCTTTTCATTTCTTGTGCTAATGTCTTTTTACTTCTCGGGCCCTGCAGGTTGGAAATATATTACTTGACTTCCCTTCATGCAGAATATTTTAATGATTTCTCTACCTAGTGGTAGTATGTGTCCTTTTGCTTGCGTTTTGCTAAAGGGAATGCGCTGTACTCATTAACTGCAATACACAAGCATAAAGTTTATTCATTTAGTCCTGCATAAAGATGTAAAGAGACAGTCTCTGTTCTTATACTATATTCTCCCCTTTTCATTGCTTATATTGCTTAATATGGTACTTGCAGGCTAAAGGGGAAAAAGTAGAAAATGACGAGTTTAGTTTAACCTTGCAGCAACCTTTGTTAATGTGCCAACTCACGTGTGCTAAATTAGGCACAATATGGAGAATCAAGCAATAGTATATTTAGTCTAAAAGTAGTGGTCTCCAAACTGCGGCCCTGGGGCCAGATGTGGCACTTTGCTTGCCTTTATCTGGCCCTTGAGACATTTTTCCTGCCACTGACATCAAAAATTGGGCACAATTCCTTCCACGGTCACCAACAATGGGACATCATTTTTTCTACAGACAACAAAAATGGGGCCAGGTGCGTCAGCGAGGGACCCAAGAAGAGGAGGATCTGGGCTGTGCTGTGTAACACCACTGCACAGAGGAGGCATGTATAATTTTTGTTGTTTAAAAACAACAGACAAGAATTTAATATAACTTTATTGTAGCCTAATAAAGATATTGGAACTTGGAATGTATCGAGTTGCCAACTATATTTCTTCCAAGAATTGATGCCTTGAGAGCACACACTCCAGTCATAAGCACTGGCCCTCAGCAATCTATGCGCTAACAGACCAGTTGAGCTTGGGTAACGTTTTTTCACTTTATATTATAAGAGGTGCTCTCCATGTGAACCCTTCACCTTACCTACTGGGTGTATTCTCACCTTTACTATCCAACCCTCATTACAAAAGGTCAAATAACGTGCCTTTAAATAATGAACCAGGTACTAAGGCTCCCCACTAAACACCACCAGCAGAGATCGATTCCTCTCAAAAATGAACTCTCATTTTGTAATCTCAAGCTTCACATCAAACACCTCCAGCAGAGATGGATCCATCTCCACAATGAACTCCCAGCTTGCAGTTACAGGATTACTAGATGGAAAGGTCAAGGTCAGTGATTCACACAAGTCAGGCTCAGGTAAAACAAAATTGAGAATATAGTGCTCACTGCTGTATTTAATAAAAAAATATAATTACCACAAATATTGCACTCACATTCTCTGAATATAAGCACTGCAAGTAAAGAGCAAAGTGCTAGCTGCCCACCGTATGCCTCTTATTCAAAACCTCTATGTTCATCTAAGATTGCAAGACTCCTCCGATTGTGACAAGGATCGGGCCATTGGTCAGTGCCACTTACACCATCTCACCAAATAGCCATCCCTCTTTAACCATTTGCTGCTCTGGTAATGCAACCCTTATTAAAGTGGTTGTAAACCCAGAATCCGGCTCCTACCTTTTCCGAATGTACAGAGTCAGTGATCACTGACTCTGTCCATTCATATAACTGAAACATTGTAACCTGTGTTTACAATGTTTCAGTTTATGAATGAAGAGAAGCCGCTGCCTTCTCTCCTTTCATTTTCAGCGCAGCTGAGGCTGCTGAGAAAGGGACTGGGGAATCCCTAATCCCTTTCTCTGTCTCAGAGGGGAGATGTCAGAGGTCTGTTAAGACCAAAGCCCCCCAACAGGGCTGATAAAAAAAAAAAAAAAGAATTGCACTAAATAATAAAAAAATGAATTGTAAAAAAAAAAAAAAAAAAAAAAAAACACTGACACTGTCCATTCCCCCCACCCCCCTTAAAAAAATAAAGCATTGTAAAAAAAAAAAAATAATACCACTGTCACATGAGATTTAAAAAAAGTATCGGTAATCGGTATCGGCGAGTACTTGATAAAAAGTATCGGTACTTGTACTTAAAAAAATGGTATAGGGACAACCCTACCTCCAAGCCCAGTTCGCCCCATAAGACTGGTGCTACACTAACAGTGTAGCGCAAGCCGGCGGGGACTCTTTCCGTGCCGCCCCCCCTGCAAAGTGCTGCCCTAGGCCCGGGCCTTGTTGGCCTAGGCCAGGATACAGCATTGCATTTAATGAAGGTACAACATGCTTAGAAGCCTAGGCAGTACAACGCACGTCCACCCAGACAGCCGTCCAGGTGGCATAGACCCCTGATCACCTGACTCCACCCAAATATATAGGTTCTCCCATCAGGCCAAGGGATTTAAGAAAACCCCTGCCCATTGGCTGGGATACCCCATATACCCATAATCTGACCTTGCATTACCCTTCTTGTATCTAATGCCACCGGGTACCCGGCCACCTAGCAGCAAAAGAGAGAAGTGCAGCAATTACAGAGTGAAATCAATTGATCCTCAACAATTGGCCAAGGCTACACCTGGTAGGTGAATTTAGGAGCAACCCCGCCTAAACACCAGGGTGCTACACTTAGATGTGCCTCTTTTAATCATCAACCATGTGAGTTACTAAATGTTGTACCTTCATTAAATGTAACCATATTGCTACACTTAGAGGTGCCTCGGTTTTTTTTTTATACTCTGTTGTGACATGACGCTACTTGTAAATCAACTTTTGCTTGTCTTGCAAAACGCTCTCAACCAAAGTGCTCTGAAACCAAGGTTTTACTGTACTTGTATGTTCACAAGCAGTTAAATATGTTTATGTCCTATTTTACTGTTCTGGCTGGCTAGCAATTTTTATGCTAAAGTAAGCAGCATAATCTAGCTGTATGGTATATCTTTCAACTTTTAGGTCACTGTGAGAAAAATATATTCTTGTAGTGATGCATGTGACCTTGAGTACATGGCTTACTTCAGCAATCAGACAAAGAAAATTCACTAATAAATGAAATTCTATAAGCCTTATAGTAGTTCATTTACAAGTTTAAACCAAAATGATTTACTAAAGGCAATCCACTTTGCACTACAAGTGCACTTGGAAGTGCAGTCGCGGTAGATTTGAAGGGGACATGCAAGGAAAATAAGAAAAACAGCATTTTAGCTTGCACATAATTTGATGATAAAATCGGCAGCACTTCCCCTCATTTCAGAAAAATTAGAAAATAAAGAAACTGTTTGCCATTGCATGCCTTTTATCTCGTTCGAACAATGATAATTGCACCCAATATGTAATATACTACCTTTTGTGAAAAGGACCATTAATTGTCTAGTGCAATTTGTCACTTCCATTTAATTATGGCCCAATTAACTCCGTAATTTACAGAAGCAATGAATATTTGACCATTAAAAGAGATGCAACATAGAGAAAGACATACAAAAGCTCATACAGGCCACATAAGTCATCCAAATAAGTTGGATGATAAAGATACCATAATAAATGCAGTACATTTTCCCAATTATTTACCACAAAAAAAAAGCTCAAAAACTTTTTCTTTTAACTGAATAAAAAATATTTGATGCTGGAGAACAGTTGACTATTTTTACATTGAGAAACATTATATTATATTCCATATTAGAGGGTCATTCTAAAAAAAGCTGAAAACAAGACCTTGAAAAGAAGAGTGAGATTGATTTACTGTTCATGGTAGCCAATCATCTTCTAACTTCAGCTTTTTCAATTGAGCTTTAACAAAAACTGGAAGCAGATTGGTTTATATGCAGAGCTGCACCAGATTTTGTAGTTTTAGTAAATCAACCCCAGTGACGGTCTTCACATTAGCGTTTATGTCCAGGCATTATTGTGGTGCTCCAGGCCACCCAACTACTAAAAATTCCTTTCAATCAAGCCCCATACACACTATCAGTTTTCCTGATGGTTTTCTCTTCAGGTTTACCAAAACCATCTAATATGAGATCAAACCTTAAGCGTTTCAATTTGAATGCAATCAGGCAGGTCCTTGTACTACATGGTTTTGGTAAACCTGAAGAGAAAACCAGCAGGAAAACTGATAGTGTGTATGGGGCTTAAGAGTTAGGCATTCCGGAAACACAAGCCCCAAAGTGTGCAAGCCAAACATTACACAGTTAGGTTTTCCCCGTACTTGGAGGAACATGCGGGAGCTTCCAGAGACTGCAATGGATTGCATTAAAGAAAACTTTTGTTTTTCTATTATTTTGGTTAAAAAAATGGAATACAAAACTGGTACTCCCGGGTTACCCCATATGACCTAAATGAAGAAGATCACGTAGCTTTCACGCTACCATGAGCCTTCGAGTGTTTCAGGTCATATAAACATATAAAACATAAAATGCTATAAGCATTTACTGGAATTACATACTCATCATTAAATATGCAACCACTGGGTTTTTCAAAAACTACAAAAAAATATATAAATTCCACCCTTTAAGGGGCACTGCAAGAAAGGGAGGAGGCTAGTGTTCTTCATAATTACCCAATTTAAAGAAGTTACTGCACCCTTTTCAACCA
Organism: Rana temporaria; assembly: GCF_905171775.1. Taxonomy (NCBI): domain Eukaryota; kingdom Metazoa; phylum Chordata; class Amphibia; order Anura; family Ranidae; genus Rana; species Rana temporaria. The sequence continues at coordinate 18,959,259 of NC_053501.1, forward strand.
GGGTGCCTTGAGGTTTCTTTGGGGGTGCCTTGGAAAATTTTGCCCAAAATTTTTATACAAGCCAGCCTGTGGATGAAGGCTGCCATTTTAGTTACACAAAACACAGGCTTTTATTTTGCAACATTACAACCTTCTAGTTGCTAGCATCCCAACAACCAATGGCATCCTCAGTTGATAAGGAGGATGTCGGTCACCTGCATAGCATCTATATTTGACCCTCCCCGGCCCCTCTCCATCAGCCTTGGGGTCACAATAACCAAGTGATGGAGAAAAACTGAGGGAGAAGAGAAACATTGGAATATTAGTCCGTACCAGTTTGCAAAAGTGCATTTCCTTTGGAAGAATAAAGAAGTCCAAGGATAGTGTCCTAATTGGACTTGTGGATGTTGCTGCATTATATAAAACTATTAGAATAAATATTTCATTTTAGAATGGGGTGCCTCGAGACTGTCCACAATTTTTAAAGGGTGCCTCGAAACTGTCCATAATTTTTAAAGGGTGCCGCGACTTAAAAAATGTTGAGAAACACCAAGTTACTGTAATGGTTCATCTTTGGCTTGTACCTACAAAAGAGAAACGTGTGCGAAGATCTGCAACAACATTTGTTGTAACCCTTGCAAAAGATACAGAATGACGAAAATAAAAAAAATGTCCTCAAAAAGTAGAGTTTCACTTTAAATGTCATGTCATTTCCAGTCTCACAGATCGTTTTGCCAAAATGTTGATTGCAGCCTGCCTCATTTTGAAAACACATGAAAAAAAAAAAATGTATGATGACTCCATTTCAAATCCAGTGATTATTTATAATGAAAGTTACCAGATGCTTCTAGGTCATTAAAAACAGCTGAGATGTGATGATTGTGCATTTACATTCTCCTTAATGAACTGTGCTGCAATGGTAGTTTTAGGTAGAAATGTGTTGAGCTCTTTGAATATTGCTCAGGGATATGTACAAGAGCAAGTTTAGCACATTCACAGATGAAATGCTTCCTCCCCTTAACACATTTTGTACATATTGCAGATGCATTGGAACACTTTGCGTGCAATCAGCAAATCCCCAGACCAGCTTTTTCCTCGCCAAAAGCATTCGTAAAGTTCTAATAAGCCAGAAAACTGGATGGACCCTTGCATTTTCTTTATTTTTTCTTTATTTTTTGATAGACATATATACACATACACACACACACACACATATATATCTCGATCTATATCTATCTATCTATACACACACACACACACACACACACACGAGTCCAAGGGTTCCTGAACTAAAAACAATTTATTTAGGTACATTGATATACAAATAAATTGCATATTGTTCCAGTTCAGCAGTTGTGGGCTGTAAAGCTTGTGCCCTTTTTCAGGTTTGAACAAACATGAGTAGATTAACTGGAGGAATATGTTGTAATATTAAAATAGATATGTAGGTATTGTAAAATATTGTGGTATATGAAAGGCACAGTATTATATAGGTTTACATACAGGCATTCAAGGTTACACATCAAAGGGGTTAGTGGTCAAACGACACGTATCAAAAGGACTCTTTGATGTGTTAATCTTATCTAAAACGACCTAGGTGTGTGGCCTGGTACTTCCTTACATAAGGAAGTGTTTATTGATGTTAATTAGATTTGTGGGATGTTCATTCAATGGGAACATTTGGTTGACCCCCCCCCCTTCCTGTGTGAGTCCAATATTTGAAGGACTCAAGCTGGCATTCAAGGAGTCTTGTCTTGTCACCCTATGATGAACATTGCACAGGTCTAGGAGAAGATGGGATTCTGAATTATACTCTGTTGGATTCTTGTATCGTCTGTGGACTTTGTATGTTATTGGAAGATCCATTAAATGCGTTCTCTGGAGAACCTGGTGTGAGTTGCTGCGGAACAACAAATTTATGGTCATTATACTAAACATCTAAGATATTAATTATCTGACCGGAATACTGGATACTATACATGATCACTACATTTATTGGAGGAAGAAATTAGATCACTACAGAATGGTTATCTGAATAGGGGCCATTGGTCATTTACGACTCATAACATATAAAGGAAGGTAAAAAGCTATACTGATCCTTGTGAGAATGTGCATAGGACATGAATTGCAGTGCACCACCACACACGGTAATGCACTACCATACATTGTGTTGTGTCACATTAGCAAACACGGCGTGTGTTCATTCCTTTGGATATCATATACTCACTTACACATGTGCAATAAAAGGAGAAGTCCAGCCTGAGCTTTTTAGGCTGGGCTTCTCCTAAGGGTCACAGGAGTGCAATTTGTTTGGTACTCCTGTGCCCCTTTTTTTAGTGGAGATAGGTCTGAAGTCCGGTCTCCGCTGACGTCACTGCCATCAGTCGAGGCAGCGCATCATCCCGACTTCCAAAGTCTGGATCTGCCAGCTTCTCAGTGAGCCGCTGATACGGCCACTCCCCATCCCTCCACAGCTCAGCGCTCCAATGAGCGTGGAGGAGCAGAGCAGGAGAGATGCTGACTGACAGTCAACAGCTCTCGGGGAGGAGTGAGAACGGAGCCATCGGCAGTGTTCAATGGCTCGGTTCTCAGCGTAGAGGCAGCGGGTGACAGATGCAGCATCGGTCTGATGCTGCATCCACCTAGGTAAGTATAAATAGAAAAAAAATATATAAAAAAAACATACTTCTCTTCTAAGAGACTGCATATAATGTAAATTTTGCAATACTGGCTTCAATTATTTCAGTTATCAAACTTCAAATAATAAATTTCAAGAGTCTGGCAACCCCATTTCCTCCTGACTCCTATACGCTCCAAACCAGGGGTCTTCAAACTACGGCCCTCCAGTTGTTCAGGAACTACAATTCCCATCATGCCTAGTCATGTCTGTGAATGTCAGAGTTGTACATGGGATGTGTAGTTCGGCAAAAGCTGGAAGGCCGTAGTTTGAAGATCCCTGCTCTACACTGTATGGCATGTTACGAAATTATTGGGATTAGTAACCAAGGGAATACTGCCATCTATATAAGCTTAGAGTTCCACGGTAATAATAAAAATATATATGTGGTCGTTTAGCCATTATGAATCTTCCCTGTAAGGATGTATTGATTCTCTTAACATAGCTGTTTGCTAAGACCATAAACTCAGAACAAGATACATGCACAAGACATAATTCTCAGCTCACAGACCTATGGTGTAAATGCCGTAATTTTCACAGGGAAAGACCACGTAAAACTAGCTGTATAAAATGTGAGGCTAAATAAAAATGTCATACAGTCCAGTGTTTCAACAAGCAAGGGCATCAAGTTTTATTTATTAAGAACAATATCTAATTTTGTAAATAAGGACATGTACACACACACATACACAATACCCAGTGTTCTGAATACTTGGACAATGGTGCATGCTGTGTAGACCCAAGACCAATTCTAGGACAGGCCAGCAAGACATTTCTTGGTTTATCACCTTATATTTTGCTTCTTTTAAATGAAATCAAAAAAGGAGGCTTCTACGTTTAATTTTATGTCCTATGCACTTATTTTAGTGGCTTTTGGCCTGTGTGGAGAATGTTATTGAAACGATTTGCATCAAATTTGGTTGTCTACAGGACACCTTTCTGAGCAGATGGAGAAATAATTTCCCCAAGTACAGAACTTCATTAATAAATGGCTGCTGGATCTGCCTTTTCCAGATTATATGTAAACCTTGTCTTGGCTTTGAACACAAACCCTTCTTTAGCAGTTTAGTGACCAATTTGTGTACTAGAAGTGATCCAGGTCATTCCATTGTTTTCCATATATAGTGAAATTACATTGCTTTTTAATATAAAGGAGTGGCCAATACCCAATTGTTTTTTTAATATGCAGACTTCACTATACATCCTTTATTTCAGTACAATAAAGGCAAAACTTTATTTTAGTAATGGATAGAGTGGAGACGGATTAAAACACTTATTAGGTTTTTATTACTGTCTGTCTGGGTTAACCCTGTCGATTTGATTTATTATTGAAAGTAAAAAGTAAAATAAAATCCTGCAGACTCAATGTCCACTGGCGACCCATGGTCACTGGTACACAGAGGCAGAACAGGGATCTGCCTATGTAAATAAGGCGGATCCCCGTTCTGACAGGGGACATCTCAGAGATCTGCCTGTTCCCAGTGATCGGAAACAGCGATTTTTGTCATGTCCCTGGCAGCCCATCTCCCCTACACTTAGGACACATCCAGGGAACACAGCTAACCCCTTGATTGCCCTCTGTTAACCCATTCCTTGCCAGTGTCATTTATACATTAATCAGTGCATTTTTATAGCACTGATCAATGTAATAATGTCACTGGTTCCCAAAAATGTGTCACAGGTTTGTTCGCTGCAATGTCAAACCCACATCCAATTTGCACATGTGTGAACCCAGCCTCACACACAATGCAGGTTTAATAGTCCTGTATTGTAGGTGCTAATGCTAAGGGACTGCCCACAGGCCACAGCTTTGGAAAGGGGAGGACAGTGTAGAGCCTGCTGGAATGGAAAAACCGGGTAAGTAATACTGCATATTACTTGGGCAAGTTTTCTCGATTCTTCAGCCAAGACCAGCACATCCTGGATAGACTTATAGTAATGGTTTTAACCATTACCATGGTATTCAACTTTTTTTTTAAAAAGTTAACCATTTGTATATAAAGATTTGTTTATTGTTTAAGCCTATTTGGCATGTGTATTTATTAGACCCTGGAAGGCACATGTAAAGTCCCACCCCATTTTTGTTCTCATTCGGTAATCACTTTCCAATTTAGACAATTCTATAGGAACATCCCCAGTCAGAAGAACCAAAAAATACAAAACAAAGTAATCAGATATAACAAACTTTCAGTTCCCGCAAACACAATACAATGATGTGGCTGCATTCTTTAAATCTCCAATAGTGTGTTTATAGAAACAGATTTTTTGGCAGTGCTTTATCATTAAAGGAGAATGGCATGATCGTGTAACTTTTCTATAAGTGCGTACAGCTGCTGATTCAACAAGAAAAGCTCTGGGACAAAAACAAGTAAAGCTACTGTTTGAAGGAAGTAATTAGAAAAACAGATGGGATCTTCCATGCAGCTTAGCTTGCAGAGGCAGCATGTGAATGCATTGCTGATCAGTGTTCAGTGTATAAGAGTCTACAATAACGTTCCACTGCTCTATGGGGCAAAAAAAAAAAACAATGAATATATACATAAGTCGTTCAAATGTCACATTTATAGTAACTCTTCTTTTTCATTGCAGGTAAATAATAGATTCCATGCAGGAGAAATATGCTCTCATTGAGTTGTTGATGAAAGAAAGATGCAGGCAGCCCAACATCCACAGAAGGCTACAAAGGGGCAGATCCACAAAGCGAGTACGCCGGCGTATCTACTGGTACGCCGGCGTATCTACTGATACGCCGGCGTACTTTCAAATTTCCTGCGTCGTATCTTTGTTTTGAATCCTCAAAACAAGATACGACGGAATCTGGGTTAGATCCGACAGGCGTACGGCTTCGTACGCCTTCAGATCTAAGATGCAATTCTTCGGCGTCTGCTGGGTGGCGTTCCTGTCGTTTTCCGCGTCGAGTATGCAAATTAGCTATTTCCGATGATCCACGAACGTACGAGCGGCCGCCGCATTCTTTTACGTCGTCTCTAGTCGACTTTTCCCGGCGTATAGTTAAAGCTGCTGTTTTGTGGCGTATAGTTAGACTTGCTATGTTAAGTATGGCCGTCGTTCCCGCGTTTAAATATAATTTTCTATAATTTTTTAAATATAATATTCTGTAGCCTTCTGGGGATGTCGGCCAGCTTGCACCCCTCCTTTGTCAAGAACTCAATGATGACATGTTGCTCCTGCATGGAATCCATTTTTTTACCTGCAATAAAAAGGAAGAAGATGAAAATTTACTATAGAGGAACTTGCGAAATTTGAACAACCTATGAAAGTTAATAAAGTTATGCCTACTTTTTCATTACTTTGGATACAGCCCTCGTACATATAAAAATTCAAATCAAAGCATCATTTTTAAGAGAACTTTAAAGTGGAATTGCCTAACCATGCCGATCTAAACTCTATTTACACATGCCCACTTTTTAGGCTGAAACACTCTCGACTCCAGTGTTCCAAATAACCTGTGGTTACTACCCAATTGCAGGAAGGTATGCCCATATACACAGCCAAGCCCTGCATTTTAAAGCAATTTGTGACGCTTCTACACCCGGAAGGCCCTGGCGAACTTAAACAAAACACAGCTAATGCCGCGTACACACAATTGGAAATTCCAACAAGAAAACCGTGGATTTTTTTCAGACGGAATATTGGTTTAAACTTGTGTTGCATGCACACGCTCAAACAAAATTCCCGACTGTCAAGAATGCGGTGACATACAACACTACGACGAGCGGAGAAAAATGAAGTTCACTGCTTCCGAGCATGCGTCAACTTGATTCCAAACGTGTGTTTTTTGGCGCGTCGGAATTGCATACAGACGATCGGAATTTCCGACAAGAACTTTTCCCATCTGAAAATTTGAGAACCAGATCTCAAATTTTTGCGGTCAGAAATTCGACAGAAAAAAGTCCGATGGGGCCTACACTCGGTCGGAATTTCTGACCAAAAGCTCATATCAAACTTTTCCAATCACGTGTACGTGGCATAATAGTTTTTCTTACACACATTATTGTACACCCGAGGTCCCTCCCCGCTGAGTAGCCGCCTGAATCATTTATACTTATTGTGCCGGATTCAGATACCTGAGCGTATCTGTCCGGCCCACGATATGTTACGCCGCTCTAACTTTGGGTGTAACGTATGTGTTGCGGCGTAAGGCCGCGTAATTCAAATGGGGATGTAGGGGGCGTGTTTTACTTAAATATGTGTTGACCCCGCGTTTTTTAAGTTTTATTTGAACGGCGCATGCGCTGTTCGTAAAATATCCAAGTGTGCATTGCTCTAAATGACGTCGCAAGGACGTCATTGGTTTAGATGTGAACGTAAATTACGTCCAGCCTTATTCGCGAACGACTTATGCAAATGACGTAAAAAATTCAAAACTCGGCGCGGGAACGACGGCCATACTTAACATTAGCTACCCCTCATATAGCAGGGGTAACTCTACGCCAGAAAAAGCCGAACGCAAACGACGTAAAAAAAAAAGCGCCGGGCGGTCGTTCGTTTCTGAATCAGCGTAAATCCTCATTTGCATATTCCTCGCGTAAAAAATACGGAAGCGCCACCTAGCAGCCAGCCTGGAATTGCAGCCTAAGATCCGACGGTGTAAGACACTTACACCTGTCGGATCTTAGGGATATCTATGCGTAACTGATTCTCTGAATGAGTCGCATAGATACGACCGGCGGAACTCAGAGATACGATGGCGTATCAGGAGATACGCCGTCGTATCTCTTTCTGAATCCGGGCCATTGTTTTTACACTTATTGTTTTGACTTACATTCACGGATAGGTATACTCTTTTTTGGGCTCGGTTTTCCTCTCATCTCGTAAAACTGTTTCATAGGCTTAATACAACGTGTTAACGAATTTCTCTACATGAACTTGCTAGCTTAAGTCAAAGTTCTAAGAAGCCTAATGTTGCATATTGATTCTGTAGCTATGTACAGTATGTTACCTTACTGTATGTCGTTCACTCTTCTACAACCTGTAACGCTCATAATACTCAACATTTTTTAAAGGTTAGCCAAAAAACTCAGATGGATCCTGCCTTTCTCAGTCTCCTTGGACACATACCAGTTCTGGGCCAGGAACAATATTGCTATGAAAGACAAACAGCTATGCTCTATTCTTCCAAAACTAGCAAGCAGCCCACAATTCAGAGTACTGTAGGTTTATTTTTGCTCTCACATTCAACTACAAAAATGTTAAATCTTAGAAGCGGTTTGAAAAAAAGGAGTGTATAATGTTTTTGTGCATTATGCCTACAAGGCAGAGATCAAATTTAATGAGAAAAATAACTATTAATGCAGGAGATCCTGCAACCTATTGAAAATATGTTGTTTTACTATATACGGAATATTCTATGTTGGGCATCATATTTATGTGGCTATGGGTTATGATTGACTATGCTCCTTGTAAATCTATGCAGGTTTACACTTCTGCAGCTGACAGTGCATTCCTTATGACAGGGGTGTCCAAACTTTTTTCAAAGAGGGCCAGATTTGATTAAGTGAACATGCGTGAGGGCCGACTATTTTGCCTGATATTCTTTGAACCATTAAAATTCTGTCTAAGTGTGTTCATCAGAGCACTAAGAGGCCTCGTACACACGACAGAGATTCTCGGCAGAATTCGCCGAGAAACTCGGTCAAAACCCGGATTCTGCCGAGAATCTCTGTCGTCTGTACAGTTTTGGCTCGATGGAGCCGCCGAGGAGCTCGACGAGAAAATAGAGAACATGTTCTCTATTTTCTCGTTGGCCGCGTTGTTCTATAGGAGAAGGCGGCCCGCCGAGCTCCTCGGCGGCTTCATCCCAAAACGAGACGAGGAACTCGACGTGCCAAGCACGTCGAGTTCCTCTGTCGTGTGTACGGGGCCATACACAGCCCAACAAGAATTCTCTTGCCTTTGTGGCTGTGTGTGGTGAAGAGATGAGCTTGGGCGTGTTATTTGGATATACTGTATATATTTTATTTGTGGCCCCAACAAATCCCAGAGCGCTGCTTAGGACTAAGGATGAGCTTGGGCGTGTTATTTGGATATACTGTATTTATCGGCGTATAACACGCACAGGCTTACCATTGCCATGAATGCAGCCTCCCCATTGCCATGAATGCAGCCTTACCATTGCCATGAATGCAGCCTTACTATTGCCATGAATGCAGCCTTACCATTGCAACCAATGCAGCCTCACATGTGCCATAAATGCAGCCTCACATGTGCCATAAATGCAGCCTTACCATTGCAATCAGTGCAGCCTAAACGATGCCCATCTGCAGCCTCGGAGGGCAGAGGGAGGGGACGGGACGAGTGCCGACAGATTACTAACAGGAGAATGTTTTGTTTACCCTGTGGCCTCTTTAATACAAAGTCCAGCCTCCTATGATAGACAGAACAGTCGTCCAATGGCATCCCAGGAGACGGGACTTCCAATAGAGACGCTGCTGAGTAAACAGGAGATTCTCTTCATGTAATCTGACAGCGCTCGTCCTGCCCCCTCCCTGTCCCCTCCAAGGCAGCGCCAATAAATACAGTATATATCTTTTGTGGCCCTGGGGGCCACAAACAATATATATATCCAAATCCCCAGGGGGCCATATTAAATCAACAGGGGGGCCACATTTGGCCCCCGGGCCTGACTTTTGACATGCCTGCCTTATGAGGTCTATCACATAGGACAGTGGGGTGATGTCCATACTAACCAGATTCCACTCTAAAATGAAGAGCACAATAAAGGGCAGCAGCTCTATTTTTTTTTTATCCAATTATAACTGACCTATACTATACTTTATACAATAGATATACTGTACAGTACACAAAATATTTGATACTTAAAATGATACTTTATAGTTTTAGTCCCTTAAAACTTAAACATGTCTTTTTTTTCTGAGAGACCTTTTAAAATATGTCTTTAAATAAAATATAGTTCTCTACATGCAATTAGATTTTGCTTGTGCATTTCTGAAAAAGGCATTTTTTTACATCTGTTGTTTGGCTTTAAATTAAAGAAAATCCTGCAAGGTTATTTGATTGAATTAGATGAAACTGTAATATGAATGCAATGTTTCAAGATAACAAATACCTGCAGGTACATAATCGAAATTCTACATGCAGTACGTAAATATTTAATTTAATTGACAGATATTTTACCAGTTTATTTTGAAATCTCTCGGGACAAATAGAAGGCATTTGATTTGCATAAGTCACATTCCAGACACGCACAAACCTAGTTCAAGGCCTACAAATCCTTCACCTGTCTGGAATCCATTGTGACTGTAAATTCAAAAAACAAAAACAAAACATCATTACTAGGCTATGGTTTCCGTAATAGTGGCTCGGAAAAAGGCCTGACAGGGGGGTGAGGGGGCACGATGCGCGCCACATTACTATTCTCTTTGGAGTGCCCAAAGGTGTGCCAGGTCTGTTACAATCCTATAGTGTACATTAAAAAAAAAAAAGAAAAATAGCTGTACGACACTAAAGTGCTCGGTTTTGGCTTGAAGAAAAAGTGGCAACCCTATCTCCATCCCTGTTCCCCTTACTACTATCTCGATCTTGGCCCCTTGTACCTCCCTATCCAATTGGTATAGGAAATGCATTACTTAAAATAAAAAAAAATGCATTGCTACTCTTTCTAACCTTTATCTGGAATGAAAACAAACCGTTTAACCAAATACGGCAAGAATATCAGCTTACTCTTACAGATCGGTCTACATATCTCCAACTCTCTCACCTCCTTCAGTCTGTCAATACTAAATACATACAAAATAGTAGCTGGAAGTAATATACCACACACACACTTATCTAGGGGTATTATCATGTTTTATAATAATAAACTTGCCTTCCAAAGAATGGCACCCTTTCTTAAGTGCGAGTTGAAGTTGGGTTTTTTTTTTTTTTTTTGGTATGTCCTATACAGCTTTGCAATGGCAAAAGTCACTCACAGCAATCTATAAAGTGACCAGCTGTAATAACCACTGGGAATTATCCCCATAAAAACTAATTATAGTGGCATCACACTCCTTATCGCTTGTCAAAGTTTTCAAACACTCACTCCCTGTTTTGTTGGAGAGGTTGCTGTTCTGTGGGCCATTTAAAACATATTTTATGGTGATGCAAACACTTCACCAGCTTTTGGAGTAAAAGGGGTAGATCCACAAACAAAGTACGCCGGCGTATCTATTGATACGCTGGCGTAATTTCAAAATTCCCGCGTCGTATCTTTGTTTTGAATCCTCAAAACAAGATACTGTACAACGGCATCTGGGTTAGATCCGACAGGCGTACGTCTTCGTATGCCTTCGGATCTTAGATGCAATTTTTCGACATCCGCTAGGTGGCGCTCCCGTCGTAATCCGCGTCGAGTATGCAAATGAGCTATTTCCGACGATCCACGAACATACGAGCGTCCGGCGTATAGTTAAAGCTGCTATCTGGTGGCGTACTCAATGTTAAGTATGGCCGTCGTTCCCGCGTATAATTTTGAAAAATTTACGTTGTTTGCGCAAGTCGTCCGTGAATGGGGCTGGACGCCATTTACGTTCACATCGAAAACAATGACGTCCTTGCGATGTCATTTGGAGCAATGCACCCTGGGAGTTTTGACGGACGGGGCATGCGCAGTTCGTTCGGCACGGGGACGCGCTTCATTTAAATGAAACACGCCCCCTACCCACCCAATTTGAATTCCGCGCCCTAACGCCGCGAGAGATACACTACGCCGCCATAACTTATGGCACAAATTCGTTGAGGATTCAAACCAAGTCAAAGTAAGTTACAACGGCGTAGCGTATCAGACATCTGCGCCGGGCGCAGCGTATGTATGTGGATCTGCCCCAAAATGTTTCAAATGATATCAGAGTTATCAGGAATTCTCTCCGCAGAGTTTAGCTATTCTGCACTTAGGCATTGACGTATTCCAACTAAATTGTGACGATATAGTGACACACAATCTCTTGGCAGCACGACTTCTTATAGCTAGACATTGGAAGATGAACTTGGCCCCCAATCACACAGATGTTCTTGAGTTTGTCAAACTTCACTACACCTACGAGCATCTTCTGGCAGGTAAACAAAGTACTTTAATCTGTATTTGACCAACACTGGTAAATGAGGATGGTCTGGCTTAATACATTATTTAATAAAGTACTCACTGAAAGTGTAGGATGATATTGGCAAATATATGGCATTTGGGAATTGGCTGGTTGTACTAGTTGATCCACTGTTTAGTCTGTTTCTACCATCCTGTTCAAGACTTCCTAGGCCCTGTGTGGCAATACTTTCATACTGTTTGTACAAAATTCTTATGAAAACCAATAAAAAAAATGAATATGATTTTTTTTTAAACAATTAATAAAAGCATATGTAAACCCAAAAGACAACGATTTTATATATTGTAGCTCACCAATCCTTTGATGTGGTGTCTGAATTTGTTTTTTTTTTTGGCATTTTTCCCATTTAGTTTTACTTGATGATCTGGTCAGTAACACACTTCCGGTCTTAGTATGTCTCCACTCTACTAAAGAAGCAATGGAGCCAACGTTGGACAGCTGCATTATCAGCATAAATTAGCATAAATTTACTGAATGTGCATTTTAAAGCTTTTGGAAGTGAAGGAGGTCTACATCTTTGCAACACCGACTCCTACTTTGCATGTTGTCCTTAATTCCTTGACACGTACATTAAAGAAGTGACTTCAACAATAACTTTTTTTGAAAAGTAGGGGCACCACAATATGGCCTGAAAATCAATGTATCCACTGGGACAACAATACTTTGGTATGTTTAAATTAGCTACACATCATTCTGACGTCAGCATGCTCATCAGGAATGCCAACAGTTCAAAATCAACGTGATTCTCCGTCATGAAAACTTACAATCATACAGCTAAAACAAGATGCGAGCATCCTGCTGTCAAGTTCTTTCAGTGTAATAAAGTATTAATTGGCAAAATAGATACAGTCAGCAGTTCTGTACCAAATGGATCATAGTCACTCATCGTGGCTCAGATTTACAGCATTGTAGCACAGCAGTACATCAACTGTCCAGGGACAAAACTGTCTGAATTTGCAAAGATATCACATATATTTCTTTGTGACTGTAAATCAGTCTTATGTTCCCAATAGTTAGAAACTAGCAAATTTTTACTACCGATTGGCATACACCAATTCAAGCTTCCGTGTAATTAAAAATAGGCCATTATGGAAAAAAGGACTTCAAACATAAAAAGTTGACGTGTGGTGGTCTTATGAGCAGACATGATGATGCCTACACAGCTACTACCTAAATAATGTCAGCTATACTACTGCCTATTTCCTGGCCTGTTTTGAACTATGATCCTATACTCAGGAGGAAATGTGTAATTTATAACATTACCCACCACCACCTTTTATTGTCTGACCACACAACGATCACAAATCACGGTTGTCAGACAGTTCTATACATTTTAGAAGACATAAATAAGTGTACTCTATATGTGATGAAATATGTCCATTGTAATATTTTTCCCTGTAGACTTGCATCAGAAAGACATAAAAAAAATACTGAAACAATATTAAAGCACGCTTCCTCTACGTTACAAGATAAATACAGCGCCAGACTTTACTCCTTTGACTTTCATTTCAGCTTTTCAGAACGCCATGGTAGCATGCATATATGAAGGAGGTACGGGTGGTCAGTGCCAGGTTTAGCCACTTAAATGAACTGATGTGTGGGAGTGTCCTTGTACTGAAAAGTGAAAAACTAAAAATGACCAAAGCCACCAAATCCATGAACCACTTGAACTCCAGAAGATTTACACCCCCTTCATGACCAGGCCATTTTTTGCGATATGACACTGCAGTAATTTGACTGACAATTGCATAGTCATGTGACATTGTACCCAAATTAAATGTATGTCCTTTTTCCCCCACAAATAGAGCTTTATTTTGGTGGTATTTGATCACCTCTGTGGTTTCTATTTTTTGTGCTATAAAACAAAAAATAGACCGACAATTCTGAAAAAAAAAATGTTTTACTATCTGCTATAAAACATTCCCAATAATAATAATAATAATAATAATAATAAAAAAATATCAAAATGTTTTCATTAATGTAGGCCAATGTGTATTGTACTACATACTGTTCATCCATGCTTAACAATTACCATTACATTAATGCCCTGTACACACGATCGGTTCGTCTGATGAAAAAACGGCATAGCCGCCGACTATCACTCGGCCCCGCCCCCCGGCGTGCTGCGTCATCCGCTGTGATTGACAGCAGCACCAGCCAATGGCTGCGCTGCTATCAATCCGTCCAGCTTAGCCAATCAACGGCCAGGCTGGGAACCCCCCTCTTCTGCGAGTGCCCTCTCAGGCAGTCTGGCACCGCGCTCCTCACAGGCAGCAGAGCGGGCTGGCTGGTGGGCGTATGCCACCCCCCTAAAAGTGCCGCCTGGTACCCATGGTACCACCCGGTCCCATCATAGGGCTGCCCCTGCCCATCTCGATCCAGAGATGTTTTATAAGAAGCTTGGCTTTCCCTCCTTATTGGCTAAGACAGCAGTGAAGTGCCATTGGCTCCCACTGCTGGCAAAGTCACACCAGCAATTATTTTCATCTGTATTGGTGACGTTTTTTTGCTGATTCCAGGTCTCAAATGTGCGGGGACCCAGGGGGAGGCTGGGAGGGTTGGGAGAAAAGGTGTTTCCTTTTTTGTCAGTGTTTTTTCTATGTACATACTAAAAGCTTTATTTCAATAGATAAAAAAAATAAAAACAAGTGTGACATGTTTGTTCTTTAAAAAAAGAAAAGAAAAAAAAACCTTTACAATCACTTTAAGGCCTTACAATTAATAAAATGTCACGAAATTGATAAACAAAATCCTGCTATAAAATCCTTACAAAGCACAAACCGACATTAAAAAATAAAACTGAAAGGTTTAGAGTAGAGATGTGGAAGTCAGATCATGTCAAGTTGCCAAACAAAAATGGATGTATAGGAAATTAAATCCATGTTAATTTGTAAAAAATTTCCTGCGGGGCCTCAGTCTGTTCTGCAAATGTGATATTATTAGCATTCAGTTAGGATCGTTGGATTAAATACCATGCAATGTCTATTTTATTTTGATTAATGTGTGGGTCTTTCATTTGCCAAAGATAAGCTTGAAAAAAAAAAAAAACAGGAACAGAAAAAAAGAAAGATTTTAAATTTATGGCAGTTGATAAAAAAATTTACCAAAATTAAAGAGAAGCATCACAAAATGTTGACCCAAAGTGGACCTGTAACGAAATGTTAACAGTCAGTTGGATAAACAAAACAGAGCAGCTGGAATTCTAATTTTTGCCAGGGGCTTCAGGTTCTTTTCAGTCCAGGCATGTGAAGTTTAAAAGAGAGAATTTTAATTTAGTTTGGCTTATCCTATCTCTCTGCAAAGATCCCAAGTCAACACTGTCTTATATGACCAGAACTGATAGGAGTCTAGAACAAAATCTATTTATTTATTAGCAAGACTTAGCTTACAGCTTAAATTTGACTATTGGTCCACGATAAAATTCCACATACAAGGATTGCCACAAGGAGCTGTTGACCTCATGGTGTCAAATAGCTGGCCACAAGAGAGAAATATGAATTGATAATTCCCCTATTGCAATGATTACTATTCACTTACACAAAGTGTAAGTGACTTACAAACACACACACACACACACACACACATGGTGTAAAACAGCAATACAGATTGCTACGCACTGGCTCAACCAGCTCAGAAATTCACAGAGTGCCCCAATGTTATTTTAACACTAAAGTTTAATGTTGGTAATTAACTATAATACATGCATAGGACTTCCACCGCACTACCACAAATAAAGAGAGGGAGAGGATTTACTAAAGCCAATCAAGGTCTTCATTATAAAAACACAAGCCACTTTACACCAACACCCACCAACACTAACGGCAGAAAGGTTCCTTAATCCCCAGGACTACACTTTTCATCAAATGGTGCTTCTTCAAATGCTTCTTCTGCCATCAATGGACAGGATTTCCACCAGGCTTCTGGCTGATTACACAAGCATCAGAGCTTCTCCAGTCCAAGACAGATGTAGAACACTAGAACATGGGATAAACAGCTCTACTCAACAGCCGTGAAAATAAATCAACCACCAATCCTTATCTTTAGGCCTGATGTGGGTAACTCTGAACTTATTTCAAAGAAAGTCATCATATCTCATCAACTTCTTACTTCCTCAACAGCACACTATCTTTCCAAGCCCATATCAGTAATGTCACTGGGTCAACATATTTCCATCTATGTACGATTAATTGCCTCCGCCCATTTCTTATACACAACACAACAACACGGTCGTTCTCATTCACAATCTGGTCACTTCCCACACAGATTACTGCAATTGCCTTTTTTTTTTGGTCTCCCTTTCAACGTCCTCCATAAACTGCAATTAGTTCAAAACTTGCATCATCAGAAGAACCCCTTCATTTAATCACATCACTTCTCTCCTTCAACACATTCACTGGTTTCCTGTCAAATATCGTACCGATTTCAAGATTCTGTTACTTACCTTTAAGGTCATTCATAACCTTGCTTCTATGTACCTTAACTCCTGTACATTAACAGACCCTCCCGCACTCTTAGGTTGTCTTCTTCTATTCATCTCAATGTTTCATCTGCCCATCTGACCATTATGGAGAGCCTTTAGCTGCTCTACTCCCCGGTCTTTGGAACACCCTATCACCTGACATCCGCAACATTTATCTCCTACCCATCTTCAAATCACGTCTCAAAACAAATCTTTTTAAACTAGCATCCGCTGTCGGATTTCATTGATTTGTTTTAGCAATTTAATGGTTATGTAATGTATATTTATTTTATTTATTTATGTTTTTATTGTATTATTTATTTATGTTTATTTATTTATGTTTTTGCTGCTCTGTTGCCATATTTGTAACGGGACCTTGTGTGTTCTAAAAGACACCTATAAATACAATGTATTATTAATATAATCATTCTCTTTAGAAAAAATCTGATATTGGTAGGGTACGCGTGGTCATTAAGCCCTACATGACCCCAGAAGGGCGGGTGATTTGAATTCTGTTTTCTGGCAAACATATCTCTACCATGCTTGAAATGTTTAGGTCTTTGAGAGCACCCACTTTTTTGGCTTTTATTACAAAAGTGTTCAGACGTTATTACACTATTGGAGCCTCCTCCTTTATTATATATATATATATATATATATATATATATATATATATATATATATATATATATATATATATATATATATATATATATATATATATATACACACTCCACGGTGTCTGGCTTATCGAGATCCCCAGATAAGAATGGGATATCGTGGATGACCTTCTCTGACCGTCGGCGAGTCCCAGACACGAGGTGGACCATTTGACCCTGCAGAGGGCTATATCTGCAAACATTTGTGACCTCGCTAGAAATTCAAAGTTCACATTATCTGGTAAGAGTCCCTATTTACAGAGTGATTTTCACCGTTGCATATTTTTTCTTGGTGGTGGAACTTCTTGGATCACAAAATTAACCAAAACTTGTCACTAACTGGAACCTAAATTAAAACATTTTAAGGCAGTTTCAATATAAGATTAAAGAATCTAGATATAGGATTATAGAATCTAATTCAAAATAGAATTCAAAAAGGCAATTACTTTGTTTTTGTTTTCTTCTTTACAGCATCAACTGACTCAAAAAGTGTCCCTTTAAGCACTGATTTAACTTTTGGGAAAAGATAAAAGTCACATGGTACTAAAATCGGGCGAACATGGAGCATGTTCAAGCGTAGTAATGTGCTGGTCGGTCAAAAACTGCTTTACAGAAAGTGCTGTGTGTGCGGGCGCATTGTGCTGGTGAAGAATGAAAAAATGTTCCCACAGTCACAGGTGTTCTTTTTGCTTTGGTGTAAGAACTCTTGAGACCATCTTTGCACAAACTATTGTCATGTTAAGATCCTCGCGCAAAATTTTCCAATGCGGTGTCTTTGTCAATGTTCGCAAATTCAGCTATCATTTGAACACTGATTCGGCGGTCTTTTCGAACAAAAAGACAGATTTTTTTTTCGAAATGTTTTTCCGTTCTTGAAGTGCAAGGTCATCCAGGGCGTTCATCATCGTCAACATTCTCACAGCCCTCGTTGAATCTTTTGTACCACTCAAAACACAAGTGCACGAGACAGGCCGTCATTCCCATAAGCTGTAGTAAGCATTTGCAAACATTCTGTTGGTGTTTTGTGCAATTTTACAAAAAAATTCAAATGGACACGTTGTTCAACCTTAGCATTTTTTCAGCACACTACAGAAAAACACAAACTAAATGGTGACTCACAAATCAACTGAACTTCAGAGTGTTGCTGCTTGTCATGCAGGTTCAAAAATGTTCAAGGTCACCACGCATGCAGGTATATAACCAGTTCTGACTGCTTTGTTTACTAGGTGGGATCACAGTCTCGTTATTTAATGGACACACCTCGTTTATAGTGAATGCATATATAAAAATATAACTTTTCTCTTAGCCGATTTTATTATTTTCTAAAGTATTCATTTTATTTTTAGAGATGAGGAATGTATTTGTTAGCGGGAAATACAGTACAGATATTAAGGAACATTTTTGTGCAACAGTGCAAATGTTAAAAAAAAAATATGGTAATAACATATTTGCATGATAACCTGAAGCCTTATTTTCCAGCTAGTGCTATTACAATACTTGGCTGCACTTCCTGAGTGAGAACTTCATCCACTGTAAAATCCAATATAGAAGAAAAAAAAAAAAAAAAAGAGCAAAAAAGCTGTGATGTCACATAAAATGCCCATTTTTTTCTGCTGTAATGAGTTTCCTGTATCTGGCACAATTTTCCATTTGCTTGGTGATGACTTGTCTTTGGAAAGTCTCCAAATAAGCCTCAAGGTTGTCCTGAATTATGTTTTCAGACGTAGTTTTAATGGTGCTATCACCTTCTATACCAAGTTCAAATGTCAGTTTCTTTTTATTACAGTGAACAAAAAAATAAAAAAACGATGCTTTACAGGTTACAACTTAAATTCTTCCAAATCTTCATACCATAATTAGTTTTCTTATTACACTTGAAACCCAAGGGACAATTGAAAAAAAATACCTTGTGATAACATTCATAGTAATAACATGTGTATCTGAGCGGAGGAGATTTGTGATAACGCTTTTTAATATTTAGGTACTCCGATAACGACTCATACAAAAGAAAATCTATTTGGCAAAATACCAAAATAGAGAAGTGCCACGTGTATTTTTATTGGGAGAAATGGAGACATGGATCCTGACTGGGAGAAGGTATCCGGGGAAAGGTGAAAATATTTATACAGCCGTGCCCAAAAGTTTTGAGAATGACACAAATATTATATTTTCACAAAGTCTGCTGCTTCAGTGTTTTTAGATCCCTTTGTCAGATGTTTCTACGGTATACTGAAGTATAATTACAAGCATTTCATAAGTGTCAAAGGCTTTCATTGACAACTACATTAAGCTTATGCAAAGAGTCAATATTTAAAGTGTTGACCCTTTTTTTTTAAGGCCTCTGAAATTCGCCCTTTAATGCTGTTAATCAACTTCTGGGCCATATCTTGACCGATGGCAGCCTATTCTTGCCTAATCAATGCATGGAGTTGGTCAGGATTTGTGTTTTTTGTTTTCCCAGCTCTTGAGGATTGACCACAAGTTCTCAGTGGGATTGAGGTCTGGGGAGTTTCCTGGCCATTGACCTAAGATTTAGACGTTTTGTTCCCCAGGCCACTTTATCACTTTGGCCTTATGGCAAGGTGCTCCATCATGCTGGAAAAGGCATTGTTCCTCACCAAACTGTTCTTGGGTGGTTGGGAGAAGTTGCTCTCGGAGGATGTTTTTGTACCATACTTTACTCATGGTTGTGTTACTCAAAATTTTGAGTGCACCCACTCCCTTGGCCTAGAAGCAACTCCACACATAGGGACCATCACAGGGAACATTTCAAATAGACAACCCAGGATCCAGCTGTTGTCATTCAACTAGCTAGAAGGATTCAAGGAAATTTTAGGCTTCTGTATGTATGAAAAAAATAAAAACATCCATAAATCCGATATACTGCTATAATAGTGTGGCTATTATAATGAAGGAATAACGGTTACTGTTTCGCCGCGATTGGAGGGGATGCCTTCAGAGCAAAAAACACAACTGAAAAAAGAGATAGAGATGGGGCCAAGTGAGGACCCCTGAAAAGCCGTTGTGGAGCCACGGTACACTGAAATTAAATTATAAACTTTTATTGTTGTATCAAAAGGTGTGCTATAGTTCCATTAAATGCTTAATGTTACATACGTGGAATATATCATCGTCATATCCATCAATAAAAAAACATACATACAAAACAGTAAAAATAGACAATATGTGATTATGTAGACACAGGCAGGGTCAGGAAAGAAGTGCGTATGCAAAGGTTCCATGAGTTCCTAGAAGAGGACAAAGTCACCTGAAGGAGCAACCAAGAGGAGACGATTTTTCAGAATGGGAATGAAAACCCTTTATAAGAAAATCTCATAGCAAAGATGGTAATTACTGTGGTCTGCAGCAATATATGTTTTTACATTGGTGGGTTTAATAACGCTTTAGGGGATAATGGCCATTTAAATGTAAAAATTACATGTTTTTGTGCCTTAACAGAGAAGAAAGGAAATAGATGAAGGCCTTCAGAGCAAGGCCTGTTGTGGAAATTTAGGAAAACCAGCATTTCTGATACACCAACATGCATTTCTGCAAGTGACCAGCAGGGGTTAGTCAAGTCTAATCAAGAAACCAGGTTTAACTTATTTATGTTTCCTATTGAAAACTAAGTACAGGCATACCCCGCTTTAAGTACACTCACTTTACATACACTCGCGAGTAAGGACATACCCACGAGTGTATGTAAAGTGCCTTACAAGTACTGTACAGACATTTTGCAGCCACAGTAGAAGGAGCTGAAGCTCCGAGAGCATAGCCCGCCCTGTTCCAGTGTGCCCCTGACACCCCCACTACAGCCCCTGGGAGCTCAACTACAGCTTCTGACACCCCCACTACAGCCCCTGACCCCCCACTACTCACTAGAAGTGAAAAAAGGTATTGTTTCACTTTAAGTACATTTTCGTTTTACATACATGCTCTGGTCCCATTGTGTACTTAAAGTGGGGTATGCCTGTACTGTAGTATAAGGATATAAGCAAATGGAGTCTTCAACTGCTATTTGTATCAATTTTTAGGGAAAAAAAAGCAACTTTCTAAAACTTTTCCGTTGAACTATTTCTAAAGCGATTTTGTAGTTTATGATAATGGGGAATGGACAAAACTCATTAGGCCTTTGGCGATTAGTAAAAAGTCATTGGTCACCATGATAAAAAGCGAGAGTAAAGCTGGCCATACAGTGATTCAAATTCAGCTGGTTAGCAGGGATCAGCCAAACTTTGATCAGTCTGTGGCTGTCCCAACTCAATCGTTTGAATGACTTCTGTCAGAGGGATATGCTGGAGAACTTTTGTTGATCAGCGGCTGCAGCATATTGCAAGAAGGGATTCCTCCATGCACCTTGTTTATATGAGTGGAGGAATCCATCAATACCAACAGTGTAGCACCAGCTTAAGTCTCACTAAACAGTACACTGACAAAATAAAAGCCCAGCAGGGGTTATAAGGTCTCTTTTCATAGAGGGGACAAGGGCTGCCATGTGAGAAAACAAGCCCTAAAACTCTTAAAGTGGTAGTAAACTTGGTACTACCATTTGTACCTACAGGTAAGCCTAAAATAAGGCTTACCTGTAGGTACTGTGAATATCTCCTAAACTTGCACAGTTTAGGAGACATTTAGAGTGCATGTAGCCCACATAATCGGCGCATGCACTTTGAAGGTGGGACTTAGAGAGCTTCAGGGCCCGTGCCAGAAACGGCAGCCTGTGCCAGATTCACCCTCTCTATGTGCTGTTTACCATTATCATTGAGAGTAAAATTAAAATAAATCCCCTAATTTTGGGTTGTCCTTAGAAAAGTAAAAGTAATAGAGGGAAAATCATTCAATGGGGAGACTAGTTGACCTGGAGGTCCCCAAGGAACTTCCATTCATTTGCACTTCCTGTTTGACTATGGGACAGACAGGAAGTGAAGGGCAAATCTTCACAATGGGTCACCGTGAAAAAAAAAAAATCTTACAGGGGATATAACCCTCCCTTGCTATATCTAAAATGAAAAGAGAAGTTTTGCCTATACAGTAGTTTTGCTATAGTTCTAAATTTTAATATTGAGTTTGCAGCAATACATATATTTTGTGACAGGAAGTCAGGTAAATCTGTGGGTGTTGTCACAGACGGGACATACATTTCTGCCTTGTTTAGACAATACACCAATTGTTATTAGGCGTCGGCTGCAAAAGTAGCCAGAAAAGGTCTAAGGGCGTTGGAAAACTTCAGCTGTTCAAAATGAGGCAATGAAGGCCTCTATAAGTAATCCAGAGGATTACCACTGAATTGCTGCATCCTGAGGCTTTGTGAGCAAGGAGAGCAGTGTGCTGAAAGTCTTCTGTGGAGGTGAGATGGTGATTGATTTTTCTGTGTGATAAAAATCAAAAGACTATTGTTTTTCTGCTGTATGACCAGCAGTGTCTGCCCAGCACTAGGCTGCGCCAGACTCCCTAGATAGGTTCCTGTGTGGTGAAGGTAGACGCCCCAAGTGGCCAGGGTTTATTTTAGGTTTGATTTTGTTTATGCTGTTTGGATGCTTGCACTTGTTTCCAGCAAGATGGAAGAATAAACCAAAATCTTTGTTTTCAACTGTCTTCGACTGCCTGTCTGTATAAATTCAGTGTGTAGTGAACCCATCCAGGGGGTCACACACCCCGCTACCGAGCTAACCCCTTACAATATATAAAATTAGCTATAATTTGTTTCCTATGAAAGTGGAGTTACCCTTTAAGAAGGATATATTTCACTCATTACACCTTCTTCTGGCATATAAAATGAGCACAGAACAGCCACGAGGACCTGCGGTCATTGGGTGGAACGATGGAGGAATATTACTGAAATCAAATCTTTGTGATTAAACTGTGAACCCTTCAAGTGATCTCAGATGGTTGTCAAAAAAGCATACAGAACTTGCAGAGACCTGCGTCACTGTTGGGTTCTCTCGAAGTCTAATTAAAAATAAATTACTGCCAGGGGGCTTTAGCTACATATTAATTAAGAATATGGTAATTTTTCATGCTATTGACAATAGGCATGTATTGTGGTGCCATTCATTTAAACTTCCTGTTGGTGATGCATTAAAAGGCAGCCAATTTTTTTAAACACATATAACGTTAATGATGCGACCATCAGAACTCAGTAACGAGGGGATAATTAGATCACATTCCACTGAGATGCACTTAGCAATCAAAATATTTACAAACAAATTAGTGTAAAAGGAGTCACTTGTGTTATAATCACTTACAATATGCTGTTTACTTTTTTGGGAACTCTTTTCCTTTTTGTTTTTCTTTTTTTTTTACACTGCATTAGCAATGACTATATTTTTATTACAGAGTCACTTATTTTAATACATTAATGATCGCTGGCCAAGGTTTACCCTTAAGCCCATGTACACACGACCAGTTTTCTCGGCAGAATCCAGCAAGAAACTCGATGGGAGACTTATTCTGCCGAGAAAAACGGTCGTGTGTCCACTTTTCGCCGAGAAACCCGTCGGGAAACTCATCGAGCCAAATAGAGAGCATGCTCTCTATTTCCTCATTGGGCAATTGGAAAATTTGGCTTGACGAGTTTTCTGACAGCCGAACAAGGAACTCGACGAGCAAAACGATGTGTTTTGCCCGTCGAGTTTCTTGGTCGCGTGTACGGGGCCTTACACTTCCAGTCTACAAATCTGTGGAATAGATTTTTTGTTTCTTTTTACATTTGTACATACTGTATAGCAATGAGTCAAATCCTTCTGCGGCGTGCAGTGACGTCACCGCGTTCTACGTTAGGAGGAAGGGCTCCTGTTCATGGCGGCCGGCATTTGTTTTTATTTGTCCGATTTGCACTCGTGTTGTGTGGATTGGCTGCATGATACGTCTATTGAGGAATTACATCCACGTTGTGGCTCCATGATCCTGGATTTATCCCGCTGTGGATTTCGCTTTTGGCTGATGCCTATCTGTGATCTGGAATCCAATCCTGTGCTGTGAGTTCATACCCCTGGGCTATCCCGCCGTGGATCTCGTTTATTGCTGTTAATAATTTACCATCTGGTAAGCTGCAGTCCATGTGGTGGTGGTTCACAAAGATTTCAAGTGCACCGGGGTGCTGTTTGTCCTAATCTTAAATCATTATATTGGACAATTTATACTTTTTTATAAGGACTTGATTGTTTTTCACTTATGTTGGCACAGTTTTTTCCTTTTTTTCCTTCTGTAGTAGTACAAGATCAAAAAAGCGCTGCATTCCCATCGAGCCAACCTAGTGTAGACTTGAAAACTGTCTCAAGTCTCTGCCAAAGCCAGACATGTTTCAAGGGGCTCTGTGCCGGGACAACGTCACTCAGCACCCAGGGCAAAGATGCCAAACTGTGCCCCCCCCTCTTCTCTTAGGGTTAGCATTGATGTCACTGTCACTACTCCTGAGAGCCTTGTAACAAAAATAAATGACACAGAATGCCACCCAATCCCTGCGAATAACCCCTTGTCCCGGCCCTGGCTACGCGTCTGTTTTTTTACATGCATCTCTTCGGATGAGCACCTTTGGCAGTCTGCACCTTTCCCCTGGTGCGTTTGGTTTCTCCAGCATAAGTGGCGTTTATATTTTAGTACCTTCTGTGGTAGTCACACAATATAGGTTAGTTGGCTTATCACGGAGCCAAGTTGAAAGTAAACCAAGGGCGAGCTTAAAGCACATAAATGTAGATAAACAAAAAAAAAACACACTTGCAGGACTTTTGAGGTAATAATAAATAAATATCAACTTTATTGCAGAATCAAGAATGCATTCTATGCATTAAGATAAAAAAAAACCTTCTGTGTGCAGCAGTCCCCCCTAATATTTACCTGAGCCCCATCTCGATCCATGAAAGACTTGGCTGTCTGGGACTCTCCCTCCTCATTGGCTGAGACAGCAGCGAGGAGCCATTGGCTCCCGTTGCTGTCAAAGTCAGTGAGCGAATCAAGGAGAGAGGGGCGGGGCCAGGTCATGGCTCTGTGTCTGAATACACACACAGATCAGTTGCTTGGCTGCCCCCATAGCAAGCTGCTTGCTGTGGAGGGAACTCAACAGGGTGGGAGGGGCCAGGAGTGCCGAAGAGGAGGATCTGGGCTGCTCTGTGCAAAACCACTGCACAGAGCAGGAAAGTGTAATATGTTTGTTTGTTTGTTTTAACAAGAAAAAAAAATCGTTTATCATTTGAAGTTAGAAGCTGATTGGTTACCATGCACAGCTGCACCAGATTCCGTGTGCACCAGTTTTAGTAAATCTTCTACAATGTGTTTTACTGGCTGGATCATTTAGTAAACATAAAAATAAAAGGAAAAAGCCTAAAAAAAGAAACCAAAATGCCCCCCACCACATTTAGAGATTAGTAAGCTGCAAATTGTTAAACGTTTGTTTTGGGGTTTATTACCACATACTAACAAAGAGAAGGGGAATCTAATGGCTATTTAAAAGCATTTTGATAATTTATTGAAAACGCCAGTATACAAACAAGGATACCAAGTGGAAAAGTTGATATATCAATGTGATATATATTTGTACAAGGCTTCCGAAAAACAAACAGTTTCCTCTTCTCAATAAATAGTCAAGTGCGAATAGGAGAGCAACAAGTGATTTCCTCTTCTCTTTGCGAGTATTGGAGAGGACTTATTTTGAGCAACCAGCAACTGCCGGTAGCCAACATCGGAGCTGGAGGATTTGTGAAGAGGTGTGCCTGTGAGAAAACATTATTTATTGCATTATACCACTTTAGGCTACTGTGGTGCCAATTAGATAACCCACAATGCTTTGGGAATCCTTTGTCATTAAATGTTTATTTGTAATTAAAGTGTGGAAAAAAAAAAAAAAAAAATATATAAAAAACGCATGAACTTATGAACCACTTATGGAACTGCCGCCATCATTATACTGCAGCAATGTGGCTTGATTCCGCAAATCGCCGCAGGTGTATGTTGGCTCACGATTTGTGGGGAGCCAATGAGCAGGTCCGGCAGGCGTGATGTCCGCCGATCACCCGCGATCCTTCCGCACAGAGACAAAACAGGGATCTGACTGTGGTAAACAAGGCACATTTCTGTTCTAACAGATAAGATCAGACAGATCATGTCTTTCTGCTATGCAGGAAGACAGATCTGTGCGTTTCCCCAGTCACACAGTCCCCCATACAGTTAGAAAACACAAACAGGGAACACATTTAACCTCATGATTGCCCCTGTTAACCCCTTCCCTGCCAGTGTCATTAGTACAATAACGGTGAATATTTTTAGCACTGATCACTGTAATAATGTCACTGCTTCCCAAAAAAATTCTAAAAAAGTCAGTTAGGTGTCCGATCTGTCCGCCGAAATTTTTTTTTTATAAAAATTGCATAAATCTATCCCATATTTTGTAGACGCTATAACTTTTGCACAAACCTATCAATATGTGGCAGAATACATATTGGCCTAAACTGATGAATACATTTGATTTTTTGTTTTTTTGGAAATGTTTTATAACAGAAAGTAAAAAAAAAATTATATATATATATATATATATATATATATATATATATATATATATATATATATATATTCAAAATTGTCACTCTATTTTGTTTGTAGCGCAAAAAATAAAAACCGCAGAGGTGATAAAATACAACCAAAAGTACAGCGTCGTACGGCCGCGCAATTGTCAGTTAAAGCGACGCAGTGCCGTATCGCAAAAAAATGCCCGTTTAGGAAGTGGGTAAATCCTTCCTAGGGAGGAATTAGTTAACCACTTAAGGACCGGACCAATATGCTGCTAAATGACCCAAGGGGTTTTTACAATTCGGCACTGCGTCGCTTTAACAGACAATTGCACGGTCGTGCGACGTGGCTCCCAAACAAAATTGGCGTCCTTTTTTTCCCACAAATAGAGCTTTCTTTTGGTGGTATTTGATCACCTCTGCGGTTTTTATTTTTTGCGCTATAAACAAAAATAGAGCGACAATTTTGAAAAAAATGCAATATTTTTTACTTTTTGCTATAATAAATATCCCCCAAAAACATATCTAAAACTTTTTTTTTCCTCAGTTTAGGCCGATACGTATTCGTCTACCTATTTTTGGTAAAAAAAAAAAAATCGCAATAAGCGTTTATCGATTGGTTTACGCAAAATTTATAGCGTTTACAAAATAGGGGATAGTTTTATTGCATTTTTATTAATTTTTTTTTTTTTTTTACTACTAATGGCGGCGATCAGCGATTTTTTTTCGTGACTGCGACATTATGGCGGACACTTCGGACAATTTTGACACATTTTTGGGACCATTGTCATTTTCACAGCAAAAAATGCATTTAAATTGCATTGTTTATTGTGAAAATTACAGTTGCAGTTTGGGAGTTAACCACAGGTGGCGCTGTAGGAGTTAGTGTTCACGTAGTGTGTGTTTACAACTGTAGGGGGGTGTGGCTGTAGGACTGACGTCATCGATCGAGTCTCCCTATAAAAGGGATCACTCGATCGATACGCCGACACAGTGAAGCACGGGGAAGCCATACGATCGGATCGCTCCCTGAGGGAATCCGACCGCCGCAAGTACCGGGGGGGGGTCCCGATCGGACCCCCGACCCACGTCTAGGCAGGCACGTACAGGTACGCCAATGTGCCTGTCCGTGCCATTCTGCCGACGTAAATGTACATGCGGTGGTCGGGAAGTGGTTAAAAAAAAAAATTGTGAAAAAAAAATCTATTTTGTTTTCTTTTAAGATACATTCATGAATTCAAAAAAAATAAAAAATAAATAGCTTTAAAATGCATAAGAACACTTGTTGGAATGCAATAAAAAAAACACAGAAATTCGTTAACCATGGTTACATCTTTTATGCTCAGTCAAAACAAGAAAAAAAAAAAAAAAAGCGAAAAACAGACTTTTTACAAAACATATCAAGCGTCAGTACAAGGTGAAAAAAGAAAGAGACATCATTGTCAAGTTAATGACATTTAAATACGCCTCTAAAGCGGAAAAAAATACTGTAATTTAAAGTTATCGGCTAAGGCCTAATTCTTCTAGGGATTCTTTGAACATAATATTTTTCATTTTCATAATCCTTAGATTAATGCTGGCCCACTTCTCAATTTGTCATTATACTGGGAGCATTCATACACCACAAGTCCCGCCACCCTCAGACTCTTGTTCAATATCCTTAAAAGATTATACAAAATTATGTACCCAAGAGATAGCGGTAGCCAAAAATAGACTGTTTAATGGCCACAAGGATTAAGTCTCCTATAATGCAGTAGAGATGTTTGTGGAAAGAAATAAAAAAAACATTGAGGGGGGGATTAACTTGAAGGCTGGAAAAAAAAATATGTTTAAAAAAAAAAAAAGAAGCTTGCTATTTACCCTGTAGGTTCTAGCTGTGTGAAGTGATGTAGGCATGTACAAAGCTGCATGAAATAAATTATGAGAATGGATTCTGTACACTGCTACAGTCTGTTTTCTAAGATGTGCTCATTATGAAATAATTGCCTTTGCTTATCTCCGGTTACAAGAAGTGCAGGCCTACTGTAAATATGACCATTAAAATGCAAATATGGGAAAGAGGGTATGGGGGGGGTCACAGCTAGAATGCAAACTTTATAACCAAACTTGCCTATGTGCCGGTGGGAATTAGTTTAGCTACGCAGAGCTTAGCAAAAAACAAAAAACAAAAACAAAAGGTCAACTGTATATATATTGCAAAGGATTTAGAACATTTTTTAAATTGTAGAATCCTACTTACTTTGCAAAAAAAAAAAAGGCTTTTTATACCACCTGATTTTTTTTTCAAAAGGAGTGTCTGGTGGGAGCTTAAATATGTAGTAGAAGCACAAGATTAATCCCTGGTACACAGTTTGGAAGTATTAAAAGTTTAACTCCTAATGCAGTAAATGGTTTCAAGTAAACCTAATCTCTTTAAAAGTAGACCTTTCAGTAACTTTACAAGTCTACGTTAATACATTTCTTGATATACCACAACATACAGTGACTGTGACCTAAAAAGCTTGAACATTGGTCATGAAAAAAAAACACCCCTTCTAGGAGTTTGTACCGGCTGCTCTGCGCCCCCCCTCAGTTTCCACCAACATGTTACATTTTATAACTATCCACACATATAGCTAGATTCACAAAGAGTTAGGCCGGCGTATCAGTAGATACGCTGACCTAACTCGGAATCTGCACCGTCCTAAGTTTAAGTGTATTCTCAAACAGAGATACACTTAAACCAAGCTAAGATACGTCAGCCTGCGCCGTCGTATCTTAGGGTGCAATATTTAGGCTGGCCGCTAGGTGGCGCTTCTATTGAGTTTGGCGTAGAATATGTAAATCACTAGATACGCCTATTCACGAACGTACGCTTGACCGTCGCAGTAAAGATACGCCATTTACGTAAGGCATTTTCAGGCGTAAAGTTATTCCATCAAATAGCTGGACTAGTAATGTTAAGTATGGCCGTCGTTCCCGCGTCGAAATTTGAAAATGTTACGTCGTTTGCGTAAGTCGTCCGTGAATAGGGCTGGACGTAATTTACGTCCACGTCGAAACCAATACGTCCTTGCAGCGTACTTTGCCGCAATGCACACTGGGATATGTACACGGACGGCGCATGCGGCGTTCGTAAAAAACGTCAATCACGTCGGGTCACAGTTAATATGCATAAAACACACCCCCCACATCCTCATTTGAATTCGGCGCGCTTACGCCGGCCTATTCACGATACGCCGCCGTAACTCAGGAGGCAAGTGCTTTGTGAATACAGTACTTGTCTCTTTAACTTACGGCGTCGTAGTGTAAATACGCTACGCTACGCCGACGCAAAGATGCGCGCTCCTACGTGAATCCAGCTAAAACAGTTACATTGTATTGCTGAATCTGAGACACCAATGACACCACAAGTGCATATGTTTGTACCTGCGAAACCTTGCTTGTTGGTGCTTTTCCAAGACATATTTCTCTTTGTTGTTAAAGCGGAGTTCCACCCAAAGATGGAACTTCCGCTTTAAGTACTGGTGACCCCCTGACATGCCACATTTGGCAGATAATTTTTTTGGGGGGGGAGTAGGTACCCAGCTTTAAAAGGCACCCAGCTTCCACTTCTTTCCCTGGCGCCAGAAAGGAAGTTCACCTCTCCCCCCCTCCCTCCCTGCAATCTTATGGGACACGTCAAAGGTCCCAGAAGATTGCCTGGCCAATCACAAAGCGCAGTGGGGCTCGCGCATGGGCACTGCGCGCCCGACTGTGAAGCCAGAGCTGGGCCCCCACAGTTACAATGCCGACACTGCGGAGCGGAGGAAGAAAGGAGCGAGGCTTCGTGGGCACGCATCGCTGGACCGCGTGACCGGTGAGTGTCCGATTGCTAAATATCTGCAGCTACACTTATTGTAGCTTCTGACATTTAAATGAGTTTAAAATTACCTCCCAACAGACTTCAGTATTTATTGGATAACAGGTTTATGTACCATATTGCCTATACATGTGTAATCAGCTGTGCTCAGAATCTATTCCATCATTAAAAGATTATGTATATAGGATACTACATAGAATAAAATATAATTGAAATAAAAGAATGTATATTTAAATTAGGACTGTGGAAATTAACTATTAATTCACAACATACAGGGGTCTTAGTCAGGGTGGCTGCCCTGCGATCTGATAGCCCTCTAAAGCCCGCCTATAGTGCTTGAATTTGTTTGAAGGAGGCAGGGGATTTTTGCCGACACATAATGCCCATACGTTTTGGTAGGGGGCGCTGTTTGGCATATTTATCCTGGGCACTAGATGACCTTGTCCCGGCACTGGTCTTATTTACCCTTTTTCTGTATTGTACTTAAAGTTCTCAAAATAACTTTTTGAACAAGAAAAAAGGTTGCAGAAATATTATGTAAAGCATTTAAAATTGTATCATCGTGAATGCAGCTCTGAGATTGTCAACACGGAAACATTTGAACCCATTTCGCTTTGTTATAAATCATTTACAAGCAGCAATTTGTTCTTTTTGCTTTGAAAATCCAAGGTTGTAGCCTAAAAAGCTTTTAAGTTTTTTACCTCAAAGTTCATCTCTCAAACTTCAACATATATATAATAAAAGTTTTGTTCCGTACAGGAATCACATTTGGGTGTTATCTCTCACCCTAAAATGAAGTCATATTTTGTTTTTGTGTCTTCTACTTTGGATGGACATCATGGCTGATCAAAAACAAGGTCTGCTAGTTTCTGCTCTATGAGGTTTACAATGGTATCAGTGGCAATGATGCCTAGAGCTTACAAACATCTGGAAGGGGAAAACTGCCGCTCCAGGTGAGTGCACTGTGCAATCAGTGTCCTCTCAGAAACAAATGGGTGCCGGCAATGCACGAAGCAAAACTTAAAGAGGAAATATCGACAGCCGCACACCAGAAAAACCTTATAAAGGTGGCCTTCAATGTTAAAAGGAAAAAAGGCACTACAAAGCACAGCAAGCAGTGGGGTATATAGCTGACGCGTTTCGCACTAGGGTTCAGTGCTTAGTCATAAAAAGGTGTGTTTAGAGCTTCATATAATCAAATTATGGTGCTAAAACCATTTAACCACTTGCCGATCTGCCGCCGTCATGCTGCGGCAGGTGGGCTTGTTCCCGCAAACCATCGGAGCTGTATGTTGGTCCCTTTAAGCGGGATAGCGGGCGTCCGCTGCACAGCGGAAGTGCAGATGCTTGTGACCGGCGGTCGCGATGAACGGCGGCCACATGCCGTCGTGGGCAC
This sequence comes from Rana temporaria, assembly GCF_905171775.1. Lineage (NCBI taxonomy): Eukaryota > Metazoa > Chordata > Amphibia > Anura > Ranidae > Rana > Rana temporaria. The sequence goes on from NC_053501.1 coordinate 18,990,889, forward strand.
AAGAGGAAGAACAGGGACGTGTGTGTAAACACACATGAATGAATGAATGAATGAAAACTTATATAGCGCAGCACATGCGAATTTAATCGCCTCTGGGCGAACAAATCCCTGTTCTGAGATGAGATGCAGTTCCTACAAGCTGGGAACCACAATCTGTCATCTCCTATAGTGAGTCCCACCCCCTACAGTTAGAACATGCATTAGGGAACACAGTTAACCCCTTGATAGCCCCCTAGTGTTAACCCCTTCCCTGCCAGTGACATTTACACAGTAATTAGTTTGCACAAAATTTATAGCATCTACAGCGTGCAATATAGTTATGTCATTTTTATTTACTCTATTTTTTTAACTAGTAATGGTGTTGATCAGTGACTTATAAAACAGGACTGTGGCATTGCAGCGGACTAATTGGACACTGACACTTTTTTGGTAAACCAGTGACACCAGTACAGTGATCAGTGCTAAAAATATGCACTGTCGCTGTACTAATGATACTAGCTGTGAAGAATCAACATCGAGGGCCATCAAAAGGTTAACGGTGTGCCTAACCTGTGCTTGGTTACTGTGTGGGAGGTGCTTGTACTATGGAAAGGCAGAGATCCGTGTTCCTGCTTTTCAGAGACACAGGATCAATACCTTCCCTACTGTCTGCCTGTCGTTCTGCTTGTGTTCTGAATGATCAGCGGGTCCCGGCAGACATTGAGTCTGCCAAACCCTCTGATTGGTTCTCGCGATGTCCAATCACAGCGGGAGTGTGTCGCCAGTGGCGCACATTATGCGCCTCAGACCCAGAAGTGCAGGATCACGTACAGAGGGCCGGATTCACGTAGAAGTGCGGCGGCGTAACGTATCGTAGCTACGTTACACCGCCGCAACGTATCGTAGATACGTTACACCGCCGCAAGTTTTCATCGCAAGTGCCTGATTCACAAAGCACTTGCAATGAAAACCTACGCCGGCGGCCTCCGGCGTAAGCCCGTGTAATTCAAAGGGGCGTGTGCCATTTAAATTAGGCGCGCTCCCGCGCCGGACCTACTGCGCATGCTCCCTTTTGAATTTCCCGCTGTGCTTTGCGCGAAGGGACGTCATTTTTTCGAACGGCGACGTGTGTAGCGTACTTCCATATTCCCGGACGTCTTACGCAAGAAGGAAACATTTTTACATTTCGACGCGGGAACGACGGCCATACTTTATACAGCACATACGTGTGCTGTGTAAAGTTAGGGCACCAAAGACGACGACTAACTTTGCGACGGGAAACTAGACTAGCAGCGACGTAGCGAACGCGAAAAACAGTCATGGATCGCCGTAACTCCTAATTTGCATACCCGACGCTGGTTTACGACGCAAACTCCCCCCAGCGGCGGCCGCGGTACTGCATCCCAAGATGCAGAAGAATTACACCTGTCGGATCTTAGGGCTATCTATGAATCAGTCGCATAGATACTCTGAGAGATACGACGGAGTATCTGAGATACTCCGTCGTATCTCCTTTGTGAATCTGGGCCTAAGTACTTGTTCTTTCGCAAGAGAGTGGCCTTGACTCTGTATATATACAGTATACGGTCAACAAGCGGTTAATATTTTTTTTTAACAGTAAAATTCTGCATCTTTGAAGAAGTGCAAATTTCTGAACCGCTGTGTGCCAGTTTTGTGCTGAATCAACAGCTTCTTGATTTTATTTTATTTTTACAAAAGCAATTAGAGGAAATTACATTAATATCTTCCATTAACATTAGGCAGTATAATTAAATACATCATCAACAGAGCTATAACATTAAAATTAAATAAGCTTGTAATTTTGGATTTATAACCTGAACTATATCCAGTGCCATAACCCATCAGACAGTCAAATGTGGAGGCCTGATCATTTCTGCAAAATGATTCTATATATTCAAAAGCCACAGTACTCAAGAGAAGTGCATTAGGATTTATAACAATTCAAGCAGCTTGGCAGCATAGTAAATGCTGGCCAATGAACAAAAAGAAAAATACAAAACCATAAAAATGAATGGGACAGGCTACATTAGAATGCATTGTGTTTCTGTTTTCCAGATACCTTCAGACTTTCATGTCAGCTTACAATGCATGAAATACTTTTTTTGTTGTTGAAATCAAGTTAAAGCAAACCTATACTATAAACTCCCCTACCACCAACATTCTGACTGTGATGCTCAACACACCGAGAGATAGGAGTCTGTGCCTACAGACTTCAGGCCCTCGCGCATATCTGAGTGTTTTTGCGATCGCGCAAAAACATGCTAAAAGCACGCGATGCACTTGCAGTGCCAATAATTCTTATAGGGGTTGTAAAGGTAAAAAAATTGTTTCCTAAATAGCTTCTTTTACCTTAGTGCAGTCCTCCTTCACTTACCTCTCATCCTTCCATTTTGCTTTTAAATGTCCTTATTTCTTCTGAGAAATCCTCACTTCCTGTTCTTCTGTAACTCCACACAGTAATGCGCAGCTTCCTCCCTGGTGTGGAGTGTTGTGCTCACCCCCTCCCTTGGACTACAGGAGAGTCAAGACGCTCTCTGCGTTCCAGATAGAAAAAGGAGCTGTGTGTTAGTGGGTGTCCTGACTCTCCTGTAGTTCAAGGGAGGGGGCGAGCACGACACTCCACACCAGGGAGAACGCCTCACATTACTGTGTGGAGTTACAGACAGAAGAACAGGAAGTGAGGATTTCTCAGAAGAAATAAGGACATTTAAAAGCAAAATGGAAGGATGAGGTAAGTGAAGGAGGACTGCACTAAGGTAAAAGTAGCTATTTAGGAAAAAAAAATGAAAAAAATTGTACCTTTACAACCCATTTAATAGCACCCCAAATGCATGTAGAAGTTGCACATCAAAACAAAAAAAAAGAAAATTTCCTTAATAAATGGGGGAGAGATCTTGAAAGGACCTTCACGCTGGACCAACGTGGAGATATCATACACCTTGCCCTGAAATCCTCCATATGTATGTGTGGATTCAGGAAACCACACATTGGTATCACACGTTGGTATCGGTTATCGGTTTTGTCCAAATACTCTTTGGGAACTTCAGATCGTTTTTGGAGATGATGGGAGGAACAGAGGACCCTGCTTTATATTTTCTGGTCTTGCCCAAAAATAAAAAATAAACAGTATTGGTGGGAGGTGCAAAAAATAACTCAACAATTTACGGATTTTCCGATGCCGGAGCATCCGGGCCTCTTCCTGCTCCATGGTTTACAAATTCCTCTTAAAACATAAAAGAAAAAAAATAAATTCGGTCCTTTCGTCACATGCTTAATGCCGCCAAAGCTTGTATTATACTGTGCTGAAAAGATCCCAATCCCCCCTCCATTGCTATGTGGCTCAATAAAATCAGGAGCACTAATGCTCTGGAGGACTAAGTGCTTACCACACATAATAAGAGAGAGCAATATACTAAAACATGGCCATATTGGAACATGTTTGTATACTCTGGTGAGAGCAAGGCTCTCCTAGAAGACTGTTCTGGGGATTGAAATTTCCTGATGACTCAAACATTGGTCACATTGCCTCGTCCCCCTTTTCGCCCACCACATACCCCCCTTTGTTTATTTTTCTCTTCCTCCCTCCTCTTTCCCACCACCCGTACCTTTCTTCATCTGATTATTTTCTCTCTGGTGACTGCAGACGTCTTGAAGACCCCTTTCACACTGGGGCCTGCGGCCGCACCGGCGCTAAAGCAATGCTTGTATTAGCGTCGCTTTAGCAGTGCTTCCGAAGCACTTTTCAGGTACTTTGGAAGCACTGCCCATTTAAAGTGAACAATATCTACTACCCCATCATCCCATTCATAAAGGCAAATCCAGTGGGAAAAGTCTGGTAATGACTCTTTCAGGAGGGCAGGACTGGCAACTCCTATTTTTGAGTTTCTGAGAGTTAAAACATCAGTGTCTATATTCACTCTAAAGTATAAACACAAAAAATTCAGTGCTACTACCCTTACAAAACATAGATAACAGAGCTCCCAAGTCCTTGATCCACAGTCGCTGGTTGAGTGGAGTAATGTAGAAACAATTATCTGCACTCCGGTTGTTGCTCTTAAAATTTATTTATTTTATTGAATAGCCACAGTGGACAAAACGCAGATTAGGTCAGTGGACGCGTTTCAGCCTAAAAAAGCCTTAGTCATAACCCATGAGAGCTATATTCACTCTCCCAGTTATATTTATGCTTCAACACAATACATTGCATAGACATGGTCAACCAATGCATACAAAGCACAGAATTGTAGACATCCAGCAACAGCCAACAATCTACTGTCATACTGTAACTACCTTGCACCAAATGCTCAATCCATGATTTAGTTCACAGCTAATGAATTCACAGCATGCTAAATTTTGCTAGAGCTTCACTATATTGATCTAAAGATAGACCAGCATAAAACCTTACAGAGTCAACTGTCAATTTTCACTCTAAACAAGGAAAAAAAACACTTTCTGTCCCAAAGATAGCAGATACATTTCTGCCAAGATCAATATTCCACCTGCATGTAAATTAATTGACATAACCCTACACGACCTCTATGCTTAGAGTCTGCATATTTTATTTATGTTTCTTTAGCAGTTTTGACCGACACAATCTTTTTGTGATTCCTTCGGTGGTTAGGAAGCCAATTTGTTTTCCGTGAATCCCTTTTTATGTCATCTTCAGCAGAGTCACTTTTATCACGTATATGGTTCCTCTGGGACTTCCATCAATAAAGGAATAACCGTTTGCTAGTTGATTTCTCAGAACCTTGTTTCACATTTACAGTTTACAGATACAGCTTTATTTCTTTTTACTTACATCTTTTGACTTATCAACCCTCCTGAAAGGTAAATTTCAACAAGACCTTTATCTACATGACCCAAAATTCTAGTTTTACCAGTTTACTACTACACCCCTGTATGAAGGTACTTTATGTCTCAAACATAACATCCCCAGTATGGACAACTGTTCATTAGCATCCTGTAAAAATGTAGAGGTCTGCAACTTACAGGACTGGACAAGAGATGAGGTAACTTCCTAAAATCTTTTCCATTGGAGAATGGACTTTTACATTGCTGTCATTCCTGTTACAGAAGTCAAATGTCCTAGTAGTATTTATGGTGGTATTCTTGACCTTCTTTTCGTACCAGGCTGTGATCCCAATATAAAACAGGTCCAGAAACATTCAGTCCTCCTGTTAAACTGAAACTCGCCATTTTTCAATTATGTTACTTAGAAGAAAAATACATATACATTTTTTACTCTCTGCAGCCCAGTCCAGCCTACTGGCCCGCAGAAATCATTTATCATGGGGCTATAGGGGATCCACTCCTGGGATGGCCCTCCACTGGCTCTTTCTCCTCTACAAGCCCATAAAGGCAACCTAGCTTGGTTTGACAAGGATCGTGCGGCTTTTCCAACCCTGCACTCGTGGCAAAGGATCCTATATCCCTGAAAACCACAAATAAGTTCCAATGGAAGTATCTGTTAGTCTGGAATAACACAATATCCAGACTGGTGAATATCTTTTTGTTGCTTTACAGTTCATATAAAACAAGATTTTGTACATTTAGACACTCCCCACGTAGAGGCATAATAGCTTGGGAATGTAAGCCCAAATATAGTTAAAGTCTTTAGAAAGAGTGGGTCCACCCAAAGAGACTTGTCCCTTTGCTTACTGGGATAAATTCTTGGCATCCCCCAGGACGAGAAGCATCCATGTATTACTGTAGGTTACATCTATCTCTATAAATCGAGGGAAATCGCACTTATTTTTCTGTGGCAGGCCAAGGCACTGCCTCAGTGAAAACAGAAGAAAACACTGGATTCTCAAAGTTTCGATTTGAGAAGCTGTAACGTGTTTGTGAGCAGAGAAAGCTGTGTTTTAAGCTTTCTCTGGGCTTTGTAATGCCAGATTGAGGGTTGTAGCTCCAAAGTGTCTTGGTTGGGGCGGAAACTTCAATCCTGGCAGGGGTTTTGCTGGACACATGCAGCCTGTGTGATTATGCAAGCGTGCAGGGTCGTTATAAGCCAAACCTGAGGATAGTTCAGGGCTCCCATTTTTGGAGACAGGCTTCAGCCAGAAGACAGACGGTCTCGGCATAGAGCTGTGAGTAAGAGAAACAACTAAGTGGTGAGAGAGACGTAGAGCCTGGGTTCTGTAAGATGAGGTGTCTCAAGGCAAAAGCATTTACAGCCAACTTGGCATTTTATGCCTCCTAGAAAGTGAAAGGAGACTAAAGAGCAGCAGTTCTACTGCTCAGGGAGCAGGTGGCTTGACATCTTTCCAGTTGTTTGCTTTGTGAAGTTGATATCCCTGCAATGACTACTATTGTGTATATAACTTTAACTTCGTTATCAATAAAAGTGGTCTGCCATGCCATTAAACTAAAGTATGGATCAACATGTCTCACTTAAAACGCAACTACCACATGAGCCAACAACACCCCAATAATCAAAATTTGTAAATGGATTATGATTATGAACCAGATTGGATTAGGCTGACCCATTGCCATTTAACCAAACAGATTGATTTGCTCTTAACCTCAGGGCCTCAAAATAGAGTTCCAAGATAATTTTATGGAACTCCAAACCTGTAGCCAAAGTTAAGCATTAAAACTTTGTAAAGTATTGCTTGCTTTGCCAATACAAGCCCCTTAGGCTTGCAAAAAAAGCAAAAACGTGTACAATAACTGGTGTTGTCTGCTATCAGGCCAATGTTTTGCGATCATTAATTCATTAGAGTAACAGGTTAACATTAATGAGGGCTTTGTATAACACAAAGATATATCCTCCGTACTAACCACATATTGTAAACCATTTATTTGAAAAATAAACAGAGATATTTTGATAAAACAGATTATCCGTGTGCTATGAAGGTCACGGCTTGAAGTGATCCCTCCTGCGAGATGTTTTTGACATTTGGTTTCCCCACTGGCAGGCAACAATAAATGCAGGTCTTTGCTTTTACATACCGTATATATGAAGACAGGAATAGAACTGTGTGGAAGTATACACGTAGCTACAATCCATCATTTCTTCCACAGACACAATCAAACATTCCTCATGGGTTATTTGTTACATCTCTACTTATAAATGATGTGCCTAGTGTTCAGGAGAGTCTCTCTTTTCCCTGCAAAATACAAAGTCTTTGTTCTACCTAGGTAGTGTTTTTCCTCACTTTTTTCCATTTGAAAGAAAAGCCATCACAAAGGCAAATTACCTGCGTGGAAGGCCTCCAACAGAAGCTGCTATTTTACTGAAACTAAGCTACAGAGAAGTTCCAGGGCAGAGATGTCACTGGTATAAAAGTCAAATACGCGTTATAAATGGTGTCCCAATGGTTTTTCATACCAAGATGTGGTGCTCTTCTTCTCACTCAGCATCAGGCCTGTCTTGAAAGCTTGAATTTGTTTGCTGGTTGTTAAATATTAAGTCCCGTTCTTAGTAGGACACTAGAAATACCTAGCAACACTAACTTTATCAACAAACCAATAACTCCACACGTACTCCCTAAATCGTATTGAACCATGGGGGTATAACCCAATGCAATTTCAGAAAAACAGTGTTAACTTTAAAAAAAAAAAAAAAAAGCTTAAGCAGTATGCTTATTCTGTCCATAGCTAAGCTATTTAACACATTTTTTATTGAAAAAAGGAAATTTTTCGCCATCCAATCCCCATAGATTCAAAAAAGAAAACACTGTTGGTTGTGGGCTGCTTTTATTTGTTTTATTATCTTTGTGAATTAATGCTGGTTGCAGTTACTACTAAAAAAAAACAACGTATGTATGGCCAACATAAAATAAATAACACTACTTACATTATGCAACATGAGTATGTTTTCCTTTGTTTTTTGTGCAAAACATTGTGAAGCAATGCTGGGGGAAGCCACAAAAGTAGCCTGATTCTCGTTGATCCTAATTTCTGCCTACCCATTGTGGCCCTTTAAATGGGTGTTAAAGTGAGGAGGCTCAGACTTTCCAATTATGTGATTGGCTATCACAGTGGTCACATCATTGAAAGCCAACCCAACCAGCTCCCAATCTAAACTACTGTAGATACCTGTTGATGACAATTCATTTACCATGCAGCGAGCTTACATTCATCATAGAAATTGTGGCTACATGTTTCAGGGCAGACAGAAGGGCCCCTTTATTAAACCATAGGTGTTTGATAAAGGGGCCCTTTATCAAACGAGAAAAATGCAATTTTTTAAATTGGTCATTAAAATGACCGTGTGTAGGCTCCAGAGCATTTTTCTCGATGGAAAAAAATGGGCATTAAAAATTAAGAACCTGCTCTATTTTTTCTGGTCGTGAAAAACAGTTGTGTGTAGGCTTTAACGATTTGAAAAAAAACGTGCATGCTCAGAAGCAAGTTATGAGAAGGGAAATTTGCATAATCAGCCCAAAGGGCGCCATTTGAATGGAACTTCCCCTATTAGTGCCGTTGTACATCACAGCGTTTTTTTTTACATGATCGTGTATATGCAAGGCAGGCTTGACAAGAATCACGTAGAGAAAAACTGTTTTTTTTTTCCATGACATGAAAAACGGTCATGTGTACGCGGCATCACTACCCCTGGGGAGATACTGAAAATTATGAGAGACTTAAAAGCATCATCATATCCGGATGATATCTGTCCCGGGTGGCTCAAGAAGATCAATGCAAAAACATTGGCCCCGGACATCTGCAAAGTTATTAACCTTTCTCTGCAATTAGGCATCGTCCCAGGAAAAATGAAGCATGCCATAGTAACACCCCTTCTGAAAAATATGGGCCTAGACATAAATGACCCGCTCAATTTCAGGCCCATCTCCGACATCCCCTTCTTGGCAAAAATCCTAGAGAAAGTAGTCTTCAGGCAGCTACAAAACTATTTTGAGGGGGGAAACCTCTTCCATGACACCCAGTCGGGGTTTTTCGCCCGAAAAGAGGAACCAAGATATCTGTGCTGACCATGCGAGAAAGATTACTGACAATCCGTGACGCAGGGGGGTCGGCAGCCCTGATTCTGCTAGACCTCTCCGCAGCATTCGACACTGTCGACTATGATATACTGTTGGACAGATTAAAAAATCTTTTTGGTCTCAACGGGGTGGTCCTGAGCTGGATACGTTCGTTTCTCCATGAGAGAACACAATATGTCAAGATGGGAACACGCCGGTCTACCCCAAGACCTCTGACATGCGGAGTTCCACAGGGGAGTCCTCTATCGCCACTCCTCTTTAACTGTTATGTTCGTCCTCTTGCTGACATCATCCAGAACAATAACTTGGAGTGCCAGCTTTATGCCGATGACACACAAATTCTGGTTGATTCAGCAAGAGGACCTCAGCAGCCAGTTCAGCTGGCGAAACGCCTGGTAGAAATACAGGACTGGATGGCTGGCAATAAACTTGGACTGAACGCAGCCAAAACTGAAGTTCTATTAATTGCTCCTACTAGCCCCATATTGCTGGCTGCTTGGCCTCCATCTTTCAGACCCGCACCCATTCCAGCCAAGCAGGTAAAAAACCTAGGAGTCATAATTGATGACACCCTCTCGTTTGTGCCCCACTTTAGAAAACATCCTGCAGAATGCCAATTACCATCTAAGGCTCCTCAGAAAAGTAAAACATCTATTCACGCAAAATAACAGATCACTACTTGCCCAGGCTTTTATCCATTCCCGGTTAGACGGGGCAAACGTATTCCTATTGGGTGCCCCGCAAAAATGGGCCCATAAGCTCCAGGTGGTTCAGAACCACACTGCTCGCTTTGTACTCGGTCTAGCGAGACGAGACCATATTAGCCTGGCCAGGAGATCACTTCATTGGCTCCCTATCGAGCAGAGAGTGAACTTTAAAACGCTCTGTATCTTCTTTCGTGCATACTGGGGACAGGGCCCCAAGTATTTACACAGCTTGGCGGTGCACTATGAACCCTCGCGCCCATTAAGATCCAAGACCCAACATTTAGCCACAGTTATTCCATCTAAACTTTCTTCCATGGGAGGCAAACGACTCCAGAGTAGGGGTGCCATGCTGTGGAATGCCCTCTCCTTGGAACTTAAAGCGGGGGTTCACCCTGTTAAAAAAAAAAAAAAATGTTTTTTTTATTAGACCATTACTTTCGGCATCGTAGCACGAGCTACGGTATGCCGGTCTTAAATTTTTAATCCCCGTACTCACTGTGCTATCGATGATTGAAGAATCCGGGGAATGGGCGTTCCTATGGTGAGAGAAGGTGATTGACGGCCGGCCCTGGCACGTCACGCTTCTCCGGAAATAGCCGAAATAGGCTTGGCTATTCACGGCGCCTGCGCATAGCCTGTGCGCAGGCGCTGTGAATAGCCGAGACCTACTCCGGCTGTCTTCGGGGAGCGTGACGTGCCAGAGCCGGCCGTCAATCATCCTCCCTCTCCATAGGCACGCCCATTCCCCGCGGGAGTCGGATTCTTCAATCATCGATAGCACAGTGAGTACGGGGATTAAAAATTTAAGACCGGCATACCGTAGCTCGCGCTACGATGCCGAAAGTAATGGAATAATGGGGTGAAGGAGGGTGAACCACCGCTTTAAGATGACACCTAACCTGCTCCTCTTCAGAAAAAAACTGAAGACGGAGCTGTTCGTCCAGGCCTATGGATACATTTATTTTTTTTCTTTTCCCTCTCACAGTCCGCCCCCTCATTGAAGGGGCCTCTTGCCTCTCTACCTACTATGATGTCTTCTACCCCTCCTCTAGTATCCCCACTGTTCCTTTTTTCTTGTCTATTTTTCTCTCATACACTTTACTGCTCTTTCCTCTTGCTCCCCTAAGGGCTGGGTACCCTTTCCTTTCACTGCCCTCTCTTCTCTTTTCTCTCTCTTCCTCACCACGGATTGATTCAAAGTAACATCTCACCAGCGGCGCTTAGACGCTCACTTCACAGTGAGCATTTGGCGCCTAACTAAGCTCAAAAATCAATCAATCATCAGTCATCCTGTTTGTTTCTAACTAATACAGGCAAGAGTTTCATAACAAAAATAGCTGAAGGCGGCCATTATCACATTCAACTTAGTAACTTTGCCTTCATTATAGGTTCTCTTGTAACTTTCCCCTTTAACTGGACCGCATAGAATATCACTGTAAGATATTATTGCAGTTGAACTACTTTTTGCCTTTGCACTTTACCTTCCAAAGATTCAATGTATTATATTTATGTGCTGTAAGCAATATCCTCAGAGCCCTGTGCCCAGCCCTTGGGGGGCCATTTTTGGTAGACATACTCAGTGATGAAAGTCAGCAGAACAAATTCCATCTGCTGAGCAAGACAGGTAGACTAGAAAGAGTTGTTTAGCTGAAGATTTCCAACTTGATCACAGGCAATTATGACTTGTTTAGACTGAGATGCGCAGTCCTAGGTTTTATGCAGCAGTTGAGCAGCTGGCTTGCTCTGACTCTAGACATGAATTTTGATTTATGCAAAGCATTTCATATTTGCAAACTTTCTACGGCAGAAGTTCAGCAAAGACTGAAAACACCCAGTGAAAGCAAAAATATTGTAAGAAAAAAAATGAGCGCAAACATGTCTGCCTTTAAAATAGCATAGATATCTTTTAAATAAACTTCTCATATAAAATACAAGTAAAGGTTCCTTTATAGATAAATCTAAAATAATCCAAGATGATCTAAATAAAATACCAAATTCAATTACTATGTGATACAGAAGTCTCAAACTATACACAAATCTTCCTTTATTTGTCTCTCATATGATACCTCTCCTAGGTATTGCAGATCACAGTGGGAGGGTTTCAGCACAAGGAGGCAGTGCTGCCAATTCAGAAAGCAGTGGGCAGGGATAGGTGTGGCCAAGTGCTGTTTGACAAGCTACAGGCTTATGAATGGGACAATGCCACGCCCCCAGCAACATTTTTCATCCTACTGCAGTAGAAGCAGGCACAGCCAGTAAGAGTGGTAACACTGCTCTGAATTCAACAGCAGTGCAGCATTGTTGTCACACCATCACAGAAAGCTGCATCAGATCGACTTTGTTCATATGCTTAAAGCGGAGGTTCACCCATAGCCAACACCTTTCCACCTTTTCCCCTTAGCTTCATGCTCGTTTTCTCTAGGGGAATCGGCAATTTGTTTTAAAATATGATCCGTACTTACCCGTTTTCGAGATGCATCTTCTCCGCCGCTTCCGGGTATGGGCTGTGGGACTGGGCGTTCCTTCTTGATTGACAGTCTTCCGAGAGGCTTCCGACGGTCGCATCCATCGCGTCACGATTTTCCGAAAGAAGCCGAACGTCGGTGCGCAGGCGCAGTATAGAGCCGCACCGACGTTCGGCTTCTTTCGGCTACGAGTGACGCGATGGATGCGACCGTCGGAAGCCTCTCGGAAGACTGTCAATCAAGAAGGAACGCCCGCTCCCGAAGACCCATACCCGGAAGCGACGGAGACGATGCATCTCGAAAACGGGTAAGTACGGATCATATTTTAAAACAAATTGCCGATTCCCCTAGACAAAACGAGCATGAAGCTAGGGGGAAAATAGAAAAAAAAAAGAATTGGGTGAACTCCCGCTTTAACAGGTATGTGTGGAACCGTGCAGGGGGGCCAACAGAAAATTGTAATTAAGTGCTACAGTGCATACTTTTTTTTTTTTTTTTTATAAAGACAAATATCATCCTTATCTTTAACACAAACACATGCACCTTAAGAATGTTTAGTAATGGAAATCTCCAAACAGATACATAGCAGGCTTTTTACTCTTTGCATATTTTATTTTTCTTCTTCTCCCCTTTGTTCTCATGGTGGCCATTTTCAATAAGGGCAGGTGAATCCATCTCACGACCCCAGAAACTCTGGGTCTGTCTCCTGGAATATGTGACACTGCAGGGAGAAGGCACTGGCGATGTAACCAACCCAGGATTTATCCATAAGGCAAGGGTTACATCACAAGTGGAAGAACATTAATTGTAAATAAAAGCAAACCTTGCTTAACCAGTAAACGCAACATGATTTCATATTAGAGTGCCGAGCTGCAGTTGGAAGTTTCTAACGAAAGAGAAAAGGGGCTGCTTTAACCACTTGACCTCCAGAGGATTTACCCCCCTTCATCATTGTGGAGGTGGAATATAGAGGAAAGAATGAAAAACAGATGCCTGGGCGCCCACCCCTCTCTCCAGGCCACCCTCTATATGCATTGGATAGATTCAGGGATAGCAGAGATCTATCCACAGCTGCAGTGGCAACCCCCTATTCATGAGTCCGAGCCCTTTCAGGACACCAAGTGCATGAATTACAGTGGCCGGGCAGAGGCTCTAATAGGCTGCAAAATAGGGTGGGCTCCGGTGACAGAGAATGTGACTGGAGCCCACCCAGGTGTGTTACAACGGCAAATTAATATTCGCTCTTGTAACACTGATCCTCAATCCGGCCTGTCAGAAGCGGGTTTGAAACCTGTTTTCCAATTGGCCAAAAAGAGAAAACTCCCGATTGGCCGCCAAGGAAACAGAAGCCGCCATCGCCGTGAGGACCTATGGAGAGCAGGAAAATGGGAGGCCACCTCCGCCGAGCAGGGGAAATTTCCACTGGCTTCCACTGGTGCACACAGTGATTTAAAGAATATACTGAAATGTTTTTTTGCTTTGTGGAAGTATTAAATCATTTATGAGTTAACACAAATAACCGTTGGGGCGTGGGGTCGAGTACTGGGTAGAGTACTATGATTATTATTGAAACCTGTGCATTGGAACTTGTAGCATTGGGGAGATCTATTATCTTTGTGCCTTTTATGTATTTACCCACTTCCCCCCGGAAGGTTTTACCCCTTTCCTGACCAGGCCATTTTTTGCACTACGGCACTGCGTTATTTTAACTGAAAATTGTCAGGCGACTATGTACCCTGTGTGTTTTATTTTTGCACTATAAAACAAAAAAGTCCAAATTAAGGCCAATATACATTTTGCTACATATTTCTTGTAAGAAAATCCCAATACACGTATATTGATTGGCTTGTGCAAAAGTTATAGCGTCTGCAAACCATGGATAATTTTTGTTTACTGTTAATGGCGGCGATCAGCAACTTATAATGGGACTGCAATATTGTGGTGGGTACTGACACTATTTGGGGACCAGTGACACCAATACAGTGATCAGTGCTAAAAAATATGCACTGCCACTGTACTAATGATACTGGCTGTTTTTCTAGGGGAAGACATGGATCCATGTCCCTGCTTTGCAGAGACACATGATCCATGTCTTCCCTCCTGTCAGAATAGCGATCTGCCTTGTTTACATAGGCAGTCTGCCGTTCTGCCTCTCTGATGATCGGCAGGTGCCAGCAGGCATTGAGTTTTCGGTACTCACCGCTGGGCTCCTGATGTGTGTGATCACAGCAGGAGAGAGTCACTGGCAGCACAAATGCTTGCCCCCTACCCGGAATATCAGAGGCGCCCCCCTGTATTATTATTATTATACAGGATTTATATAGCACCAACCGTTTGCACAGCGCTTTACAACATGAGGGCAGACAATACAGTTACTATTCAATACAGGAGAAATTAGAGAGCCCTGCTCGTTAGAGCTTACAATCTAGCAGAAAATCTGCTATAGGGTGGACCTTAAGTGGTTAAAGGGGAACCATAGTTCTAATTTAAATTATATATATATATATATATATATATATATATATATATATATATATATATATATATATATATATATATATATATATATATATATATATATATATATATATATATATATATATATATATCTATATATTAGTGCTGTGCGTTAAACGCGATATTAACGGCGTTAACGCAAACCCATGTTAACGCCGTAAAATTTTTTATTGCGCGATTAACGCTCGGGGTGGACGTGCAGAGTGTGCAGCGGCGCGGCTTACCTTCTCGCTGGATTCACAGGCAAGTTACTCACCTTGTCCCTGGATCCAGCGATGCCACCCCGCTGTGTGATCGAGCGGGTCCTCCTCGCTCGATTCACAGTGTCTTTGTGCCGCCGATCTCCGTTCCCTGCGACGTTACGACGCACAGGAGCGGAGAACGGCGCCAAATTCAAAAAAGTAAACAAACACAATACACACAGTATACTGTAATCTTATAGATTACAGTACTGTATGTAAAAAATACACACCCCCCTTGTCCCTAGTGGTCTGCCCAGTGTCCTACATGTACTTTTATAAAATAAAAACTATTCTTTCTGCCTGAAAACTGTAGATTGTCCAAAAGTGTCCCTTTATGTCAAAAATGGTTTTAGATCAGCTAGAAAACAGCGATCAAAATTTATGACAAATTAATCGTGAGTTAACTATGACATTAATGCGATTAAAAATTTTAATCGTTTGACAGCACTAATATATATATTACATGGCTATCACGATTTCCTACGAGTACTTTTATATAATAGAATTCCACACACTGCAGTTAGGTCTTGCCAATTTGCACTCTGAGAATCCAAACGAGAATGCATCTTAGAAGCAAACTATGCAATGTGATTTTAAGGCATTTTAGCAGCTCTCAGTACTGGCCACAGAAGCTTAAAGGAAAACAAGAGGAGTAAGCAGAAAGTGACTTTTTTCACATTTGACAGAACATATGGTTTCCTTGTGGTTAAATCAATATACCAGATCCACACTCTTAACAGTGTTAAATAAATAAATGAAAGTGATTTCAAAGGCATTCTATGCATTAAGATGAAATACATTCTGTGTGCAGCAGCCCCCCTCATTCTTACCTGAGCCCCATCTTGATCCAGCTATGTTGCCCAAGGCGCTTGGATGTCTAGGACTCTCCCTCCTCATTGGCTGAGATAGCAGGGTGCCATTGGCTCCTGCTGCTGTCAATCAAAGGCAGTGGGCCAATGAAATGAGAGAGGGGGTGGGGCCGGACCATGGTTCCTTTTCTGAATTGACACACAGCAGGGGCTCAGATTGGGTGCTCCCATAGCAAGCTGCATGCTGTGGGGGCACTCAGCAGAAGAGAGGGGCCAAACGTTCTGGTGAGGGACCCAGGAATAGGAGGATCTAGGCTGCTCTTTGCAAAACCACTGCACACAGCAGGTAAGTATGACAGGTTTGTTATTTTTACACCAAAAAACAAACAAACAGAGACTGTACACTTCAAATACATAAATGGCACAAAGATAATCGATTTCCCCTAACTCTACAAGTCCCATGCACGTTTCAACAATAATCATAGTAGTGAAAATACTTGTGTTTAGACCCCACACTCCAACAGTTATTTTCCTGCTTTCCTCTATATTCCACCTCTACGTACAGCATTTATAAACACAAAATGTTCACCGGATGTATACGACCTCTTATTCATAAGTAGGCCATAAAATGCTGATTTAACAAATAGGAACACTGCTTTCCAGTCTGCCCTTCCACTGCTCACTGTAGTGTTGGGCTGTAGAGGGGGCGAGCACAGCTGGCTTTGGCTCAGGCTCTCAGACTTGCATGGAGAGTCAGATCCAGCATGGGGAGTCAGATCTAGCTTTTAAACAGATGGCTGAGAGGATTCCAACAATATGGTTAGGATCCTTCCAGGGTCTAGAAGGGATGTCAGCTGATTCTGGGTCACAGGAGAGCACTCTTGTAACCAGAAGAGAAGTATGGCCCAAGCTTTTTTTTGTTGTTTTTTAGATGTTAAATGTTGGATTTTCATTAAAATCATTTGAACGGTACTCCCTTTCCAGGTGTTATGCCGTACATGACAAAACTGCAATACTTTCAGGCTCCCCACATTGGACTTTATATCACAACTCTATGGCTTCTCATGTATTCACTAAAAGGGTTAAAGTGGAAGTTCACCCAAAACCCCCTCTACAGCCCAACACTACAGTGAGCACATGCAAGTTAAAGGCCTCATACTCATAAAAGCTGTTATCCCATAGATGTGGAATTTAGATAAAGCTCTTCTCGAGGTGTTTATTATCTCAGCACCTGTCATACTATTTACATCAACCTTTTACTTGTCACTAAAGTTATCAATCCCAAATGCCCAGACCTTATTAGGACAGACTTGATTAGGACAATAAATTCTAATTACTGCGGTGAATGAGCATAACGAATGCAAATTAATCTTCCAGCATAGATGGCAACCTTTTCCAACTTGCAGAGATTTTTTTTTTTTTTACAGTTACATTCTACAGTTAGTTACACGTGCAAGTTTTAGCTTCTGGTTAGTTGACATGTAAATCCCCTGCTTGTTACATATCATGAATGGATGATATAACCTAATGTAGAATCACCTAATCATTTCCAAACCATTCAACTTAAACAAGTTTTCACTTTACAATATCTTTCTGGTTACTGTTTGCTCATCCAATGTCTTATGGCATCTCACGGGGTCTCTGTTGTCTAGATCTTTGAAACAGTTTCTCAGTTCTCATCTTCTTCCACCTGCTATGATTTTAAAGAGTCCCACCCAAAAATGGAACTTCCGCTTTTCGGAACCCTCCCCCACTCTGGTGTCACATTTGGCACCTTTCAGGGGGGAGGGTGGTACAGATACCTGTGTAATACAGTTATTTTGATCCCACTTCTGGGCATAGATACCCAAGCCAACGCAGGTATCTACTCCACTTCCGGCGCCTTCTTCGACCCCCCTGCTGTCTTTTGGGAGACACACAGGTGCCAGAAGACAGCAGGGACCATTGGGGTCGTGCGTGCGCAGTAGGAAACCATGAAGTGAAGCCGCAAGGCTTCACTTCCTGATTCCGATACCGAAGATGGCGGCGGCAGCACCCGATGGCTGAGTGATAATCGGCTTCGGGTGCCGACATCACGGGTGCCCTGGACAGATAAGTGTCCTTATTTTAAAAGTAGCTGCAGTATTTATAGCTGCTAACTTTTAAAAAAAAAAATAATAAAAAAAAAAAAAAAATAGGTGGACTTTGTTCATCAGAAATTCCGATCGTGTGTGGGCCCCATCGGACTTTTTTCCGTCGGTGTTTAGGAATAGAAGATGTTTTATTTTTTTCCGATGGAAAACAAAACGATAGGAAATTCCTATCGTCTGTGTGCAACTCCGACAGAGAAAAAACCCACGCATGCTCAGAATCAAGTCAACGCATGCTCGGAAGCATTAAACTTCATTTTTCTTGGCCCGTCGTAGTGTTTTACATCACCACATTTTGGACGGCCAGAATTTGGTCTGACAGTGTGTATGCAATACAGCTTGAATGAAATTCCGACTAAAAATTCCATTGGATTTTAGGCCATCGGAAATTACGATCGTGTGCACGGGGCATTAGAGACAAGCTGGTAGGTTACCATCAATGGAAATTCAGCATTCACAGTGAAGGCCTTGGAGAACTTCAGAACCATTAAACAAGTAAAACATCTCCTGAGTGCTTAAATATAAAATATAACAGCATCACTTCTACGCTAAAGTATGGCACCAGTCCTTATGAAGAGACTGTCTAAATTCCAGGCGTCTCTGGCAAGCAAACCAGGTCACGGTCTTCTAGCATCCACTTGGCCTTGCTGCCCAAACCCTGGCTGGGGGATCCACAAGCATTCTACATAGAACAAAAAAGAGGGCCCACCGGCCTTGTGCACCAACCATGACATAGTTTGTTTAATAAAATATATTGTTCTCACAAAAACTGGAGCTTCAAGCTCAATGCAAATTTCCAACAGATCAACCAGAACTGGTAATACTCCTCCAGATGCATCAAAAAAGTTCTTAAAAAGCTTACACGCTTCAAGAGTACCCACTCTTCATAAGAGCAAAAAAATTATAAAACGTTCATGTTTGACTATGGTGTATCTAATGAAACACTAGAAAAAAAAATTGTATAGATTTTAACATTATGGACAACCACTAAACATATTTATCTTCTGTCGTCTTATGCCTCTGCTATCCTTGAGAAATCATATCTATGGCTATGCAAGGTAAATTATGACCTTATTTTGCAGAGGAAAGGAAATAAATATAAAGTGTATGCTCAGTACAGTAGAATTTTACATCTTCTATCAATATTGTATGGCAATAGTTTTTGATGACCGTGCATTTAAAAAACAAATGGAAAGGGCTATATCGGATAGGCCAATATTTCACCTCTAGTGGTCCCATCTCCCTGAGCTACTGTATCGACACACTGAAACTTCCTGATGTTGAGAGGGTCCACTTTAGACAAATTTCATGTTTCCTGCATAGCATCTGGAGAACCAAACCCCTTCCCCCTGATTTTACTGCTTATGAGATTTGGTGTGGACAGGCCATGGGGCGGAGGGGAGGCATTTCAGTGATCTACTCAGCCCTCACTCACCCAAATGATAAAACAACTTATATGAAGGCTTGGGAGTCTGATCTACAGAGATCCATTAGCTTGGAGTCTTGGCATAAAGCTGTATCTAGATCTTTCAGGGGCATTCAGAATGTCTCCTTGGTAGAGGCAAATGTAAAGGTCATAACCAGATGGTATCTCACTCCCTCCAGATTGGCTGCTATGTTTAAAGATGCTGATCCCCTTTGTTTTAGGGGCTGCCAGCTTCGGGGTTCCATGGCCCATATCTGGTGGGAATGCCCTAGGATCCGCTCATTCTGGAGACTCATCTTCAACATGATTTACAGAGTGACCGGATTTCAGATCTCTAGGACCCCTGACGTGGCCTTGTTAAATGCCCTTACCCCCTCGCTTCCTAAATCTACACAAAAACTAATTCATTTTATTTTGCTTGGCTCCAAAATAGCCATAGCCAAATCCTGGAAACAGCCTAGGCCGCTCCTTTCGTTTGTTAAACAGAAAATCTCATGGATCATGATTCAAGAAAAATTATCCAGCATATTAGAAGACTCAGTTTCTAAGTTCCATGAGGTTTGGACTCCTTGGGCTGTTTATATTGATATCCCCCTTACCCATGATCCTGTACACGTTTAATTGGAATCTCATGGGAAGATAGGCACTAAGCTGTACCTCCCGACCTTCCTCCCCTTCCCTCCCTTTTCTCTCTGTTTCCTTTTTTTTCTATCCCTTTCTTACTATTTCTGTCATTTGGTGTGTACTTATCTTTTAATATTTATGCTTTTTCTTCTGCAAGGTTACTGTCTGCATATGGATTCCGACCCCCCCCCCCCTTTTTTTTTTTTCTTCTCCCTCTCCTCTTTTGACAATACATATTTCTCACCCACATCAGCAATAATAGCTTGGGTATGGGGCGGAGGTTTGGGGGGTCCGGGACCATGATCTTGGCACAGTATGATCCCACGAGGGGTGCTGGGAGGCCTGGTTCGGGGCTCCCCTTGGTTCCAGCCCTTCTCTTTGGTGTGAAACTACTGTATGTAATGATTTTGAACCCCCCCCCCCTTTTTTTTTTTTTTATTTATCCTTGCAGACTGCAAGCCAACCAACTATTTAAAATGTGTTTTACTTCTATAATTTTGGCTGTTCTTCTTATGCAAAAAGATGTGAATCGCCCATTAGGGCTCTTATTATTTCAGACATTTTCTGTAATTGATGTAACCTTAATTTAAATCTTAATAAAAATTTATTGAAAGAGAAAAAAACAAATGGAAAAGGAAACTAAAAGGGCAAATTAAGGGCACAAGTTTTGCTTGAAGAAAGTCGACAGTGCATGGTCACCTTAAAAGGGCATCTAGAAACCTTTACAATAAACATATAAACTTTTCTCGTTGCTTTGTTAAGCAGAGAGAACTCCCTGGGATTGAGATGGGCTGCAGGAGTGGTGTCTAACAGAGAGCAGACAGCGATGTTGACTATCTGTTATAAATCGGCACTGCTCTATGCACATGTCATGGTAACATTTGCGGCATTTCTGATACAGTGACTGTTCCTGCCACTCAGGGTCGCTTATAGGGGGGAACCACCAGTCCTCCTGTAGAGGGACCCAGGCACACAGGGGGGCCTGAACAGCAGGGAGAATTGGTGCGGTCACGTGGAGGGGTAATTACAGAAGGATGTCCTGTGAGGCTCTCTGCAGCAGCTGACAGACAGTTTCTTTCCCTCCTGCTGGCTTTCTGCTCCTACAGGGAGGGGCACAGATGTGGGGCATTGATCCTCTTATTGCTCCCCGCACTGAACTGTTCTGCCTGCTTCTAACCCCCCTGTGTGTCTCCCTGTCACTGTGCTGCCCCCTTCCTCCTGTAGCGTTGCCGTTTTCCTATCCTGTAAAGAAATAAATTGTAAATAAAATACTTTTTTAAACATTGTAATAAATACATTTTTAATAAATTGTAAAGTAAAACAATTAAAAAATAAACTTTAAAAAAAATTATGCAAAAAAAAAAAGAAAATTAAATTCACACAGGTTCTTTGTTATGCTTGTGTCCGCTAATAATGATTTTAGTGTATTTTTTGTGAAAATAATGTTTTGATATATTGGGGGGCTGTGATTTCTAACAGCAGCCATTCTGCCACTGGTTCCAAGCTATCATTTAATATTTTTTGTTTGGAGAGGGCAATTAATGAATTTTATTAATAATTCGCCCATAGATGTCCATGGAGAATCTACTGTGCTTGTTTTTGTGTATTCACTCATGCCGAGATTCATCAGATTTTAGCCTTGAAATACTCATTTGCTTTCACCCCATGTAACTACTGCCATGGAATAAAAGTAGGAGAAAAATGACTAGACAAATGTGCATGATAATGCCAGCAAAAACTTGAAAAATACTATCCCTCTTGATGCAATACAAAAAAGACAATAACAATTGTTCTAATGCAACACAATTAATGTACCACAAGGTAAACAATACACTATACTGATCTTCCGTCGAATCCAGTCTTGTTAGGTCCATTTTGTGGATGTTCCTTCATTGAAGTGAACTGGCATAGTAGTTCTATACTAAACTCAAATAAGGGTTTGGAAAACGCCCACAGACCCAAGTACATGGAGGGTAACCATTGCTTCAGAGTGTTAACCCGAATGCTTAAATTGAAGTGATTTAGTAACGGGGACTGTGAAATCCTTTCATCAGTGCGCCCAATAGAATTGTTTTGCCACAGTAGAGACTGGCAATGATTGAACATCCAAAATATGTGTAGATCAACCCATACTAAACTAAAGACTGGTTGGGATTAACTGACTTGCCTTCACTAAATTGAAAAGCCAATATACAGCCCAGGGCCTGGCACCCTGAGGCACGCATGTTGTGCACATACCCATTACCTTTAATACAGGGGTGGCCAACCTGTGGCCTGGGGGCCACATGTGGCCCGCGGAGCCCTCTGATGTGGCCCGCAACCTCCTGCTCTGGAATGGTGGGTTGGCAAGCCTAGATTGCAGGTTGCCCGCCATACCACAGCATCAGTGTTGTGAATGAAGCTAGTGGTAGAGGAAGAAAGCGGCTGTGGAGCAGAGCCCCATAAGCCGATGCTTCCTCTACAGTGCTGGCTTTTGCCACAGGCGGAGTCTATGGTAAAGTTCAGCTAACCCGCAGGATAGACACAGGTTCCCTACACTGCACCCATGGTGTGGGTAAACTGCAGCACATCAGTCTTAGGCCCTTTTCACACGATCAGACCGACCAAATGGGACCCTCAATTTACCTCTATAGAGCGACAGATGTACATTTACGCCCGCCTGCCTCCAATCCGAAAAACAGAAGGGAATTTGTCCCCTTCCATCTGAGCAGATCTGAGGGCCTATAGGAGTAGCCGTGACCTGTCATCCCTCCGCTCTACTCATTGTGGCCCGCGACTTGTTGCCAAGTTGCTTTAGTGGCCCTCGCTCTTCAAAAGGTTGGGCACCCCTGCTTTAATACATTTTAATAACAGTACAGCTTACAGTAAAAAAAAAAAAAAAAGGCTCCAGTTACATCATAGGAAAAGGCGTTGTATTGTAGCAGTCCTCATTTTGTTCTATCCAAGTGCCAGATCATTGGCTATATAGAATTGTCAAGCCATTTGCTTTTTCCCCCACAGAGGGTTTTTTTTAACCTAAATGAGCTCTGGGTCTAAGTTAAATGGTCAGTTTAGATGCAAATTCTGCTCTCAGATTTATTTTTTACATACAAGAAACAAAAGAACATGCCTGTACATAGTGTGGTGAAATTAAAGTTTTGTGAACTGTGTAAAGGAAAAGAAATACATGAAGTCAATAAAGTGGTAGAATGCTATAATTACATACTGATTAAGAGATTACCAGTATGGTTAAATAAACCAGGCATGTGATTACAGGCTAAGCAAAAGATTATAAGCACATTGTAAATAAAGTGCTTGACCGTGTAAACCCAGTGGGGTAAACAAACCAAAAAAAAATTGAGGCGCTCAGAAGCCGATCAACTAATAATCCGATATGAGTACAGCAATATCCTCTATTTAGCCATTGTGTGTTCTGAACCAGAACCCACCAGTCCAGAGTGAGAGAGCCTGGGGGTGCTGGGAGAACCCCATGTAAAGGCCAGGAGTGGGCCTGTTCAGCGAGGTGCTGTAAAAAGGCTGAGTGAGCCACAGAGCTGTGTCTGAAGTAACCTGACAAGAGCAGTGGAGCTGCTGAAGCATAGCCAAGGGGCTCAACATTTTTCAGTTGACTTTGCTTTATGAAGCTGAAACCCCATGCATGGACAACCTTATGTGAACTTTTTTCATTCTGCAATAAACATGGGCCAGAAAGCCCTTAAATACAGCTCAGACTGGCACAACACATTGAAAACGAATCTACCACATTGAGCTTAATCACCTCATATCACAGAAAAAAAAAATATTTCTTAACTAATCTGACTACTGTAATATGTAATTTACAGGTTGCTGCACTTTGCGTGGCTTTACTGAATAAGCCCCATGCGTGGAAGTGTATTTGGTCCCATACATGTACTTTATAAGTAAGACTGATAGAACAATAATTATACAGTGAGCAAGAGACTATACAGAGACTGGAAATAAATGGAAAGGGAAAAAAGTCAAGACTAATTATAGGCTGAAAACTAGTCTATATGTTCTGTGTAAATATAGAATCAGGAGATTTTCAGGTCCTTGTAATTACAGGCTGGAAAAGGTGATTTAATATACATTGTAAATAAAGCATGGAGAATATATAATTATACTTTACATGTGCTGGGGAAATAAAAGAAAGTAAAAGGCATGCCTGTATAATTGTAGGCTGGAAATACCCTGTGTTCTTTGAATAGTATGTATGGAGAAACTTCGAGACCACTTTGCTTATTCAGTAAGCTAAATAGAAACCTTCAAAAGATCAGTAGCCTATAAAAACCAATAAGAAGTATTGTAGAAACAGTTTCAATTTGATTGGTTGCTATATATCACTACTACCCCTGACTTTACATTATAATTTGAATATCCACCCCCAAGGTATTCATTTAAATGTTCCCCTGGGGCATCTTCTAAAAGGAAAAAGTTCTGACTGTGGAATTTACCTTTTATCTGGAGCTGCCCCCCACAGTGTCAGTTCTTCACTATATGATGAAACATATAGAAAAGAAATGAGGGTGCATCGACATTATTAATTATCAAAAATAAAATGTATTAAAAGGTGTAACAGCAAGGCTCATACACACATACAGATGTGATAAAAAGCTTGTCAATGCAACAGCAAAGTGAACTGTGTCTTTAGAGCCTGCAACCTTGACCAGAATTTAAGGAGGGTGGCTTACGCGTTACGAGGGAGAACCCTCTTCCTCAGAGCCAAAGTGATGAATGCTTCATCATACGATGCCTGCGGTCTTCTAAGAAAAGATTGTACGTGCAAGACATCATGGCCCAGGCCCCTAAGCTTGAAAGTTTGCACTCACAGTTTGATTTGGCAGTGACCTCATGTCAGCAAATCTCTCTACATTATCTAGAACCAAACATTGTTTTAAAAAGACCAAAGAGAATCCAATGCATTAAGTGACTGGCCAGAAGACATCAGAAAAAGGTAAATAAAATAAAAAAAACACTGGGGGAGGTCAAAGCCTATATTTTTTTTTTATATATTTTTTATATAAATATAATATATTATGGAACTCAGTGGTGGGTTTAAATCATGGCAAGCAAGAGTTTTTTTTATTATTATTTATTTGATTGGTAGTGATAATGCCGATACATATTATGAATGTGAAGAGTGACAAATGATAGAACCACTTTAAGGGCAGAAGAACACAGGTTAGGCTTACTAGCTCAATCCTGTTACTAAAATTGTCAGCAACTATAGGTATTAAATCACACATTATCACACACTGTTCTTAAATGTGTGCAATTAGTTGCTATTACTTGCTACTACGTGGTACATTGTGTAGTTCACACCATAGGGAGCCATTTGCGCCATCTGTTCAGTGATCAATTGCAACTCTTAGCGATTATGCGCAAGCCATTTTAATAGTGTGACTGAGCTACTGCAAACTGCCAATTTAGCTCTAGCCTTAGAGCTCCACTGAGGATTAGTTACATGTAAAATGGCCAGTAAACATAACCTGTCAGTTAAAATACATTACTTTATACAAATAAATTTGACTTCTCCTATTGTGCCTAATGCTCTAGCAATGACTGTACAAGGGCGGTTTTTCTGCATGAGTCAATAAGCCAAACATTTTTACTTTATTCCCGGCATGGAATATTCAAGTCAGGGGTGGGACACTTTTGTCTCATTAATACACTAATTAACTAATGCACAATTAACAAAGTCAGCAGCTCATAACATGCCCTCAGCAGTGCTTTTGATCAGAGGAAAACTAGCTCCGGACAACAGTTGTCAAAAAAAGCTAGAGGGGCGAACGTTGAGGTAGAAAGTATGTGCTGATATCATACGCTTATTCGTTTTGTAATTTTCGTTTCCCAACAGGTTTGCTTTAATACAAGACCAGGACAAGTTTTTTTAAACTAAGAAAATAGATACAAAGCAAATGCAACATTCACATTTTTTTGGACTACGTGAAATGTTAGAGACCCATATTACCTTCTAAAGAATGGGCAATTTAGATGTTGGTCTATTGTAATAAAAGGAAACCCCAATGGGTAAATGTGTTCGGGAACCAAATGTGTTAGGGAACCAAACTAATATATCGGCTTTATAACTACAGCTACTTTAAAAATAAGGCCATTAGAAAATATATTAGTAAGGAAAAGAGGTTCAGATCCAGCCAAGGTTTATTGTAATGACAGCACACTGCTCACTCCCACCCAAGCATTGCAACAAACTTAGGTTGGAATTGAACATCTTCACTGTGTAGCCTGTTATTTGGATGGTGGAATGTAGCATAGCAAGAGCGGGCCCCAGGGCCTTAGCATTTGGCTGATTGCAGAGAATTGAGGAGGATACAAGCTGGTCTGTGAGCAGTGAACAGGGTTTGGTTTGGACGTCTAACACCCTAATGATCTACCTGTGGCACTTTTTGCGTAGCCCTGGAGGTCCCTGCAGACCTAATCTGCGTTTCTCTAATGTCCTGTTATAGCAGTGATGTTAGTAGTATTGTGTAATATGTTGTCCATGGTCTCTGACCATCTCTATCATTCTCATAATCTTCGACTACATCCTATTGTAGGCCTGCTGTCTCTGACACTGAATTTTATGTGTGGTCCTTTGGTAATGTGAAGGGCCACACCAGAGACCCCCCCCCCCATACCAAGAAAGTTGACCACCACTAATTTAACAACAACAAGCAAGAGAGCCCCAGCTCCCATTTCTTTTCTTCCATGGGCAAGTTATACAAGGTAAACCCAGTATTATATTATATATTATATATATATTAGAATGAATGGGTCAAACCATAATTTGTTACATTAGAAAAGAGCATTGGCAGGACTTTGAATGAGGCAGGGACCTAGTCATGCCTCCATCCCTATTAGTTGGGAAAGGGAGAGCTAGCGGAGTGACTTTAGTCACACAGTCAATACAAATAATTCATAATTGCCATTTATTACATGCCGGATTTGAACAATAATACATAAACCTGATTATTATCACAGTATTTAGTCATTATACATGCATATAAAGCATGAATAACACATATCCATAGGGAAGTTTAATGGATATAACACCTCCTAACTTCCCATAATTTGAAATAGATACCGAGATACACAAACAATTCATATATTGATTATACAAAGTACATGATTAGAATAAAAAATATTAATAAAAACACATGATTGATTTAAACATGGTAGATACAAAAGCTTGACGAGCACATCGAGTACAGCAAGTGTGTCGTCGATGCACAGTGCAACAGCATCCCCCCACCCTTAAGGGGGGAGACCCCACAGAGTGCATCGCAGCTCCCGGAAAAGTGAAAAGACTCATGGATCCAGACAGTATATATACACCCCGAGGCCAGCTTCAATTCATTGTACCAGCCATCTGATATGGAATCTGAATGTACCGTATATACTTGAGTATAAGCCAAGATTTTCAGCCCTTTTTTTGGCCTGAAAATGCCCCCCTCGGCTTATACTCGAGTCAGTGTACCTGGAAATATTGAGAGGCTGTGGGCGTCCATCGTTTAAAACTTGTCCCTTCTGTGATAGGCGGAAATCTGTCTGCTGAGAAACGCCTATCAAGAACGTTCTCTCATTCTCACCTATCCCAGCAGACACAGTGTTCAGTGTTCCGCCAATCATGGATGCTTTTTCGTCCTCTGACATCCGTGATTGGTGGAACACTGAACACAGTGTCATCTGGGAAACTGAGTCCGACGATGAGAGAACATCTGAGATAGGCGGAACGGTGTCAGCTGCCTATCACGGAAGGGACCAGGAGGAGACCACAAGTTTTAAACATTGAATGGACGCCTGGACGCCTACAGCCTCTCAATTTCAGGTACAGTGAGGATGGGCACAGTGAGGTTGCAATGGGCATAGTGAGGCAAATGTGCTGTTGACCCACTTTTCCTTTTACAGTGGCTGCTGCATTCTCACCCTCGGCTTAAACTCGAGTCAATAAGTTTTCCCATTTTTTTGTGGTAAACTTAGGTACCTTGGCTTATACTCGGGTCGGCTTATACTCGAGTATATACGGTAATTTAATGTGAGTATATGGACTGCGTGGCTCCATCCCTAGTGAGTTACTTACTGACATAGGCTCCTAGTGGGTCTTCATTCACATAGCT
This sequence comes from Rana temporaria, assembly GCF_905171775.1. NCBI lineage: Eukaryota > Metazoa > Chordata > Amphibia > Anura > Ranidae > Rana > Rana temporaria. Next base: position 19,018,876 of record NC_053501.1, read on the forward strand.
TTGAGTGGGTGATTTGTTAGCACCAATTGGTAATCATTTTCTTACCCCCTTGATTGGGGATCTACACAATATCACATCACATTTATAGTATCCCTGTTATCTCAACCATTAGGGCTACACATTAAAGTGGAGGTTCACCCGGAAATGTTAATTTTTAACCTTAGATTAATGCTCATTTTGTCAAGGGGAATCGGGTAGTTTTTTTAAAATCTAAGCAGTACTTATCGTTTTAGAGAGCGATCTTCTCCGCCGCTTCTGGGTATGGGCTGTGGGACTGGGCGTTCCTATTTGATTGACAGTCTTCCGACAGGCTTCCGACGGTCGCATCTATTGCGTCGCGATTTTCCGAAAGTAGCCGAACGTCGGTGCGCAGGCGCCGTATAGAGCCGCACCGACGTTCGGCTTCTTTCGGCTACTCGTGACGCGATAGATGCGACCATAGGAATGCCCATTCCCGAAGACCATACCCGGAAGCGGCGGAGAAGATGCATCTCTAAAACGGTAAGTACTGCTTAGATTTAAAAAAAAAAAACTACCAGATTCCCCTTGACAAAATGAGCATCAATCTAAGGTTAAAAAAAATTTTTGGGGTGAACTCCTGCTTTAATTATATTTATTAATTTATTACTTGGCAGCCCCTCAAGACAATCATACAACACATTCCCTTTCAAAGGGGGTTTCCAGCCTTTTGTTTTTCACTCTCCATACACAGTGATTTTGTATTTTATACTTCATATTTCATTACAGATATACACGTTTGCTCCCGAAGAATGGATACAATTCCATGAAACGCATCAAGCTTTTGTATCTACCATGTTTAAATCGATCATATGTTTTTATTAATATTTTTTATTCTAATCATGTACTTTGTATAATCAATATATAAATTGTTTGTGTGTCTCAGTATCTATTCCAAATTATGGGAAGATAAGAGGTGTTATACCCATTAAACTTCCATATGGATATGTGTTATTCATGCTTTATATGTATGTATACAGACTAAATACTGTGATAATAATCAGGTTTAGGTATTATTGTTCAAATCCGGCACGTAATAAATGCCAATCATCAATTATTCGAACTGACTGCATTACTCATTTAAAGTCCCACTCTGCTAGCTTTCCCTTTCCCATAATTTGTTATAGTGTTAGGAACTGAGGTGCAGAGTAGCTGTTCTGTCCTACCATAAAAAGTAATTAGTTGTATTTAGCAATTTATTTTAAATCGTTTTTATTCGTTTTAACGATGGCTAACCGTAAGAGTTTACAACAGTGACTACTAATAATGTCATTAAATATTTGGAAATTTAGGTACCTCCTGGTTGATAATCAATGATCAGCTTTTTAATTGTGCCAGAGTTCTATAAAGCAAAATATAATCCTCATTATTGTCATGCATATATAATAATATTCAGTGAAACCTCGGATTGTGATTAACGCGATTTAGGACTAAATTTGTGAGCGTTGTCTCACAAGATGAGCAGAATTCAAGCTGCTGGGGTGTGCAGTACCGCATTTGGCCAGATGTGCGGGGACGCCGGAGACACTCGATTTCCGGAGGCGCCGAGTTTCTCTGGCGCCATCCGCACATCTGGCCACATGTGGTACTGCATACACCGGCAGTCACTGTGGAACGAATAATCTGAGTTTCCATTGAGTCCTATGGGGAAACTCGCTTTGATATATGAGTGCTTTGGATTACAAGCATGATTCTGGAACGGATTATGCTCGTAATCTAAGGTACTGTACTTTTTGTTATCACATAAGTACTGCAGTAAGGGTAATAAAATCATTAACTCTCAGTACATAGGAGGGTTGCCCTGCTGAACACGGCTATAGTCAACATCATTTTGGATCTCTGAGCATCGCTGTTGATTAGAGCAGTGTTCAGGGGGGTGTGTCTGAGTGCTGAGCTTCAACTTGTGCAACTTTTTAACCTTACCCTAGATTTAAAAGAGAGAGTAGAAAAAGGAGGCATATTTATGAGGGTATATGCAAGCTGGCTTCATTACAATAATAAATACAAGGCATTTAATTGGGCTTTAAAAGCAGTTTCCACTGCAAAGCGGGTCTAGAAATGACATTAAAATTTTGATCAAAGATCTATTTTAGGAACAGACTGAAAAAATGTGCCTTTTCAATGCGAAGCTTTACTAAAACAACTTAAAGAAGCTTGTTTAAGACTTGCCCCTTCCAGTGAGAATTGGGTAATAAAACCCCAGCCTATTTACTTAATTATAGAACATTATGTGCACTTGTTAAGATACTTTAGTCAGTGAATGTCCATTAACATTCGATAATGATGATCATGCCTAAATGAGTCTATCCCCAAGTGTTTCCATCTCAGTGGGAACATGGAATGCCCTTCTAAGCTATCTGTGACACCAATTATCATATCTGAATTTTAATGCCGCATAATAACCTGATACCCAGGAGTCATCAATCACAAGTCATTAGTCACTGAGCGTTAGACAATCACACATCGCAATACACAAGTACCTAGGCAAAAACAAATATCATTTTTCGGTCTGTAAAATAAAAATCTCCACTATAGACGTACAAATTATTGTAAGTTTTCTTTTCATTCAAACTGCAAATTCATCAACTGCACAGTTGCCATTCCTTAAAGGGGCTGTCCACTTTCACATGACTAAGGCCTGGTTCATACCTATGCACTTTTTAGCGTGTTTTCAGTTTTGCAGAAACACACTACAGTCCATTTAGGCGATTAAAATAGAGTAAAGAGGGGTCAAAAGGTTAAAAACACGCCTCCTTACCTTCTGTCAAATGCTTTCTGAAGAGGGAACCAAATGCAGAGCACTGCTAGTGTGAACGAGCCCTATGTGAGGGGAAATCAACAAATTCCTGATAATGCATACCAATACCTATAGCAGATATGGGATACTTGCCATTGTTTTTCAATGATACGGTTTGCATACTTAAATCTTTCAAATGTTTCCACTTTCCTTCTTATCCAGTTCCTCTGCTCTTTCATCTGCACTCTCCTGAAGCAGCGGGTAACCCACGAAACATGTTAGGAGCATGACCCCATATGGTCTATAAAATCTTGATTTTACATATGTAATGTGAATTGAGGACATTTTCATTCTTGGTGGAGACCTAGTTGAGGGGGTATGACCACTCAAAGTGGAGGTGTCTTTTAATATTCATTTTTTAATATGTATGTTGATGTTATGTAAATAAACTTCATATTAAAAATGATGTTGTAATGTCTTGTGACGGAACTGGGAAAATTCTATATGCCCCTCAAATTCTCTCTCTCGAAATTCCTGATAATAGTAAAGATCTGACAATGGTTATAATCCTTCCCCAAGATATCTGAAACTAAAAGGGGAACAAAAAATAAGTTTTGGCTGGACAGTTGGGATCTACCTTGGGGTTTGTTGAACTTTCAGGTCTTCACATCAAAACTAAAAACTAAAAACTAAATAACTTATAGCTGAAGTCATATTATACCGTATAAATAAGCGTTCTGATGTCAGCTATAATATGTAGGCTATGAATAGGCTTATAATGACTCTAAAGATGTAAACAATATGGTAAAGATAAGCAATTACCAACCCATACATTTAGGCCACTCATAACTAAAGTCGCTGCTCTTCATATGAGTACAGAAAGAAGCCCCCTGATTGAGCTTTTTGTTAAAGGAACTTTGCATTATTATCCATGGTAAAGGAGAGTGTGGAGAGGGCAGTGAAGAGGCAGAGACGCTTTTCATGATAATACATGATAATGTTTCACAGAATGCCTCCTAATTCTAATAGGCAACTTATAGACGAGCAAGGACTCGAGTGTCATTGCGCCGCTCTCCCTATTGATGAGCCATCGGAATTTCCTGGAGGATTCTGGGAGACTTTCCACTGAACTAGAAATAGGATTTAATTACTCTGGGCTCTAATTGTAGCCTGTGAGTAAAGTACACACAGAGCTCACGTTAGCTTGTAATTAAATAGCCCTGTGGGTTTGATTGCATGTTAGATGTGTGACAAATGTATTGAAACACATCAACATAGCTCTGCATGTCTGTCATTTGTGTTGATGAGATTTGGAACCTTCCTGAACTGCAAAAGCAAAACAAAACAAACATGTACTTTATATCGACAATTCAACATTTTTTCTTTTAATCATTTGTAGTCCTTAAAGAGAATGTCAGTAGGTCTCTGGAATACATGCCCTTTTCCTCCATGTTTTAGATGCAAGTACAGAAAAATTAATCACCCAATGTGCCGCGCTGAAACCCAAAACATAAAATCAGTGTCCACACTCCAAGATAATTACCAACTCTAATATTAACATGAAGTTCCATAATAATTCATTTACAAAATGGTGCTCAAGTTACGGTATATGGAAAATATTAACGTGAACATATATCAGGAAATGGTTTAAAAAACAAATCAGTCGGTGCTTTGAAAACTGTGTGATGCTCTTTCCTGAAATTAAAGTGGTCAAGTCAAATATGTCCAATACTTGTATCCTCTCTGTTTTATATAGCTATAAAGTACTGTGTTGTCGGTTCTTTAAAAAAAAAAAAAAACTCTTAATACTCGAATACCTTCTTTCACAGCACATGACCTCCGCCTCTGCTCTTTCCCCGATCTCAGGAGAGCAGCGGGATGGTCTGAGGTTGCCCATCGACATCAGTCGACCAGGAGAGCAACACTAAAAGAAAGCATTTGGGATTAAAAAAACATGGACACACAGTACTTTATAGCTGCATAAAAACAGAGAGGATACAAGTATTGGGGAGATGTATTGCAGCGGAATAGGAGGCAGGAGAGGCGGGGGGCAGATTGGCTCTCACACACAGACTGGAGCTGACAGGCAGGCAGAGGAGGAGACACTCAGAACACATATCAGGATGATGGAGGCACATAAATTGACCACAGTATCATGCATCAGCAGCCATAATTACTGTGGTCAGCTCACATAGGGGGACACGGGAAAAGGAAGGATCAACCAGAGATTTTAGAACATAGAAAGGAACAAATTAGGGTTACAAAAGCAGCCAAGAGGCCCATGGTAACTCTGGAGGAGCTGCAGAGATCCACAGCTCAGGTGGGAGAATCTGTCCACAGGACAACTATTAGTCATGCACTCCACAAATCTGCCCTTTATGGAAGAGTAGCAATAAGAAAGCCATTGTTTTAAGAAACCATAATAAGTCCTGTTTGCAGGGGACACAGCAAACATGTGGAAGAAGTTTCTCTGGTCAGAGGAGACCAACATTTTACTTTTTGGCCTAAAAGCAAAATGCTATGTGTGGTGAAAAACTAACACTGCACATCACCCTGAACACGCCACCCCCAACATGAAACATGTTGGTGTCAGCATCATGTTGTGGGGGGACTTTTCTTCAGCAAGGACAGGGAAGCTGGTCAGAGTTGATGGGAAGTTGAATGAAGCCAAACACTGGCATTGCTAGCAGGGTGCGATCCACACCCGGGTAACACCCAGTAGAGGGGTGACACCATCCCGACTCTCCAGAGGGTGAGGAAAGCCCGGGCATTCATCTGCCCAGGCCGGAACATCTCCAGTGCTGCAGCCATGTTCCCTGGTCTGTGTCTTTCTTCCTCCTCTTCCTTCCCTGCTGCTGAGCCTGTCACAAGTCACGTGTCACCGTCACCGCCCGGGCGGTGCGGCTGCAAACTTTTCTCTCCTCTCCAGCTGCCGCTACAGTTTACCTAGCCGCTCGCCCTGCCCTGGCCCCGAGCTGGTGCTGTAATGGCCGGGAGGGTGTCGGCTTGCATGGAGGAAGTGACCTGCCGCTGGCCTGAGCCCGAGTTGAGGTCACTATGCTAATGGAGGGGGTCTGCACTGGGAGGTAACTATGCTGATGGAGGGAATCTGCACCGGGGGTGACTATGCTGATGAAGGGGATCTTCACTGGGGGGGGTGACTATGCTGATGGAGGGGATCTGCACTGGGGGGGTGACTATGCTGATGGAGGGGGATCTGCACTGGGGGGTGACTATGCTGATGGAGGGGTGTGCACTGAGGAGGGTCTATTCTGATGGAGGGGGTCTGCACTGAGGGGGGTCTATGCTGATGGAGGGGATCTGCACAGGGGGGTGAATATGCTGATGGAGGGGATCTGCACTGGGGGGTGACTATGCTGATGAAGGGGATCTGCACTGGGGGGTGACTATGCTGATGAAGGGGATCTGCACTGGGGGGTGACTATGCTGATGGAGGGGGGTCTGCACCGAAGGGGGTCTGCACTGATGGAGGGGGTCTGAACTGAGGGGGGGTCTATGCTGATGAAAGGGGTCTGCACTGAGGGGGGTCGATGCTGATGAAAGGGGTCTGCACTGAGCGGGTCTATGCTGATGGGGGGGTCTGCACTGAGGAGGGACATCTATACTTAGTGGGGGAGTCTGTACTGAAGAGAGGCTATAGTTGGCATGGGGAGTGACACCAATTTTTTTTGCACCTGGTGACACCAATCCTAGTGATGCCACTGAAGCCAAATACAGGGCAATCTTAGAAGAAAACCTGTTAGAGTCTGCAAAAGACTTGAGACTGGGGCAGAGATTCGCCCTCTAGCAGGACAATGACCCTAAACATACAGCCAGCGCTACAATGGATTTTTTTTGTTTAAAAGCATAATCATGTGTTAGAATGGCCCAAAGTCCAGACCTAAATCTAATTGAGAATCTGTGGCAAGACTTGAAAATGTACAGACGCTCTCCATCCAATCTGACAGAGCTTGAGCTATTTTGCAAAGAGAAATGGGCAAAAATGTCCCTCTCTAGATGTGCAAAGCTGGAAGAGACATCCCCAAAAAGACTTTCAGCTGCAATTACAGCGAAAGGAGGTTCTACAAAGTATTGACTGAATACAAATGTACCGCACACTTTTCACTTATTTATTTGTAAAAAATAAATAAAAAACATTTATAATTTTCCTTCCATTTCCCAATTATGTGCCACTTTGTGTTGGTCCATCACATAAAATACATTTATGTGTTTGGTTGCAACATGACAAAATGTGTAAAATTTCAATTATGAAAATTATGAATACTTTTCAAGGCACTGTACATGCACTGTTCAGGCAATCCTCTATCCATGCTGTGAAAATTAAAACACTAAGGCTATTAGTGAATACGGGGAAGGGGCACAAGTGACTGGGCAACCCAAAATAAGTGAAGGCAAGTGAAGTGTTACAACATGGTAGCAATAAAATGAACAATCTCTATATATAAAATGGTGGCACACATATGGTCTGATGCAGAAAAGTCCAAAGCAAAGAACCACACAGTCAATAATAAGTCTGATGCAACTGCTGAATGGAAGAAAAGAAAATCCAATGGTGGAAGACCCCGCAACTGAATCTTGTGAGATAGTGTGATACTTTGAGGTGTGCGGCTTGCCTATCTCACAAGATTCAGTTGCGGGGTCTTCCACCATTGGATTTTCTTTTCTTCCATTCAGCAGTTGCATCAGACTTATTATTGACTGTGTGGTTCTTTGCTTTGGACTTTTCTGCCTCAGACCATATGTGTGCCACCATTTTATATATAGAGATTGTTCATTTTATTGCTACCATGTTGTAACACTTCACTTGCCTTCACTTATTTTGGGTTGCCCAGTCACTTGTGCCCCTTCCCAGTATTCACTAATAGCCTTGGTGTTTTAATTTTCACAGCGCATACACTTTTCACCTGTTTATTTATAATTTTTTGTCTATTAAGGTAGACCTTCTCAGTGTTTGCATCAGTGCTCCCTCCACCTCCCTTCCCCTTTCCCTTCCCCATTCACAGACAGCGCAGGAGTTTTACCCTATTCAATCCTCTATCCACACTTTTCAACAAAGTTGGGGATCACTATTGATTTTCTCTTGTTCCGTCCATGGATTGAATGGAGAGAATATTAGCCATGTATAGCTAGCATTAGTACTTGGAACTTTTTGTCTTAAGCATAGTTTATCTGAACTCATTTCCAACAGTCACCTCTGCACTTCTCACTGAAAGCATGGAGCTGAAAAGATTCCCTTAGATACAGGTTACATTGTGACAGCTTCAGCAGCTCCATTGTCTGCAGCTTTGTCATTTGCAAATTAGCTGACAGAATCTTGTATTGACCTTGTACTGTTTTAATATACAAATACAGTCTATTCTATGTGCAATGAATGATAACAATTTGTCAGCTTGTCCAGAGCACTTTAGTGAAAGTGGTTTTCATGCATATCATGAAATAATTTTCTTGTGGGGGGATGATAGTGTACTGGCAGGATATCGCATCAAGACACCGTTGAGTGATTAACACTTCCAGAGACATTAAAATCGAAGAAAATCTATCTATTCTTAAAAATGTTCCACCCCCCCCCCTTCTACACATCTTGCCTGCCCTGTAAACAACAATGGCTGGGCTATGGGAGTCTACGGGTGACATCACGCTTCCGAAATTCAGAGTCATTGTCGAGCGCTCCCTTATTTAGAGCTGATCACATGCACCCTCCCAAAAAAAATGCACAGGATTAACCCCTTAGGTTCCACAATGAGTATAACAAGCATGTATTACTGCATATACACACTGGCCTAGATTCACGTACGGCCACTCTACGGTGTGCGGGCGTAGCGTATCGTATTTACGCTAAGCCGCCGCAACTTAGAGATGCAAGTGCTGTATTCACAAAGCACTTGCGTCCTAAGTTACGGCAGCGTAGCGTAAATTAGCCGGCGTAAGCGCGCGTAATTCAAAGTAGGCTGGTAGGGGGCGTGTTGTATTTAAATGAGGCTTGACCCCATGTAGATGCATGGCCGAACGAACGGCGCATGCGCGCGCATGCTCAGTATCACGTCGTATTTACGCCCAAAGATACGTCGGCTCAATGCCTGTGACGTGAACGTAATTTACGCACAGCCCTATTCGCGTACGACTTACGCAAACGACGTAAAAAGATACGCTTAGTCCGACGTCCATACTTTGCATGGGCTGCGCCACCTAGAGACATGCTTTATCTTTACGCCAGGGTATGTCTTACGTAAACGGCGTAACTAATTGCGACGGGCGTACGTACGTTCGTGAATCGGCGTATCTTGCTCATTTACATATTCGATGTGGAAATCAAGGAAGCACCACCTAGCGGCCAGCGTAATTATTGCAACCCAAGATACGACGGCGTAGGAGACTTACCTTGGCCAAATCTATGCGCAACTGATACTATGAATCAGGCGCATAGATATGACGGCGGCCATTCGGACTTACGACGGCGTATCTGGAGATACGCCGTCGTAAGTCTTTGTGAATCTGGGCCACTGATTCTACTGTTGTGGGTTTAGTAACGCTTTAACTTAAGTTTGGTAAAAATGTATAAAAAATCCCTCAAAATTCAGTTTAACCCCTTCCCGCCTGGCCTATAGCAAGGGCAGGTGGTGCTTCAGTTATCCTGACTGGACGTTATACGACGTCTTTCAGGATAACGAGCAGGTGTGCGCCGATCGCTGTTGAGGTATGTCAATCTGACACACCGCAATTCCAATCACAGCTCTGACGGAGGCGCTTTACCATGTGATTAGCTGTGTCCAATCACAGCTGATCACAATGTAAACAGGAAAAGCTGTGTATGCTTTATTGCTTCTAACAGACGTGAGTAGAGGAGAGCCGATTGGCTGCTCTATTGACGGGGATCTGTGCTGATTATCAGCACAGCCCACCGAGGATACCCATCTAGGACCACCAGGGATGCCCACCACTGATTACTACCAGGTATGCCACCCATGGCCACCAGGGATCAGTGCCCACAAATGATGCCAATCAGTGCCCACAATTGATGCCAATCAGTGCCCATCACTAATACCTGCTTATCAGTGATGCCCATCAGTGCCACCTAGAAGTACCCATCAGTGCAGCATTTCAGTGCCACCTATCAATGCCCATCAGTGAAGGAGAAAACATACTTATTTACAAAATTGTATAACAGAAACAAAGAAAAACTTTTTTTTTTTAAATGCAGTCTTTTTTCTTTTATTTTTTTAGCAATAATGATGATCAAATACCACCAAAAGAAAGCTCTATTTGTGGGAACAAACTTATAAAAAATTTGTTTGGTTACAGGGTAGCATGACCATGCAATTGTCATTTAAAAAGCGACAGCGCTGAAAGCTGAAAATTGGCCTGGGCAGGAAGGGGGGAAAGTGCCTGGTATTGGTGGTATAAGTGGTTAAAGTTGCTGTAAACCCTAAAAGGTTTTTTACCTATACGCATTCTCTGCATTAAGGCAAAAAAAATTAAAATTACACTGGCCGTTCCCACCATCGGTTACACCTACCCGAGTCTTCTCTCAATCCAGCTCTGTGTTGGACTGCAAGTCAAGTCATCTCCCCTTTCTTCCTGATCTTAAGGGCTTTGGCCATTGGCTCCTGCTGATGTCAGTCAAATCTAGTGAGGAAGGTGTGGGGGGTGGGGCTGAGCAGCACTGTGCGTGTCTCTGGGCACACAGTGCCCAGCTCGGGAGTGCACCCTCATGTTAGCTCCCATAGCAAGCGGCCTGAAAAAGAGGACACAGAACAAGAAGATGCCAGAACGTTGGTGGGGAACCCCAGAAGAGGAGGACCGGGGGCCGTTCTGCACAATTCCATTGCACAGAGCAGGCAAGTATAACATGTTTATTATTTTAACTTCTGACCTTGATCCTGTTTGTGACTTGGTGCCCTCCTACTTGACTATTCCCAAACTCAGCTTGTGACCCAGCGCTACTGGACATGGTAAATTCTGGGTGCCCTCATTGTTGTGTTTCTGCTCACCCGATACCAGCGCACCAAAGTTCAAGTCTTCAGTTCCAGCTTTTTGGCAGCCGGCCCCTTCCATTGCTCTAGCACCTCCTGTCCCAACTATCAGGGGTGCTCTGGTGGAAATTGTGCGAGAGGCCATCCACATCATCTCACGCTCCTCATACAGGTATGCGACACTGGTGCTTGATGGCCTTTCTACCCATTGATGCATTGATACATCAGTGGTGTTTTCAATAACATAAATTCTTATTTACAATGCAGAATACATTAAAGGCAAATTTGCAGAAAACCATACAATCACTGTTGTAATTCCTATGAATATAAAGGCTTATCTAAAACTAATTAATTTTAGTATAATTCAATTATTCTAGACATGGCATATACAGTTGACTAGTAATGTTATGTCAATATAAAAACTACACCCACACTTTTCCCTCCATTATCTCGCCTTGTACCAATTTATCCCCATTCCCAAGGGCCCTTGACTTTCAGTGTTCTGTGCAACCATTTCCAGATCTACTATATAGTAAGAATACTGAACATGCAGAGTTGTCAAATATTCATTAAACTCAAGGAAAAACTGCATATGCCTAACCTGACCACCTGACTTGCTGGCTTGACTCGGGCCATCTGGAATAAAATTATAAATAAACCATAGCATATCCAGTTGAAAAATATATATATATATATATCCTTATTTCTAATAGTCAATCTATAGCTGAAATGCAAGGGCAGTCAAATGGTTTTAAATACACAGGAATAAAATAGATTTACAACAATCGTATTTTAACCTCAGAAACGCCTGTAATAGAATAGAACTCTACTGTACACAACAGAGAAGCATGATCACAGCGTTATAAATGTGAGCTTGCCATAAATGTCAGCAGTATCAACCTAGTCTTAGTTGTGCATTCCATTTGAGCAAAAGGATAAGTTAAGTGATGTTACGTCGTCTATGTTATAAGAGGAATCAGGCTTTAACCATGCTGGGGTCAAGCGAGCAAGACCTGACCAAAATCTTTATTATTTTCTAATGGCTGCCTGACAGTTTCACATTACAGAAAATGAGACTGATGTGGACCGATTGAATGGGCTAAAGTGAGGAAGGGGCAAAGCTTTGTAGAATAACACACTGTACCAGTCTGTTTCGTAGTGTCTGGATTACTTAATGCGGCCGACTTAAAGTTACATTCCTGTCAAACTCTACAATTTAGCATGGCAATGTACATAAGGAAAACATCCTACAGTACTTGGCAGAGTCTTTTGTTTTTCTTTCTGCCAATGCCCAAGCATACTAGGCTATCCAACTTAAAAAAAAAAAAAAATGCATAGTCCAGGGAAAACCTAATTTCATACTCGTGATTTTCAAAGCTGCCCATCAGAGTCTGTATCCCAATTCATATTTTCCCTGGCCACAAGGAGCAAACATGGTCTGTAGAAGACAATGCCAAAATAAGTGCTCATAAAAGTAACATCTCACCAGCGGCGCTTAGACGCTCACTTTACAGTGGGCATTTGGCGCCTAACTAAGCTCAAAAAATCAATCAATCAATCAAAAGGGAGACTATAAAGCATATTACTGGCAAGGGTCCTATGGGCTTATAGGCTCCGAGTTTGAGTTTTGACCTGGTTGAAAGGGATTCTGGGGCCAAGTTGTTTAAGGTCTGGGATCCATGGTTGACATACGCCTTCCCTGATCTGCCTCTTACAAGCGTGGGTCGACTCTAGTTGCTGTCAACCAGGTCCCTACCCATCTTCTCTCCTCTTTCCTTTACTTCTCCCTCTCTCTCTCTCTCTCTCTCTCTCTCTCTCTCTCTCTCCTGTCTTGCTCTCTGTTCTTCTTTTGATCAGTTTTTCAGCCCTCTTTAGCTGCCTATTGTCCTGGTGTCCAGGCAGGACTATCCATTAAGGAGCTGTTGACATAAAGGTCCTGACCCCCTTGGCAATTATAAGGTTCTTCTCCAAAATACATATATGTTTTGTTTAAGTTAGATATGTCTGTTTGAGAAGGAGGCCCTCCCTCCTTTGCCTATGCCGTGTATGTACACTTATGTTTTCTATGTTGCCAGTCAGAGCCCCTGCACGGGCGGACCAGGTGTGTTTGTATTACTGTATATTTTTGATACGCCTACAATAAAAATTATTGAACAAGAAAAGGATCCTGGAAAATAACATAAAATGCTGGGTAAAGTGTACTGTGTGACCTGTCATGCTTTCCTACAGCAGTGACAGAAATGAATTGCACCTCATCCTTGTAAAATTAGATGAAATGCCAAGACCAAATTTAGGTCCATAGATGTTTGCCCATGCCACCAAACTCCCTCTTATTTGAGGATCAAAAACTTTGCTTGAGAATGTTCAGCATTCAGCCCTTCCAAAATTTTCTAATGCTGGCATCCCCTGTTGCCCTTTGTGGTTTCCTTTCTGTGCAGACAAACCTACAAAGCCTAAAAAGGGACCAGGCCATAATAAATGGAAGTTTAAACCTGCAATGAAGAGGACATCTGTTGTATGGGCAGAACAGGTACACATTTGCTGCTTCCTTTGCAGGGATGGCTTAATTTCCTTTTTTATTTAAATATTGACAGAGTCCATTAAAGGAAACCTTTGATAAAATGAATATATTGACTGTCAATACTGGCTACTGCTTCAGAAAATATTGTCTGCCTTCCATTCCAAGTCAATGACCAAGAACACATATTAAGATAAAGAGTTTTGACTTTAAAGGATGCGCACATGTTCCTCATATTTGAATCAAAGTATTAAAACCAGGCAACTAATTTTCAGCAGCAGGTCGGTAAAGTACAGCCCTTCTAAATCTGTTCATAAATTACAGTGATCACACAATGTCATAGAAGCAAACCCTCCTATTGTTTTAAGCCAAGGAAGCTGCCACCTTGGCCCCTGTTTAATCTTCATGTAGCACCCTGATGTTTAAACAATTGGCCAATTGATAGGAGATCAATTGATTCCACCCCTAATTCTGGAATTTCTGCGTTTCTCTCTTCTGTCACTAGATGGTCGGGTATCTGGTGGCATTGGAAGGACAGATTAGGAATAGATGGGATATCTCAGCCAATGGGCAGGGATCTTCTTGGGTCCCTTAGCCTGCTGGGAGAGCCTATTTATTTGGGTGAGGTCAGGTGATCAGCGTTCTGTGCCACCTGGATGGCTGTCTGGGTGGATGTGCGTTATTCTTCAATGGCTGCTAGGCCAGAGCCTATCTCAGGGACACCTGGCTGCTAGGCTGTGTGAGGGCCTATCCAGAAGAAAGAGAGCAGCGCAAGGTTGGGAATGCAGCTTGCAGTCCAACCAGAATTGACAGTTCTGCCGGGCCGGAGAACCTGTTGTGGTCGGAGGTAGAGAGAAGTGTCTGGCGCCCATGAATCTACTTTGCATCACACCCACTGTGTCTCGTAACCCACTCTACATAGAAGGATGTCGGCTATCCCCAACTCTGGAGGTTCTCATTAGACCAAAGGGGACCCGGGACTTGGATACATTCAACTACTATGATGCTGCACATGTGATCAGTTCTGAGAGCAGCCATTGGATAGTTTGACAGTTTGGTTGAGAGCGCATAGTTAGCATTCCTTAGGAATGTACCGTATTTATCGGCGTATACCGCGCACTATTTTGCCCTGAAAATCAGGGCAAAATCGTGGGTGCGCGATATACGCTGATCCCCGCTTTCCCGCGCCGAGTTTGAATACTGCGCCGACATATACCGAGCGCAGTACACTCGTGTATAGTCGGGCAGTCTCGGCTACACTCGCGCTCACGTCCTGTACGTCCAGGACGTCAGCACGAGCATTGCCGACTATACGCGAGTGTACTGCGCTCGGTATATGTCGGCGCAGTATTCAAACACGGCGCGGGAAACGAGCGAGGAGGACGCCGCAGAAGAGGACACCCGAAGCCGCAGACGGACGCCGATCCCGACGAGGCTGCCGATGGACGCCGTGCAAGACACCAAACTAAGTACAAAAATCTTTTTTTCACAGGAATTTCTGGGCAAATTTAGGGGTGCGCGCTATACCCCAATAAATACGGTACTGGGTTACGTCGGCTTTAATGTGTCTGTAAACAAAACCAAAATCAGGAGGGTCCCAGTAAAAAAAAAAAAAAAAAAAAAAAAAAAAAAAAAAAAAAAAAAAAAACGGGCTTTATGTGTCCAACCGCCCTTTCACAAAGGCAGTTCTTGTTTCAATTAGCATAGAATACCTCTTTATATAAATCTGTAACTCATCCAAGAAACAGATTATCACTTAATATATTCCCTTGCAATTCAGGAGAACATGACTGTGTATTAATTGATTGTGAATTACTACTTAAATTTGATCCTTTTGTTTTGTTTACAATCTGTTCATCTTCATCTTCCTGAGCTTCCAAGGCAACCCAGTTTTTCATGGGCTGGCATATTGTAAAAATAATATATTTTCCGTTTTAAATTTTACCTATGAGCGGATTTTAAATAAAACAGTAAGCATTGCTGAGGAGTTTGTACAAGCACACAAACAGAGACAATGACAGAAAATAAATAGAAACTGTATAAAAATGAGCCATAAACAGCTTCCAATCTTACATTACAACAACTGAGCATTGCATGTAAAATAAAATGAAATTCAAAAGAAACCCAATGAATTTTTAAGACGATAGGTAAGGATGTTATTCTTTTCAGAGAAAAGCTTAGACACTGGGTGTTAAAGCCGTACCATTCTTTGGATAACACAAACTGACAATACAAGTGGAGGGAATAATAGTGGACTATTAATAATATATAAAATACAAAAAAAAGTATATAAAAAAATAATATACCGTATTCATCGGCGTATACCGCGCACTTTTTTTCCCTGAAAATCAGGGCAAAGTCGTGGGTGCGCGATATACGCCGATACCCGCGCTTAGTTTGAATGCCTGCGCCGACATATACCGAGCGCAGTACAATCGGGTACATTCGGCCAGGCTCGGCTTCGCTCGTAGTCACGCTCTGTGACGTTTATGCGTGAGAAGCCGAGCGTGGCCGAATATACACGAGTGTACTGCGCTCAGTATATGTCGGCGGAGGCTTCAAACTGAGTGCGGGAAGCGGGGATTCGACACGGAGACAGCGGGGGAGAAGCCGGGAGGACACCACTGAGCCCGCAGACGGCCACAGGATTTTAGGGTCAACATTAAGGGTGCGCGCTATACGCCGGAGCGCGCAATACCCTGATAAATACAGTAGTTAAAAATGTGCTAAAAAATGAAAAACACTCCCGTTATTTACTCTGCTAAACCCCAGAAACCAACAGTCCATCTACCCTTTCCAGGGTGACCTCCAGTGAGCTGGTGGAAAACCTTTGTAATATTATCGTTTTAATGGAGAAATACTAGACTTCCGCACTAGGGTAGCATTTACAGCATGGGTGCACAACCTGTGGCCCTCCATCTGTTGCGGAACTACAAGCCCTATGAGGCATTGCAAGCTGCTCACAGTTACAAGCATGGCTCCCAAAAGCAGAGGCATGATGGGAGTTGTAGTTCCATAACATCTGGAGGGCCACAGGTTGAGCACCCATGATTTACAGTAATAAGGAAATGTAATGCCTCCTTACTAAGCCACTGATGCCATAGATGTTGTGTGGTGTTAAATAAGGGATCTTGCCAGGTGACCCTGACCAGGAAAGGAAAACGAACTGGTAATCCTTTGAACCAATTTACTGGGAGTGAATTTGTGTTTGCCAGTGAAGTATTTTGCTTCCTTGAAGTGAAACAGTCAGATTCACATATGTAAAATACAAAATGCAAGGCTTCAAACCATGCTGGACTCCTTTGTTGGTCATGAACCATGGATTCATACCCAAGAGAAAGTATTATGTCCGTCACACAAAGTGTATGGTGTTTGCTCTTAATATATAGGAAAGTATTGGAGTAGTTGATAGATGTCCTGGTAGGCCGCGTACACACGACCGGTCAAAACCGATGAGAATGGACCGAGGTTCAGTTTCATCGGTCCAAACCGACCATGTGTACGGCCCATCGGTCTTTTGTTCTTCAGACCAAAATTTTAAAACTTGATTTAAAATCAAACCGATGGACCGCTGACCGATCGGGCCAAACCGATGGTTCGTACACAAAAGCATCGGTTCAAAACCAGCGCATGCTCAGAATCAAGTCGACGCATGCTTGGAAGCATTGAACTTCGTTTTTTTCAGCACGTCATGTGTTTTACGTCACCGCGTTCTGACCCGATCGGTTTTTGAACCGATGGTGTATACACACATCAGACCATCAGGCCACTTCAGCGGTGGACCAATGAAAACGGTCCGTCGGACCATTCTCATCGGATGAACCGGTCGTGTGTACAGGGCCTTACACTTAGGCTGGTAATATGCAGTCTGATTTGACAAAGGCCCCATAAACACAAATGATAAATCTTAATATCCTGGTTAAGAGACTAACAATGACTGATAGAAGCAGGAGACATTGCTCAAAATGATTTCGCAAACTTGTTGAATCAGCCTTTGCAGACATACATTTTTTAGAAAGAATATCAATATAAGTAATCATGTAAAGTACAGGGCAATTACTAAAATGTATCTGTTGCTGTTCAAAGTGAAAGTGATCTGAAAAAATGACCGATTATCATTCTAAAATTGCATTCGCTGCTTAAAGCCATCACAAATCAAATGCGGACGTATTACCATTCATTCACATTGAATCATTCTGCTAATGTGAAGAGATTACATTTTCATTGAATGTTGTGAAAAATCAGCTCGTGAAAGTACTTTGAAATGTATTTCTATCTGGTCGTGGACTTAAAGCTGAAATGAATTCCCAATGCTAAATAACCCCTTCTGCATTATGGCCCATGCCAAAAGCTGCACTGCCAAATCCTCATCGGTCCTTGACCAAGAGGATGGTGCCTAAGAACTTCAGAGCTGGTCCTGGGCATTAGTAACAATTCAATTAATTAATAATCAGAGTGCCAAAGAAAATGTACGTGTGTTCTTGTCACAGTCTAGAATACATTCTCAACCTAATTTTTTGTTCAGCTAGAGAAAAGTTTTAAAACTGGTAGATGTAGCAAAGGGACACAAAGGGAAGGTTGCCATTTTGAATTGCAAGATGGTGATCTGTTCAAAAAACCTCATAGGGGTTGATTACTAAAGTCGAATAGGTAGTTTACTTTTAGCTTAGTGCAGGGGTGCCCAACCAGTGGCCCGCGACCTGCTCTGGGATGGAATAGAATAGAATACAGTTATTAAAAGGTCAGTTTTATTACTAAAATCACAGTATATATGGGCATATCTGTTCTGCAGTGGTTACTGGGCTGCTTTCAAACTGATCCGCAAGTGTAGAGTAGTTTAACTGCGGGTTACCTGTACTGAGCCATAGACTTCTGTTATTACCTGCGAGTTTGGTGAGCTTTCTGAAAATGCACCAAACCTGAAGAACAGGGATATGCAATTAGCGGACCTCCAGCTGTTGCAGAACTACAATTCCCATGAGGCATAGCAAAACTCTGACAGCCACAAGAATATCACTCAGAGGCAGAGGCATGATGGGACTTGTAGTTTTGCAACAGCTGGAGGTCCGCTAATTGCATATCCCTGCTGTAGAATATAATAGTCAATTGCAAAAGTGCAGGAAAGCTAAAGGTACACTGCGTTGCACCAGCGGTGCAGGTAAACTGCAGCACATCTGTGTGAAAGCAGCCTTGGGCCCCTTTCACACGGTCAGTCCAACCCAATTGGACCCTTCATTCACCTCTAAGGAGTGGCAGATGCAAACCGACTTGTGTTCTACCTCCAATCCAAAACGATAAAAAAAAAAGAAGGAGTATAGTGGGCTATGTCCATGTCCACTCTGCATTTACTAAGCCAAGGAAAGATTCCCTCGCAAAGTGAACCTTTTCTTGTAAATTTCCCTGAAAATGAACAGCGAATTTGATTTCAATAAAACAGCCCCGTTGCATATGAATATGAAAATTCTTAAAAGCACACAGGTTTGCTCACTATGGAGCCCTGGCACTGTACTCATCTTGAGGCAGGTGGAGAATATGGATTCCCCAAGAAAAGGCAACCTGCCATTCAACCAGTGGTAGCCGGTGAAATTTTTTTTGGGGGGGAAAACAGTATGCCAGCCCCCAGGTCGGTCCGTAGCACTTAACCCATCATCGGCGGCTTCCCCTGCTCAGCGGCCTCCTGTTCTCCTGCTGTTGTCCTGCGTCCTCCGGGTCATCACAGTGGCGGCTTCCGTTTCCTTCTCCTCTGCAGCCAATTGGGAGTCTTCTCTCACATCCGCTTCCGTTCGGCAGGATTGACAGTCAGTGTTTTTAAAAGCGAATATTAAATTTGCTTTTGTAACACACCTGGGTGGGATTGGTGCACATCCTCAGCGACCCGAGTCCATCAAATTTTGAGGCCCATTAGAGCCTCTGCTCTATCCACTGCATATAGGGGTGGAGTGGAGAGAGGCGGTGGTGCCCGGATGCCCCTAATGGACGGCCGCCACTGCATTCAACATGCCACCATCCCATCTTGGGTGCATGTGTGTGGGGTGTCACTAGCGACTGACAAGCAAAAGCCACATTGCCAGTTGACTTTCCAACCTCACCTTATAACCAGTTGTCTGCATTTTACAGTCACATGCTTTTAACAATTAAAACAAACAATGGTAAGCTGCAGGTTATTACTATTATTATACACGATTTATATAGCGCCAACAGTTTGCGCAGCGCTTTACAATATACTGCTGCCTACCCCAATACAGAGGTCAGCCATACATGCAGCCATTTCGGCTTCTTGAATCTTGCATCGGCTAAAGGTCTAATATTTTCTACAGCACCAAAAGAGAAGGGTTGGGTGCTTAGTAATGGCTAGTAGATGATTTTTTTAATAAACCTTTTACCCTTTAATTCTTATTCCAAAAGTAACCACTGAAGGCTTTTTTCCCCTAAATTCGTAATAAGGTTATCTGGTCCTCGTAGATACAAGTGGTACTTACAGTAAGCGTTCTTTAACCAAGAAGAATCGCTTTATTACGGCGATATGGGAAACATACTAAACAAATAAAATACAAAAGCACATTCAATATACCAAACACCTCAAACATCATATTCTTCTTTGTCATTATTAAATTATTGCAACAACTAGAATGGAATCTTTAACACTGCTGCAGAATAGAACTTCGTTTTTCAACATAACCCGTGTTTTCTTAAATAGATGTTACTGAGCTAAAGTGTATCACTAAGACTTGTCTATATATCATTGCCTGCAGCAGCCTGTTTTTTTTTCTGCACCATAAGCACTTTCCAAATAGCATTACAAGCTGCAGATGTGACCCACATTATTGATAGTGACCATGCATGCCAACACAAACTACATTGTGTGCATTGAAACTATTCACTACAACCTGCGAGTAGGAGTGCATACAGAAAACCATTTAGTTTTCTTCTGGAAAAAAACACGACGTGTATACATGCTGTGGTTGTTGCTCATGAATATATGTGGGCTTATTGCTGAAAGGAAATAGTAGGTATTCTGGACGACCACCCTTCTTGTAGGTACACCAATAGGGCCCGTCAGATATCTGGAGGCACCGAATGAGATACGAGAGGCAGGTTGTGCATTCATAAGGTGACCGATTTATTGTAGCTTGTGTCTAAGATTTTATTCAGTTACAAAACAAAGAAAGGCGTGATCATAAGAAGGCACGTGTGTCCTTCCGTCTACACAAGCTTATTCTATGGAAAGTTGCATATTGTGCAGAGTATACAAAATGAGGAAGAAAAGAGAACTATTCCAGGAATCAGCTGACCATAGCCAACCAGACTTCCTGCCTATGTGCCCATAGTTGTATCACAAGACAAGATATATATTTACTTAATCAGCAAAATTATAACCTTAAAGGCGCAGTTCATATATTAGATTATAAAACACAAGGGGGCTTTTACATGATTCTTTCAATTGCCACTTCACATAAAAAAAATATTTTTTTACTTTTTTATAATTTAAACACTATGGGGTAGATTCACATAGACTTACGATGGGCGTATCAGTAGATACGCCGTCGTAAGTCCGAATCCCTGCCATCGCAACTGAGATACGCTTAAATGTTGCTAAGATACAGCCGGCGTAAGTCTCCTACGCCGTCGTATCTTAACTGCATATTTACGCTGGCCGCTAGGGGCGTGTACGCTGATTTACACCTAGATCATGTAAATCAGCTAGATACGCAGATTCACGAACGTACGCCCGGCCGTCGCAGTAAAGATACGCCGTTTGCGTAAGGGGTTTTCAGGCGTAAAGATAAACCACCAAAAACATGGCACAGCCAATGTTAAGTATGGCCGTCGTTCCCGCGTCGAAATTTGAAAATTTGACGTTGTTTGCGTAACTCGTCCGTGAAAGGGGCTAACCGTAATTTACGTTCACGTCGAAAGCATGACGATTCACCGACGTCATTTGGAGCATGCGCACTGGGATACGTCCAGGGACGGCGCATGCGCCGTTCATTAAAAACATCAAATACGTGGGGTCACTAGTATTTTACATAGAACACGCCCCCAACCAGCCTATTTTGAATTAGGCGGGCTTACGCCGACCCAGTTACACTGCGCTGCCGTAAATTTCCGCGCAAGTTCTTTGTGAATACAGGACTTGCTGCTCAAACTTACGGCGGCGTAGTGTATCAGAGATACGCTACGCCCGCCTAATTCTACCTGAATCTAGCCCACACTGTATATATGTATTCCTGGTAACTTTAAAGCATTTTTTTCAGACAGTTTTGCACATATATTAAGCTTTAGGCCTTGTACACACCAGCGGATCTGTCCGATGAAAACGGTCCGCGGACCGTTTTCATCAGACATGTCCGCTGCCGGATTTTGATCTGATGGCTGTACACACCATCAGACCAAAATCCCAGCGGAAAACAAACGCGGTGACGTGCCGCGACGATGACGCGGCGACGTGCGCGACCCTGGAAGGTCAATGCTTTCTTGCATGCGTCGCATCACTTCGACGCATGCGAGGGCTTTCGGCCAAGCGGACATGTCCGGTAAGTCGTACAGACGACCGAACATGTCCGACGGACAGGCTTCCAGCGGACATGTTTCCGCTGGAAACCTGTCCGATCCGCCGTACATTTGTCCGGTCGGCCGTACACACGACCGAACATGTCTGCTGAAACTGGTCCGTGGACCAGTTTCAACAGACATGTTCGGTCGTGTGTACGGGGCCTTAGAGGTTTGTTTATTGGGCTGGGCAAGTGGAGAAAAGCCGTCCTATTAGGTACAAAACACACAAAAACGCATACTGTGCATTTACGGTAATTTTGGTTGTCTAATGTTGGCCAAAAATGCCACACAGAGTTTAGCCTCATGCAACTAGCTTTCACAGTCTAATAAAAGTCTCTCGACAATAGACCTAAAACTTATGTTTAGGACTCCAATCTAAATTTGCTGGATGGCCAATCAATTTTTCTGCAGTCCTTGTTTTCTGGACGGACAGTCTGTAGGAAGTTGGTATACATGCACAGTTCACATCTCTCTTGGCTTCCAAGGACTTTCTACTGCAATGCAGTGCTAAAGTCAGCAGAGAGTTGGCCAACAAGTGCTACAATATCTATTATTACAATCAGCAGAAGGGTATTTTGAGTAAGATGGCCCCTTCTACAGTAGTCCCTATAGATACAGGCCTAGAAAGCCTCAAAATAGAAGCATGATTGGAATTACAAAGGCAGTGGTAGGTCATTGATATGAAAAAAGGCTCAAGCTGCATTTACTTCAGAATTCATGCATTTCGCTGCTAGGATATCATATAAATCTAAGGCACCAGGTAGAATGAATCCAAAATTTCTCTATAATTTATATTAATGTAACATTTATACAATCCCTGTTGTATAGCTTTCCCTAAGAGGCTTTACATTTATATGGCTCTGCCAGGAATGCTCAATAAAAGCTTTATCATGCCAGTTATACCTGGAATACTGATCAAGTAGAATGCCAGAGAATACATTAAAAGATTTTCTTTAATACAAGGCCACATAAAACAGGAAACTGGTCCAACAAGAACCTTAATACAATTGTAACAATACCCATTTAGCCCATAAATATGTTCTATGAAAATACGCTAAAATCGTGCCGTGTGCAATGATGGTTAATTCTTGTTGATAATAAAATGTCATCACTTGCACAGCAACTGAAACATTAACTTGAATACAAGCCATATTAGTTTGATTTTTTTTCTTTTTCTTTTTTTTTTTTTACAATAAAAGGGTAATTAATGCATAGGCGTTTCAGAATCCTCACATTTCTTTGAACGCCATCCTCTTTAATTACAGGTAAAGTGACTGCTGAGGGTTTGCTTGTAAAGATGAATTGTGACCTTGGTTTAATCATTACAAGAAATACAATTAAAAGGGACAAGGTTCAGAAAACAAGACAAACTGGCGTTGATTTACTAAAGGCAAATAGGCAGTTGCTCCAGAGCTTAGGAAATGAGGTAAAGCTTCAAGGGGTTGTAAAGGTTTGTTTTTTATGTTTTATTTTCTAAATACTGTAGGTTCCTTTAAGCTAGTGTAGTGTTGGTTCACTTACCTTTTCCTTCGATTTCCCTTCTAAAAATGTTTTTTTTTTCTTTGTCTGAATTTCTTTTTTCCTGTTTCTCCTCAGTAAGCTTGCCCCCATCATCTGACTGGGGGTTAGTCAACCAGAACAGCTTACTGAGGAGGAACAGGAAGTAAGAAATTCAGACAAAGAAAACAAATATTTTTTTTTTAGAAGGGAACTCGAAGGAAAAGATAAGT
This sequence comes from Rana temporaria, assembly GCF_905171775.1. NCBI lineage: Eukaryota > Metazoa > Chordata > Amphibia > Anura > Ranidae > Rana > Rana temporaria. The sequence goes on from NC_053501.1 coordinate 19,042,423, forward strand.
GAACCAACAATGCACTAGCTTAAGGGAATCTATTTAGAAAATAAAAAAACAACCTTTACAACCCCTTTCAGTTGGCAAAAAATACCCAATCATGTGCAAGGAGAAAAAACAAACAAAAAAAAAAGCTTTTTCGCTTGTACACGATTGGATGGTTGAAGTCAGCAGAGCTTAAAGCGGAGGTTCACCCAAAAAATAAATTTTTAACATTACATTCAGCCGAGTTGTCCTAATGACAATCGGCTGTTTTTTTTTGTTTTTTTTTCGTACATACCGACTTTCACCGCTGCTTCCGGGTATGTCTTCTTCTGAGTAAACAATGCACATATGTGCTTAGTTCAAATTTCATGACTGAGGTTTACAACCACTTTATTTAAAGTCCACTGGAATGTCACAGGTCCCAGAAGATTACCTGGCCAATCACAGCGCGGCTCACCCACAGTAGTGATGCCGGCGCCGCAGAAAGGAGGAGGAGAGGAGCGGGGCTTTGTTCACCCACATCGCGGGACCGTGGGACAGGCGAGTGTCCGATTATTGAAAGTCAGCAGCTACACTTTTTGTAGCTGCTGACTTTTAAATGGGTGGAACTCCTCTTTAAGTAGAATCCATGTGACCAGATGCATATGGCTGAGCATCTTTTTAATGTTCAGTAATGTAGTCAGATAGGGCAGGATACTGGACAAAGTCATTGACTCATATAGCCAGGCGGGACACCTGCGGAAGTTTGCCTTTGTCTACATTCCAATAAAAGGGAAGACAAAAAAAATTGACCCAATTAACGGAGTAAATAAATAACTGTCAGTAGCAGCACACATACATTAGCCAAGGAGACGGCTGACCTTGCTTAGGTTGTGTCTATGATGGATTGTACATAGAATGTACATTGGCAATCACCATTAACATATCTTCATACAGTATATATTTTCACTAAGTGTATTTTATGTAGATAGGAAGACAATGACTGAAAGGAAGAAGTGAATTTACATGAATTATAAAAAAGGAAACCAAAAGATTAGACTGCTGCATTAAAAGGTGTTGTAAAGGTTTGTTTTTTATTTTCTAAAAGGGTTCCTTTAAGCTAGTGCACTGTTGGTTCACTTACCTTTTCCTTCCATTTGCCTTCTATATGTTTTTTTTCTTTGTCTGAAATTATCACTTCCTGTTCCTCCTCAGTAAGTTTGCCCCCCATCATCCAAGCCGTTCTGGCTGGGGGTTAGTCAGCATACTCGCCCCCTCCCTTGGGACTACATCTCTGCAGGGAGACCATGTTCACAGCGTCTCCCCCCGCAGGGATGTAGTTCCATGGTAAGAGGCGAGCACGCTGACTAACCCCCAGCCAGAACAAAATCGGATTATGGGGGCAAGCTTACTACTGAGGAGGAACAGGAAGTGAGAAATTCAGACAAAGAAAAAAAAAATTAGAAGGGAAATGGAAGGAAAAGGTAAGCGAACCAACAATGCACTAGCTTAAAAGGAACCCATTTAGAAAATAAAAAACAAACCTTTACAACAGTGGTTCTCAACCTGGCGGTCGGGACGCCCTTGGGGGTCAAATGATGATTTGCCAGGGGTCACCAAATCCTGGGCTGTTCCTGAAGCCCGCACTGTTCTCCCAGGAAGGGAGATAAGAGAGGAAGGAACAGAGAAAAAGGGAGAGAAAAGAAAAAAAGGGAGAGCAAGAAAGACAGTAAGATGGGGGAAAAAAAACAAGGAATTAGGATAGAGAGAGATGAAAGGGAATGAAAGGAGAACAAAGAGAGTGGTACATCCTAAAATTTACCCCTTAATACCGTACAAGTGGAAGGTACTCAGGGAGCGCTAAATGTTCATGGATTACAAATTACTTGTCTTGCCTTGGGTGCTTTCAACCCACGCTATGAAAATAATTTTACCGTTAGGGGTCCCCACAACTTGGGAAATGTTATCAAGGGGTCACGGCACTAGAAGGTTGCGAACCACTGCTTTACAACACCTTTAACCACTAGCCTACCACCCTCCGTCAAATGACGGCGGGACGATAAGCCTCTCGTTCTGGGCAGACGTCATATGACGTCTTCACCTTCCCAAGCCACTAAGGTGTACGCTCACACGCCGCGTCACCTGGGACCCGATGCGCATGCCCGGCGACCGCGATGTCCGCCGGGCACCCGCGATTGCCCAGTAACTGAGCAGGACCGTGTATCTGTGTGTGTAAACACAGTTCCCTGTATTGAGGTGGTTAAGCATAAAATACATTGTATAGGAAAAAATGTTTTTCAACATATTCAGAGAGCTCTTCTCTCTCCAACGGTGAAGATGAAGAAGCGATGTGAAGTCTCGAGAGAGACAGCTCACTGCCTATTTATTTTTATTTTTTTTAACTCAGAACTCCCAAACAAACACAATTCTTCATCCTCTTCCATGAAAATAGACCACGAGATAGGAAAGTATGCTAGCACTCCAAAGTTATTACTGAAAAAAAGCACCTTTCATTTAGGAGTGTTTTGGACGGTGGAGCATTGTTATTCATAGTCCGAAAATGGAGTATTATACAGAGAAGCGCACTCCAATCCACTTCTTATGAAATGCCTTGTGCAAAAAGACAACAGCCTAATGGCGTGACTTAGGCAAATAATCCTCCAACGTAACAAAAGTCATCCGCACAGAGGGCTTATAAACCACACTACTCAGTCCTGACAATTTATTAAAGTGCAAAGCAGATAGGCGCTGTGGAGGTAAAATGCATAATCCTCTATAAAAGAAACGTGATGTTTTGAGCTGCGAAACTGGCTCCTTTCTCAGGCATGCATGCTGTCTATTTGTTGTACACTTTAATAAATGGTTACACAATCTAAATATCATCGTTTAGGCGGTTTGCACATGGGGCCACATAGATGTAGTACATTCTGGACCTTTCGCACAGATAACACTAGATACAGCATTCACCTCACAATTGCACTATAAAAAAAAAAAAAAAATATTATATATATATATATTTATTTATTTTACTTTTTGCTATAATAAATATCCCCAGTTTAGGCCAATATGTTTTCTTCTTCTAAATCGCAATAAGCATAGAGGCCCAGATTCTTAAAGACTTACGACGGCGTATCTCCAGATACGCCGTCGTAAGTCCGAATGGCCGCCGTCGTATCTATGCGCCTGATTCATAGAATCAGTTACGCATAGATTTGGCCAAGATACGAGCGGCGTAAGTCTCCTACGCCGGCGTATCTTGGGGTGCATATTTACGCTGGCCGCTAGGTGGCGCTTCCGTTGATTTCCGCGTTGAATATGTAAATGAGCAAGATACGCTGATTCACGGACGTACGTACGCCCGTCGCAATTAGTTACGCTGTTTACGCAAGACATACGCCGGCGTAAAGTTAAAGCTGGTCTCTAGGTGGCGCAGCCCATGCAAGGTATGGACGTTGGAACTAGCGTATCTTTTTACGTTGTTTACGTAAGTCGTATGCGAATAGGGCTGTTCGTAAGTTACGTTCACGTTGTAGGCAGTGTTTGACGTATCTTAGGCATTCTATCCGACGCATGCGCACTGGGATACGTCCACGGACGGCGCATGCGCCGTTCGTTCGAAGCGTCATTTATGCGGTGTCATGATTAATTTACATAAAACACGCCTACCTCTTCATCATTTGAATTACGACGGCACATTTACGCTACGCCGCCGTAACTTAGGACGCAAGTGCTTTGTGAATACTGCACTTGCCTCTCTAAGTTGCGGCGGCGTAGCGTAAATACGGTACGCTACGCCCGCTCAATGTAACGCCGCCCTACATGAATCTGGGCCATATTGTTTTTTTTTTAAAAACAAGTAATGGAGGCAATCAGCTATTTTTAATCGGGACAGATAGGACACTTTTGGCACTTTTTTGGGACCATTGACATTTATACAACGATCAGTGCTATAAAAATGCATCGATTACTGTGTAAAGGTAACTGGCAGGAAAGTGATTAACACTAGGGGGCGATCAAGGGCTTAACTGTGTTCCCTCATGAGTGTTTCTAACCAACTATGGGGGGGGACTAAATTACTAGAAAACAGACGATCTGTCTCTCCTTCCCTGACAGAACAGGGATTTGGGTGTTTATACACACAGATCCCTGTTCTGGCTCTCGTGCCCGCGACCACGGGTGGCCAGCGGGCATCGTGACCGCCGGCCATGTGCATCAGGTCTCCCGCCGTGCAGCGGGTGTGCGCATGCTAAGGCTCTTAAAAGGAGCCGATGTACCAATATGGCGATTCGCGCAAGGCAGCCAACCTGCCACAGTATATATATATATATATATATATATATATATATATATATATATATATATATATATATATATATATATATATATATATATATATATATATATATATATATATATATATATATATATATATATATATATATATATATATATATATATATATATATATATATATATATGAGCCAGGCGGGAAATGGTTAAGAAGTTGTAACCCCCCCCAAAAAAAGAAAAGAAGATCCTGTTCCTTTAAAGCACGTTAAACAGCATAGAGCTTGTGCTGTCTAATCTGTCCTTTTCTATGCTGTAAAAAACCTGGTTGAGCCAGCCTGTTCCTGTGTCCCCCTAGATGAACTTGCCACGGCAATCATGGCTTCTGATCCATGATACCATGGTCAGTTTACGTGCCTCCATCATTCTGCTGTGTTAGAGTCTCTCTTTTCCCCCCTGTCAGCTCCTAGTGTGTGCGCGCGCGCGCGCACACAATCTCCTATCCTCCCCTCCTGCCGTTATTAGTAGCTGGTAGGAATGGGCCTGGGCATATTTAGGATCCCACCTGCCCGATCCCACCAGGAAGCAGACACTGCACATGGCTAACCAAAGATAGTGAGACATTTCCTGATCTGCAGCTGCACAGATCGGAAAACGTCTCACTCCTTGTGATTAGCTGTGTGCAGTGTCGGCTTCCTGGTGGGATCAGGCAGGTGGGATGCCAAACATGCCCGAGCCCATATATAGTAGCCGGTAGTAAAGTCAGATTAGGATTCCTGCCACCCCCTCTGTTCTAATAAGGTACACTACACACTGTAAATTTATTTTTTATTTTTTAAATGATGCAGCTATATACCTTATTTCAGATTGCCTCTGTGTGGTCACGTGATCTCCTGCCGCTCTTCTCTCCCAATCTAAGGACTTGAGCGGGAGAGGCTGAGCAGACATCAGAGTGGTCCCGTGATCTCCCAGCTGACATCAAAGGGGAATCTCAGCTCCTTCCGCTGTGGCCATTAGATCAGGGGAAGAGACTGGCAGGAGGTCACATGATCACACAGAGGCAATCTGAAATAAGGTATTTAGTGGCATCATTCTAAAAATAAATATGACACCTTATTAGAACAGAGGGGTGAGCAGTAATCATACTCTCTGACTTTACAACCACTGTAAGACTAAAATAACTACATGTAAGAGCCAAGTGCACCATTCTATGCATTTTTAACTCAATTTTCTAAATCAGTGGAATGTTAGAATGATGATTGTTAGGGTTACTGAGGTGGTTTGACATGGGAAGCACCCATGTGCTCTCCGAGGAGTTTGAATTCGTTCCAGGGGGTTGTGGAGGTTTATATCTGCCAATTTTTAGGGCACTAGAAAGTATCGATCTCCTACTGTAACACTTTGATTCCTACTGAAGGAGTCTGTCTTTTCCAATAAACAAATAGAAGCTTAGACCAATGTATTTAGTCACATAATTAAAAGCTAGTAAGATACAAAATGAGACAATGGGGAGATTTACTAAAACTGGAGCATTTAGAAGCCGACTGGCTACCATGCAGAGCTGCACCGGATTCTACCTTCAGCTTGAACAATTAAAGAGGTCGTAAACCTACGTGTTTTTTCACATCCTATGCATGAAGGTGAAAAACACCTTGCATTGTCTGGCCCCCCCACCCGTTTTACTTACCTGAGCCCGGAATTTCCGTGGGCGCGTCCCCGCCATCGTCCTCTCCAGGGAATCCTGGCTTTGATGGGATAGATTGATAGCAGCACAGCCATTGCCCCCCTGCTGCTGTCAATCAAATCCAATGACGCAGGCGACGGGGCGGGGCCAAGTCATACACTCAGCATCTCTGAACGCCAAGTGTTTGACTCAGGAGCGCGCCTGGAAGGTAACCCGGCTCGATAGTGAGCTTCCCAGAGAGGGTGATCTAATGCAGGTAGGAGCCGCGAGAGCCGCCGTGGAACCCCAGAACAGGTGGATCGGGGCCACTCTGTGCAAAACAAACTGCATACTGGAGGTTGGTATGACATGTTTGGGATTAAAAAACAAAAACAAAAAAAAAAACCTTTAGTATCACTTTAAGCTTTGACAATAATAACTGGAAGCCGATTGGTTTCTAGTGTACGCACCAGTTTTGGCAAACCAACCCCCCTTCCCCAAGGTGTTATGAGGTGACTGTATTGCTACTATAAAGTTATTGCTAGGAAACCAGATGATTCATATGGACTTCAAATTAGTCTTGTGAAAGAAAAAAAAAGGAAACAGAAAAAGGAAGGGTATAATTATTTTACTTTTATCGTGAAAAAGGAACCAGTCAGAAATGGACATTTAAGCTCACTAGGGTCAGGTACACATCTATGCGGCTCTACAAGCCGTATTTGAACAGGCACGGAAGTCCATTCATTTGCAGTGATATGATATACTGTAGTTACAGAATTGCTCTCCTTTGTGTTTTTGTTGCTAGGAAAAAATAAATTGCAGTCAATGAAAGGCCCGTGTTGCTGAAATTTTAGGCGTTTTTTTTTTCCCCATGAGGAGAAATTAATGTTCTCTTTAAAATGCTTGGAGACGCCAATATTGAAGAAGTGAAGTAGATCTTTCTCAGCACTGGGCGGCCAAAGCATTAGATGTGTCACCAACAGTAATAGGTACTCTGTGGTACAAAATAGAATTTTGTTTTTTGCCTTAAAATGGAAAGTAATTTAAAATTCTTTGTTCTTGTATCAATATATTTTGCTTCAGTTAACCGCTTGCCGACCGCCTCCTGCACATATACGTCGGCAGAATGGCACGGCTGTGCAAAGCCCCTGCCGCGAGCTCCGTGACCATGCCTGCCAGAACCGCGGACTCGGTGTTCGCCGGTGTCCCACGATCAGGTCACGGAGCTGCAGAACAAGGCATTTCCCTGTTCTGCCTAGTGACAGGACAAAGATCTACTGCTCCCCGTCATCAGGAGCCGTGATCAATGTCATGTCACTGGTAGCCCAGCCCCCACACAGTAAGGGCCCTTTCACACGGGCGGATCAATAATGATCCGCCTCCGTGTGTCCGCTTTGCTCAGCGGGGATCCTCCGTAAAATCCCCGCTGAGCCGTCGGCTGACAGGGCGGTCCCCGCACACTGCGCATCCCCCTATGGGGGATCGGATGAACACGGACCGTATGTCCGTGTTCACCCGATTCGATCCAAAGACGGAAGAAAAATAGGATTTTCTTCCGTCCGAAAAATCGGATCATTGCGGAGGCGGGTGATTACGGGTGTCAGCGGATCGTCATCCGCTGACACCCGCAATCACATAGGGACCAATGTATGTCACGTTTCCATCCGCAACGGATGGATGAAAATGCGGACATACGGTCCGCACATGTGAAAGGGGCCTTAGTATCACTCCCTAGGACACACTTAACCCCTTCCTAGCCCCCTAGTGGTTAACCCCTTCTCTGCCAGTGTCATTTACACAGTAATCAGTACATTTTCATAGCACTGTTCGCTGTATAAATGACAATGGTCCCAAAATAGCGTCAAAACAGTCCGATGTGTCCGCCATAATGTCGCAGTCATGATAAAAATCGCAGATCGCCGCCATTACTAATAAAAAAATATTAATAATAAAAATGCCACAAATCTATCCCCTATTTTGTAGACGCTATAACTTTTGCGCAAACCAATCAATATACGCATATTGCGAAATTTTTTAACCAAAAATATGTAGAAGAATACATATCGACCTAAATTGAGAAAGACATTTTTTTTATATATATATTTTTGGGGGATATTTATTATAGCAAAAAGTAAAAAATATATATTTTTTTCAAAATTGTCGCTCTTTTTTTGTTTATAGTGCAAAGAATAAAAAAAACGCAGAGGCGATCTAATACCACCAAAAGAAAGCTCTAATTGTGTGAAAAAAAAGACGTCAATATTTTTGGGGTACAGCTATGCGCAATTGTCAGTTAAAGCGATGCGGTGCCTTATTGAAAAAAATGAAGTGGTTAACATAGCAAAAGTAGTCCATAGAGAACTTGTAGGCGGGCGAAGTATATTTTTCCACTGTAGGTGGTGCTCAACTGCAGTTGGAGAGGAAGTCGAGAAGAACATGGTTTCTCATGGTTATATCTATGGTGATATTTATTATAGCAAAGAGTAAAAAATATTTTGTTTTTCATAATGGTCTCTCTTTTTTGTTTATAGCGCAAACAATTACAACCAAACAAGTACCACCAATAGAAAACTCTATTAGTGGGAAAAAAAGGACATCAGTTTCATTTGGGAGACAGCGCAATTGTCAGTTAAAGCAACGCAGTGCCGAATCTCAAAAAATTGGCTCGGTCATTGGGCAGCCAAATCCTCCGGGGCTGAAGTGGTTAATGACGGTTTTGCTAGGAAAAAAAATTATATAATTGCTAGTAAAAAAAATTATATAAAACGTATACAGTTTCTAAAAATGATGCAAATGTCGCTTGCTTTCAATATGGCAAGCTAGAAGTGTTTCTTACACTGCTGGTGTACAGCATGCCCCCAGAAAACTAATTTCCTGCTTGTGTAATTGGTTCACTGCTTTTCAAAGAAATCTACACTGAGTTATTGGTCAAATTTAAGATATCTCCCAGTAGCAGTTCAATTTTGGTGAGAAACTCTTAAGACTCACCCTCATTTAAAAGGAAAGCAGACACTACAGCTTCTCTTAATACCGCACAGAGTGCTCCGGTGGTGATAATGAATGAATTTAACTATGAAATAAACAGAAATTTAATTCAGAACAGAAACATGTAAGAAACTGGATTTTTTTTTTTTGAAAATCCATGCAATGTATGGTTAACTTCAAGGATATGGCTTTGCAGATTTGGGAAACTTTCACTCTAATGCCTCGTACACACGATCGGTTTTCTCGGTGGTCAAAAGTCTGCGGGGAAAACCAAGGGGAAAACAGAGAACCTGCTTGGTTGCTTTTCCCCCCGTGTACACACGGCCGGTTTTCCCCCCCGACATAAAAAAACTGCCATGACAGCTTTGGTTTGGGAAAACCGGCCATGTGTATGCTCCCTCGCAGCGTTTACCATAGGAAAACTGCTGAGCAAAAAAACACAGAGAACACAGAGGCGGGAAAAAAGAGAAGAAGTTCATTTTTTTGCTCGCAGTTTTCCTGTCGGGAAACTGCTATGGAGCGTATACACTGCCGGTTTTCCCGACCAAATGCAAACATGGCTGTTTAATGTTAGTAAACATTAAAGCTGATGTTCATGTTTCATGTCACTTAATATAGTTTGTTTGGACCAAGCTGGTCCAAACAATTTGCTTCACCAAGTGCTGCAATGTTTCTAAGCACTGTATGTACTGCATGTAACTTCAGCTACATACAGTACACAGCGCTGGGTTCCGGCTGCGAGACAGAGATTTCCCATCTTACACCCGAAACAAAACACAGTCTGGCTGAGTGACACCCAGCCATTCACAGGCAGCTTTGTAGTCTGTGAATGAATACAAAGCTGCCTCTGAGGCCTTGTACACACGAGCGAACATGTCCGCTGAAACTGGTCCGTCGGACCAGTTTCCGCGGACATGTCCGACCGGGTGTAGGGCCTACCGGACAGTTTTCCGGCCTAGCGGACAGGTTTCCAGCGGACAAAAGTTTCTTAGCATGCTAAGAAACTTGTCCGCTGGAAGCCTGTCCGTCGGACATGTCCGATGGTCAGTACGATTCATCGGACATGTCCGCTGGCCCGAGAACCCGTGCATGGCGTTGAAATGATTTGACGCATGCGTGGAAGCATTGAACTTCCGGGTTCGCGCACGTCGCCGTGTCATCGTAGCCGCCACATCGCCGCATCGTCACCGCGTATTCTGTCCGTGGGGAATTTGGTCTGATGGTGTGTACACACATCAGACCAAATGATCCCAGCAGACATGTCCGATGAAAACGGTCCGCGGACCGTTTTCATCGGACATGTCTGGTCGTGTGTACGAGGCCTGATTGGCAGAGTCTGAGAGTGTAACATTTTCAGCCTGCCCCGCCCACTCTGCCAGAGGAAGCTTTGTATTTATTCACAGAATACAACTGAAACGTATGTGTGGTATATGTGTGGAGCTGATGAAGGAGCCCTGGCCATGCCTTCGAAACACGTTCTGATTGGCCAGTCACATCGGTAGGCGGCTCACCAGTTTGACAGCTCCGGAATAATCAGGCAAGCCCTTGCACTACATGGTTTTGATAAATCTGAAGACAAAAATCTGCAGAAATGTAATAATGTGTATGGGGTCTAAGACTGGGATGCCATTAAAGTTCATGTGCGTGTAAAGCAGTGTTTCTCAATTCCAGTCCTCAGGCCCCCCCAACAGGTCAGGTTTTCAGGATTTCCCTCAGATGAAAAGGCTGTGGTGATTACTAAGGCAGTGAAACTGATCAAATAACCTGTGCAAAATAATGGAAATCCTGAAAACCTGACCTGTTGGGGGGGCCTGAGGACTGGAATTGAGAAACACTGGTGTAAAGGCAGCCGCCCCAATACTTTTGACAATATAATGTAAAAGGCCAATGCCTTCACTATGCAGTACTCCTGTGGACATCCAATGTGAATGAAGGGTTGAGTAACAATTTCTTTCCAAGTTACTGCAGTGGGTGCAAGGGACAGTCCAGCACTACATTTGCATGAAGTGTAGAAGTTGGGGTGTCTATTGGAAGGAACTCCAAACCATACATATCACCCACAGTGACAGCAAAATTCTGGAAATCATTTTAAAAACTCCAATTCTTCCAGTTCTTCTAAAATAAAAAACACGTTCCTGTGACAATGCAATAACTATCATTTGTGCTTTCAGGTTAACTTTTTGTAGAATTATATATTCTGTGAAGGTTCTCTCTGGTAGTCAAGTTGCTTCCTTTTTTATTTCAGGGAGTATGTGTGCACAAACTTCTAAAGTCTTGAAATAATTTTTATTTAATGTCACTCAGGAAAGGCAGTATAATAAGGCTCAGCATTTGGAATCAATGACAGGATTTGATTAAAAAGTAGCAGAGAAGGCAACACATTGTGAACAAATTACGTGTGTGTCAATCATTACTCTGGGCTAAGATGAGAAGTGCGACTTCGTTCTAAAATAGGAGCGCTGCAGAACAGGAATCTGCTCATTAATACACAAGGTGGCCGTACTGGAAAGCAATTCAAAAAGTGAAATGGATCAGAGAGGTGCCAGCGCTTCCCAGTCAACTCTGCAGCTGTGCTTAAAGCGGAGCACCACCCTAAAGTGGAACTTCTCGGATTCCTCCACCCCTCCGGTGCCACAATTGGCACCTTTCGGGGGGAGGGGGGACAGGATACCTGTCAAAGACAGGTATCCTTTCCCACTTCCAGGAGTCCGGCCGTGGCCATGACGTCACCGTGGGGCTCCTTCCTCCTCCCCTGGCTGCCGGGCTAATAGGAAAGAGGAGCGGGCCTCGCGCATATGCAGTAGGGTTCCTGGCGTGAAGCCGAAAGGCTAAACTGGTTCCCTTACCTGCAATGGCGACGGCAGCACCCGACAGCTGATGGGAAACAGCTGCAGTTCCCTTACCTGCAATGGCGACGGCAGCACCCGACAGCTGATGGGAAACAGCTGCAGTATGTGTAGCCGCTGGCTTTTAATTTTTTTTCCTGGAACACCCCTTTAAAGTGTATGTAAACCAGGGCTCTAGTCCTGCAGGAACACGTGGGAACGGAGTTCCTGCACTTTTTTCACAGCAGGAACGCAGTTCCCTTTGCAGGACTAGAGCAGCCGAGCCACCCGAGCCAATCCTTCACTAAACGGCGATGCCCAGCTCGAGTCACTGTCAGGGGCAGGCGAACCTTAGTAATCCTTTATGTTACTGGCCGCTTCCTGTATATGGATTCATCAGGTAGTGTGCGGGTATTCCGTCACTTCCTCGATGCCGCAATGTCTCCTGGGAGCTTTTGTCATTGTTCACAGGAGACATTCCGGAGGTCTGCCGCGAGTTATCGTGGGATTTAGAAAGAACTTGCTTGAAAAAAACATGTGGTTTAGTAATTATGCATATGAGCGTATCATTTTTTTTTTTTTTGGTGGGGGAGTGGATCTTGGGTGGGAGTTCCCACACTTTTTTCCCCAGGACTTGACCCCTGATGTAAACCGTCCATACACTCAGTGAAGTCAACAGCCTCAGATGATATACAGGAATGAACCAAATCTCTGACATAAGTTTTACATGTATATCTGCTGTCTTCAAATGTATATACTGTTTAGAAAGTTCAGATCGTGTTAGGAATTTTTTTCTTCCCGTTTAACACAGAGTGCGATGTCTGGGCATACAGCCAAGATAGCTGAAATTGATGATTGGAGGAAAGGCACACACCCCCTCTCATCATAGGCAGAGACTCTCAGAGGTGTTTTGCAACAGGGCCAGCTCCCAGTTAATCTATTATAGCAACCTCCCCGGACTGAAGATTCAGGCTGCTTTTATCTGATGTGTCAGAGAATTTGTCAGGAGTTATCAGGCTGATAACAGAGGAACGGGTCCGGACAGAGCTGCGGGACTTCGCCCTTTGAAGAGAGATAACAAAAACACTGCAGATATATGTACCCAGCTCAATATTCATAAATCGAGTTTACATCCACTTTAAGGCTCTGTTCACACCTAGGCGTATATACGCCTGAAGCGCGACGCCGGAGCAGCCCCTAAGACGCTGGAGGGATGATTTTACATTGCCCTCTATGGAGATGGTTCACATCTCCACGCTGAACGCCGTACGCCTGCTGCCTGAAAACAAGTCCCGGACCTTTTTTTCAGGCGGCTTTCGGCGTTCGGCATAGGAGATGTGGACCTGGGGGTAAGCTGCATTCACAATCGCGGCGTTTTGTCGCCGCAAATCGCGGTACAAAACGCTGCAATTTGTTGCCGCAATTCACGGGACAAAACGCTGCAATTTGTTGCCGCAATTCACGGGACAAAACGCCGCGATTAGGTACGCCAAGGTGTGAATGCAGCCTAAAGCTGAACAGACAGATTAGCACAGCGGTATTAAACGCTAAACCAAAAATGTAATATATTGCACCCTACCAATCATTAGATAGTGGTTTGCTGCATTCATTTTTGATCTTTCTTTCTTTTTTTTATTTCTTTTTTCCCCACTTAGGTTTTCACCTGGTGACCTGACCAGTTACACACCTCCTGCATTAATTTGAATGCCCCCACGTAAAAATAAAAAAAACAAATAAAATAAAAAAATAAATAAAAATATCCCATAGTTTGTAGACACTATAACTTTTGCGTAAACCAATCAATAGAAGCTTATTGGGATTTTTTTTTACCAAAAACATGTAGCAGAATACATATCGGCCCATATTCATGAAGAAATTCATATTTTTTTATTTTTTATTTTTTTGATTGGATATGTTTTTATAGCAGGAAGCAAAAAAAAATATATATTTTTTAATTTGTTGGTCTTTTTTTTGTTTATAGCGAAAAAAAAACAGAGGTTATCAAATACCACCGAAAGAAAGCTCTATGTGGGGGATTTTTTTCTTTATTTGAGTACAGAGTCCCACGGCCGCGCAATTGTCAGTTAAAGAAATGGAGTGCCATATCACCAAAAATGGCCTGATTGTCATGCCTTTGGCCTACAAGGAAATACAGGCATACCCCGCTTTAAGTACACTCACTTTACATACACTCGCGAGTAAGGACATACCTGCGAGTGTATGTAAAGTGCCTTACAAGTACTTTACAGACATTTTGCAGCCGCAGTAGAAGGAGCTGAAGCTCCGAAAGCATACCCCACCCTGTTCCAGTGTGCCCCTGACACCTACACTACAGCTCCTGACACCCCCACTACAGCCTAGAAGTGAAAAAAGGTATTGGTTTCACTTTAAGTACATTTTCGTTTTACATACATGCTCTGGTCCTATTGTATACTTAAAAGTGGGGTATGCCTGTACAGTAATATCTTCTGGACTTGTAATTCAAATATTGTCCACTAGATGTCACTCTTAAAAGGACTGTTGATGGGCAGTGTTCTATGGTAATGTACATTTCCTGTTGTTTTATTAAAAACTGTCTTCACTTCCCATCACAACGCTTTTATCTTTTCCACTGGACAGTCCACATGGAGTCAGCTAAGCCTGCACCACGTGTTTCCCATGTCCCAATCTCCTAAGGCAGCATCGCTGGTATGATAAAGACTGTTTATGTATACGCCTTGTAGACATTTGTTTGTGTTCATATAATTCTAATATTTTCATTTATTTGTTTATCCCTAGTTTCACCATTATTCATACGCATCTTATATGGCCACCATCTGTTCATCGTAATAAAGATCCAAAGTTACAGACAGTCTGGTTATTTAGGATGCCAGGTTTAAGCTGTATGTTGAGCTACATACACGCCAGGGGCAAATGTGTAGCGAGAACAGAACACTGGTCATGAAGGGGGGTAAAATTACGGAGATCAAGTGGTTAACCAAAGTTTTGCTTTAGGATTCTGTATGCGGAACAACTGAAAGAAAGTTCAACTTTTTTTCTTCTGTTTAACTAAAAACTGAATTGTCACGATTTCTGCAAACTGCTTCTAGTTAAACATTTAAAGCTGGAAGTGGTTATCCTGAAATAACCCCTTTGCGCTTAAACATTCTTTCCCTGCTACAGTTTGGATTTCTCTAATCTATAAACTTGCTCGGCTGTACTTTTTAGAAAAATGTATAAATGCAGTACAAATATTTTTTATTTATTTTTTACCCCAAACTTGCTGCTAAGCCTTGACAAGGTCACCTTCTATTCCTCCAGCTGAGCATAAACAGTTCTACCATTTTGTCAATGTTAACATGTTTTTTTTTTTTGCTACTGTCACTGTAGATTTTTTGTAAGCTTGCCTGTGGTGCACTACGCTGTAAAATAAAACACCCAGAAGACGCATTTGTCTCTGAAAATTGTTTTGATATTAGGAGTCTAAAAATGACTCCTAAAAAAAAAAAAAAAAAATGTATTATATATATATATATATATATATATATATATATATATATATATATATATATATATATATATATATATATATATATATATTACAGACCAAAAGTTTGCACACCTTCTCATTCAAAAGAGTTTTCTTTATTTTCATGACTATGAAAATTGTAGATTCACACTGAAGGCATCAAAACTATGAATGAACACATGTGGAATTATACATAACAAAAAAGTGTGAAACAACTGAAAATATATTTCATATTCTAGGTTCTTCAAAGTAGCCACCTTTTGCAGCAGACACATCTCTAGAACTGGTAAGAGGAGACTGTGTGAATCAGGCCTTCATGGTAGAATATCTGCTAGGAAACCACTGCTAAAGAAAGGCAACAAGCAGAAGAGACTTGTTTGGGCTAAAGAACACAAGGGATGGACATTAGACCAGTGGAAATCTGTGCTTTGGTCTGATGAGTCCAAACTTGAGATCTTTGGTTCCAACCTCTGTGTCTTTGTGCGACGCAGAAAAGGTGAACGGATGGACTCTACATGCCTGGTTCCCACCGTGAAGCATGGAGGAGGAGGTGTGATGGTGTGGGGGTGCTTTGCTGGTGACACTGTTGGGGATTTATTCAAAATTGAAGGCATACTGAACCAGCATCTTGCAGCGGCATGCTATTCCATCCGGTTTGTGTTTAGTTGGACCATCATTTCTTTTTCAACAGGACAATGACCCCAAACACACCTCCAGGCTGTGTAAGGGCTATTTGCCCAAGAAGGAGAGTGATGGGGTGCTGCGCCAGGTGACTACCTCTTGAAGCTCATCAAGAGAATGCCAAGAGTGTGCCAAGCAGTAATCAAAGCAAAAGGTGGCTACTTTGAAGAACCTAGAATATGAAATATATTTTCAGTTGTTTCACACTTATTTGTTATGTATAATTCCACATGTGTTACTTCATAGTTTTGATGCCTTCAGTGTGAATCTACAATTTTCATAGTCATGAAAATAAAGAAATTCTTGAATGAGAAGGTGTGTCCAAACTTTTGGTCTGTACTGTGTGTGTGTGTGTATGTGTGTATGTGTGTATGTGTGTATGTATGTATGTGTGTATGTATGTATGTGTGTATGTGTGTATGTATGTATGTATGTATGTATGTATGTATGTATGTATATATGTATATATATATATATATATATATATATATATATATATATATATATATATATATATATATATATATATATATCGCAACATATACACATGCACACATATACACGCACACATTATCTTCTGCAATATTTTTTTTAATATTAGAAATAGTTGGCAAATATTCAAAATTAAGCATAACATTAAATTCCAATTTAAATTAATTAAATAAAGTTACATTTCTCATTTCAATTCCATTTTAGCCAATTACACAATTCCCTTTTAATGCACTCATGCCCAATATATGTTTTAGGCTCGACTTCTTTTACAGCATTTTAAAAGCTTGCATTCACATATTCTGGTGCTACAGCCACACCTTCTAAAAGTACAAATAAAAAAAGGAATAAAGTAAAAAAAAAAAAAAAAAATCACAAAAGCACCAGGACATAAAAAAGTTTGTAGTGGAAAAGATTTCTGCATGACCATGAAGATTGATAGTGGAAGAGGAAACTCAAATAAAATGTCTTCAGCAACCGTTTTAGACAGTCAACTAAGTCCTTTCAATTGTCCATCTAGCTGATGCTTGCACAGCACCCTGAAGATAATCAATTCTAAGAAGCATTAAATCACTTTAGACATATATGTGTATGCAGCAAAATGCGCTTGTAAGGTGCATCATTGCATGTGTCAACACACGGACTAATTTGCATTGATGTGTATTTTTCGGAGAGTGTTCTATGAAAGAGGGCAATACATTTGGAGGCCTCCCATTACCCGGTTCAGTTTCTTCTGCCTCCAAATCTCAGCACTGCATGCAGTGTGCGCGTTTGGGGTTGAGGTAGCTACACTGTATTACCAAAAGTATTGGGACACCTGCATTTACAAGCACATGAAATTTAAAGTGGTTATAAACCCTTATGCCACGTACACATGATCAGCGCTTCCCATGGACTTTTTTTAATCGGAAATTCCGATCATGTGTGGGCCCCATCAGACTTTTTTTTCCCCGATGGTGTTTAGAAATAGAACATATTTTATTTTTTTCCGATGGGAAAAAAAAACCGATAGGAAATTCCTATCGTCTGTGTGTAACTCCGACAGGGATAAAACACACGCATGCTCAGAATCAAGTTGACGCATGCTCTTAAGCATTGAACTTAATTTTTCTCGGCACGTCGTAGTGTTTTACGTCACCGCGCTTTGGACGGTCGGAATTTGGTCTGACAGTGTGTATGCAAGACAGCTTGAGCGGAATTCCGTCGTAATAGCCATCCAAGTTTATTCCGAGGGAAAAAACGGTCTTGTGTACAGGGTAAAAGAGTTTCAAGATGTATGCAATCAGGCAGTCCCTTTCACTACATGGCTTTGGTAAATCTGAAGGCAAAAATTTGCAGGAAATTTAATTGTGTGTATGGGGTCTATGCAGAGCTTTTTTTCTCAGAAAATAGGTGCAGGAACTCAACCACGACCCTGTTCAGATTTCAAAAACAGTAGAAGGATCTTAAAGGGGCATTAAATACCAGGATTGCATTACATACAGAGTGCAGAGTTCAGGGGGGTTACACACAGAGTGCAGAGCTGTCACTTGTAAACACAGAAACCAGACTTCTGTGTTTACAAGTGATTGTGGTGAGCAGGTACCAAAGGGTCTGAGCCAGAGGTGGTGGAACTGAGTTCCCCTAAGTTCCCTCTGAAAAAAAGCCCTGGGTCTATGTCCGTAGGGTTCAGTATTGAGTTGGCCCACCCTTTACAGCTATAACAGCTTCAACTCTTCTGGGAAGGCCGTCCACAAGGTTTAGGAGTGTGTCTATGGGAATGTTTGACCATTCTTCCAGAAGCGCATTTATGAGGTCAGACACTAATGTAGGACGAGAAGGCCTGGCTTAAAGGACTGAACTCTGCAAGCTGTGCCCAAAAAAGGCAAGTAGAGGATAGAAGAAGACTTGTCACCAATATTACAAGAAATACAGAACTGGGAGGCGCACACACCTAGTGCATTACCAGAGTTAATTTAAAGGGGTTGTAAAGGAATTATTTTTTTTTCATAATTAGCCTTCTTTTACCTGCAGACATTCCTATTTTCACTTCCTCATTGTTCGTTTTTGCTCAGAAGTTGCTCTATTTCTTCTCTGTTCTGTTCACTTCATGCTTGTCTGATTGTTACTGACCACCATGAAGGGATGCTTTACTGCGGTGGTCAGTAACGTGCTCGCCCCCTCCTGGGAACTACATCTGTGCGGCAGGACGCTCTCTACGTGTTAGAGACCTCAAGGAGGTGTGAATTACTGGGCGTGCCGCAACGCATACTGGGAAATGTAGTTCTTACATGAACGAGCGCCGCAAACCAGGAAGTGAATGAGAGAACAGAAACTAGAACGCCGGAGGTGATATAGATGAAGGAATTTAATAGGTATTTACTCGTTTTTTTAAACAGAATCATTACACTATTCTGTCTGTCTACCTTGCAGACATTAATTTTAGGCAAAACATTTTTTTCCTTTACAACTCCTTTAATAAGACATTTTTGTATAAAAGTGGGTACTCACAAAATGCAACTGACAAAAGGCCATAAACACAGTGCATGGACATTCATAGAACACGGGGGACAGTTAACGCGTTTCGGGGGTTCACCCATTTCCTCAGAGCTAGGCCTAGTACCACTCGTGGGGAGCGGTTGGGTGGTTTTGTTTGCCCACCCCCCTGGCTGGAGCATCAGCCACCACTGCTCTTGAGCCTGCCACTTTGGTTGGGGGGGGGGGGGGGGTTTATTTATTTACTCTTGAAGCAAGGTAGGCTATGTGCAAAAAAAGTAGCATGCTGGGGTTTGTACATGCCTGTAAAGCCTCGTACACACGATAGGTTAACCACGATCGTGTCAGAACGCGGTGACGTAAAACACAACGACGTGCTGAAAAAAACGAAGTTCAATGCTTCCAAGCATGCGTCGACTTGATTCTGAGCATGCGTGGATTTTTAACCGATGGTTGTGCGCACTAACGATCGGTTTTGACCTATCGGTTACCAATCCATAGGTTACATTTTAAAGCAAGTGGTCTATTTTTTAACCTATGGTTAAATAACCTATGGGGCCTACACACGATCGGTTTTGACCGATGAAAACGGTCCATCAGACCGTTGTCCTCTGGTTAACCTATCGTGTGTACGAGGCCTTAGACTCTAACATGTGGCATAGTAATTAAAGCATATTTTGTCAATAAAAGGACTGTGGCTTATGTGTGCTGTGTGTACAGTGAGTAGACACAGGTTTTATTTACCAAGGCCCATTAAGTCCTTGGCATTGTTGGCACAATTTGGCCACACCCACCATTTAAAGGGGTGGTTCACCCTAAAAACTACTTTTTTTTATTACACTGGCCCCCCACATTACAATATGATTAAGGCTATTATTTTTTTTTTTATGCTGTACATACCTTTGTACAGCATATTCACCCGTGGCATCCGGGTTGCGAGTCCCGCGGGAGTGGGCGTTCCTAACATGTCTGTGATTGACGTTTTGCCCAAAAACGAGCTCCCCCCGTCGCGTAAGCCGCGTCACGGTTGGCGAAAGGAGCCGAACGGCGAGTCGCGGCTATACTGCGCATGCGCATCGCCGTTCGGCTCCTTTCGCCAATCGTGACGCGACTTATGTGACGGGGGAGCTCGTTTTTGGGCAAAACGTCAATCGCAGACATGTTAGGAACGCCCACTCCCACGGGACTCGCAACCCGGATGCCACGGGTGAATATGCTGTACAAAGGTATGTACAGCATCAAAAAAATAATAATAGCCTTAATCGTATTGTAATGTGGGGGGCCAGTGTAATAAGAAAACATAGTTTTTAGGGTGAACCACCCCTTTAACATGGCAGGCTATGCTCCAGATCAATCACAATCTTACCAATGGCATTGGTTAGCATCATGTAGCGGCAAGGAAATTAAAAACAAAACATGGAATTCCTAGCACTAACAGGTTTACTACACTGTGTGGACTGCTTGCTTTGGTTTCACATTCCCAAGCATACCAGGGACATCATTTTTTACTGTTGCAATAATGAAAATAAGAATATGGAGCACATGAGAAAAAGAAAATCCTACCTGGATGCACTTTAAAAATAGGCAAGTAAGTGCATTGCATAGGAGTTTCTAAATATTTACCTAAAACAAGCAGGCAAAGATAAGAATACAAATCCTGCTGTAAATTCTTGCAATGGGTATAGTGGACTGGTGAGAATTGGTTTTCTCATTAGAATTGGAGATGTACTTTATATTTCAACAGCTGCTTATATTACAACATTATCCCGCAGTTCCCGTTCTATCAGAGTTTTACCTTCAAGGTCCTTGGCTGTGATACTGTCAAGTGTTCTTCTCCAGGGTGTCCATAATAGCCAAGGAGCACAGTGACAATCCCTGAGATAATACATACAGGATAAACAATATATCCTGATAACATTACTTTCCAGCCTCCTTATTCCAAGTGTATATCATTAAAGCTCCATCACATACAGGTCAAATCCAGTAGAGGAAGCACTGAACACATATTAATGATATTATTTGGCTTTCCCTCCTCTCATTGCGAGATTTGACATGAACACAGCTTTGCCATATGGTGAGCAGAAGTTTGCCAGGAATGATGGGTGACTCGTCTTCTGCGTCTACCTATTCATTACTCATCCCAGACATCATCTGCAGGAACAGACCGAGCCAAGTAGTCATTTGTATCGTGTCCAAAGGTAAAATAACATGACTACATGTAGGACACGAGATACAACATTACCATAATGGATTTCATTAAGTCACCCACGCCAGCTGTGCATTCCTATTAGGCCCATATGGAGAATACAAAAACATTGTACAGTATATGATAAGTATACAATGTGTATTAAAAGATGTAAGATAGATATACATACATATGTCTCCATCTATGTGTGATAGATCGAGTTCAAAGAGATCATGCCCGCCGCAACACTGAGATGCTGATGCGTGTGCCTGGCGGCCGCGATGTCCTCCAGGTACCCGCGATCAGCAGTGACAGAGCAAGGACGTGGATCTATGTGTGTAAACACACAGATCCACGTCTTGTCAGGGAGAGGAGACCAATGCGGTGTCCCTTGTACATAGGGACACAGATCGGTCACCTCCCCCAGTCAGTCCCCTCCCCCCACAGTAAGAATCACTCCCAGGGAACACATTTAACCCCTTCCTCACCCCCTAGTGTTAACCCCTTCCCTGCCAGTCACATTTATACAGTAATCAGTGCATATTTATAGCACTAAACGCTGTATAAATGTGAATGGTCCCAAAAATAACCACCATTACTAGTAAAAAAAATATATAAAAAATGTCAGAATTCTATCCCGTATTTAGTAGACGCTATAACTTTTGCGCAAACGAATCACTATACGCTTATTGCGATTTTCTTTTACCAAAAATATATAGAAGAATACGTATCGGCCTAAACTGAGAAAAAAAATATAAAAAAAAATTGGGATATTTATTATAGCAAAAAGTTAAAAATATTGGTGATCAAATACCACCAAAAGAAAGCTCTATTTGTGGGGAAAAGACAACGATTATGTTTTGGAGCCAGGTTGCACGACCGCGCAATTTTCATTCAAAGCGTGACAGTCCCCGTAAGCTGAAATTTCGTCTGGGCAGGAGGGGGGTACATGTGCTCAGTAAGCAAGTGGTTAAATACATATTCTACATTGGGTTTTTCTTTCTACATAAAATGAATTGCACTCAGCGAAAGCTTTGCATCTTAGGCCTCGTACAGACGACCGAACATGTCTGCTGAAACTGGTCCGCTGACCAGTTTCAGCAGACATGTTCGGTCGTGTGTACGGCCGACCGGACAGGTTTCCAGCGGACATTGGTCCACCCGACCGTTTTCAAGCGGAATCCTGTCCATCGGACATGTTCGGTCGTCTGTACAGACTCACCGTACATGTCCGAGCGGCCGCCATCCCTCGCATGCGTCGAATCACTTCGACGCATGCGTGGAAGCATTGACCTTCTAGTGTCGCGCACGTCGCGGCGGCGACGGTGCGGACACGTCACCGCGCTGTCTGTCCGCGCGGAATTCTGTCTGATGGTGTTCTCATCAGTTTGACCGATCGTGTGTACGCGGCATTAAAGCTGGTTTCTATGCAGAAGTGAACCCGATTTTGCCCTCTCCAGCTTTAGTAAATAAACCCAACTATGTGTGTTGAGCTGCTTTTTTTTTGTTGCATTTGTATGGGATGAACAGGGCCTATAGAAAACAATTGCTATTAGTAATATGCAAAACAGTGAAGGAGGCACTTCATAATCCAAGAAAGTGACAACACCCCTATTTTTCCATCTCTTTCGTCTATTGTTCGCTCTCTTACTTCTTGTCTTGCTTTCACTTGCAATACAGCCCTTCTCACTCATACCTTTCCATCCAATATCTACAGAAGCTGTATTATCTCGGGACAGCGTACATCAAATTATGGCTGCTTTAATTTTACCATGATATTCATGTTATATCACTTCAGCTGTGTACTGCAATTACGACCGCAGCTGTGCAAATGCCATAAAATGCCTCCATACCTTTCTTGAACCTTTGGTTATTGTTCCAGTGAACTTTTGTATAATCGAATACGATTTAAGGATTGTCCCCTCCTGGACCGATAACTGATTTAATAAGCAACTGGCAAAACTCACTGTGCACCACTCTGACTTTTTTCTCAATGTGAAACGATATAATAATTGGACATACATCAGTACTTTTCTACACAATTCAGCTGCTTCATAAGGCAGCTCTCAAATGGCATAACCATTATCTTCATTTTCTTCTCACAATGTGAAAGGCATTTCAGAGTAAATGATAAAATAAAGAGGGAACATTATTTAGACTGGCTGAAGGTAACAATTTAATATTCAGCACACAAACATCACTTTGTATTTTCAGAAAGTTAAATGGATTACTCTTGAAGGAATGAATTTATTATCTGCCAACGGCAAGGTTTGTCTAATGTCCAGAAAACCTTTAATAAATATGGGGAGGATTCATTTCTTTTAACCAAGTATACAGATTTTTTTTTCTCTCTTTCTTTAAATGTTTTTCTAGATTTGAAAACCAATAATACCTTCCAACTTCCAGAAATATCCTACTTGGCTTTGACTACTTGACAGTGTCATTTAGAAAACTCCGTTGTACCCAAATTTCTGTGTGCAATTCTACATTTATTTTCTGCAGCAGTAACTGCTGAAGATATCCGTAAATGTGGTGCCTGCAGTTCCAATTACTGTATTTATTGGCGTATAACACTCACTTTTTTACACTGACAATGGAGGATAAATTGTGCCTGCGTGTTATACGCAGGGGGCTGTGGAAAGTTTTTTCCCTGAAACTTCCCTCTTAAAGTTAGGGTGCGTGTTATACGCCTGTGTGTGTTATACGCCGATAAAAACAGTATATTTAATTAGGAAAGCATGGTTGGCCTTCTTTTAAAAAACATAGTTGCCTTCTCTTCACTTTGAAGAGTTGGATAGGTAGCTCAACCCTCTCAGGACATTAAGAGCCGGTTCACACTACCGCGACCTGGGGGCGACTTGTGTCACCCCCGAGTCGCGCGACATGACAAATTACACGGAAGTGAATGAGAGCCGTCTTAATCCACACTACTGAAGTCGCTTCGACTTCAGAAAAGGTTCTTGTACTACTTCAATGCGACTGGTACCCATTGATTTCAATGGAAGTCGCCTAAAGCAACTTTACAGGAAGAGAAACTATTTTTCTCAGGCAAACCCCCTCCCTCTCACAGAGCCGATTACTGTTTGATTGGCCACTGGCAAAAAGTCGCCTGTCCTGGAGGCCACTTGAAGTCGCCTTGTATGTCACACTGAAGTCGCCTTGCAAAGTCGCGCCCAGAGTCGTGTTCCCCCTGTGTGAACCAGCTCTTAAAAGAAGAACCTGAGCAGTCACAAGTAACTGATGTTTATATATCAAAATGCTTAAAAATTCATAAAAGCAAATACTTTCTATACAAAAATGACAAACAGAGCCGTGTCTCTATTTTTTCTTTAAAGCCCAGAAAAAAAAAAGTTAAACCCAAAGTACTGCATCACAATCAAGTTCTTCTGTGGCTGGACCACTGCACCATATCATGGTCCCTTGCCAGTCACCCCACACATGCCCCATTTACTTAGAAAGTCAGCCGTAGAGCTCATCAATTATTAGGAAGAGTGGGCTTAGCTTTACTGATTGGAAAGCTCTATCGTGCAAGTCAGAGGAGGAGTGAGCGAGATCGCTGCTCAAAGAAAGCGCATGATCTTAAACTGCTGCATATTATTTCCAACACATATAAAAACTTACACTTTGAGATTATTACTTTCAGCAGTCTGAGTTTAACTATTTCTATTTTTCCTGAAGGAAAAAAATTGGGCTTTAAGCAATCATCAGTTAGGAGTCACCGTTTGGGCACATCATGCCCCAGGTCCAAGCATCAGCGTGCCTCCTGTGGATTATCCAATACTCATAAGGGACTAGCTCACAGTGAATGAGCCTTCACCTTCATCTTTCACAAAATATGCCTCTTCTTAATTAATGAAACTGCCAAACAACTCATTATTCCCTTGTGATCTCTTTCCTCGGCTACTGCAACTCTCTTTGTTGGCCTACATCAGGGGTAGGCAACCTTGGAGAGATGGAGATCTACTTTAGCAACACAGATGAAGTCAAAACACACTTCCTTTGTGATCTACTGTGGGTGCTGATACAGGGTTAACCCCAAATGTAGAACAAAAAAAAAATACAAGGGAGTGCAGAGTTTGGGAGTGTGTTACGCTCAGAATGCAGGGATCAGGAGTGTGTTGCGCTCAGAATGCAGGGATCAGGAGTACGTTGCGCTCAGAATGCAGGGATTTGGGGGGGGGTGATGTGAATGGTGGTAGAGGACACTGCTATGGGGGTGTCCACTGCCCCTTCACATCAACCCCACTCCCCCCACACACACACACACACACACACACACACACAACAGTATCCGAGACAGAGAAGCAGCACAGTTCAGGACAGAGGGATGGAGCAGGAGCTGGTCTAGTGACTTTTTATATTAACAAGCTGGTGATTGGTTGCTTAGGATCCAGCAGACAATCAATTACGGGTTAACTTGGCCGGCACTTTCCCCCACCCTCCATCCTGAGCTATGCGGTCTCTTGCTCTCCACATTTTACTGGTGACAGTGGCGGAGGAGTGTGGGGGAGAGAGGGGGACCAAGGAAGACTGAGGGTAGAGAGAAGGCGGGGATCAGCGGTGCAGACCCGTTCCACCTGTCACCTACCCGCAGTCGACAGGTAGCCTGCTATTAACAGGTCGCCAACCCCCGGCATACATCTAAACTGACCATCTTCTCTTCAATGCACCATGAATGCTGCTGTAAGACTCATCTACCACAACTGTAGTGTCTGTCACCCTTCTCTACCAATCCCTCCACTGGCTTCTGTTTGCCCAATAAATATATATATATATATATATATATATATATATATATATATATATATATATATATATATATATATATATATATATATATATATATAAACACACACACATACAAAGCCATCTATTTCTCTGCCCCATTCAATCAACCTTGTCTCAAAATATCACCCAAATCCTTCTCTCCACTTCACCCAAGATATTCTGCTCCCCAAATCCCTCATTGTCACCTATGCTCACCACCGAGACTTTTCCAGATCCTCCTACATCTTCTGGAGATTCCTACTTCAATTTCTCGGGGCTCTCCCTTACATTGTCCATCTTTAAGACCCCTTTCACACTCACTGTGCAGGCGCTATAATGCTAAAAATAGCGCCTGCAAACTGACCTGAAACAGCCGCTGCCATCTCCGAGGGCTTTTCACACTGGAGCGGTGCACTAGCAGGACGGTAAAACAAGTCCTGCTAGCAGCATCTTTGGAGTGGTGTGTATACCACTCCTGCCCATTGAAACCAATGGGGCACCGCGGCTATACCGCCAGCAAAGCACCTCTGCAGAGGCACTTTGCAGTGGTTTTTAACCCTTACTCTGCCGCTAGCAGGGTTAAAACCGCCCCACTAGCAGCGCTTTACCGCCGACTCCATCCCCGCCCCAGTGCGAAAGGGGCCAAGGTGATCCCTGAAAACTCACCTCTTCATAGAAGCCTAGAAAGTCTAAAAACAGAACTTTTACTTTTTCCATCAACTCATCCTTCACAGCTAAATTTCTTTTGTATTACTTATGCCCTTTTTTAGATAGTAAGCTCTAATGACTAACCCTCTTTTTTCTTTTTCAACAGTACAGTTTCCCTTTATTTTGAAAAGCACTGCATAAAATGTGGGCACTATATACATCTTGCATAATAATATTAATTGCTGAATGTTTATGGGGTTTTTTTTGTTTGTTTTTTTTAACAATGCAACTGCCTGTCCTTTGTTCTTTGAAGGTGTCAGGGTACAAAACCTGACAATTACCCTTTTATCTCTCAAAGCTTTTGGACGCTGAAGCATTTCCTTTTTCCACTAAACACTCCCGGGTTTACAGTTTTGTATGCGCCAAGCTATGCCTTATCCTTTTCTCTCTCTGTCATCTCTGTATGGAAAGTATTGACCGCATGAAAGTTCTTTACATTGACAGATAGAAAATCAGCACGGTTCTTTCTTCATCCTCATCTACACGGTCACTGTAAATTGATAATATCCATTAAACTGGTAGTGTTAAAATAATAGTGTACACTGCTTTGCTCTTACAAATACATTAAACCGTGTCACTTTAATATGTTTCCGACAGGATCGGCAAGTTTATCAAAAGCTTTATGGGTTAGTGTACTGAAGCACAGCGTCGCGTCCCAGTTATATTTTTTTCTTGCTACTTCTATATATGCCCTTGTGTCATAAAACATTGTCACCATGTGTCCTCATTTTGTGTACTGACCTATTCAATCCTTCCTACTGCTTTCTGGTTTAAAAAAATAAATAATGGTTGGCTGCCATTAGTTTATCTTATGAGGATATGTGAAAGCAGATAGTGAAAAGCAGTACAGGTAAAGTACTAAAAAAGCAAAAGGAATAATAAATATATATATAAAAAAAAAAAACTCTGCAGTGATAGCGTAGAACGATATTTATGAGATGTTACTTTCTCTTTCATACTACAAACGTGACAGGTAAAGCTCAAAAATACACTATAATTACCAAAACTATTGGGACACCTGCCTATACACCAGTGCCAGCCCAAGACATTGTGCTGCCTGGGACCAAGAATGAAATGCTGCCCCCCCCCTCAAAAAAAAATCACGTCATGACTCTATACATGTATAAAAAGAGGACCTGTCATGGCTCTATTTATGTGATAAAGACAAAATTGCTTATGGAAAGCAACCAATGGTCGGACTTTATAGGCAACACAGACAGGAATAGCAAAAAATATATAATTTTATTACAAAGTAGTTATATAAAACAACATTAAAAAGAAAAACCATACAACATGTCAGGTATGTATGTTGCCTATTAATGTCCCCTGTGTGTCTACGCGTTTCACCATGAGGCTTCTTCAGGACAGACAAAAGAGGAAAATAGTCAAAGTCATCCGAACCACATAGGCATAAATATATACTGTACACAGGCTGTCTCCCGGGGGCACACGCTGCTATCCAATCTGCCATAATGAGTAATTACATTGTACCAGGGACACGCACGGGGACGGGGCAGTATTAGGATCATAAGAATTTGTGGGTAGAGTAGGAGGGAGCGGCAATGCAGAGGGCTGGAGAGGCGGCGTTCGGATCGGAGCCGAGAGCTAGGGGGAACAGATTGCGACGGGCAACCATTCTCGGCACAGCAGGTTCCTCAGAGGGAGCGGCGCCTGCCTTTCTCACTCGCAGACTGCTCCCCTCCGGCTGTGAGTGTCCTCACAGGCAGCGGAGTGGGCTGTCTGGCGGGCGGCAGAATGCTGCCCCCCTAAAAGTGCTGCCTGGTACCCATGGTACCACCCGGTCCCATCATAGGGCCGGCCCTGCTATACACGCACACTTTTGTCCAAGCGGTTTCTCAATAAAGTAAATACAAGAATGTATGGGTGGGTTTGCTGTGAATATTAAAAATGTATGAAATTACTTTTTTCAATTGGGGTGCTCAGATACAGGCAAGTTCAGCTTTAAAACATGAAGATGCATGAACACACACACACACACACACACACACACACACACACACACACGTACGCGAGTGTGCTGTGAACAAAAGGTTTTTGCCTGAGGTCGCCTTTTATGGGAGTGGGTCTAAGGCTGCATTCACACCTGGGCGTTTTGTAGCCTGAAGCTATAAAAAACGCTAGAGGGGAAAAATACATTATGCTCTATGGAGATGGTTCACATCTCCACTCCAAAACGCCTCGGGCTGATTTGCGTATTCCCATAGAAACTAATGGAAACGCGTTTCTACGGGTGTTTTGACGCTTTAATCTGTTCTGTGAAATAGAATATTCACCCAGGAAGAAGATAAAAAGAATCTACAAAACATAGCAACAAATGATGAGAGATGAGCATTTTTCCTATTGGCTAAAATAAAAAAACAACGAAGTTCAAAAACGTCGGACAACGCTGTATGCAAACGCGCGAATACGTGTTAATACGCGTAACAAAATGTACGATAAAATGGCTTGAAAACCGACCGAAAACGCTACGCTCAGGTGTAAATGCGGCCTTAGAGAAGAACCTCCTTCACTTCCGTTGCTTTGGCTTCCTCCTTTGGACTGAGGGAACAGGGAAGGGGACTTCCTCAGGGAAAACTAAAGCCACCAAATTGAGAATGTCCATAAGAAGGATAGCACGTGGCAGTGCCTAAAAGGTAGTTTTTCAGGTGAAAAAAGCATTAGGAAAGTTTGGGTAAGTTTTACAACCCTCATGTATGAGGGTGTTGGTCAATACAGACATACAAAATTTCACAAGACGTTATGCGTTCTTTGGTACTGCTGCATTTCCCAATGACAACCAGAGGCTGCCAACGTACTATGCATTTTGGCACATCAGAGCTGTCCAAACCCCCCCACCCCCTTCACCAAAATGTCCCAGCTAGTGCAAAAGGCTTCTCTGTTACTATATACAATGGACCCGATCTACAAATTGACATTTCTACAACCTGTCCTCTGCAAAGTAAAGCTTTGTACACACACACACACACACACACACACACACACAATCAGATTTTTCAACGGGAATTGTGTGTTGACAGCCTGTTGGCGGAAACGTTGGATGACATGCGTTAAAATTTTCCGTGGACAACGGCCTGTTGTCGGATTTTCTGATCATGTGTCTACAAGTCCAAAGTACAAACACGCCTGCTCCGAAGCAATGCTCACCAAAACACAACATTATCAAAGGTGCCCAAAGAGTGGAGCTAAAGAGCTGAAAAACCACATAGAACAGAAAGGTTGTTCACAATGTTTAGGAGTGTGTCTATGGGAATGTTTGACCATTCTTCTAGAAACGCATTTGTAAGGTCAGGCACCGATGTGGACGAGAAGGATTGGCTTACGGGGGGGGGGGGGGGTTGAGGTCTGAACTGGAGGCCAGCCAAATTCCTCCACCCCAAACTCGCTCATCCATGTCTTTATGGACCTTGCTTTGTGCGCTGGTGTGTAGTCATGTCGGATCAGGAAGGGGCCATCCCCAAACTGTTCCCACAAAGTTGGGAGCATGAAATTGTCCAAAATGTCTTGGTATGCTGACGCCTTATGCCCTGTACACACGATCGGGATTTCGGATTGGATAAAATGCGATGGAATTTTGAGTCCGAATTCTGTTCAAGCAAGGTCTCGCATACACACACATGCTTGTTTAAAATATTTTTGCACTTTAAACGTTTATATGATTATTTATGTTGATTTATTATTTAATTTAGTTCAGATAATTTAATACATGCGCTGCACTTCCTATTTTGTATATTACTTTTCACTGGAATCTTGTGTTATTCTATAGTGTTCAGCTTGCATATTTAGTTGTATTTAGGTTATTCGATATTTTTGCGCTGATTGCACCCCAGTTTTTTTGCACTCGCATAAACACTGTCAGACCTAATTCCGACCGTCCAAAACACGGTGACGTAAAACGCTACGACGAGCCGAGAAAAAGTAAGTTCAATGCATCTGAGCATATGTCGACTTGATTCTGAGCATGCATGGTTTTTTCTCCTCGGGAGTTTCACACAGGCGATCGGAATTTCCATCGGAAAAAAATAAAACATGTTCTATTTCTAAACTTTGACGGAAAAAAAGTCGGAATATCCTGATGAAAAAATTCCGTCTGACTTTTTTCATCTGAAATTACGATCGTGTGTACAAGGCAATAAGAGTTCCCTTCACTGGCACCAAGGAGCCAAACCCAACCCCTGAAAAACAACCCCAAACCATAATCCCCCCCCCACCAAATAGTTTGGACAATTGCAGAAAGAAAGATCCATACAGACATGGATGAGAAAGTTTGGGGTGGTGGAACTTGACTGGCCTGCACAGAGTCCTGACCTCAACCTGACAAAACAGCTTTGGGATAAATTAGCGCGGAGACTGCGAGCCAGGCCTTCTTGTCCATCTCAGTGCCTGACCTCACAAACGCCCTTCTGGAAGAATGATCAAACATTCCCATAGACACACTCCTAAACCTTGTGGACGGCCTTCCCAGAAGAGTTGAAGCCGTTATAGCTGCAAAGGGTGGGCCAACTCAATATTGGAATGTCATTAAAGTTTGTGTGTGTAAAGGCAGGTGTCCCAATACTTTTGGTAATACAGTGTATGTTGGGTGCTTGCTTTTGCTACAAATGGTGTGGAAAAGGTTGAAATTCAGCAGTGTAACTTATTTTTTTCCTCAGCTTTCAGACTTTACCTCCTAGGAATTAGGCTTCACCTTGCATTGATCTGATTTCAGTTCTTAAAATCAAATTTGTTGCCATGTATTACTGCACTTTGCTGAAATTTTTTGCTTTTTGCTCTTTTATTGGGTAAGTCTGCAGAACTCCCACTAGACTCTACAGCGTGCCAATTCAAATCCTGCAGTGAAAAAAAAAAAAGAAAAGAAAAAGAAAATGGCATGTTTTCTAAGCTGCGGAGTCTTAAAAACCCTCTACACCTAGCCGCACACACATACTCTCCTTATTCTAATCATTTTATTTTTACTCACAAATGCCCAATAATAGCCAAAGAAGAAAAAAAAAAAAAAGAAGAAGAAGAGTAGAAAACAAAAAACTACAGCCATGGTTTTTGCTTGACACTTTAAGTCAGGGTTCCTCCAGAGGTTGCTAGGGGTTCCTTCAGCATTGGGCAATTTCTGCCTCTCAGATAATTTCCCACTGACACCATTGAACTTTTTAGCCATCTGTAAGGCTGGATTCGCATCTATGCATTTTTGGTGATTTTTGCATTTTGCAGATTTGCACTACAGATTGTGTTTCATAGGAAACCATGTAAAATGGATTGTAGTGCAAATCTGCAAAATGCAAAAAGCACTAAAACTGCATAGGTGTGAATCAGGCAATTCTTCCCAATGACTACAAGTGTAAGGACCATTCTTCCCACTGAACATCACACTAAGGTATCATGAATTGTAGTTTTCTAATTTTTAGCAGAGGTTCCCCAAGACCAGAGAACTATTTCAAGGGTTCCTCGGTTGTGAAAAGGTTGAGAAAGACTGCTTTAAGTACTGAAATACTAAGTTATCTGTGCTAGCGAGAGTTTCAAATTTGATATATTAAAAATAAACTTATTTTCCCTACAACACATCGCAAGCTAGGTACAAGTTTATTTGAGGCCACAAAGCAACATTTAAATGGATCAGATTTTCTGCATATTAAGCTGCTGTCTTGTGAAGGTCATTTTGCTGTACATAAAAGTAAGTGGGGGCATTAATATTCTAGGATCTCTCAAGTAATACACAGTCAGTGACTCATGCAGAAAAAGGATTTTAATATGAAAATCAAATTTACCCAGAAAGGAGCTATTTGCTTGCTTTTAATATAACATTGCAGTTTCTGCAAACATTGGCTTGTGTATGAGAAATGTAGGAAATAAAACAACTAAACCATTTAGAACCATAGCTGCTTTATGCATGGGATTGGAGAATAGTACAAAATGAAATGATCTCTTCCCTATTTGCCCCAGTTAACGAAAACACAAACCAGAATGAGAAGGTGGCAAAAAGAGGCAAGTCCTTAATGAAAAATAATATTTACCAAACAAGGAAAGTCCTAAAAATAAAGAGGTTCTTGGTAAACTTTGACGGCTTGCAGTACGCAATGCACACAATTAACGTGCATGGAATAGTGACTAGGACAACAAAAGCGTTGTTATTTGACAAAGCTCCCGTGGTCCTGGGCAGCACCAAAGATTCTTTACAATTTGTGCTTTTTTTTCCCCCGGTTTCCTTTTACCCTTTCTACGCAAACCACACACTCCTGTGTTTAAACCTAGAAGCTGACCTAAAAACTAATTGAAAATACAGGGCAGGCATAGGAATATTTTCAGATCAGATGAAGAAACACATGAAGAGGTAGTAATAAACAAAAAAGAAGTTTGCAATCAACTGTTCAAAGCGTGCAAACATGATACCAAGGAATGTGAAGAACAAGGATTTATGTTAGAACATGCAGCATGGACAGTGATCTGAAACGGCATCTGGTGGTTTAGTTTTAAGGGCTAGTTTACACTTGCTTCAAAACAGGGCTTTGGACACGCTTTGTTAAAGATCTGTGAATGCCAATCCAGCTCCTGTCACTAAAAATAGGGGAAAACAATCAGCGCAAACAACCAATATGAGTAAACAAAATTAAATGCTAGCTGAACACAAACAGTTAATCACAAGCCTATAGACACAACACAAAAACAATGGGTATGTTCAGCGCAAAAAAAGTAATAAATGTAACAGTGATATGCAAATCACAACACACACATATATATATATATATATATATATATATATATATATATATATATTGACATTGACAGGAAGTCAGGTAAATCTGTGGGTGTTGTCACAGACGGGACATACATTTCTGCCTTGTTTAGACAATACACCAATTGTTATTAGGCGTCGGCTGCAAATGTAGCCAGAAAAAGCTAAATGCCGTTGAAAAATTTCAGCTGTTCAGAATGAGGCAATTAAGGCCTCTATAAGTAGTCTAGAGGATTGCCACTAATTTGCTGCATCCTGAGGCTTTGTGAGTAAGGAGAGCAGTACTGAAAGTCTGTACCCAACAAGGGATAATACGAAATGATCCATGCAGCAGGAGTGTCTTCAAACAGGTGAGCAGCAAAAACAGTCTTGAAAGAGACTTCATGTTGGTGCATACATTCTTGTAGACAACTCGAGCGTATTGAACAGTAAGGTAACGGCAGACCCATATCTAAACCAGCAGCTCCTTCGGGGGTAGTGCTACAGTCTAATTCGGTTACTCATCGTATACTGCAAGTCATGTTGTGTTAGTCTGCACATTAGCAACCAGTTACCAGGATTGTTAGCAAGATAACTGAAGCATGTATCAAAAGGCCAATATGCTTTCTAAATACAGCCCTTCGCGATTCTGATCTGAGCTTCAAAATACGTAGATAATTGGAATGTTATACTAATAAAAGGTTAGCATGAAATCAGATTTTTTGTTTCCTCCGATAAGCACAGAATCATTTTTTTGAGCTTTCTTGGCCAGTCTGAATCAGGTACCGGCCATACCTGTCATCTTATCAGTACACTGAATCTTACGAAGGCTGTGATGTACAACTCCAATTTCAAGATCTCTGTTCATAAAACACAAGCTAGCTCCTCGGTTGAAAAATCTAAAGTATTTTTTCTAGGGCAGCTGAGCGATACAAAACCTCCAGAATGTTCCAGGTGTCTGCCCTTGGGACTCTTCCCAGTTTGACATATGTGAATCAACCCAAATAAGTGCCACTTAGGACGGTGCTCAAGCTACCTCAGCTGTTCTCCAGTAGAAAGAGCAGAGAGTCTACTAGATCATCCACCCCATCATAAAACAATATCCCTGCAAAAATACAGAAATTATATTTATATACACCACGTCCTTTCATGATACTAAAACAACCACCTTGTAAACAACTCAGTTTGACATGGAAATGAAAGGCAAAATATTTGTGTATAGATATAAAAAAAAAAAAAAAAATTATATATATATATATATATATATATATATATATATATATATATATATATATATATATATATATATATATATATATATATATATATATATATAGAGAGAGAGAGAGAGAGAGAGAGAGAGAGAGAGAGAGAGAGAGAGAGAGAGAGAGAGAGAGAGAGAGAGAATTTACAGGCTGAACTGTCACATAGCCAGTGCCATTTTTACAGCGATCAGTGCATTTTTATAGCACTGATCGCTGTAAAATTGTCAATGGTCCCAAAAATATGTTCCAAGTGTCCGATCTGTCCGGATAAAAAAAAAAAGCCATAATTCTATCCCCTATTTTGTAGACGCTATAACTTTTGCGCAAACCAATCAATATGCGCTTATTACGATTTTTTTTTATGAAAAATATGTAGAAGAATATATATCGGCCTAAACTGATGAAAAAAATTGTTCTTTTGAAAAAATAAATAATTTTGGATATTTATTATAGCAAAAAGTAAAAGGTAGTGTTTTTTTTTCCAAAATGTTCGTTGTTCTTTTGTTTATAGCGCAAAAAATAAAAAACCGCAGGAGGTGATCAGATACCACCAAAAGAAAGCTCTATTTGTGTGAAAAAAAAAAAAAAACTGAAAATTTAGTTTGGGTACAACATCGTACAGCCACGCAATTGTCAGTTAAAGAGACGCAGTGCCAAATTGTAAAAAGTGCTCTGGTCAGGAAGGGGGTAAAATCTTCCAGGGTTGAAGCAGTTAAAAATAAAGTTTATTTTCTGTGATTTTATCAGGATTTTTTTTTTTTTTTTTTTTTTATCTACAGAAGCTTAAGGATTGACTTTTTCAGCAATAAATGACTAAAAAGGCAGAAATTTCATTTCATATTCACACAGGGAGAAATGGCAGGCTAATTTATTTAGTTGCCTTTTTTCAACAGAGAATGTGGTGGAAGATACAATTTTTTTTTTCTCTCTCTCTTTAAAAGCACTAATATAAACAGTGAAAAAAAAAAAAGAAGAAGAAGAAGAAGAAGAAGAAGGATGTACTGTACATTCATGTCTCCCAGATTTTAAGTTCATTCTTTCTATGGCATACAGTCTTGGCAGTATCATCATCAGTGTGGGAAGCATGCACTGTATTTAAATGTAAGAACTGAATTCCAGAGGATACATCAAACAAAAAGTAAAGAGTGAAAACATTTCCAACGGTCATGAAGTTCATTTCGATATGCATTTACACAAATAATTAGAGTGAAATGAAGGAGAGAAAAAAAAAAAAAAAAAAAAAAAAAAGCTCTTTTACCAAGGACGACGTGAATGTTATGCATTTCTGAGATGACAAAATTCATCGTATATTGTGGAGACAACAAAGATTTCATGTTTACATCAAAGTGTAATTGTGTTCTATATATTCTGCTTTGGGTGAAAAAAAAAAAAAAAAAAAAGAAGCTTACGGGTCATTGAACATACAAAAAAGTACCGTACCGTATTTATCGGCGTATAATGCGCACTTTTTTCCCCTTAATATCAGGGGGAAATCGTGGGTGCGCGTTATACGCCGATCCCCGCTTTCTGAGCGCCGCCGCCGACATATACCGATATATATGCAGTACACTTGGGTACACTCGGTCACGCTCAGCTCCGCTTGCGGTCACGCCCTGTGCCGCCTCCTAGCCTTTATGCGAGAGGAGCCGAGCGTGACCGTGTGTACCCGAGTGTACTGCGCTCGGTATTTGTCGGCGGCGACGTTCAAAAACGGTGCGGGAGAAGCCGCAGACGGATGCTGGACTGGACAAGGCCGCCGATGGACGCCGGGCAACTGTAAGTAACTGTAAACTGTCAGTTTTTTTTTTTTTCCTTAGGATTCCCTTCTAGGTTTGGGGTGCGTGCTATAGGGCGATAAATACGGTATACAAATCTTTATAAATGCAAAAAACAGACATGGCTGGTTCGATTTCACTCTTTCATGCGACCAATCTTCTTTTTCTCCACTCTTCTTTATTGCCGAGATTTCCCTTCACTTCCTGTCCCATAGCCAAACAGGAAGTGAAAGGAAATCCCTGCAAATTAACCTCTTCAGACTCGGGCCATAGTAAAAAGACGGCCACAAGGTGGCTCTAAAATGCCGGGAGGCCATCTTTTTACTGCCTTGGGTCCTCCGGCCACTAGGGGGGCGCGCTCCCGGCGCGTCACTAAGATGCCGATCGCGTACCTGGCAGCCACGGTCGGCAGTAACAGAGCAGGGACGTGGATCTCTGTGTGTAAAGGGTAGGGGCCGAATATTGAATATATTACAAATCGTAAAAAATACAGGAGATGTGTTACTGGCCAAATCACCAGGTGAAAACCTACCTAATGCAGCCACCACATTTATAGATTAGTAAGCTGTAGTACATGACATTTTTGTTTTGGATTTAATGGTGCTATAATTTGTTAGTGAAGTCCATTCAATTCTGCTAGTGTACCAGATTGACAATGCTGCTGTCCAAAAAGTATCTCCATTTCTCCTCCATCCAGAGTAGAGACACCCTAAAACAGCAAGCATGTTACTGACCTGATCACCAGGTGAAAAAGGAAACAAAACAAAAAAAAAGGCACCCACCACATTTAATGATTTTAATGAATTTAACTTGCAATTTATTACATTTATGTTTTTTGAATTTACTACCAACTTACAGGCTGACAAAATCCACTTTAATTTTAGACATTCACACTGGAAGATGCATTGACACCCCGAGACGCTGTATGCAGATTTTTTTCCCCAACCACTTCAAGGTCACCTGCCGCCTGGGAGAAGTTCCTGGCAGACAAATGTGTAAGGTCAACTTAGGATCACACGACTGCGAAGTTAATTAGAACAGAAGATTCACTGAGTGGGAAACTGCAGAAAAACAAAAATAAACTCTTCGTATGAGAACCTAACCTCTCACAGGGCAGAAGGGAATGTGGTCTAGTATTATCTACCCCATTCCACAGAAAAGTAGCAAGGTTTTAGTAGCCATAGACTGTGCAGAATAGTCGTCTCATCTACTATGATCCCAACCCCGAGCCACGGCTGTGAGACATTAGTCTGAACATTCAATCACCAAAAGATCGAGTTCTATAAACATGTATGATTTCCTCTGTTGAATATGCGTGTTTATGCACCAAGCAAAACACCCCTAACAGTAATATTATGATTGGGAATTGGAAAAAAGACACAATTAGGCCCCTTTCACACGGAGCGGATCAGTAATGATCCGGCTCCGTATGCTCAGCGGGGATCGCTCCGTTGATCCCTGCTGAGCCGTCGGATGACAGGGCGGTCCCCGCACACTGTGCAGGGACCGCCCTGTCTTTTCTCCGCTCTCCCCTATGGGGGGGAATCGGATGAACACGGACCGTATGTTCGTGTTCATCCGATCCGCAGACGGAAGGAAAAATAAGGTTTTCTTCCGTCATTGCGGGGGCGGACGAGATCGGGTGTCAGCAGATGTAAATCCGCTGACACTCGCGATCTCATAGGGACCAATGTATGTCCCTTTTTCATCCGCAAACGGATGGATGAAAAAGCGGACATACGGTCCG
Source organism: Rana temporaria (assembly GCF_905171775.1). Classification (NCBI taxonomy): domain Eukaryota; kingdom Metazoa; phylum Chordata; class Amphibia; order Anura; family Ranidae; genus Rana; species Rana temporaria. The sequence continues at coordinate 19,080,462 of NC_053501.1, forward strand.
CACGTGTGAAAGGGGCCTAACAATCCACTTCATACTATTGCTTCCCCCCTCCCCCTCCCCACCTCCATAGCAGATGGCTAGGAGGTGTATTTAGAAGTCATGTCTCTGACTGGCCAAAATGTACCCATAGACACGAAGTGGATGGACTAGATGGACTTGTGTCTTTTTTCAACCTGACTAACTAAGTACCTATGAAGTAGTTTTCTTTTCCAACTGTTTTAAGTTGGATTGTGTGTCAATCCTAAAAAGGTAAGCTCACGAAAAATTGAAAGGTGAACGAACTCCCAATATCTTGGTCAACCCTCAGTTGTCTTCAAAACGGTGGCCAGATGCGGCCCTTTGCTTACTTTTATCTGGCCCTTGGGTCCTATTTCATCCACTGACACCAAAGATGAGGCACAATCCCTCCCAATGACACCAAAGATGAGGCGCAATTTCTACCAATGACACCAAAGATGAGGCACAATTTCTACCAATGACACCAACAATTGGGCACAATTCCTCCCAATGACACCAACGTTGGGGCACAATTCCTCCCAATGACACCAAAGTTGGGGCGCAATCCCTCCCAATGACACCAAAGTTGGGGCGCAATCCCTCCCAATGACACCAAAGTTGGGGCGCAGTTCCTTCCAATGAAACCAAAGTTGGAAAGTTGGGGTGCAGTTCCTCCCAATGACACCAAAGTTGGGGTGCAGTTCCTCCCAATGACACCAAAGTTGGAAAGTTGGGGTGCAGTTCCTCTCAATGGCACCAATAATATAATAAAAGCTCACCTACTGTATATGTACTGAAAATATCTCCTAAAACGTGCACCGCTTACGAGAGGTTTGACTTGTGGTGCGCAGGTGAATTCATCATTCATTTAACATTAGATTGAGGCTATTTAAGGGGAGCAGAAACGGGTATGGTTTTTAAAATCAATGCCGTACTTACCGTTTTCGAGATAGATGTTCTCCCGCCGCTTCCGGGTATGGGCTGCGGGACTGGGCGCTCCTATTTGATTGACAGCCTTCCGACCATCGCATACAGCACGTCACAATTTTACGAAAGTAGCCGAACGTCGGTGCGCCGGCGCCGTATAAAGCCGCACCGACGTTCGGCTTATTTCGGCAACTGGTGACGCGCTGTATGCGACCGTTGGAAGGCTGTCAATCAAATATGAACGCCCAGTCCCGAAGATCATACCCGGAAGCGGCGGGAGAACATCTATCTCGAAAACGGTAAGTACAGCATTGATTTTTTTTAAAAATACCCGTTTCTGCTCCCCTTAATTAGCCTCAATCTAATGTTAAAATTTTTTTTTCGGGTGAACTCCCGCTTTAAAAGACACCTAATTTGAGAACAGAGTCTTCCAGTTTCTAGTAAAACAGGAATGATGCACAATAAATGCAATAAGGAAGCATTAAGATCAGATAGCTGGTATCACAGTCCCACCGTTTGTAGGTAGATCCCCTTTAATTAAAGTGCTCTTTTGCCTGTACACCAGAGATAGGGCAGAGCCCATGCTATTTGTCATGACAATTCCATCTGGATCACTGTGAATTTAATGGAATTCTGTCTCAAGAAAATTTTATGTGCCGTGTTCAGAGATCTCCCAGGATGCTCTATAACAAAACCATTTTTTTTTCCTTTTTGGTTCTCCAAAAGTTTATAGGATTTGCAACTTAATTAAAAGAAACTAATTAACACACAGTTTGGCTACAGCTGCAATTTCATCAGAAAAAAATAAAAATGTAAAAAATTGCCTAGTGTATGCATAACTTTTAGTCCTGCGAAAGATTTAACATTTATTAGGTTCTACACTAGTACAAAGAAAAATACATAACATTACTTTATTTTCAGCAAAGTGCTATTGTTTATCTCATATTCATGCAGTTCAACTTCCCTTTCACATGGGACATAGAGCACAATGATTACCCTCCCTTTTAGATCGTAAGCTCCAACGACCAGTGCCCTCCGATTCCTCTTGTATTGAATTGTAAGTGTGCGGTCTCGCTCCATTTTGTAAAGCGCCGTGCAAACGGTTTTAACCACTTAAGGACCGAGCCTGTTTTTCAGACTCTGTGTTTACAAGTTCAAAAAAGTTTTTTTTTCCTAGAAAATTACATAGAAAAAAATATATATAGAGTTTTGGGGTTCTAACACCCTAGAGAATAAAATGGCGGTCATTGCAATACTTTTTGTCACACCGTTTTCGCGCAGCGGTCTTACAAGCGCACTTTTTTGGGAAAAAAATCCCTTTTTTGAATTAAAAAATAAGACGACAGGAACGTTAGACCAATTTTTTTTATATTGTGAAAGATAATGTTATGCTGAGTAAAATGATTTCCAACATGTCACGCTTCAAAATTGCGCCGCTCGTGGAATGGCGTCAAACATTTACTCTTAAAAATCTCCATAGGCAACTTTAAAAAATTCTATAGGTTGCCTTTTTTGAGATACAGAGGAGGTCTAGGGCTAGAATTATTGCTCCAACGATTGCGGCGATACCTCACTTGTGCGGTTTGAACACTGTTTTCAGTTCGCCCAGAGGCGATTCAGTTCGCATGTGTTGCACTTTACAAGTTTTTCACTCACTCACTCATATGCGGGTGCTACTCACGTATGCGTTCGCTTCTGTGCGCAAGCTTGTCGGGACGGGGCGCTTTAAAAAAAATTTTTTTTTTGTTTTCTTATTTATTTTAATTGATTTTATTTATTTTTACACAGTTTAAAAAAAAAAAAAAAAAAGGGGTCATGTAAACATCACTTGTAATAGAAAAAAGGATGGCAGGTCCTCTTAAATATGAGGTCTGGAGTCAAAAATACCTCAGATCTCATATTTAGACTTTAAGACGCATGGGCGGAAGTGACGTTTTGACGTTGCTTCCGCCCTGCTATGGAGACGGGTTAGGACATCTTGCCCAAAATCGAATCCATGGCAAGCGGCGTAAAGGACCCGATCGCCTCCGCCGCTGCTGACGGCTCCGCTAAGCGGCGGAGGGCGCGGGAAGGGGGCCCCCTCTCCCGCCTCCACGGAAAAGATGGATATCTCGGTTGTGGCAGCAGCTGCTGCCGTTACCGAGATATTCATCTTTAAAGTGAAGACGTATATTTACGTGAGCCGGTCCTTAACAGAGAAAAACAGCAGAGGGTGCGATGTAAGTGCAATAGGATATTGTTTTTATTAGCCGCTTGCCGACTGTATAACCTCTGTATACAGAGCTTTTTTTCTCAGAAAATAGGTGCAGGAACTCAACCACGACCCCGTTCAGATTTCACAAACAGTAGAAGGGTCTTAAAGAGGCATTAAATACCAGGATTGCATTACATACAGAGTGCAGAGTTTAGGGGGGGTTACACACAGAGTTCAGAGCGATTGTGGTGAGCAGGCAACAAAGGGTCTGAGCCAGAGGTGGTGGAACGGAGTTCCCCCAAGTTCCCCCTGAAAAAAAGCCCTGTCTGTAAATCTAGTACATGATCCTGCATTTCTGGGCTTGTGCACCACTGGTGACCCTCTCAGTGGCCTTACCTTAGGAGGTCGATGGCGAGGTGGCGCTTGATCTGGGGTAGGGCTCCTGAAAGAGGCTGTTGCTGCCCGTCTTCCACTGTAGCAGACAGCTTTAGTTCTCAATGAATTAATATTCCTGGAATTCAGCAACTGACAGGAGGTACAGACAGACAGCTGTACTGAAAGTCAGACCTTGCACCTCGGATCTGCCGATTGTGGGTGCAATACTTTCCAGGTGCCCAAGAAAAAAAAAATAAATGCACATTTTTGTAGCTGCAAAACAATTGCATTTATTATCATTATTATTTTTTGGTGAACTTATCCTTTTGACAATCTTTTAATCTATCCCGTATATCAAATGGCTTTAGATTTGAATGGACCACTGGGAATATACATGCTTGATTTTGTATATTTGCTATAAAAACGGCAGACCCATGTTTTCCTGAAACAAACCCAAAATGCTAATAGAGCCTCTAATTAAATTCTAAACAACATCTAGCATATATTGATGCGATGAGCATTTTCCTTTAAGTAAGATACAGCTCCAGCCAAACCACTTTCCATTATCTAAGATTTCCTTTTCCTTAATTTTCTTAAAGGCAGTGGTATGTCTATAAGGATCTGTTCTGCATGGCTTCTCCCAATGGTTTCTTGTTAATCTTATTAGTGTTGCCGTTTCTTAATGGGATTGGACAGGGGGAACCTTTCCTATGCTAACCGCAAATGTAACTTTGACTACATAGATGAATGGAATGCTCTCTCTAGAGGGAAACAGTGAGACACACACACACTAACCACATAGTTCAGTAAATAGGCTGCCCCGGAATAACATTTTATGGCTCTCGTGATTTTCTTCTGCTTAATGTAGCCAAATGATCATTTGCTGCCGCTCGTAAAGAAAATTACTTCATTCAAATCATCTAAAAATAAAACACCAAAAGAAAAACCACTGTGGAAAAAGAAAAAAGTATTTTCAAGCAGTAATCATGCCCTTTGTCTACCTGTCTTCATAGTGTAGGCAGATATGAAAGACCCTGTTTAACCCAGTTTTTGTAGTCATTAAAAAATACAGAGTGTTTATCAATAGTGCCGCGGCCTGCCTTTGTATTAAAATTCTGTAATCCCCTTTTTGTCAGCATTCATCATAGGAGGGAAAAGGGTCAGCGCTGCACATCAAGTAGATTTTACTGCATGGTAACAAGTTTTTTTTAAATTATTTATTTTTTACAATTTCAGATTTAAAAAATTAAACATGCTGCCTGGAGGAGAATACTCCAGTTGCCTTCTTCAGTTCGCATCTGTTCCTTCACTGTCCAAACACAGCTTAGGCCAAGTAAATGGTAGGACTTGGCTCGGGAGTCTGGATTAGAAAACTGACCAAGCAGAGTTACAATATTTTGAAGCAGATAAGACCGTTTACACTAGAGGCGGAACAGGGTTCAAAACGGTCGCACTCAAGACCAGGTCCTGGTGTTCCGCCACTGTCAGGGGGGGCCCCAGCGGTGTTGCTGGCCACAGGGCTCTGAGCTGAATTTGTCTCTCTTGTAAAGCCCAGAGCCTGCACTGACAGTACCTTCTCCCTCTTCCCCACTGCATAGATGCAAGAGAAGAGAGCCGATCTGCTCCTTCTTCCAGTGGCATCTTAAGAGCATTGTAGGCCCCCGGGCAATACAGTGCACTGGGGCCCTGTCTACACAATCGTGCATGAGAATTTACTGACAAAAATCATGAAATTTACTGGCAGAACCACATTTTTTTTACTGGCACTGCAAAAAAGTACCTAAAATTACAGTTTTACAAATTTCTTCATTGACATGAAGGTTAGGTTACTATAACCCAGCCTTCTCAGAGTTTCCTCTTACATCAAAGTCTGCAGGATTCCCCCTTACAGTGAAAGGGAACTCTTATGTAAAGTGGGAACGCTGCAGATCATAATGTAACGGGGGAACTCTGATGTGGAGGGGGACTCTGGTGACCAGAGAATACCTTATATCAGAGTTCACCGCTTTCTCTTTACATCAGAGTTCCCACTTACATCAGGGTCCTTGCACTGTAAGGGGGAATGCTGCAGACTCGGATGTAAAGGGGAACACCAGGAACTCTGATGTGTGGGGAACTCTGGTGACCAGAGACCACCTTCCGTAGAGTAAATACACTAAGGTAAGGGGGGGGTCACTAATATTTTTGTATTCACTCCCCCCTTACATCAGCAACCACCCGCCCCTTAGACTGGCCTGGCGGCGCTATCACTGACCGCCTCTCAGGTGCAACATGCACGGCTCAGTTGGATGGCTCCAGCTTTGCTGCTCTGGTTTTATCCTACTGTCTCCTCATGTCTGACTTCTCCCGTGACTCTCATCCCGGAGGCGCTCCCACTCTTGACTCCTCTTCAGACTCTTCCTCAGAGACTGTAGACACGATACAGTTCTACAGTTCTGACCCGCTGCTCTCCACCATTTTTTTACTGGGGTTGCTGGGCAGCCGATGGGGGCCCCCCAGGCAAGTGGGGCCCCCGGGCAACTGCCCAGCGTGCCCAATGGAAAAGACAGCCCTGCCTTCTTCTCCTGTGTGTGCGTGCACAACGCGTGAAGTGTGAAGCTAAGCAACTGAATTTGATCAGACAATCCATGGTGCACACAGGAGGTGAGGGTCAGGAGGAGAAACAGCAGATCGGCTCTCTCATCTCCCATCCATGCGAGAGAGGATGGAGGGGGAACTGTTAGTGCAGGCTCTGGGCTGTATGAGAAAGATGCTCTCAGCTCAGAGTCCTGCTGAGGAGGCAATGATAGGTGACATTGAAGGGCATGTATAGGCAACACTGATACGTGGCACTGATAGGGCTGCACAGTGTACACAATGTACTGGCAGTCTTGCTGGTTAATGACGTTCATTTTCTCACACCTTGTTTTCCAGCTAGTAAGTCTGTTATTTTTCAGCTTCCTCTAACAGACCAAGCTGTCCAGCAAAGTAGCAGGTACTACTGACAAGGGTGCTTACAATGCATATTATGTAAAACCTTTATGGGAAAAATAACTGTTTGCTGTAACGGCTTATAAAGTGTTAGTTGGACTTTGGCTTAAATTTGTTAGTCAAGTTCATATAAATCTGCTAGTCTAATACAAAATCATTTGATTTCCCCCCCATCAACACAGTAAGTGTTGATAGCTGAACCTCCCCTACAGTACTAATGTGTTCTGCCAGCAGGGAACCTTTCCTGCCAGCAGAACACAATAATTACTGCCAACTATAGCCACCAGCAATAATCACGTGTAAAAAAAAATAAAAAATTGACAGGCTGATTGTACCCTAGTTGACCAATGAATTGAGTACAACTAGCCTACCCATATATGGATCGCATCTCAGCCAGTCCTTGCTGAACCACCCGAGATTTGATCCATCTAGGTCGACTTAACACAGCTACATACATCCCATTAGCAAATCATATGTAAGAATGAAGGCTAAGGTCATACTCCTGCAACATCCCTATTACATTGCAAATTAATTCACAAAAATTATTGTTATTTTTTCCTTTTTTTACCTCTACTGTTCCTTTATAGTGGCCTTTTACAAATGCAACAATTTAGAAATAGGATGAAACCACATGACTAGGGTATAAAAGATGAAATCAGATGATCACCAAGCTGCCCAGCCACACACCACCCCACATTGCCACCAAAAAGACACACACTGAAACCAACTAGGATCTTAATGGCCTCAGCCACTTTATTTTAACAAAATATAAATAACACAACAACAACAAAATAACCAATATAAAATTCCCAATATATACACAACCGATAAACAACAGAATGAATGTATATGGGAGATTCAAGGGTCCTTATAGGCAACAAAACATAACAGGCAACCCAATAAAATAGGCCTCAAGCAACACCCCATCGACTCAGAGACAGAGTCGGGTACTCAATAGCTGCCATAAAACGGCATCAAATTAGGGGGAGCTGTACCCAAGATGGGACTCAACCTAATAACCCCGTCGTTTTTCGCGTTGGGTATGCTAATTAGCTGTTTACGGCGATCCACGAAGGTACGCGTGTTCGTCGCATTCTCTTACGTCAACCCCGTCGTTTTCCGTGTCGGGTATGCCAATTAGCTGTTTACGGCGATCCACGAAGGTACGCGCGTTCGTCGCATTCTCTTACGTCGTCGCTAGTCGGCTTTTCCCGGCGTAAATTTACGGCTGCCATTTAGGTGGTGTAAAAATAGACCAGCCATGTTAAAGTATGGCCGTCGTTCCCGCGTCAAATTAAATTTTTTTTTTTTTGCGCAAGACGCCCGGGAATAGGAAAGGACGTAACGTACGTCGCCGTTCTAAAAGTTACGTCGGTGCAACGTCATTTCGCACAAAACGAATCAAGCACTTGCCCGTAAAACTTGCGGCGGTGTAACGTAAATGAGATACGTTACGCAGCTACGTGAATCTGGCCCTAGTTTTTCAACAAAATTCGACAAATTCAATAATTTGTAAATATTAGAATCAACAAAAACCTGAATCAGAAAACGAAAATTCATAAAATGTAACTATTACTATTAAATTAAAGGTATTTGATTTTCCTTTTAAATTTGACTGTTAGTGAACGTAACGATTATGAATTGATCTGAAGTTAAGAATTATCCGAAAATAACGAATGCTGCATCAAATGAATGGAACGCAACAAAATAATAATAATAAAGACTTTATTAATTTGTTACATTCCATTCATTTAGATGAAGCATTTATTATTTTTGGATACATTTTTTATTTATTACGTTCATAAACAGCCAAATTTTAAAGGAAATTCCAATACCTATAATTTATTAGTAAATTATTAGTTATTTCAAATTTACGAATTTTTGAATACCGCATCTAAACGAATAGAACATAACAAAATTCTAATTTTTCCAAAGTTACAAATTTATTCAAAATGACAAATTTCGATCAAAACAAATGACCCGAAAAACATGGATGAAAAACATAAACAAGCACATGTCTACATAATATTCAATACGATAAAAAAATAAACAAACACACCTTCTGACCTTATAACCACTTTAAAGATAAAAAAATAAAAAATAAAAAAAAATAAAAAAACAACCCCTGAGTGGTTCAGGTGTTTAAAATTGCACTCCATGGGGACCATTTGGTAAAACTCATGAAAGCAGAAAAGTTGGCATTTGCTACAGCTTACTAAAAGCCGGCAATCTTTCAAATTATTTACTTCTCAAAAGTAATAAAATGTAGGCAATTGTTTGTTATAAATAATCTGCACTTCAGAAAAAAAGAAAAGAAAAAAAATTACTACATAAAAAACAAACAAAACACAGAAAACAGAACCTGCTTGGTTTTTTAGCCCGCACAGATTTTATAAATATCCAATTTTTCCCAGGCACAGCACATGATAGAGTGCACATTGTTCTCAACCAGCAATCAATCTGATAAGTGCCTGTCCGATTGCTGTCCTTGTGTCCAGCTATTATTAAATAAAGTTTGAGCCCTTTCACACGGCTGCGTTGTGGTTTGGCTGCAGCGTGTGTGCAGCGCAGTGTACCCATGGTCAGGGATGCCATCAGGAATAATTGGGCCCCTTGCACACCCTCAGGCATGGGCCCCCTGGAGCAGAGAAGCGGGGGGTGGGGGCTAATTTAGAAGGGGGGGTTCCACGAATTGAGAAGAGCGGGGGGGGGGGGGGTCAAAAAAGGAAAAAGAAAAAAAAATCCTGCAGAAAAATCTTGGGTAGACTGTGCTGTACCCACACTGCAGCCAAACCACAGCATGGCAGTGTTAAAGGGCCGCTAAAACAATACTACACATACCCCATCAAAAAAAACATACTGGATTGTTAAAAGTATTGGCACACCTGCCTTGAACATGAACTTTAATGGCATCCCAGTCTAAAGCTTTATTAACACAATTGGATTTTTCGCAGACAAAGCGTAGGACTTTTGTGCGAAGGGCGTTGGCCAGGAACTTGTCGTACATACAAACGGCAAAGAATTGTCGGCCAACAAACACAAAACAACGTGGGTTTTCTGCACCACCCTTTGGGCAACTTCTGCCAATGTTGTGTTATGGTGAGCATTGCTTCTGAGCATGCGTGTTTGTACTGGAGTTTTGTCCGACTTACTTGTGTACACGCGCTCGAAAAATCCGACAACGCACATTTGTTGGCTGACAATTTTAAAGCATGCTATCCCACATTTGTCCACTGAAAATCCGACAACAATTGTCCGATGGAGCGTACAAAACGGTCAGATTTTCCAACAACAGGCTGTCATCACACAATTCCTGTCGGAAAATCAGATTGTGTGTACAAGGCTTTAGTCTGTAGGGTTTATTATTGAGTTGGCCCACCTCTTACAGCTTCAACTCTTCTGGGAAGGCTGTCCACAAGGTTTAGAAGTGTATCTATGGAATTGTTTGCCCATTCTTCCAGAGGCGCATTTGTGGGGTCAGGCACTGATGTTGGATGAGAAGGCCTGAGTCACAATCTCCACTCTAATTCATCCCAATGGTCTTCTATCGGGTTGAGGACTGGCCTGCACAGAGTCCTGACAAGTCCCTCCATCCCAAACTCGCTCATCCATGTTTTTATGGACCTTGCTTTGTGCACTGGTCCAAATAATTTGGTGGAGGGGGGATTACGGTGTGGGGGTTGTTTTTCAGGGGTTAGGCTTGGCCCCTTAGTTCCGGTGAAGGGAACTCTTAAGGCGTCAGCATACAGTACCAAGACATTTTTGACAATTTCATGCTCCTCCATGTCTTTATGGACCTTGCTTTGTGCACTGATCGCAGTCATGATGTAACAGGAAGGGGCCATCCCCAAACTGTTCCCGCAAAGTTGGGAGCATGAAATTGTCCAAAATGTCTTGGTATGCTGACACCTTAAAGGGAAGTTCCAGCCTTTTTTATGTTTTATATGTCAGCAGATACAAAAAGTGTAGCTGCTGGCTTTTAATAAACAGACACTTACCTGTTCCACTGTCCAGCAACGCGGTCGCCCGGAGCTTCACTCCCATCCGCCGGCACCTCCATTTAAACTGTGGGCACCCGGCTGTGACAGCTTTCGGCTTCACAGCTGGGCACTCACTGCGCATGCGCAAGCAATGCTGCGCTCTCTGAGAGGAGGGGGTCACCAAAAGGTGATATGACGAGTCGCCTAAGCAGCAGTCCCTGGGCAGAAGGAGGAAGTGGGACAGGAAGTCTCACTCCTACTGAAGCCCACACTCCCCCCCCAAAAAAAACAACATGCCAAATGTGGCATGTAAGGGGGTGAGGAGTGGTTTAAGCAGAAGTTCCACTTTTGGGTGGAACTCCGCTTTAAAAGTTCCCTTCACTGGAACTAAGGGGGCCAAGCCCCCCCACACCATAATCCCCCTCCACCTAATGATTTGGACCAGTGCACAAAACAAGGTCCAAGACATGGATGAGCGAGTTTGGGGTGGAGGAACTTGACTGTCCTGACCTCAACCCGATAGAACATCTTTGGCCAGGCCTTCTTGTCCAATATCAGTGCCTGACCTAACAAATGCTCTTCTGGAAGAAGAGTCAAACATTCCCATAGACACACTCCTAAACCTTGTGGACAGCCTTCCCAGAAGAGTTAAAGCTGTTATAGCTGCAAAGAGTGGGCCAACTCAATATTTAACCCTACGGACTAAGACTGGGATGCCATTAAAGTTCATGTGTGTGTAAATACAGGTGTCCCAATACTAATGACAATATAGTGTATAATATATACATATTCGCCAGCACACCAGGGATCATTCAAAAAAACGTCCAAAAATAAGAATATAGTGTATAAGACTGCTGAGAGGTTAATGGAGTATACACAGGAGATGTCATATTAGAAGCCGCCAGCTGCATACCTGTTCTAAGTCCATGATTCAAGGTGGGTTCACACCACAAAAACACACTCCAGATCGATTCCTGATGCGTTTTTGGCATATTCCGGTGTGTTTTCAATGCGGTTCTTAGATGCATTCCAGATTTTTTTCTTGTATTTTTCTGTACTGGGGTCAGGTGCGTTTTACCACGTTCCAGTAAAGTCCATTACAGTGCAGGAAAAATGCTGCATGTTCCACTTTTTTTTCTGAAACTGGAAAACCCTAGAACCGACTGCGCTGGTCTGAACAATGCCATTGGAAATGGTATAACCTATTTTCCATGCCTTTTTGATGCAGAAAAAAAACGTAATGGACTGCATGTGGCGTGAACTGGCCCTCAAAGTACTGATGGAAGAGAATCAGCATGGCAGCCAGGCAACTAGCATTTTCAGAAGGAGAGCTCAACAACAAAAGCCTCTGTGTTTCACTAAGAACAAGGGGCCAGATCCTCAAAAGGGATACGCCGGCGTATCTACTGATACGCCGTCGTATCCCTGTTTCTATCTATGGAACTGATCCACAGAATCAGTTTCACATAGATAGGCAGAAGATCCGACAGGTGTAAGGGACTTACACTGTCGGATCTTAGGATGCAGTGCCGCAGCCGCCGCTGGGGGCATTTCTCGTCGAAATGCCGCTTCGGGTATGCAAATTAGCACTTACAGAGATCCACGAAGCTTTTACGCTTCGTTTTTTCTCCGTAAGTATTAGTTTGCCGTCGCAATATTAGGGCTACTTTTACAAGGCCTAAACTGTTTAGGCCTTGTAAAAGTAGACCCTTCTATCCCGCGTCGCTGTTTTTTTTTTCGCCGCAACTCGTATATTTTTTTTTTAACGCCCGTCGCGATTCTCAAAACCCGGCGCAACGTAAAACCGCGCAAAGCATGTCGGGAAAATGACGTCGGGAGCATGCGCAGTACGTCCGGCGTGGGAGCGCGCCTAATTTAAATGGGACTCGCCCCATTAAATTAGGAACGCCTTGCGCCGGACTAATTTAAGTTACACAGCCGAAAATTTCTAGGTAAGTGCTTTGTGGATCGGGCACTTAGGTAGAAATTTTCCTGCAGTGTAACTTAAATTGAAAAAGTTACGTTGCGCCGGGTTTTTCTGGCCCAAGGTTCCTTTAATTTGGAGACATCTTACTATTTGTCTAATAAGGATGGGCTCAGGCGTGTTCACAACTCCATGTGCCCGCACCTGCCAGAAAGCCGACACTGTGTGGCGCTAATCACAGGTAGGGTGACATTTCCCGATCTGTGCAGCTGCGGATCAGGAAATGTCTCACTGCCTGTGATTAGCGCCACGCAGTGTCAGCTTCCTGGCTTGCACGTGGAGTTGCGAACACGCCTGAGCCCATCCTTATTGTCTAATAGGTGAGATTCAGAAATTTGTGAGGCAACGTAGGTGAAAGCACTTCATGTCAACGAACATTCTTTATAAATTCTGCCTTGGCTTTCTGAATTCAAACGCAAGTGTTGCCTGCAGTTCAAAATGCGCCTTTATAGGACATGCTGCTACCAAAGAAATGCAGCTTCTGAATTGCCATGTGTACGAATGACTAGGGCTTATTTGGATGTGCGGCAGCCCTTGGATCACTTTTCAGAGGGCAGTTGACAGGAGACAATACATTGCTCTCTCACCACCCATTTTAACCCTCAAAAATCCCAACTATGGTGTCCCAATCGCACATGGTTGCAGCACAGCCCCAGTCAATTAAATAGGTTGTGTTTGGTAGTAGTGTACTGCTGGTCAATTTTGTACAGTGCTGAAGGTCTTTGGTTAGATGAACAGTGGTAAAACCATGGCTCAGCCGCCTGCTTTTATCACCACACAGGTCACCCATGTGAATGAGCCCCTAAAGTCAATAGGAGGTTTCTGACCTGCATTTGTGGTGTATTCCAAACACATGTCAAGGTTTTACCTCATGACTAGTTTGTTATGAACAATGCTCATGTTATAAACAAAATATGTTTTTCATTACAATAAAAAAAAAAAAAAAAAGTCACCAAAACTCTGGCGATAAATCAAAGCACAATTTTACCTCATAAAACATTTCTCCTGCCTCGCAGGTGCCAATGATTTGAATGAATTATTAAGCATTGTATTGTGCCTCAGACATAATAAATCTGCTTTTGTCCATATTAGAGATCGCACGTTGCTGCATTTTATCAGCCAAACGCTAATTTAAATTCACAGCCCAGCGATTTCCTTAAGAGATGACAGCCTAATGTTAAAATTATTGATGCCAATCTTTTTACGGATTGAAATCCCAACAGAGCTACAAAATGCACCATTTGCTCTAAGTACGGAGGAGTCTGCCTTTTCCCTCCGATTCCACCCAAACCAGGCCGCAGACAATAATAAACACCCTCCTCCGCCATCACTGATCATGACATATCGCTCCGCTTAGCGACAGGGTAAATTGGGCGCTATGTGCCAAAGTCTGAGGTAAAAAGACATCAACAAATATAGGAAATACTGGAGGGAGAACTGCAAAACAACAAATTCACCAGAAATGTTACTTACTGTACATCTGTATCCGCGTTTTTATTTCTGGACGCAATAGCTGCAGAAAGTATACCAAGATGCTTCAAATTTTATCACAGGCTAAAATGAAATGAGGTGGTGGATGGACTGAGAGGAAGATAAGATTAGCACAGGTACTAGGCCTGTCTGATTGGATACAGGTGAGCGGTAGGCTTCTGATAGTAACCTCACCTGTCAGTGTTCAGTCATGGCCAGAAGGGTGGATTGCTTTCATACTTTTCAGTTTTTCATCTGTTTTTTGCATTTCACACTCAGCCCTGGTTCACACTGGGTACGATTTGGAACGATTTGAGATGCGATTTGACATGTCAAATCGCATCTCAAATCGGCGGCAATTGTCAGCAATGGCACTGTCCTAATCAGTGCAACGCTGCATCTGCGATTTCAAAAAGTAGTTCCTGTACTACTTTTTGCGATTTCGGGCCGCGATTTACATTAAATTGCGGCCGAAATCGCGGCTAATCGTGGCAAAATCGCGGCAAAATCGCGGTAAAATCATTTTACCGCGATTTTGAATTCGCAGCAGTGTGAACCTAGGCTAAAGGGGTTTTAGCGCTAAAAATAACCACCTCCCATGTCATCCCAATGTAAAAGCCCAAGTGCTTTCACACTGGGATGGTGCGCTTGTGGGACGTTACAAAAAGTCCTGCAAGCAGCATCTTTGGGGAGGTTTGGGAGCGCTCTATACGCGGCCCCTGCCCATTGGAATGCATGGGCAGCTCTTCTGAAGTGCCTGAAAGCAGAAGCGTGCAACATGGGTGGTTTTAACCCTTTTTTTGGATGCTAGCTGGGTTAAAATAGGGTGACCAGAGGTCCCTGGTTTCTGTGGACAGTCCCCAGACTGAGGACACTGTTCCCAGACCAAGTCTGTCCCTGGATTGGATTTGAATTTTGGAGCCCCATTCCTTCATACCCCCCTTTTCAGCCTGACCACAAAGGCGCCCACCGTCACAGGGATCAGAGCCTTGCTTGCAGTGCAGGGTTCTGTTTTGCAGCAGGCTGGATGTAATTTTAAGGGGGGGGGACAGGTGATTATTGGTCCTCCTGACCTTGACGCACGCTACGTTTCCGCATTCGAGAACGATTAATCCCTTAAGGTAAGACAGCGCTCAGGGACCTCCTGACACCATGAAAACTTTGGTGCCTAACTGTTCCTTTAACATGTGTTGTCTTAGAACAGTTAGCTATTAATATTTGATTATTTATGTTCAAAGGTATCCTACGTGTTGTTACCATGCAATCTTTTACTGTTAGGAATTTTTTATTTATATTGTTATTTTTTTATAAAAATTCTTTGGTAAGAATAAAATACAAGACATGCATTGAAAAGTTGTTTTCTCTCCATCTTATCTTCTTAACATTTGGTAGTCATACCCCCCAATTTTTTTCTCATGGACACAATGTGAGAAATAACGTATATATCATACAATCATTCTATAATCACATATGTTTATAAAATAATTTACTATTTGAAAATAGAAAAAAAAATACGTCCCCGGATTTCATTTAAAAAATCTGGTCACCTTAGGTTAAAAGCACCCTGCTAGCAGCCAAAAAGCACCCCTAAAACGAACGGATCTTTACAGCTGATGTGGCACAGCCCCAGTAGCCTGAAAAAAGTTGGAAGAAATACACATGACCATTAACCACTTGCCTACTGGGCACTTTTACCCCCTTCCTGCCCAGGCCAATTTTTAGCTATAAGTGCTGTCGCACTTTGAATGACTATTGCGCGGTCATGCAACACTGTACCCAAACAACATTTTTATATATATTTTTTTTACACAAATAGAGCTTTCTTTTTGTGGTATTTTATCACCACTGGGCTTTTTTTTTTTTTTTCTAAATAAATAAAAAAAAGCAGAAAATTTTGAAAAAAAAAAAGTTTTCATAGTTTGTTATACAAGTTTGCAAATGGGTAATTTTTCTCCTTTACTGATGTGCACTGACAGGCGGCACCGATGAGGCTGCACTGATAGGAGGCACTGGTGGGTACTATTTAGAGTGCACTGATAATCAGTGTACGTTTCCCGTTTAGTCTACTTTCACACTGCACCGCCATATTTTATCTGCGCTTTTCGGCCGCTAGCGGGGAGATTTTAACACCCGCCAGCGACCGAATTAGGGGTTAAAGACGCCCATGTTGCAGCACTGCCCATTCATTTTAATGGGCAGGGCGTTTTGGGAGCACTGTATACAGACCTCCCAAATCACCCTTAAGATCAGCTTGCAGGACTTTCCCTAACGTCCCGCAAGTGCACCGCCCCAGTGTGAAAAGACACACTGAAATGAATGGGAGTCTGTTTTCAGGCGTTATTTGGAGGCTAGATAAACTGCCATGTGGACCCATACATATGGGAATTCCAGGTTATTTCCCCATCAGGGAGCTCACAGGAGCTCTGAACAGCCACCTATAGAAGATAATGGCTGTACACTACTATATTCCTGTATACCCAAGTACTTGCACTAATATGTGTACGGCATGCAACTCTGGATGCACGAGCCCTAAAGGCTTGTATGCCATCTCTTTATGCCTACATTCACATTGCTACACTGGCCCAACTTGGACTAATGTAAGTATGTATGTGCCGTAACTGGCCTATTTCAGTGGAAGCTGGAAATCGCTGCTGTAGGTGCTCTGTGGTGATTGGCTGCCCTGCTGCTTAATAATCAGAGAAGGTCGCTTGCTTGGCAGTTTCTGAATGACTGGAGTTAGAAATCATGGGGCACTGTACAGCCTTCCTGACTGTCCCCCCCCCCCAACCCCACCCACCCCCTCTGGGGTGCAGCAAAACAGTGACACTGAATTTACCACCTTAAGTCCCGAAAATGAAAGACAAGTCCCACTTTCTAGGACCCTCTGTTGAAATGATGGGGCCCAGGGAAATGTAATTTAAGCCCTGTTAAACCAGGGGTGTGGTCTAGTAAGAATTAATTTATTAATTTGGGAAGAAATGAACAATAAAGTTGCCCTGGGCCCCCCTGTTTAACTGGTCTGGTTCCAGTACAGGACCAGTTGTACAGCATCAGCAGCCATGCTGGCCAAGCAAACCCCTGTATTCGCTAAGCATCAGGGCAGCCACTCGGCACTGGACCTGGACCCCCGCGGCAATTACTGTAGTGGCTGGACTATGCAAAAATAGCCATACTCGGAAATTAGCTTTGGGTAAAGTAGGGAAAGGTTAGAACCCTTGTTAGGTTTGTTCCGTTTGTGTGTGCTTCACTGCTGAGGGTCCAATCATCTGATGCCTCCAGGAGAGCCAGGTAGAAGCCCTGATGTAGAGGATTTAGAACTTTCTTCAGGCAGCAGTAGTTCTATCAGAAAGCCAAATCTGGCGGTATGGGCAATGGGACAGGTAAGTATTTGAAGTGGAATAAATGAAGGATCAGACCAGGTGGAATCTCCGATAAAGCAGGTTTAGCCTAGGTTCACACTGCTGCGAATTCAAAATCGCGGTAAAATGCGCGATTTTACCGCGATTTCGCGGCCGCGATTTTTGCCGCGATTTGCCGCGATTTCGGCCGCAATTTAATGTAAATCGCGGCCCGAAATCGCAAAAAGTAGTACAGGAACTACTTTTTGAAATCGCAGATGCGGCGTCGCACCGATTAGGACAGTGCCATTGCCGACAATTGCCGCCGATTTGAGATGCGATTTGACATGTCAAATCGCATCTCAAATCGTTCCAAATCGTACCCAGTGTGAACCAGGGCTGAATGATAGTTGCTGCAGCCCGAAACAGGCAATCTGACAAGATCAAAGAATGGAAGTTCACAGGCTCCTTCTGTAGCAAATTGAGAACCAATATGATTGGTTGCCAAGGTTTACATCAATGTGCCTAATCATTTCCAAATTCATATACATCTAATCCAAAGGACAGTGGTGTGTCTTCATCTTTGTCCAGCATATGAACTTTATTTCACCCCGACTACCTGCATGGATAGGTGCTGAATGTCTTCTATGGTTCTTTTGCTAGATCTTAAAAATATATACTATAATATGAAGTAGAAAGTTCATCAAAAGTTCAACTGAATGTGAGATTCTCTGCAAGACCAAAAGTAACCTGTCTCGTGTCTATTACCAAACATTAACCACTTGACCTCCAGAAGGTTTACTCCCCTTCCTGACCAGGTGATTTGTTTTTTTGCGATACAGCACTACGTTATTTTAACAGACAATTGTAGGGTCGTGCGGCACTGTACCCAAAAACAATTGTTGTCCTTTTTTTTCCCCACAAATAGAGCTTTCTTTTGTTGGTATTTGATCACCTCTGCGTTTTTAATTTTTTGCACTATAAACAAAAAAGACTAACAATTTTGAAGAAAAAAACAATATTTTTTAATTTCTGCTATACAACACATCCAAAAAATGTATTTAAAAAATCAAATTTCTTCATCAAAATTTAGGCCAATATGTACTCTGCTACTTTGGTAAACAAAATCCCAATAAGCGTATATTGATTGGTTTGCGCAAAAGTTATATAGGTAGATTCAGAAAGAGTTAGGCCGGCTTATCAGTAGATAAGCCGACCTAACTCAGAATCTACGCCGACTTATGTTTAAGCGTATGCTCAAACAGAGATACGCTTAAACATATCTAGGATACGACGGCTTGCGCCGATTGCAATATTTTGGATGGCCGCTAGGTGGCGCTTCCATTGCGGTCGGCGTAGAATATGTTAATGAGGAGATACCCGGATCCACGAACGTACGCCCGGCCGACGCAGTACTTTTACGCCGTTTACGTAAGAGATAGGTCGCGTAAAGTTAGAGCTAGGCCCTAGTTGGAATAGTAATGTCAAGTATGGCCGCCGTTCCCGCGTCGAAATTCGAAATTTTTACGTCATTTGCGTAAGTCGTCCGTGAATCGGGATTTACGTTGTTTACGTCCACGTCAAAATCAATAGGCCCGTGCGGCGTACTTAGCCGCAATGCACACTGGGAAATGTAGGCGCCAGGGGCATGCGCAGTTAAAAAAAACGTAAGGTCAAGCCCCATTAACATAAAACACGCCCCCCTCAAACACATTTGAATTAGGCGCCCTTACGCCCGCCGATTTAGGCTACGCCGCCACAACTTAGCAGGTAAGTACATTGTGAATCATGTACTTGCTTCGCTAACTTACGGCGGCGTAGCTTAAATGCCTTAAGCTACGCCGCCGCAAAGTTAGGCATAGGTACCTGAATCTACCTAATAGTGTCTACATACTATGGGATATATATTTTTTATACTAGTAATGGTAGCGATCAGCGACTGCGATACAATTGCAACGGACACATCGTACACCTAG
The DNA here is from genome assembly GCF_905171775.1 of Rana temporaria. Lineage (NCBI taxonomy): Eukaryota > Metazoa > Chordata > Amphibia > Anura > Ranidae > Rana > Rana temporaria. The sequence continues at coordinate 19,099,673 of NC_053501.1, forward strand.
CTGAAACGTTTGACACTTTTTGGGGACCAGTGACACTAATACAGTGATCAGTGCTAAAAAAATATTCACTGACACTGTACTGGCATGACACTGGCTGGGAAGGGGCTAACATTAGGGGTGATCAAATTGTTAACTGTGTGCCTATGTTGTGTTTACTGTGCTTTGACTAGGTGAAGGAAAGTATCCGTGCCTTGCAGAAACATAGGATCCATGCCTTCCCTTCTGACAGAACAACAATCTGCCTTGTTTACATGGGCAGATTGTCGTTCTGCCTGTGTCCAGTGTAATAGGCAGGTGCTGGAGGACATCGAGTCTGCAGTACCCGCCCCAGGGTGTATATCTGAGATGGGCAGTCGTTAAGTGGTTAAAGAGGCACTCCTGCTGCGTACCTGTACGTGACCCTCCCCCCCCCCATTGCTGGAGCCTCTGGCTGTGTTTTATGAAGTGCATGCTGCATATGTGCTGTGCCCACTTATCCCCCCGCTCTTTAAAGGCATGCTAGGCTGTGTGTGTGCAGCCAGCTTCTCTCCTCTCTTCACCACTGCTCCATTCAGGCAGCCATAGACCTAAGCCAATCAGCTGCAGGGAGAAGATGCAGTAGCCACATGGGAGTTGTAGTCCTGTGGAGCATGGAGGATAAACAGTTATAACGACAGCACCCACAATTTCCTGGGGGAGACAACTGGGTTTTTCCCAAGCAAATCTGGAAACAGGGGTCTTTTGCCGAGAGGAATCTAAGCCGCACCAACGTGTTGTCTTTGCTGAGCCTGAGGACTGAGCCATATAGGGATTGCTTGCTGTGCCATGGGATCAGAGCAGAGAAACCCACTGATGTGAAAGCCTACACCAGAGCTCCTAAGACCTGTGAGATTTGTGAGGATCCAGACAGAGACGGAGTCTTGTGGGACCTGACTTCAGAGGATTGCAGACCTCTAAGTTATTTGGATCAGATACCTATGTACCAGGAGGGGTGATCTGAACACCCATGCTTATCTCAACACTGACACAGTTAATGCAGAAGATATTCCCCCTCTTTAAGTAGCTCTCAAGTCATCTTCTGCCCACCCTTAAAGAAACTGCTAGACGTGCACCAACTACGGAAGGGCCCCAACAAAATCATCCAACATAGACAATTAGGCATCGGGTACTTTTTTAGACACCTTCAGGGATACCCCTACACCAGCACATGCTCACATGCTATTGGGGCTGTATGCATAGTGTGCACATGAGGACCTTTATTTTCCTGAGTTGGTTGATGCCATTACTTATACCCTGTTTTCATCAGTTATAACTGGATTAAACATTGCCACAGTTCAGTTGTTTGCCAAATCCAAGAACTATAGAGAGACAGAAATTGCCGCTCCAGGCAGGTCTCGTCTGGTTAAATCTTCTTCTCAGAAACCAAGGGTGCTGGCAATGCAGATGGCAATTAGAAACGAAAGATAATTAGGATAGCTGCACTCCAATCCAACGTAGCTTTATTGTAAAAAAACTGGAAACTTGCACAACAAATCACAACAACGAAACCTAGGACAGCTGACGCGTTTCACACTAACTTTACTCATAGCTTAGTGTAAGCACTAAAGTTAGTGTGAAACGCATCAGCGTTTCTAGGTTCCGTTGCTGTGATTTGTAGTGCCAGTTTCCATTTTTTTTTACAATAAAGCTACGTTGTATTGGAGTGCGGCTGTCCTAATTATCTTTCGTTTCACAGTTGTTTGCCAACTCATGTTCAATTTACCTGGTGCAGCATCTTCAAATCTGTTCATTTGCCTGTTTAAGGATTTACGCATTGCTACTTAACTGCCTTGTCTTAATACATCCATTTAATCTACCACCAGCTGCTTGTGGCCTATTTTCCGTGTGCTGTTTTAGAGTGATAGCATGCGAACACTTAAGTTACACAGATGCAATTGGATTTATACGTATAACTGGGTGTGCCTGTGGAGACCAAGAGGCTTTAAGAATCATGGCAGCACAGAGAACCAATCATTACTGGTGGCTCCTTCGGGGTAAGTGCAACACGCTAATATCTTTTAGCTTCCATAAAGACTTACTTTATGATCTTTGTCAAGACAAAGTAATTGGCCCAGATTCACATACATCGGCACATATTTATGCCGCCGTAGCGTATCTCCTTTACGCTACGCCGACGTAGCGCAGAGAGGCAAGCCCTGGATTCACAAAGCCAGTGCTGCCAAATCTGCGCTGGGTTTCCTAGGCATAAGCCGGCATATGTGGAAGTGGGCGTGAGTCATGCAAATGAGGCGTGACCCCCATCTAAAGATGGGCTGAGTCTCAGACAGATACATATAATGAACGGCGCATGCGCCGTCCCGTGGACGAATCCCAGTGAGTATGCTCAGAATCACGTCGGAACTACTCCCTAAGATACGCCAGATCACTGCCTACGGCGTGAACATAACCGCCTAGTCATATTCACGTCCTACGTAAACTACGTAAAATACGTCGGCTTGTGTTCCCTGGTGCAGCCATTTGCATGGATGCTGCTGACTTACACCTGCTTTATGGGGCATAACTTTACGCCGGACGTAGGACTTTACGCGCACTGCGTCGGACGGACGGACGTTCGTGAATCGGCATATCTCCCTCATTTGCATATGTTAATAGAAAATCAACGGGTGCGCCAAATACGACCAGCGTAAATATGCGCCCACGATACGCCGGCGTAGGAAAGTTACATCGGTCGGATGAAGCCTATTTTCAGGCGTATCTTGGTTTCAAAGTCCGGCGCATTGATACGACGGCGCATATTTACACTTACGCGGCGTATCTCGAGATACTTCGGCTTAAGTGCTTTGTGAATCTGGGTCATTGTATTTAAATTATGGTGGAATTTGGGTTGATCGGAAAGCCTTTATGTGAAATTTGGAGAGCTTATAAGGTTTTTCACTACAACAGTAAACCTAAGGCCGGGTTTACATATATGCGGTTTATGGCATTGGGTCCGGTGAGTTTCTGTTCAACGGTTCAGGTTCGATTCAGGTCCAAAATTTTGCCTGAATTCACACCTGATCTGGACCCAAAAACGCGAAGGACCCTTTTGGAATGCGGACCACAGCCGCCCCAGACCTTTGTGAACAGCTCCATTGAGAGCCGTCACACTCACCTGTCATGCGAATTGGATGAGGGGAACCTGCACCCAATTTGCACATATGTGAACCTGCTCTTAAGACAAACTTTATTTTTTAACTTTGGCTAGAGTAAGGGAGGGTTATAACCCTTTTCAGATTTGTTTCTCATTGAGGAAATTTCCCTTTACTTCCTGTGCTATAGCCAAAACAGGAAGTGAAAGGAAATGTCTCCAAAGTGAGGGAATTCATGGTTTTCATCAGTGTCATTAAAGAGTGTTCTTTGTTCTTTTTAGATGATGCCCCCTCTATTCCTGTTCTGGTGCCATCCCAACATTTAGGGGAGTGTTTTATTTTCACTCTTGGTGATGATAGTAAACAGGACAAATAGAGAGGGTAAATCTCCCTAGCAGGGGCACGGACAGCAATAAAACCCTGACAGGTGTTCTTTATCCAAAAATAAAAAAAATAGTCTTGCCTAGTTGCAGCGTTTTTTTTTTGGGGGGGGGGGCGGGGGTGGCAAACAACCAAATGCCCCCAGCACCCGTAGGTCAGTTGGCGGCACCCCCCCACTCCAGCACTTTTCTCATCGGTTGCAGGTGGGCAGGCTCCTATGGGCGGGGGGCAGTGGCCGGGTTGCATGCTCCTATGGGCAGCAAGCAGAGGCTCATGTGTCCTCTCTGAATCACGGCTGCTTCCGCCATGTGGCTCCTGCTTCCTCCTCCTAGGCGTCCAATAGGATTGCTGGTTCTTTCCGCCAATCAGGTGTCAAAATCTGCTTCCTGATTGGCCGAGAGAAGGATCAATGTTACAACATTGAATATTGAATTTAACACACCTGGGTGGGCACAGAGCGCACTCTCTGCGATCCGAGCCCAACCTATATTGATGCCTATTAGAGCCTCTGACTCTAATTGTGCTTAAAAAAAACAGCCCCTCCGCATTGGAATCCATGTGCCGGTGTCCTGAAGTGGCCGGACACATAGATAGGGGAGGCGACGATGGATGGCATGGGGGGGTGGTGCCTTGCACCCTTTATGGACGGGCCACCCCTGGTCTTGCCCTTAGTTATACTTTAAAGTCATACTAAAGCAGTGGTTCTCAACCTGGGGGTCAGGACCCCCTTGGGGGTCAAATGAGGATTTGCCAGGGGTCACCAAAGCCTGGGCTGTTCCTGAAGCCTGCAGCCGCCCACTCAGCCTCTTCACAGCCGCCCATTTAGTTCATGGCATAGCTGGGGGGCAGGGACTAGAGGTCAGCTGACTGCTGAGGAATGTGAAGTGGGAGGGGCTGGAGGAGACCCTATCTGCTGATTTCAGCATAGGTGTCACTGCTACGAGAAATCACAAAGTCGGAGACACAGTGAGTAAAACTACCTGTGATTATATTCACTCATTTTACTGTTTACACACTAGCTATGAAGAAGCACTAAGGCATAGTGCGAAACGTCAGCTTTTCTTTTGTTGTGCTGTTTTTTGCTGTGGCATGTATTTTGTGATTTTTAATTAAAGGAGGAGTTTTTTTGGAGTGCGGCTGTCCCAGCTTTTTTCCTTCATCCTTACCTGTGATTATAGTTGCCTTTAAAAGTCCCCACTACAGTTCTCAGACCAGCAGATGACCTTGATCAAGAGCACCTAAGTTGGCTGATCCCAACTCCCCACCAGCACTGCCACTGATCCCAACTCCCCGCCAGCACTGCCACTGATCCCAACTCCCCGCCAGCACTGCCACTGATCCCAACTCCCCGCCAGCACTGCCACTGATCCCATACTCCCCACCAGGGAGTAAAAGAAGGAATAAAAATAGAGAATACATGGAAGGGAGAGGAAAAGAGGGGGAGGAACAAATAAAAAGGGAGAGAGAATAAGAGAAAGAACAAGAAAGACGTCTAGAGAGGGATGGGGATAACAAACAAGAAATTAGGATAGAGAGATAAAAGGGAAAGAAAGGAGAACAAAGAGAAAGAGTGGTACATCCTAAAATGTACTATAAGGGGTTTTAATACTGTGCGAGTGGAAGGGACTCAGGGAGCGCTAAATGTCCGTGGGTTAGGGGCGCAAATTACTTGTCTTACCTTGGGTGCTGACAACCAACGATAAGAAAATAATTTTACCGTTAGGGGTCCCCACGACTTGGGAAATTTTATCAAGGGGTCACGGCACTAGATAGGTTGAGAACCACTGTACTAAAGTCTAATATAGATAAAAAGCCTTCTGATTTTAGAAGCACTTTAAAGGACATGTACAGTGTATTTTAAGCATGCACACATTTGTTGTATCGTTATTGTGAAATTCCTTTTTAAATCAGATTTTTTAATCCGTTTGCAAAAATCATACACATTGAATATGTCTGTCATGGGTTCCATGCTGTAACTAAATATTTTTTTCACGCCATATTTAGGGGTAACATGAATTTCTGTTTCCGATACACACGCAATGAATGTAGGAAGGATGGTGAACGAGCCGCTCAGTATTCCAGAATGATCTGATCTGTGTGCTCAGGTCAGGGAATCATGATTGGCAGACCTCTGGGATAAGACCTTCTCACCGACCTTTTGTCTCTTCTGGATATAAAGATATAGTAGCTGATGGGGAATTGAGGAGCAAAGCATACTGATAAGTTATAAAAAATAATAACAGGTTGCAGCTGGCTGAATGACAGATCTTGGTACCAGGCTGAGCGCCAGAATCATCTTCTTCACATGTTTAAAGGGCAACACCAGCCAGTGAGAGACACCAATCAATGGCGTGCTGACACTGGGTATGCAGGGAACTCTGCAGCTGTGTTAAAGTGATATTAAACCCTTTTTAAGCACTTTCAAGATCTGATTTAATTACTTACCGAGTATGCAGCTTTTTTATCTTTTAGTTACGGGTGGGATTCAGATAAATTGGCGTATCTGTCCGGCCCGCGTAACGTGTATCCGATATACCGTATCTCTGATACATCCGATACGAGATCTCCGATCTCCGATACATTACGCTGCTCTAACTTTGGGCGCAAGTTCTTTATTCACAAAGAACTTGCGCCCTTAGTTAGAGCGGCGTAGCGTATGTGTTGCAGCGTAAGGCCGCGTAATTGAAATGGGGATGTAGGGGGCGTGTTTTATTTAAATTTATGTTGACCCCGCGTTTTTGACGTTTTAGTTGAACGGCGCATGCGCCGTCCGTAAAATATCCCAGCGTGCATTGCTCCAAATGACGTTGCAAGGACGTCATTGGTTTCGACGTTAACATAAATTAAGTTGGGGTTTGATTTTCTTCCTATGTAAGAAATATATTGAATCTTCTTTCAAAGACATATTGTTTGTGTCTTGGACCAGAGAGCGATGCAGCCCACAAACATATTCTGATCCAAACATACGAACCACTATCTATGGGGAGCGGGAACCAATCCGGAAAAGTTCAGCTTGTTATTAAAACAATCAGCAAAGCAAGTGCCAGCATCACACAGCATGGGCTATATTTAGTCACCATCGTTCCCTGTGCTAAAAATAATGACAGTATTACACAGTTCATAAAACCCGTCCCTTCATGTGTACACGCATTGTAATGCACTAGAACAAAAGCAAATCATATTGTTCCTCATCGCTTGTCTCAGCAGACTGGGGTTTGAATACCAGAATTAAATGCAGCTAGGGGAAACCAAACCACAAAAGTCTTAAAAACACAAAAGCTGAAATTGTCAAAACCACGGAGGCAGCCATTTTGTCAAAATATCTATGTGTACACAACATAGGCGTGCGCACACCCTGTGTGGCGCAGATTCCCCTTGTTTAGACCTCTGATAATTCACCTAAGCCCCCTAACTGGGCTCTTAAGAAAATCATAAGATAATAATAAAAACAAAGGGACAGATCCACAAAGAAGTTACGTCGGCGTATCTATTGATACGCTGCGTAACTTCTAGGATGCGCCGGCGTATCTTTTTTCTGTATCCAGAAAGCAAGATACGCCAGATTTTTGCTTAGATACGACTGACGTAAGTCTCTTACGCCGTCGTATCTTAGGCCCAGTACACACGACCAAACATGTATGCTGAAACTGGTCCGCGGACCAGTTTCAGCATACATGTTCAGTCATGTGTAGGCGCGAGCGGGCCTTTTCCCAGCAGACAAATATTCCTGGACGTGTTTTAAAACCGTCCGCTGGAATCCTGCCCGCTCGGACATGTACGGTCGTCAGTACAGACCTACCGTACATGTCCGAGCGCCCGCCGTCCCTCGCATACGTCGAATGACTTTGACGCATGCATGGAAGCCTTTAAATGGCAGGCCCGTCCACGTCGCCGCGTCATCGTCGCGGCGACGACGCGGACACGCCCCGCGTATTGTTTACGCGCGGACTTCTGTACGATGGTTAGTACAGCCATCGTACAGAAGCCCTCTGGCAGGCATGTACGGTGAAAACGGTCCGACGGACCGGTTTCATCGTACATGTTTGCCCGTGTGTACCGGGCCTAAGTTGCATATGTACGCTGGCCGCTAGGTGGCGCTTCCGTAGATTTACGCACAGAATATGCGAATCCGCCGTGGAGACCACCGATATCGTTTACAGGAACGCTCACTGAAAGGATGGATATCTCGGTTGTGGCAGCAGCTGCTGCCGTTACCGAGATATCCATCTTTAAAAACAGGACGTATATGTACATGAGCGGGTCCTTAAGTGGTTAAACTACCGGAAACGTTTTATCCCTATTGTGGGGTCACCAGTACGGTATTTGAAAAAATGGAAAACATATCGCCTCTCAAGCGTCTCTTCTCCAGAGAAAATAAGTTCAGTGCTCGCAACCTTTCTCCATAACTAATGTCCCCCAGTCCCTTTTATTAGTTTTGTTTATAAGTGTATGTATATTTGTAATTGTCATTCCTCTTTCTAGTGGGGCTGTCTCACGACAACCGAGAACAAATTAGTCAAAATTAGTAGCGGCGCCCCCCCCTCCCATCACAGTCACGGAATGCCGGCTGCCCGCATACCGGAAGCAGTGCGGACACTTTATGGGGGCGCTAGACTAATTTGCCTCTCAGCCCAGTCCGCCCCATAAGACTGGCAAGCCGGCAGGGACTCTTTCCATGCTGCCCCCTTGCAAAGTGCTTCCCTAGGCCTGGGCCTTGTTGGCCTAGGCCAGGATACAGCGTTGGGGGTGGTGAATACCGGAGGGTAGGTACCATGGGTACAGGGCAGTGACACTGAGTCTACAGAACTGCAGGTTCTAAAAAGTGCTGAAATTCTCCCTTTGCCATTATATAGTACAACATTAGAAAACGCAACACAAAAGCATAATATAATAACATAATAGTAAAGTTTACAAATCTTCTCCCAGTTAATAGATATTACATGTGAGCTTTACTCGTGTATTTAATTGTCTTAGTGGAACCTGCCCTTTAAATTCTTCTTCGTGAAGAGTTTGATCTTACCACAGGACAATTGTGCCTGCGTCCACAACATTATATAGACAGAAACACTTGCAGGTGCAATGAATCACAGTGAAGTGCTTACAGCCTAATTTTTAGTACCTGACGCAAATCAGACCTGCACACTGGAGAGATGTTGGACTCTTTCCCGGTCTAATTATGAAACTACAAAGTATTATCAATCTGCCTTTAGCTCCAATCATTTTTTTTTCTTCTTTTAACAGTTCCCCTCCACTGTTTGAAGGCTGTGGTTGGTTTAATTATTGTCGTTCTTTGGTATTGCAGGTTAACTTTAAAGCTTTTTTTTTTTTTTGCCAGTTCACCAGAATATTGAAGGACACAATAATTTCTTTTTTCATACAAACCTTACTTTTATTTAACAAGAACAATAGGTCCTCTCAATAAAATAATACAAAGAGCAAACAGCCTGGTGCACAAGATGAGTTTATCGGACATTTTTTTTTTTTTTTGCATGCTAGTCTCCATATCGAATGTGAATAGGTTACTAAAGTACAAAAATTCTCGTACAACGGAAAACATATTTGTAAGTGATGTAATGTATTGTATTTTCGGACACAAACTGTACTGATTAAATGAAAATCGTACGATCTAGTATTGTATGTGAAAATGTTTGGCGTTTGTTCCTTTTAGACGGCAGCTGTGTACGAACTATCAGCTTACTGTATGATTGCGTAGAAAGCAGAATTTTTCATCTGGTTTTCTCATCGTGTGTACAAGGTTTAAGGTTGGATTCACACCTATGCATTTTTAGTGGTTTTTGCTCAGGATCGCCGCCGGAATAAAATGATATCTGAATGATGCCTCTAGGTGCAGGCATCATTCAGATATCCCCGCACAAAGTACAGGACGTCATATGACGTCCACCCGGGATAACAGAACCCCTTTTTTGGATGTCATATGATGGTGTGCAGGTTTAAAGTGGTTAAAGTGCTTGTCAACCCTCACATATACCCAGTGAAGTGACTAGCCTCAAATGAAATGAAATGCATCCACTTACATAAGTTGTACCTGTTTATTATGGAGAGCTGAAGTTACACTCTGCAAAGCTCAGTGAAGAGAGCTCTGAGAGCTGATTGGAGGGAAGGGACACCCCCACCTTCACACAGCACAACAGGGACTGTCAATCTGCTTGAGCGCAGACCCCGCCCCCCCGGCGCCATTTTTCACTTGGTGCAAGGGAAGATTGTCAGAAGAGACATGCTGATAGCAGAGGAAAAAGACAGAAATTACACTTAGTGGACTGAGACAGGTACACACTATAGAGGGATATGCTTTAATCATATTTCATGTCTGAGGTTTACAACTACTTTAAGAAAAAAATGCTGCAAATTTTTGCTAGTCAAGATCTCACTAATTTAATACTCTAACCAATTTGTCATAAAGGCAATAAATCAGCACTATTATGTTAAGACATATGGCCTCGTCAAAAAGTTACATTAAAATCATATGCTTTGTTTTTAATTCAACAGGAAAAGGTCACCAATGACAACAATGTAGTATCGAGGCGGAATAGCGGTGTAAAATCCCCACCACCAAGTCAGATTAGATCAGTGAAATTAGCGTTGAAAGAGAAAACCCTGGGCCATTTACATGTTAAAAATTAATTAACTCCATCTGGCCAGAAAATACAATTTTTTTGTAGAAGATACCATTGACGCTTCGGAGGCATTCTGTTAATTAATTTCATGTCTTACATTTTAATTATAAAGTATAGTTTGTTTTAATTTACTTTCAATTTGCATTGCTATAAATCCTGGTTTTGAACCTTCACAAATTGGCAGAAGAAAAATAAAATCCAAAAACAATAAAAAAAATAAAAAATAAACCCCATGGAAATCTCCTGAAAATGTTGACTTGCTTATTCTGCTGTTTAATTAAAGACTTCGTTGGTTTGAAAGTTGGGGACTTTTTAATGGCTTTCTGACTACAGTTCTAATTAAGCCCTACTGAATGCAAGATGAAGAATCTTTGAACACTAATTGTGCTTCGATATAGTCTCAAAATGAGACCACTCCATTTAATTTGCCTTCAATGTGAATCAGATATTTGTTTAGATGTGTTTCCTATTAAATATAATAAGGCTTGCCCTCTGCGTGACAAATCTCTTTCCCATAAATTCAAATTTTTTTTGTAAGCTTAATAAGAAACTGTAATGGTCGTGAGCCAATTTGTATTATTTATTTAAGTTTATACATGTTTAAATAGTTGTTTGTTTCGCTATCTACAGTATTTTTGTCTTACCAATAAACATTTTAAACATTGGAAAAGTTTACAAAATGTATGTATTATTTACTGTATTTATCGGCGTATAACACGCACAGGCGTATAACACACACCCTAATTTTAAGAGGGAAGTTTAAAGAAAAAATGTTTTCACAGCCTCCTCCCCAGTACACAGCCCCCCCCCATCCATTATACATCCCCCCATCCAGTACACATCCCCCTATCCATTATACATCCCCCCATCCATTATACAGCCCCCTCCCCCAGTATACAGCCCCTGTCCATTATACATCCCCCAATCCAGTACACAGCCCCTCATCCAGTACACATCCCCCTATCCAGTACACAGCCCCCCCATACATTATACATCCCCCCATCCAGTACACATCCCCCTATCCATTATGCATCCCCCCCATCCATTATACAGCCCCCTCCCCCAGTATACAGCCCCTCCCCCAGTATACAGCCCCTGTCCATTATACATCCCCCCCCATCCATTATACATCCCCCCATCCATTATACATCCCCCTTCCATTATACATTCCCCCATCCAGTACACAGCCACACTGCAATCCCATGAGACCCCCAGTCTCCTGGGACAGTGCTGCCAGCATTCTCTACAGTTAAGCACTTAAGGACCCCTTCACGCCGATATACGTCGGCAGAATGGCACGGCTGGGCACATCAACGTATAGGTACGTTGTCCTTTAAGCCCAGCCGTGGGGTCGCGGAGCTCCGGGACCGCAGGACCCGCGGACCCGATCGCCGTTGGAGTCCCGCGATCGCTCCCCGGAGCTGAAGAACGGGGAGAGCCGTGTGTAAACACGGCTTCCCCCTGCTTCACTGTGGCGGCAGCATCGATCGTGTCATCCCTTTTATAGGGGGACACAATTGATGACGTCACATCTACAGCCACACCCCCCTACAGTTGTAAACACACTTCAGGTCACACATAAACCCAACAGCGCCCCCTGTGGTTAACTCCCAAACTGCAACTGTAATTTTCACAATAAACAATGCATTTTAAATGCATTTTTTGCTGTGAAAATGACAATGGTCCCAAAAATGTGTCAAAATTGTCCGAAGTGTCTGCCATAATGTCGCAGTCACGTAAAAAATCGCTGATCGCTGCCATTAGTAGTAAAAAAAAAAATGTTTATAAAAATGCAATAAAACTATCCCCTATTTTGTAAACGCTATAAATTTTGCGCAAACCAACCGATAAACGATTATTGCAATTTTTTTAACCAAAAATAGGTAGAAGAATACGTATCGCCTAAACTGAGGAAAAAAATAAATGTTTTATATATTTTCGGGGGATATTTATTATAGCAAAAAGTAAAAAATATTGCATTTTTTTCAAAATTGTCTCTCTATTTTTGTTTATAGCGCAAAAAATAAAAACCGCAGAGGTGATAAAATACCACCAAAAGAAAGGTCTATTTGTGGGGAAAAAAAAGGACGCCAATTGTGTTGTGGTTCTATTCCCTGACCTCTATGTTATTAATGGTTCTGTACTGACTTAAGGGCTGGCTGAAAAGTCTGCTGGAAGCTGTAGAGCATGCGTCTTCAAACTATGGCCCTCCAGTTGTTCAGGAACTACAATTCCCATCATGCCTAGTCATGTCTGTGAATGCCAGAGTTTTACAATGCCTCATGGGATGTGTAGTTCCACCACAGCTGGAGGGCCGTAGTTTGAGGATCCCTGCTGTAGAGCTTTATCAGAGTCAAGACGGGCAGTGCCATCTTCATAGCATCATGGGCCCCCGGGCAAAGAAATGCATTGGGGCCCCAACAATGAAGATGATGACCTGCGGCGTGCTATGCTGTCTGAGTCTGAAGATGGCAGAGGTGGGTGGAGCGGATCTAGTTTTCTAGCCACGTAGGCGGCATGCTATAAATGCTGGGGCGGCCGCAGGATGCTCTGAATGCTGGGGCAGCCGCTGATGTCACTGGTTGCTAGGAACCAGGCGGCCGGCAATTCTAGCAACCAGTGCAGTCAAGTGGCATGCCAGAGCTTTGACGGCTTGGCGCCCCTTCTCTGTGGCAGCTTACAGCGTCGGGGCATCGTGCTCCCACCTAGGATCGGCCCTGCACCGTCCTGATGGGGCCTCCATGGGCACCTGGGGCCCCTGAGCTGTGCGCAGGTGTGCCCACTGGATAAGATGGCCCTGAAGACGGGAGAGAAGTAAGTTTGATTCTTCTTCTTTTACAGGGAACTTTTTGTGGGGTAGGTGACAACAGAGTTGATTTACTAAAACTGGAGCATGCAAAATCTGGTGCAGCTCTGCATAGAAACCAATCAGCTTTCAGGTTTTAGCCTAGGTTCACACAGATGCGGGTTTCAAATTGTGCGAGGTCAGCTGATCTCGCACAATTTCTTTGGGGGCGATTTGACAGACATCTGTGCGGGTTCATGCACAGATGTCTATTCAAATTGCCCCCAAAGTCGCCAAAAGTAGCACAGGAACTACTTTTGGGAATCGGTGCAGCGCCGCAAAGTCGGTGTTGCACCGTTTCGGACGGTGCCATTGCCGCCGATTTGGCATGCGATTTTACATGTGAATTTGCATGCAAAATTGGCCCAATGTGAACATGAGCTAGCTTATTGACAAAGCTTAATTGAACAAGCTGAAGTTAGAAGCTGATTGGTTACCATACACAACTGCTCCACGTTTTGCACAGTTTTAGTAAATCAACCACAACAGTGCCACTTCAATGTCAAGCTCACTTTTACCTGCGTCTAGATAAATATATTCCTACACATACCCACTGCAAACACTTTTTCGGTCTACCACTATTTTCTGCTCTCCTATTCGACTTTAGCATAAATAGTTTTTGAAACAATAGGCAAAGCATAGAACCTTTTTTAGGTTATTATTTGTGGGCTGTCAGGAGAAAAAGTAATAGGACAGCTCTCCAGTGGGGATACGAAATGCAAAAAAAAACACTTTTAAGAAAATGTGGAAAGTTTTGAACTTCTTTTAGATAATAATTACTGTCTTTTTGACTGAGCTGATCGCCCTCATTTTTTTATTTTGTAGTCACAAGGGCAGAGAAAGAATTTTAACATCTCTGATGGGTTCACTTGCATCAATAAAATATTGAAAGAAGAATTTATTCTTTGCAAGTCTTTAAAAAAACACACCTTTGAACATTAAACGCTTGCAAATCCCTGAATCTTTTTTTTTTTTTTTTTACGAAATAGATGTTTATTCATTTTGTGGCACAACAGCAAAAGTGTACAAACAGCAGCATCAGTAATTAGACAGTAGAAGACAGGACCATCTTAGATCATTGCCAAAGAACAAAGGATACAGCTAACAGAAAGTTAGTAAAAATACAATGACAAAATCTGTGGAAAACTGGAGCTAACCAGCTAGCCCAGGTAGAATCAAGCACCTGTTAAATGTCATAGAGCAAGAGCAGGCGGGAGTCCAGTCTCCCACAAATATTCATGTGGATTCAAAATTCTTATCTGAATGCCCAGTTTGGTAGCCATGACAGTGCCACATCCCGGTAAGTAGATACTTTTTCCAAAAGTCCCTTCCATAAACCTTCTTTCTGAGTCATGTGGGTCGAATCACCAAGGGAGAAGCGATGGGAGTGCATATCATCTAGCCACTCTTTTGCAATAGCAGGATTGTGGAAGGGGCGAACGACAATAGCTGTGGCAAAGCTGAAAGGCAATCCAGTTAAACTACAGTTCCCAGAATATAGTGTAGCTATTGTTAGCATCCCTGAACCTTCTGAAATGATAGATCCCACCATTTTTTGAACCAGGAATTCAAGCCCTGATTAAAAGCCATTCTATAGCTTAAGAAATGTGTTGGATATTAGACATGTGCACACTGAAATATTTTGTTTCGTAATTTCATTTTCGTCCGAAAAATACATGTATTCAATTACTCCCGAAATTAGTTTTTATTTATTTTGTTTTTTGTAAAAAATGCATTCGTCCGAAAATCCAAATTAAGGTCGAATCTGTCATTGAAGGCTTATGGTGTCTGTCGAATGTTCTAAGAAAAAAAAAGAAGATTCGAGAGAATCTTTAAAAAAAAAATTTGACTCTTCATGTCTCTCTACGTCGAATCTTCATGTCTCTCTATGTCGAATCTTCATGTCTCTATGTCGAATCTTTTCTCTCTATGTCGACTCTTCTTCATGTCTCTATAATGTCGAATCTTTTCTCTCTATGTCGAATATTTTCTCTTTATGTAGAATAATATTGGACTAATAGAGTTAAGGTTAGGCACATTTGACCGCAACAAAAACTAAAATAAAGCATTTGCTTATGTCGGATCTTTTGTTTTTCGTTTTCTGTGCTTTCGTTATCGTTTGATAAAACAATAACGAAAATACCTGAAATTCGGACTTAAATGCATCCGGACGAAAACGAATGCACATGTCTATTGGATATAAGTGATGATTGTTATTTAGACTTTTACAATGGAATAAACATGTTTTGGACTCTAATCTATTGGCGTGGTTCTCCTACATCTTCTGGATATTGTGTAAAGCGTGAAGCACTCAAGAAAAATATTGGCTGGAGTTAGGCCCCATACACACGACCAAACATGTCTGCTGAAACTGGTCCGCGGGCCAGTTTCAGCAGACATGTTCGGTCGTGTGTAGGCCCGAGCGTGCAGGATTCCAGCAAACATTTGCCCGCCGGGCCTTTTCCCAGCGGGCAAATATTCCTGGACTTGTTTTAAAACAGTCCGCTGGAATCCTGCCCGCTCGGACATGTTCGGTCATCTGTACAGACCTACCGTACATGTCCGAGCGTCCGCCACCCCCTCGCATGCGTCGAATGACTTCGACGCATGCGTGGAAGCATTTAACTGGCAGGCCCGCCCACGTCGCCGCGTCATCGATGCGGCGACACCGCGGACACGCCCCGCGTATTGTTTACGTGCGGATTTCTGTACGATGGTTAGTACAGCCATTGTACAGAAAGCCCCGGCCAGACATGTACGGTGAAAACGGTCCGGCGGACCGCTTTCATCGTACTTGTTTGGTCGTCTGTACACGGCCTAAGACTTACCACTGTTTTGTCTATTTGCCAGTTTGTTGTTAGTATTCTGTGTTTTCTTCAAAACTATGGTGTATGATTTCTTTGGAGGAGCAAGCTGTAGATATTCCAAGATAGAAATGCACAATCACCCCATAACTGATTTTCTATCCGGTAGATTTTCATGTCTGCCCGAAAGTAACACACTCTTCTATTTTTATGGCACAATTAAAATGATTCACGCTCATCCAAATCAGCATTCGTTCAGGTACAATGTTTGATTTTCGAGTTGCAAACTAGTTGGCTTGGCTTTTTTCCCTGTAAGCAGTCAGAGATAAAATCTATTTTGTGATAGCATCAGCACTACGCCGCGTGGACGCCATAAAACTACACTAACCAGAGATTCGCAGCTCAGAGGCAAAAAGATTAAACTATCCCCTGAGTTTACGCAACGCTTTCTGGACTATTATCACTCTGCAGAAGAGCAGTGCTTTGCAGCATGGTTGTTTAATTAGCACAACTGCAACATTTCAGCGGATTTCACATTAGAATAGGTATGCAGAATGTCACGGGGAAAAAAAACAAACAAAAAAAAAAAACACACAACATTGCCTATGGGTTTGATTTACAGAATGCTTATTTATTTATTTTTTACACAGTATGGCAAACAAGTAATTGCGTTTTTGCGCCCATGTATGTTTTACACACTGCAGGCGACAAATTGTACGTAATTACATTTTTAATAATTAGAAATGCAAAATATGTAAAACGTGATGACGGGTCAGTATATTTTTCAGTGGAACAAATTAATTATTGTTTCAAGGGCACTTGATTTTTGAAGCCTGTAGGGATAATTTCTTGTAGGTATACTCTTGTAAGCATTTATTTTATTTAGAAGCAACTTGTAAAATGAAAACTACACTTTTTATCCTCTTTCAATAATTAACCTCCTGCGCTTTTTGTAATGATTTTGCATAAACTTCTTGGTTGTTTGCAAAGATTCATATGGTTGGAAATTACAGCTTGATGTCCATGCCTTGTTGGAAATATTTAAGGGTCTGTATCAACAGGCTTTTGTTCCTGTCAGATGGATTTTGCATTCCCACACATGTCTGCTTGAAGCAGATCAGATGCAGGTCAGAAGGAGGTTGACTGCATATTAAACACACTGGTCAGCAATTTCTGAATGCTCAAAGGAGCCTCTCAAACTGTTGTCAAACCGACGCCATGGATACAAGCTCAAAGCCCAATGACACAGGACCTAACTCATGTTAACCTTTTACCTTTTTATAACTCTTTTTTAACCATAAAAGTCAACCTTTTAGGGCTTTGTTGACCAGGCTGTACAGTACAACACCCTATAATTACATAATACCATACGGTAATACTAACCTCTAATCATTGAAGATCTCATCAGTGCTGGACAGTGTAAAGCTCTAACTAAAACACATCTTGGACATCTGCCCCCCCCCTTAACCTTCTGTGGTTACTCTTTCCTTTCACCCACCATACCATTACACTTCCATCCCCTTCCATTTCATTGACATTTGGTATTCAGCTGTCCTAATAAGGCATTCTCTATGCGTGTTTTCTTCGGGTAAATATTCTCAGACTAAACTCACAGAAGAACTTTTTTCTACTTCTGGAAATACCAACCTCTCCTCTATAAGGATCCCTACCAATGTGACCAATATGACCATGATTAGCCCCTACTCCCTCCTCCTTTTCTTTTTCTTCTGTTATATGGAATATTACTCAGTTATTTATCCTTACAATTCTTGTTATGTCTTCTGTAATAGTTGTCTCTAGTTGTCTCTGACTTTTCTGTTTTGGTATAATATGGATAAATGTCTTAAAAAATACCATTAAGTATAAAAAGAAAAAAGAGTTAATCCTTAATAGAGAGGGTTTTGTGGTCTGAGACTTCGCTACACTCTATTCAAAACAGAACAACCAACAGTTTTTAAAATACTGCATATTTTAACCTCTACTAAAGCATTACTTAAGTGGCTGTCAAGTGTACACTTGCTAGATAAACTCCAGTATTATATAGAAAAATACCATTAAAGTATATAATAAAAAAAGTGTGAGGCCTCGTACACACGACCGAGTTTCTCGGCAAAAACCAGCAAAAAACTTGCTGGGAGATATTGTGTGTACATTTTCGTTGAGGAAACTGTCGAGAAACTCAACGAGCCAAAAAGAGAGCAAGTTCTCTATCTCCTCGACGGGAATGGAGAAACTTGCCTTGTCGAGTTCCTCGACAGCCTAACAAGGAACTCGACGAGGAAAACCATGTGTTTCACCCGTCGAGTTCCTCGGTCGTGTGTACGAGGCTTTAATCCTGAATAGAGTGGGTTTTGTGGTCTGAGATACCTCTACACTCTATTCAAAACAGAACAGTCAACTCCAGTATTATATACAAATAAAAAAAAAACACACACACACACACACATATATATATATACACACACACTAGTCTGTCATATGTGCTCCAGAGACTAGAACAGTTCTGGAGAGCAGAAAGCAAGATCGATCATGTTTCATCTTTTATTCTTTGGTGAATCAACAGGGAATCTAATTTGTCACTATGGCCAACAATTTCACTTTTGTTGGCATTTATGGTTCTCCTTTTTCTTCTAAATAGGTTCCAAATGGGTAATTGTCACTTGGCACAAACAATAGAAGTATTTAAAAATCTATCCCAGTAGAGGTAGGGGGTCGAGGGTCATGATGTTTTTTGAGAGGCACTCTAGAATCTCGATTAAAATAAAAATCTCAGTGACAAACAATTTGTATTTCTCATTGCAACAAATCCTTATATATACTCTGCAGTAGAAAAGCATTATCTGGAACCTTCACGACACTTTCTGCATTGAATGCGTGTTGCCAGTTGTGTGTGTATATATGTATATATATAATTTTTTTTTTTAACAGGCTTAAAATGAAAAAGTCTGATTGTGTTCTCTTCCTCATTGCTCCAAGCTAGCAAAAATCTAGGCTTTGAAAATAATAAGCTTTGTGAGATAATTAAGACAGCAATGGAACTTGTTTATTAAAAGTGCAAAGTCTTTTTAACCTAAAACATGGTCACTGCCGGGAACTATTTTCTCAAGAATTTGACACATCAATAAGGTTTCAGAGGTCTAGACAGACTTTGCTATAATTTACTATTGACAGCCAATGGAAAGAACAGAGTAGCTTCAGGGCTGCGGGAGCAGGTTATGCATCAAACATCAGCTGTAACCATGTAAGCAGCTAAGATTGATTACTGGGTTCATTCTTAATTCAAAGCCAAAAAAAAAAGCAGGTCGGCAAATATCGTGACTGCAGACAAAATAAAAAGTCAACTAAATTTTTGTGAGATCAACATAAAAAAAGGCCATATTCTAATGCTTTCAACAAAACATTTCCTAGTAAATAGACAGTTTAGCCTCTTAGGGCTAGTTTACACTTGCTTCAAAACATGGCTTTGGACACGCTTTGAACGCTCTCTTTCTGAAGGCCAGTTAAATCTCCTGTCACTAAATAAAATGATTAGTTTACATTTTGCTTTTGCTTGGTGCTTCGATGAGTCTTTGAGGTTTGAGTCGGGCTTTGATGAGGCTTCGGTGGAGTTTCGATGAGCCTTTGGTGGGTTTTGGTGAGGCTTCATGTGGCTTCAATGGGGTCTCGGTGGGACTTCAAGCGAGCTTTGCCATAGACTTCTATGGAGGTTTTGAAGATGCTTTGAAGAACCACTAAAGCTAAATGGGGTATCATTTTTGAAGCAAAGCAAGGTGTAAACAGGAGTGTAAGCTAATCATTTTATTTAGTGACAGGGGCTTTGACTAGCGTTCAGAGAGCTTTTACAAAGCCTTTTCCGAAGCCTTGTTTTGTGTCAAACCATCCAATGACTGGTGTCATAACTGATCACATGTGCAACACCATGGCAGTTGAAGATCAAACAGAGGCCAAGATGGAAGCTTCCTTGGCTGAAAAGAATAGGATGGTTTAGAAATGGAGCCGACACACCCACACAGCTTGAATTGGCTAGACTGGTGTCTTTAATTCAACATTACCAACTATTTAACTAATGGTGTATAACTCCTGCACTATAGATCAATCATAAATATACATATACATTTGTGTGGCATTAACAATAGGTTGCAGCATGCATCAAGTGGTGTTCAACCAACCACTGAAACTAAACAAAAATAAAATAGAGATTCTGTGCTACCACTTCACTTAAAGTGGAAGTAAACCCTCCGATCATGTTCAGTCAAGGAAGCGGCCATCTTGGCCTCTGTTTAATCTTCATCTGCCATGATGCTGCTCATGTGATCAGTTATGACACCCGCCATTGGATGCTTTGAAAGTTGGTTGAGAGCACAACCAATGGGAGTGTTACATTTCTGGCACTGTTTTTTTTAAAACTGTTAATGGATGGGTTTATTTACTCTTTAAATGATTACATTAAAAAAGAAAAGTGTATCACCATCAGTATATGATTGTACCAAACAGTAATCAATAAATGATTAATCCAATAGTGAAAACAATGTTATTACAGTTCATAAACGTGAACTATATGTGAAATCCTCTTTATAAAAATATTCAAGCCTCAGTCCAATCACCTCTCTCAGTGCCCTCACCTTAATAATGTAGTATACAGGCATGTTCAGTGATATCCAGCTCACTTCTTTCTGGTCAGACTGGTATTCCAAGATCCCAAGGTACTCTGTGGTATGGCCTCCCACTCATCAGGGTACTCTTGTGCACTTAGATCATCCTCCTCAGTAATGAGGTTGTGGTTCCTTTAATAACGAGTGGTCCATAACCACTTGTCGACTGCCTAACTGTAAATGTACATCATTATTTTTACATTAAATACCGTGGCTATGGCCGCAGCTAGCGTCCATAACCCCAGTATCCTCTTTTTTTGGTTAGGTGGCCGACTTTTTGATAAAAGTGATCCCAGTGGTGCATTCGCCGCAAGATCACTTTTATAGGCGGCGGTAGAGATGCCCCCTTACCTCCCGCTGCTTCTCGGTCAATTCTGAGCCCTCAGTAAGCCCGAAACCGACCTTGTGTGGCCAATGGCTAGACAGGAAGTTAAGTGAGGGCAAGATAGCCCCCATTTGACTCTATGCCCTTGGAGGACCAGAGAAATCTCCGACGTCAATTCCGGTCCTCTAAACAGGATTTTTTTTTCTTAAATTTAAATTTTTTTTTTTTTTTTTTACTTTTAAGAGTAAATGAGAGAACTGAGGTGTTTTTGAGAAAGAACACAGAGACAAGCCACAACCCACCCAAAGAGCATTTTCATGAGTGAAGTATATGTAATATCATAGCCTAGGGCAGTGATGGCGAACCTTGGCACCCCAGAGGTTTTGGAACTACATTTCCCATGATGCTCATGCACTCTGCAGAGTAGCTGAGCATCATGGGAAATGTAGTTCCAAAACATCTGGGGTGCCAAGGTTCGCCATCACTGGCCTAGGGCAATGTTTCTCAACTTCAGTCCTCAAGGAGGCCCCAACAGGTCATGTTTTCAGAATTTCCCTCAGATGAAACAACTGTGGTAATTAATAAGGATCAAATCCCCCCAAAATAATGGAAAGCCTGAAAACATGACCTGTTGAGGCGCCTTGAGGACTGGAGTTGAGAAACACTTGCCTAGGTTAACGCCACTTTCCTGAAAAAAATAGCAACAAAAAAATAATATAGCATGCATGATTGCTACACAAGCTATGTTGTAATTTAATGTTATTAAAATTACCTTTCCTTTTTAACCTGCAGCCGCTGTAACGTTATG
The DNA here is from genome assembly GCF_905171775.1 of Rana temporaria. Classification (NCBI taxonomy): domain Eukaryota; kingdom Metazoa; phylum Chordata; class Amphibia; order Anura; family Ranidae; genus Rana; species Rana temporaria. The sequence continues at coordinate 19,121,230 of NC_053501.1, forward strand.
TAAAATTCAATGCAATATGGTAACCTAGAGGCATTCAGATTTTATGCATCCTCTGCAATAGGAATTACATTTTTGGTAGGATATTCCTTAAGGGCTTATTACTTTTAAAGGGATGCAGACACTGCAAAGTTCCTCATTAGAACACTACAATTGTATTTGATTAGATTGAACACAGACACTCCCATTCAGAAATCAAGCTTCCAAGGACATAATTGAACATACAAGAGTTCCTTAAAGCGGGAGTTCACCCAAATTTTTTTTTTAACATTAGATTGATGCTCATTTTGTGAAGGGGAATCGGGTAGTTTTTTTTTAAAACAAAGCAGTACTTACCGTTTTAGAGAGCGATCTTCTCCGCCGCTTCCGGGTATGGTCTTCGGGACTGGGCGTTCCTATTTGATTGACAGTCTTCCGACAGGCTTCCGACGGTCGCATACATCGCGTCACGAGTAGCTGAAAGAAGCCGAACGTCGGTGCGGCTCTATACGGCGCCTGCGCACCGACGTTCGGCTACTTTCGGAAAATCGTGACACGATAGATGCGACCGTCGGAAGCCTGTCAATCAAATAGGTAAGTACTGCTTCATTTTTAAAAAAACTACCCGATTCCCCTTGACAAAATGAGCATTTACCACAAAAAAATGGGAAAATGTATTGACTTGAGTATAAGCCTAGGGTGTCCATCTGCATGCCTTAATGTGCCTTACTGTGTCCATGTGCATGCCTCACTGTATCCATGCCTCACTGTGCCCATGCCTATTTGTGTCCATGCCTCACTGTGTCCATGCCTCACTGTGTCCATGCCTCACTGTGTCCATGCCTCACTATGCCCATGCCTCACTATGCCCATGCCTCGCTGTGTCCATGACTAGACTGAAGTTTAACATGGGAGTCTATGGAAGGGGTGCCCAGCTTTGAAAAATCGGTGCTCCCCAGACAACAAACTTTGCACATTAGTAGAGGAGAAATTGGGCTTCATGTGTGCCAAGGTCCGAATCCAGGGGACCTATGACCGGCCAGTACCAGGTCCCCAAAATCACTGGAGAAATGACCGTTTAATCCCCGGCCGTAGGTATCCCGGACAACAAACTTTGCACACTTGTAGAGGAAGAGGGGCTACATGTGTGCCAAGTTTGGGGTCGGCCGGTCAGTACCGGGTCCCCAAAGTCCGGGAGATAAGGCACAAAAAGGTGACTTGAGTATAAGCCGAGGGGAGCATTTTCAGCACAAAAAAAATTGCTGAAAAACTCGGCTTATACTTAAGTATATATGGTAGTTAAAAAAAACGGACTTAAACAAAAAACATTCTTATAGTATTAAAAAATAATAAAAAACAATAACTCTAACACAAAAGTCACATTTGACATATAAATAGCTGTTCTTCACATTAAAAAAAAAAGTCTAGTTTTTCCATAGAGAGGAAAAAATGGAGTAATAATTATCGGGGGTTAAGAACCTGGGGGTATACAACAAATAGAAACACAGAGAAATAATTAAAGATGAAGCACAGGATGCATAATAACAACTATCGCTATCCGAAAATGCTAACAAATTCGTATTAGTAGGCGTAAAGATAAAATTCATTATAAAGAGGTATTTGAATTAAAATAAAACAAATTATACAAGGGAGTTTTGTAAATATATTGGGCTTTTTGTAAACTGTACAAATTATTTTATAAATCTTACACAGTAATGTATCATATAACAGAAATAAAATAATAAAGCCACAGTCACTGACCCTTCTCACACAGGTTCACGGAGGTACCAATGTCTTGATAATGTACTCAGTTATTTTGTGAAACCGCTTCAGGCTACAGTGGGTTTGATTTACTATATAGAAATATAGGCCGTTCATTTAGCAAAGTGAACTATGTGAATTTCCCCCCTAGCTTAGTGAATGAGGTAAAGTTGAATATACTCTATTTATTTTTTATTAAATCACCCCCTGCGGATTTTAATTATGGGGCTGACCCTCACTTTTCTATTACTACATAACTTATAATGTGTTATATAACAAGCACAAATAAAGTCTCATACAGTATAACAGAGGTCCTCAAAACAAAGCCCAACTCCAGGCAACCTTAAAATGATCCCCTGCAGTGAGGCTGGGCCTGCAATGCAAGGGGCAATTTCTCGTTTTGAGGAACAAAAAAAAAAAAGGAGGTTTACTTACCCGATCTCTGCTCTTCTCCACAGCCAGACCGGTCCCCACAGCATCTTCTCTCTCACGGTCCAGAAATCTAAGGTCCTGATGTTATCAAAACCAAAAGCAGAGCCTATTAGATGTGCATTGCACTGCTTTGGATGTGATGACAGCAAGGGACAGTCCACTGCTAGAGCTTGGGGTAATGTCACCTCCCAAGGGAGTGGAGGATCAGGTAAGTAAAAAATGTTTCACTTCTTCCCTAAACAAAATGAGCTAATAGCCATTGGGGTACAGGTGCAGCCCCTGTCAGGATCTGGGTCTGAGCCTGCAAACTCTGCTTAGCTAGATTCAGAGACATTGGTGTAAACTTGCGGCGGCGTAGCTTAGCGTGTTTAGGCTACGCCGCCGTAAGTTAGCGAGGCAAGTACTTGATTCTCAAAGTACTTGCCTGCTAAGTTACAGCAGCGTAGCCTAAAGCGGGCGGGCGCCAAATTCAAATGTGTGTAAGGGGGCGTGTTTTATGTTAATGGAGCTTGACCTTACATTTTTGACGTTTTTTCTCAACTGTGCATGCGCCGGGCGCCTACATTTCCCAGTGTGCATTGCGGCCAAGTACGCCGCACAGGCCTATTGATTTAGACGTGGACGTAAACGACGTAAATCCCTATTCGTGGATGACTTACGCAAACGACGTAAAAATTTCGAATTTCAACGCGGGAATGGCGGCCATACTTAACATTGGCTATTCCAACTAGGGCCAAGCTCTAACTTTACGTGGCCTATCTCTTACGTAAACGGCGTAAAAGTACTGCGTCGGCCGGGCGGGCGTACGTTCGTGAATCGGCGTATCTACTAATTTGCATATTCTACGCCGACCGCAATGGAAGCGCCACCTAGCGGCCAGCCTCAATATTGCAACCTAAGATAGGACGGTGTAGATTCTGAGTTAGGTCGGCTTATCTACTGATAAGCCGGCCTAACTCTTTCTGAATCTCCCTATGCTGTGTCTGGTAATGTCTCTTCCTGCTGAGTCACCCGACTCCTTGAATGATCCTGTCCTCACCTTTGTTTCCTAAGAACTTTGAAACCTTTACTCCTCCCATGAACTTCCTAGTTTAAGCCATGTCTCTGCACTTCCTGTTTGCCAGATTATTGTGTTCAACCAATGTCTCGCTCTTGTCTCTCCTAATGCCAATTGTGTCTTTACTACCACTCGTTACCGACCTTTGGCCTCGACTATCCTTCTTGATTCCAACCTGCAACCATTTGTTACTGACCTTTGGCTTGTTCCTTGACTACCCTTCTGCTAGATCCCAATCTGCAACCACTTATTACTGACCGTCGGCTTGTTTACTGACTACACTTCTGCTTATGCCTACCTGCTTTATCTGGCACTGGGGTCTGGCTTGCTCATATCTCCCAGTGGGACGATCATGAGGACCTCAACCTAGTACAGTTGAACCTCGGATTATGAGCATAATCCGTTCCAGGAGTATGCTCGTAATCCAAAGTACTCCCATATCAAAGCGAGTTTTCCCATTGAAGTCAATGGAAACAAAAATAATTTGTTCCGCATTGACTTCAATTCGATGCAATACCGAATTCGGACAGAGGTGGGGGGGCGCCAGAGAGCACCGAAAACGGCCAAAAAGGCCAGAGGACACTTCGGCTTGTTTCCTGCACCCCCGTACCTCAGGCCAAATGAAGTACTACAGGCCTATTTTCGGCTCTGCTTAGCTTCTGCGCCCCCGTACCTCAGGCCAAATTAGGTATTGCAGGCCTATTTAGCTTGAATTCTGCTCACCTTGTGAGTCAACACTCACAAATCAAAACGCTCTCAAACCAAGTTACTCTTAAACCGAGGTTCCACTGTACTAACATGCAGCAAACCCCATCTCCACCATCATGAGGTCTAGTGAACACCAGTAGTACATAGACTCCGCACCTTAGGTGAGCCTGCATCATCTGCCATGGTGACTTGCTTCTATACTTATCCAGCTGGTCGGTGGGATCTTCTCTACTGCTATAGTTACTGGCCTCTGAGCCTCACTCTAGACCAGCGGTCTCCAAACCACGGCCTGAGGGCCGGATGCGGCCCTTTGCTTGCCTTTATCCGGCCCTTGGGGCACTATCCCTCCCACTGATACAAGACACTATTCTGCCATCTGACACTGACAATGGAGCACCATTTCTCCCACTGACACAACTAATAGAGCACTATTCCTCCCTATGATACCAGCAATGAGGCACTATTCCTCCCCCTAATACCAGATTTTCACTAACAATGATGCCAGGAAAATTTCTACTCCCGCTGGCCAAAGTCCGGCCCTCCAAGAGTCTGAAGGACAATAAATCGGCCCTTTGTTTAGAATGTTCGGAGACCCCTGCTCTAGACTATAACGGCACCATTGCAAGGGGCGATTTTCATTTTTCCCAGCGTTGGGTTTTAAAGGGACCCTATTGCTTAAACATACATGCTAAAAAGAAGAATATAATTAGAAATAAAACGTAAATACTTATCTCCTCTGTTCACCTACATTGCTCTGTTATAAGGATAATCCTCCCATAAAATGTCTTCTAAAACCAACACCTGACGGAGTGCAGATCTTCTGCTTCCCCGTTGCGTGTTCCTCCTGCTGACCTCCATGTCAATCCTCTCACATGGTGATTATACTGCAGAATTGTAACCTTGTAAGTCACAAGGTGGGAGACTGCAGCAGGGGCACCGGAATTTGCATGATTGTATCATCTTTGAGATGACAGTTCAGGAAGTTGATGGTGGCCTTGGGATATGTCTTAACAAAGATGGCTTTGTCTTTCTGGAGAGTAAAACAGACTAGGTTAGGTCAGGGGGGGGAATTCTGTGATTATTGTGAATGGTAATAAACACCTGGAAGAGTTCTACTTACACATTACCTAGCCTGAAACACTGTAGGGTATCTGAAGCTAAGCCTGCTCTAACATCACAACAATGGAACAGCTGTTCTAAGGGAAGGCAATCTGTACTCCACAGCCATTTTTATTTGTGATCCGTCATTGTTACTAAGCGTATACATCGAGAGCACTTTACTTGACAGAGCAGTAAGTGCAGCTCAGCCTGGATAAACCCAAGGGAGCCACCAAACATATTTCAAAGGTTTACTGTCCCCGAAGAGATGAACTTGTACTAAGTCTACCTGCGAAGAGCACAAGAATGGAAGGGGCAGCCCCTGTTATCCATTTTACAAAGCAAACCACAGCACTCATCCCGGAGAATCAGACATAGCATATAAATGCTTCCCACTGCTTCATCCGGCAGACGTCTCTGTCACTTATGTCCAGAGCCCAACAATCCAAACAAGACAGGAAGAAACAATTATAACCGGCCTCGCTTGTTACACACTGACAGCGCTAAGCCGTGTCTTCTCTAGGTCTTGTCCAGTAGGGAAAAGGCAAGGCAGCTGAAACTTTATTTCCCCCTTCGAGCATGAAATTGAAATGATTGAAATCACAATAACAAAAAATCATAACGTACTTGTATTTAGGAGTTTCCAGCACACTGGAATGTAAGTCAATGCAACAAAAATAGAGTGACAATTTTGAAAAAAATTCAATATTTTTTACTTTTTGCTATAATAAATATCCCCAAAAAATATATAAAAAAAGTTTTTTTTTTCCTAAGTTTAGGCTGATACGTATTCTTCTACATATTTTTGGTAAAAAAAATCACAATAAGCGTTTATTAATTGGTTTGCGCAAAAGTTATAGTGTTTACAAAATAGGGGATAGTTTTTTGGCATTTTTAATATTTTTTTTTTTACTAGTAATGGCGTCGATCAGTGATTTTTTTCGTGACTGCGACATTATGGTGGACACATCGGACACTTTTGACACATTTTTGGGACCATTGTCATTTTTCACAGCGATCAGTGCTATGAAAATGCACTGGTTACTGTGAAAATGACACTGGCAGTGAAGGGATTAACCACTAGGTGTCGCTGTAGGGGTTAAGTTTTCCCTGCATAGTGTTTCTTACTGTAGGGGGGATGGGCTATGTGTCACATGACACTGATCTCCGCTCCAAGTTCACAGAGCGGAGATCAGTGTCATTGTCACTAGTCAGAGTGGGGAGATGCTTGTTTACACAAGTATCTCCCTGCTCTATACCTCCGTGAGATGATCGTGGGGATCCCCGCTGCGATCGCGTCTGCAGGACCTGCGGTCCGACTCACGGGGATGTCGGCAGGGTCGTGCGTGCGACCACATGGACAGGCATTTAAAGGGGATGTACAGGTACGTTGATATGCCTGTCTGTACGGTTCTGTCGACTTATATATACAGAGGCTGGTCCTTAAGTGGTTAAAGCATTATTTAGAAACAATGCAGATGATTACTGAAGGACAGAGTCAGTATGGGGGTTTTTAACACATGGCTTTAGGTAAGCAGTAGGCTTTAGCATTTAAAGGTTGAAGGAGTTTAGAGCTAATCTTACATTCATCAGGAGTCAAGGTGCCAAAAACAGTGTTGTCCTGGGATAGAAAGGGGTTGACAGGGATACATGGATCAATGACTTACCAGGGGCCTGCAGGGACTCGAAGGTGTCACTTGGTAACATTTTAGGCCACCTTGGTAATATTTTAGGCCAATTCATGTTTACGGTCTACTGTGAATTACAAGAAGGCTTCTCGCCCCTTGTATTTCTACTATGAAACACAACAAGAGGCCATAGAAATTATAGCCAACAATGTCATTTAAGAGACTATTGATTTCACGGACTGCTACGACGAGCAACGATGTGCAGACTGTTGTTGTGTTGAGGTCAGATCATAATTCTAACGAATAAATATTGTTGTTTTGCGTTGCAATTTAAACACAAGGTTGGTTGTGAATTATGGGAAGAAGATGAATACTACACTGCGGATCAATACTGAGCACATCTGTAGGATGATTTGCAGTTTGGGGCAAACACATTGTATTTCGGGTAATCAATCCGCAGATTGCATTTTCTGCTGATATAATCTTCAGTATCTTGTGTGCTAGGTTATCATTACTCATGTCCAGTCTTGTTAGTGAATTGCCTTTCTTTTATGCATTACTTTAAGGTTTGCAGTAGGGTAAAAGAAAAAAAGTACGCATTTTGGTAATATTTTGAAGGAAAATTTCATTTAAAATGGTATAACTTCTATAATTGCTGCAAAAACCATGTTATCATCAACTGCTATTAAACTTTAATTTCCATTCAAATCTGCAGCCACCTATCTTCCTTACAGTCTTGGCAATATTACTCTAGATATAACTCCTCTGCATTCCTATCCTCTGCAGCTGTAATTGGTTTATTGCTATTGAAGGGTGAAATTCAACATTTTTATTTTAAAGTGGGAGTAAATTCCCATGCATAATTCTTACCTATAGGTAAGCCTATAATAAGGCTTATCTATCTGTACTGTAAATATCTCCTAAACGTGTACCGTTTAGGAGATATTTACTGTAGGTGCAGCCTGTGACGTCACAGGCGAATGTGCTCTTAAGGAAAGGCCACCTAGGCCATTCCTTCAGAGTCCTGTGCCGTAACCGTCGGCTCCCACGAGCATGCATGGGAATGACATCATTGCAGCTCTGGCCACTCACACAACTCAAACCCAGAAGGAAGACCGGGTGAAGATCGAAGAGCCTTCAGCGGATAGAGAGCATCGATGGAGGGGCTTTATTCTAAGGTAAGTTCCACATAATGTACTATTTACTGTAGATGCAGCCTGTGAGGTCACAGGCGAATGTGCTCTGAAGGAATGACCACCTAGGCCATTCCTTCAGAGTCCTGTGCCGTAACTGACGGCTCCCACGAGCATGCATGGGAATGACATCATTGCAGCTCCGGCCACTCACACAACTCAAACCCAGAAGGAAGACCGGGTGAAGATCGAAGAGCCTTCAGTGGATATAGAGCATCGATGGAGGGGCTTTATTCTAAGGTAAGTTCCATATAATGTGCTATTTACTGTAGATGCAGCTTGTGACGTGACAGGTCGAATGTGCTCTGAAGGAAAGGCCACCGAGGCAGTTCCTTCAAAGTCCTATGCCGTAACCGACGGCTCCCACGAGCATGCATGGGAATGACATCATTGCAGCTCCGGCCACTCACACAACTCAAACCCAGAAGGAAGACAGGGTGAAGATCAAAGAACCTTCAGTGGATATAGAGCATCGATGGAGGGGCTTTATTCTAAGGTAAGTCCCACATAATGTGCTAGTATACAATACACATTATCATTAAATTCCGACAACAAATGTCCGATGGGGCCTACACACGGTCGGAATTTCCGACCAAAAGCTCCCATCGAACATTTGTTGTCGGAAATTCCGAGTGTGTGTACGCGGTATTGCATCATCAGTGGAGATTTTCAATGAGCAAAGCAAGAAGACTCTAAACCTGATAAAGATGGCAGTGGTGGCAAAGGAACAATGGTGGGGAGCTCAGAGCTTATGTTACTGGAGGACAGCATGCAACAGAGGTATAGTCCTAATGTGAAAGTCAAAAAATCTGCTTTAAAATGAGACAGATTTTTAACGTCTAGTTCAGACTTAATTATCTATGGCTTGTTAAGTAGAAACTAAAACTCAACCTTGTGTGTCGCATTCTAGAAAAATTCAACCTTGCGTGCATATATCTGCCAGTTAGAATCACCTAAAAACCACAATGAGCATGTATTCCCAGAAAGGGTTAAGTTTCTCCTTTTTTTTTTTACAAAAATTACAATAACATTTTGCGATACAGCCAGCTTATATGCAAATCATATTTAGAAGAGTTCTTTAATTGTCTATAATCGAATGTGGCGTGGTGCATAATTCAAAAGCTGAGCGTGTGCCTATCAATGCCAGCAAAATGGAAGGTAGCGTTACAAACATTTGTCAATAGACATGTGGTCAGAAGCTTAGGTTGAATGATTTTCTTAATTTATAACAAGAAATGGGTGGCCAAAGGCCAGAATGAAAATGTATTTGTCTGTCAGGCCTAGTCTGTAGCTAATCACATGGCAGCGCTGTGCAAGGCTATCCTTCTTGTGAAAAGCCGCCAGTGGATGGGTCCATTGACAGATATATAAATTGTGGTGACCATGAAGATTGGCTATGAAATCAGGCTTGTCATATCAAATCAAAGCCACTAAGTCCTGATGGGTAACCTATGGTTGAACACGCAATATATCACTTTGTGCATTATGTAACGTCCATCTGACAGCCCAAATAAAACTCTCATCTGCCTTAGCGCATCAAAGTCTGTGTCTGGATTGGCTCTTCAGTAGTACAGCTTTTCTCGATTTTAGTGTATATTGTATCTCAATTTACTGCACATCATACTGAAGAAGGAGGGGGTAAGCAGTTGAGAGCACTTTTTTTATTCTGTGCTGGTGACAGAATTACTAATAAGTGCAGAGAAAATACCTTCTTCCATAGTGGAGCATATAAAACATTTATGGGGCATAAAATTGAAATCCTTAGATTAAAAGGTTTGCTTGGAATTCTGCTTTAATAATAATGAATACATTCTTATCGGGGCAACCTGTTTAAAGTGGTTTCTACTTTGCCTTCAGATTATTCCATACCATTTTGATCTTGTCAAAAAATAAGGGATGCCGAAACCTAAAGGATTCCGGTTGTCATGCTAATACACATCCCTACATATAGCCATGGTACATATCCACCAGAAAGCTCTCCAGATGATCATACTAATACCGCTTATCTACATCACACAATTAAAGGCCAAGTTCAACTTTTCAGGCAGAATTTCACTTTCCATACTAAATAGAAGCCTTTTCTAATGTCTTTTCTGCCCAAGCCATGCCAATGTGTTTATCTCTCAGGCCTCGCACACACGACCGTTTTCCTCGACAAAATCCATCAAGAAAAATGCTGGCAGAGCTTTTTTTGCCGAGGAAAACGGTCATGTGTATGTTTTTCATCGAGAAAACTGTTGTGGATCTCCACGAGAAAAAAAGAGAACATGTTCTCTTTTTTTCTCATTGGGAGTCTCAATTTCCTTGTTGTGTTTCTCGTCGGGCTGGTTTATGACGAGAAACACGTTCGTGTGTATGCTTAGAAACCCGCGCATGCTCAGAATAAAGTATGAGATGGGAGCGAACCTTTGGTAAAAGTAGCGTTCGTAATGGAGATAGCACATTCGTCATGCTGTAACAGACTGAAAAGCGCGAATCGTCTCTCACCAAACTTTTACTTAACACGTAGTAACATGAGATTAGCAAAAGCAGCCCCTAAGGGTGTCGCCAGTGGAATCGAACTTCCCCTTTAGAGCGCCCTCATACGTGTTGTACGTCACCGCGTTTGAGAACGACGAGATTTTGCCTTGACAGTGTGTATGCAAAGAAAGCTTGACAAGATTCTCGACAAGCCTGAAAAGAAACTGGTCGAGGAAAACTATGTTTCTTTTACGACGAGATTCTCAGTCGTGTGTATGAGGCCTCACTTACCTTATCCATGGCAGCTTTGAATCTGCATCTCTTTGATAACGTTTTTAAAATGCATTCTGATCCCTGACTTCCTGTAGCATCTTGTGACCGTCCAGGAAACGTCATAGCCCATCATGCACTACTGCATCACTAAATAGGGCATGTTTTACCTCTCTGGACCAAACCTCTCTCATCTATATACCACCTCTTTCTTATTTCCACCCATTTGCTTATTTCTTCTTTAGGGTGGCCATACACAATACAGCAGGGCTAGACAAATTTGCTTGGAATCTAGGAGCCAGTAAAAAAGTTAGGAGCCAGGAACGTGCCCCGTCCCGTCGAGGTTGCGTGCAGAAGAAAACGCATACGTGAGTAGCTCCCGCATATGAAATCGGTGTTCAAACCACACATGTGAGGTATCGCCGCGATTGGGAGGAGCTTTCTATAGGAGAAACTGGAGGTAAAGCCTGAGCAAGAATATAGGGGCAGCTGTTTCTTTTCTGCAATAGAGCCACAAAAATGATATTGGTATGTAGGAAAGCTGGAATTTAGTAACAAATGGGGAACTTAGATTAAGTATTGCATGATTGGAACCAGGATTGTAGGTTAAGTGCCACAAAGAGTAAGTCCATTAGACATAAGTATCATTCCTTTGGTGAGGCATAATAGGTTGCAGGTTGAGTTCTCATATCTATTGATTACCATTTAAACCCATCAAAGATGGTTCAGACTCCAGAACGTCTGTAGAAGCCATAAAGCGTAGATGCTTGAAGTAAAATATCATGTCAGTGAGCAAAAAAAGAAATAAAACATGGACACATAAATGTAGTCGCTATACCTCCATGATTAAGCTCCAAGGGTAAAGTGGGGGCATGGCCTTGATGAATCGAGCTGAGGGTGCTTTTACCTGCTAACTACTCTGGCTGGGTGAGGTGTGCGGCAGCCGGGCTATTTCTTTCTATTTCTACTGCATGCTATTGGTTTAGACCAGTGGTTCTCAACCTTTTAGTGCCGTAACCCCTTGATACAATTTCCCAAGTTGTGGGGACCCCCAACAGTAAACATATTTCCCTTTTATCTCTCTCTATCCTAATTTCTTGTTTTTTCCCCATCCCTCTCTCTAGCTGCGTTTCTTCTTTTTTCTCTTATTCTCTCTCTTTTTCTTTCTTCCTCCCCCTCTTTTCCTCTCCCTTCCATGTATTCTCTAGTTGTATTCCTTCTCTTACTCCTTGGTGGGGGGGAGTTGGGATGAGTGGCAGTGCAACTTGGGTGCTCTTGATTTAGGTCATCTGCTGATCTGAGAACTGTAGTGGGGACTTTTAATGGCAACTATAATCACAGGTAGTGTTACTCACTGTGTCTCCGACTTTGTGGTGTCTCACAGCAGTGACACCTATGCTATAATCAGGAGATAGGGTCTCCTCCAGCCCCTCCCCCTTTACATTTCTCACCAGTCAGCGGACCTCTAGTCTCTGCCCCCAGCCATGCCGTGAACTGAATGGATGGCTGCAAAGAGGCTGAGTGGGCGGCCGTGGGCTCCAGGAACAGCCTAGCTGGGTGGCCGCAGGCTCCAGAGACAGCCCAGCTGGGCAGCCGCAGAAAGGCTGGGAGAGTGGTGCAGGCTTCAGGAACACCCCAGAATTTGGTGACCCCTGGCAAATCATCATTTGACCCCCGAGGGGGTCCCGACCCCAGGTTGAGAACCACTGGTTTAGACGAACCTCTCCCTAGCCTGAACCCTAACTAGTCAGCGGCATCCAACTTACTGGACCTTCTAAGCCTGAGCGGAGGCCAAGCATTTATCATGGGTCACATAAATGTAGTCGCTGTAAGTTGCCAGTATTTATCTTACTCTCAATACACTGCCCCTCAAGAGTGCTCCAACAGCCCAACAAACATCCCATGCATACAACACCTTTTAATATGTTTGCATAAAATAATAAATAATTCCGACAACAAAACCGTGGATTTTTTTTCCGACGTATGTTGGCTCAAACTTGTCTTGCATACACACGGCCACACAAATGTTGTCGGAAATTCCGAACGTCACAAACGCGGTCACGTGCAACGGCACTATTAAAGGGAAGTTCAATACCAGTCATGTTAGTAGAAGTTTGGTGAGAGACGATTTGCGCTTTTCAGCCTCGTGCTTTTAAGTTCGTTACAGCGTGACAAATGTGCTATCTCCATTACGAACGCTAATTTTACATGACCAATCGCTTCCGTCTCGTACTTGAATCAGAGCATGTGTGTAATTTTGTGCTTCGGAACTGTCTACACACGATCGAAATTTACAAAAATGGATTTTGCTGTCGGAAAATTTGAGAACCAGCTCTCAAATTTTTGTTGTCGGAAATTCCGATAGAAAATGTCCGAAGCTCCCATCGAACATTTGTTGTCGGAAATTCCGACCGTGTGTATGCGGCATAAGAGTTCCTGATGGAGCCAGACTCCACATTGTACCACGTCAAACAGGCATGACCATGAGTAAAGTAGCAACAAACTCAAAAATCAAAGGGAAGGGCCCCACTACTTATTTCCCACCAAATGGGCCCACAACAGTTCACATGCACCATTGGTACAAGAAGATGGGATATTTCATTTTTAAACAAGAAATCCCTTATAAAATTGTAATTCTATGCACATCATCTTTCGAGCAGCCTAATGCCCTGTACACACGATCGGTCAATCCGATGAGAACGGTCTGATGGATTTTTCCATCAGTTAACCGATGACTGTCAGAACGCGGTCACGTAAACCACGTACGACGGCACTATAAAGGGGAAGTTCAAATCCAATGGCGCCACCCTTGGGGCTGCTTTAGCTGATTTTGTGTTAGTAAAAGACGATTTGCGCTTTTCTGTCTGTTACAGCGTGATGAATGTGCTATCTCCATAACGAACGCTAGTTTTACCAGAACGAGCGCTCCCGTCCCCTAATTTAGTCTGAGCATGCGTGGATTTTTAACCGATGGACGTGCCTACAAACGATCGTTATTTTTCTATCGGTTAGGTATCCATCGGTTAATTTTAAAACAAGTTTCAATTTTTTTTAACCGATGGATAAATAACTGATGGGGCCTACACACGATCGGTTTGGTCTGATGAAAACGATCCATCAGACCGTTCTCATCGGATTGACCGATCGTGTGTATGCGGCATAAGTGGTAGAAACCACTCTGATCAATAATAATGTGAATAGTTGAACTAATCCTGGCGATTTCCCAAAGTGTAATAATAGCATATTTTGTTTTTGACTGAAGATGAGATCTCTGGCAGCTTTGTATAGACAGAGAGTATTTATAGAATTTTATCTTCTAAGGTTTCTCCGGGGAATTTGCTTCCTTCTCTGCACTGAGCCTCCTGTCATATACACACACAGCACTGAAATATCTTCTTTTCACTGACTGCATGGGGCTTTAACACATGCAGCAGAACACTAAACATAACAGTTACTGAAATAAATGTGCTGGATGGTTCTGTCTAGCGTTTAGCTGGATTAGGGAAGGCAGGAAAATAAGAGCTGCAGGAAAATAACTAAATCCCAAGAATCAAGACAAACAATAGGCAGCATTTAACCACTTCAGCTCCGGATGGTTTTAACCACTTCCTGACCAGGCAATTTTTTGCGAAACGGCACTGCGTTGCTTTAACTGACAATTACGCGGTCGTGCGACACTGTACCTAAACAAAATTGATGTCCTTTTTTTCCTCACAAATAGATATTTATTTTGGTGGTATTTGATCATCTCTGCAGTTTTTATTTCTGCGATAAAACATATCCAATAAAAAAAAAAAAATCAAAATCAAATTTCTTCATAAATTTAGCCTAATATGTATCCTGCTACATATTTTTGGTATAAAAATACCCAATAACCGTGATTGGTTTGCACAAAAGTTATAGCGTCTACAAACTATAGCATAGATTTAGGGACTTTTTAAAATATTTTGTACTAGTAATGGTGGCGATCATCGATTTCTAGTGGGACTGCGACATTGCGAAGGACAAATCTGACACTTTTTGGGGACCAGTGACACCAATACCACTAAAAAAAAAGCACTTTCTCTGTATAAATGACACTGGCAGGAAAGGGGTTAACAGGGGAAATTAAAGGGTTAAATGCGTTCCCTATATGTGCTTTCTAATTGTAGGGGTAGTGCTTTGACTAAAGAAAAACAGAGATCCATGTTTCTGATTAACATAAACATGAGATCTCCATTTTCCTTTCTGGCAGAACAGTGGTCTGCCATGCTTACATAGTCAGACCGCTGTTATGCCTCTCTACGAATGATCGCTGGGTTCCTGGCGGACATCACATCCACCGGACCTGCTGATTGGCTCACGCTGTGTCCATTTACAGTGGGAGTGGGGCTTCAGTGGTGCGTGCGTGTGCCCCAGAGCTGAAGAGGAGAATCACGAACAGGTACGTGATTTTGCGTCTGCCGCAGTATATGTACATGGGGTGGTCACAAATATATTAAAATCTTAGCCATAATTTATCAAATTATTAAAATACAGGTCTTGGCCAGGTCTTCTGAGCACTCACTGTGGGTGATTGTTTGCTCTGGGTTTGATCCCTGCTGCCGTCAGGATGGTTACCTCCACTCTAGCCCGTGGGGTCCCTCCCCCTCTTCTCTCATTTACCATCTAGGGACATTAGGCCCTCTGGTGGTAATTACTCTTTTCTTTCATTTGTGGACCCGCTAATAGGTGGACCTCCAATCCTAAACAAATTATCATAATTGTCATTCTTAAGTGGTAATTCTCTGTTTTTTCTATATTTATTATTTGGTTTTTGTATAGACGGCTGAGACATACTTCCCCTGACGAAGACCTAAGGGCGAAACATGTTGGGACCTCGTATGATTTAATTAGCCCGCAACCACCATCTTGGAATCACCCTGCTGCAAATGTATTCATGCTCTTATTTTTATTAACTTTTGTATAACTAATTAACAAAACACGTATGTATATTTTTTACTAAAAGATACATGAGTCTTCCATTGTGTTTGATACTCAATCTGAAAGACACCGCTTTAGTCCCGTTTTTTCTATGCTGTTCCTTATTATAATACACCTGTGCCCACACTACTGACATTAGAGTATTTACATATACTTGATAAAAGAGATTTAACACAAGCCATCACTGACCTCTCTAGCTGTGTGTACTGTGAAGTAAGTCATTTTTAAATATGCTCAAAGATCAAAATAGAGTCTCTGAATTTAGAATTCATTCAAAATAAAAGGGAAGAGGAGCTGCAATTTCATTGAAGGAAAGGTGAGTATTTTATATCTTATTTTCAGAGAATACTTCATTTTGAACATTTATTTTGATGAAAAGGTCACTTTAACCCCCCTGGCGGTATTCCCGAGTCTGACTCGGGGTGAGATTTTTTGGCTACGATCGGTAACCCCGAGTCAGACTCGGGCTTGCCGCGCTGAATCCACACGCAGTGTTTACTTACCTTGTCCCTGGATCCAGCGATGCCACCGCGCTGTGTGAGCGAGCGGGACCTCGCTCGATTCACACAGTGTCTTCCTGTGCCGCCGATCTCCGTTCCCTGCGACGTTACGACGCACGGGAGCGGAGAACGGCGCCAAATTCAAAAAGGTAAACAAACACAATACATGCAGTATACTGTAATCTTATAGATTACAGTACTGTATGTAAAAAATACACACCCCCCTTGTCCCTAGTGGTCTGCCCAGTGTCCTACATGTACTTTTATATAATAAAAACTGTTCTTTCTGCCTGAAAACTGTAGATTGTCCAAAAGTGTCCCTTTATGTCAAAAATGGTTTTAGATCAGCTAGAAAACAGCGATCATAAATTATAATCACTTGCAGAATTGTGCGATAGCGATTTGTGGGGAAATTCGTCATAAAAAAATAAAAGTAATGACAGCAACAATTCTGCAACTGAGCAAATTTCAGTGATTTCGAGTTGATTACATTATTGAATAATTTTTATTATAATTATATTATTATTTGTTATAATTATTTATAATTATTTATTATATTATAATTTATAATTTTGTTTTTAAAAAAATGTCATACCCGGGATGCCTACTAGACTCTTGTTTGGTCAGATTTAAGTTTGTTATTCCTAAGAATTACAGGCCTACAGTATAAAACGCCAAATTTCCTTGCAAATAATTGTACCGCTTTTAGCACCTTTTTTCTGAAATAATCATACCGCCAGGGAGGTTAAAGGGCTACTTGCACCACAAAGTCAGATACAAAGTAGAAACACTTCTATAGTGACTAGTGTTGAGCGGAATACGCCATATTCGATTTTGCGATATATCACGAATATATAGCCGAATATTCGAGAAATATTCGCTAAAATCGAATATTCGTGATATTTTATCCAAATGAAATTTTTGTGAAATTTCGCTATTGCGAATGCGAAAATAATTGCGAAATTTCGACAAGTGCGATAGGAGAACTCTGATTGGCTCATGCTGAAATCGAATATTCGTGATATATTATCGAAATTTCGCAAATGCGAATGCGAAATTGATTGCGGAATTTCGACAACTGTGGTAGGAGAACTCTGATTGGCTCCGATGCAAAAGAAGGGCGGAGAAAGTATTCGCTAATATTCTGAAATCGAATATTCGTGACATTTTATCCAAAAAACAATATTGCGAAATTGCGCTAATGCGGATGCGAAAATGATAGCGAAATTTTAACAACTGTGGTAGGAGAACTCTGATGCAAAAGAAGGGCGGAGAAAATAATCGCGCAATATTCCTATTGCCGAATATTCGCATTGCGAATATTCGGCAATATAAAATGATCGCTTCAGCTACTCGGCCCAGTGTCTCTAATCATACCAGCAATGCTTTTAGACGTCGATGGAGATCACTAGGATGTGATCTGTTTTAAAAATAAAATTGAAAAAATGCGAATATTCAGAATAGAGAATATTGGCCGCGAAATTCGATATATTCGCGAATACTCGAATATGCCATATTCGAGCCGAATATTCGCAATACGAATATTCGTGAGCAACACTGATAGTGACTGTTTCCCCAGAGCACTAAAAACAGCGATCAAAAAAAGCTGCCTTGTTGTATTAACAAACGCTTATGCTTATAAAAAATACATTGAATAAAACTTTATAAAACATAAAAAAATTATACAATTATTTCCAACTTCCTGACATGTTTTACGTGTTATTTAACAAAAATAAAAGGAAAAAAAAATAGAAGTATGCATGCATAGAACATGTGCATAACATAAACAATCATTTTTGATCGTTTTCCATGGGCTGCTGCATTCTGCACAATTGTTTTTTTCCTTATTAAAAATAATATCCTAAACAAAGAATCAAACTGTGCTATTTTCCTTAATAATAATAATACAAAAAAAACCTTTGCAAATTGTTTCCTACTTCCACAATAAATTTCTTGTCCACGGATGAATGAACGTGAATAAACATAAAGAATGGCAACAATAGAGAATGTACTTCAAGTTTATTACAACTCTGGCCATTTTGTTCTCCTGGAAGACTTATTTGACTTGTCAGGCTAATGACTGAAAACAGGAGTAAAAAATAGGCCCAAATTAGAGACTTAGCATAAAAGGCATATCATAAAGGTGTCTATGTAAAGGACTGGAGCTGTAAAAAGGTTAAGCACTTGTCATAGATCACATATAATAGGACAATTAAGGGAAAAACCCACATCAATGTGGAGCTGACAAAATGGTTAATGGTCCTACTGGACTCCTGAGGTCTCCGCAATAAAAGGAATTAATTAGATAGAGCTAATAAAACTCATTTGTTCTCTGTTGACTGATTGAATATTTCACCACAAAACACGGCCTAGAAAATGCATATTCTAATATGAAGTTAGCTCACCGTTCGGTGGTAAAGTGATCTTACGGCCTCTTAACCAGAACTCAAACCTCAATGATTAATGAAACGAGGCACCTAAATCAATGTCTATTTAACAGTCTAGAGCCCAATGGGAGCCCCAAAACCCTAGACCTGTGGTTGCACATATTCCCACTAGTTCCTAAGGTGGGGAGCTTTTGTCTGCCCCCTACAGTACCTTATGATTGACCCATAAGTATGATGGGCAACCTCACTTTGACAATAGAAATTTGCTTCTGACAAAAGGGAGTAGGGCCCACTCTTGGCCATAGGTGCTGGTTTAGATTTTCATAAATGAGGCATTTCTGGTCTCTGGGAGTGCTCTACAACAAATGTTAGCCTGTAGTCTTCTCTAGGCAACTTCCACTATCAGCTGTTTTAAAGTGACCTCAAAGTTGCCTCAGAAAGCAGTTCCCTCCCTTTTACTTACCTGGGCCTTCATTCTATCCAGCAGTTGTGCCCATCTGCAGCTCTTCTCTCCCCTCACTTCCGGGTCTCGCTGGCTTTTTCTGGGGCACCAGGAGCAATCAAAGCCAGTGACAAGGAATTCGGGGGTGGGGCAGAGTCCCACTGTCAATGGACGCACACACGAGTGCCCCCATGGGAAGTGGCTTCATTAGACAGAGAGGAGGGGCCAAGAGTGCCGGCGAGGGAACCCAAGAAGAGGAGGTTTGCGGACACTCCGTACAATTCCATTGCACAAAGCAGGTAAGTATAGACATGTTTGTTAAATGAAAGAAAACTAAATTACCTTTACAATCGTTTTAACTCCATAACCCTTAGCTGAATCATTATCTTGATGAAAACAATTTTCACAACAAAAATTGTACAGTACTAGTCTGTCAATTCTTATCACCAGAATGCAATGTGCTGAACCTATTATTAAAGTGATTGTAAAGTATTGTTTTTTTTTTTCCTTTAAAAATAACAAACACGTCATACTTACCTCCTCTGTGCAGTGGTTTTGCACAGAGAAGCCCGGATCCTCCTCTTCTCGGGTCCCTCGTCTGCTCTCTTGGCTCCTCCTTCCTGCAGAGTGCCCCCACAGCAAGCAGCGTGTTATAGGAGCACCTCCGTGTGTTCATTCAGACACGGAGCCCCAGTTCAACCCCGTCCCTTCTATCTCCTGATTGGCTAACTGACTTTGATTGACAGCCAATGGCGCAGCTACTGTGTCTCAACCAATCAGGAGGGAGAGTCCCGGACGGCTGAGGCACTCGTGCACATCGCTGGATGGAGATGGGGCTCAGGTAGGTATTGGGGGGGGGGGGCTGCTGCACACAGAAGTTTTTTTTATCTTAATGAATAGAATGGATGGAAAACTCTGGCCCGGATTCACGTAGAATCGCGTATCTTTGTGCGGGCGTAACATATCCTATTTATGTTACGCCTCCGCAACTTTGACAGGCAAGTGCCGTATTCTCAAAGCAAAGTTGCGGCGGTGTAGCGTAAATAGGCCGGCGTAAGCCTGTCCAATTCAAATGTGGTAGATGTGGGCGTGTGTTATGTTAATTTAATGTGACCCCACGTAAATGACGCTTTTTACGAACGGTGCATGCGCCGTCTGTGAAAGTATCCCAGTGCGCATGCTCCAAATTAACCCGCAAGAAGCCAATGCTTTCGATGTGAACGTAAATGACGCCCAGCCCTATTCGCGAACGACTTACGCAAACTACGTAAAATTTTCTAAATTCAACGCGGGAACGACGTCCATACTTAACATTGGTACGCTGCATGTACGCCTCATATAGCAGGGGTGACTTTACGCCGGGAAAAGCCTAACGTAAACGGCGTATCTGTACTGTGTCGGCCGGGCGTACGTTCGTGAATTTCGCATATCTAGCTGATTTACATGGATGCAGCAGCCTTATCACCGCAACACAACGAGCAGAGGAATTGCTCCTGTGTAGAGAAGTTGGTTTAGTCAAATTAGCCATCTGTCTATGATGAATTTCAGCACTGATCCAGTAGGTTTCATAACAGCGGCTGGCTGGGTTGGCATCCATGAAAGCATTGCAACAAATGACTTAGGAGTCTAAATAACTAGCGTTCAGACCGAGCGTCTGCATTGCTGACTTACAATGTGGAAACAGCCACTTGGGAAGTAACTCCACGCATATTTTGCATTTAAATAACCGCGGCGCTTACTATAAAAACTCTGTGCAGTTACACAAAAAGATCAACATACTCTTAGGCCTCGTACACACGAGGGGACATGTCTGATGAAAACGGTCCGCGGACCGTTTTCATCGGACATGTCCGCTCTGATATTTCTGTCTGAAGGTTGTACACACCATCAAACAGAAATCCGCGCGTACAGGATACGCGGTGACGTGGCCACGCCGTCGCGGCGACGATGACGCGCCCATACCTTAACATGACTTACCCTTGCTTTAGGTGGGATAACTTTACGTCGGACGTACGCCTTACGTAAACGGCGTAGCTTCCTGCGACGGGCGCAAGTACGTTCGTGAATCGGCGTATCTAGGTCATTTACATATTCGACGTGTAAATCAACGGAAGCGCCCCTAGCGGCCAGCGTAAATATGCACCCAAGGTACGACGGCGTAGGAGACTTACGTTGGTTGGATGGAGCCAGAATTCAGGCGTATCTGGTTTTAAGAATACGGCGCATAGATACGACAGCGCATACTAGAACTTACGCGGCGTATCAACAGATACGTCGGCGTAAGTGGTCTCTGAATCCGGCCCAATATGTAGAAATATACACATCGGCCTAAACTGAGAAAGAAATTGATTTTTATTTTTTTTTAAAAGGTGATATTTATTATAACAAAAAGCACAAAATATTGTGTTGTTTTACAAAATAGTCGCTCTTTTTTTGTTTATAGCGCTAGAAAAAAAACAAACAAAAAAAATCGCAGAGATGATAAAATATCACCAAAAGTAAGCAAAATTTGTGGAAAAAAAGGACGTAAATTTTGTCTGGGTATAATGCCGCACGACCGCGCAATTGTTAGTTAAAGCGACGCAGTGCCGAATCGCAAAAAATTGCCCGGTCATTGGGCAGCCAAATCTTCCGGGGCCGAAGCGGTTAAAGCAACGCAGTGCCGTATCACAAAAAATAAAACCTTCCGGGGTTAAAGTGGGTAGGAAGTCGCACTCTATTGAAGAAGACATCGGCCCGGATTCAGATAGAATGCTCTATCTATCTATCTGCGGGCGTAACGTATCTTAGATACGTTACGCCGCTGTAACTTTGAGCGCAAGTTCCGTATTCAGAAAGGACTTGCGCCCTTTGTTACGGCGGCGTAACGTATCTCGTCCGGCGTAAGCCCGCGTAATTCAAATGGGGATGTTGTGGGCGTGTTATATTTAAATTACACTTGACCCCGCGTATTTTACGTTTTTTGTGAACGTTCGTGAAAGAATCCCAGTGCGCATGCTCGAAATTACGCCGCAAAGCCTCATTAGCATATATATATTTTTTTTTTTCTAAAACATAACCCAAAAAATGAAGCCCACCTCTAAATAAAAGTCCATAAAGCATTTTTGTGCGTTTTTGTTGTTTATAGCAGTTAGGAAATGGCGCTCCCTGTAAATAATATAGCGGTGGTTTATTGCACGAGGATTAAACTGAGCTGCTCGCCATCCAAGAAAATAAATAGGAGTGGGTAGCGAGGTAAAACGTGTAATGTTCTGTTTTACCAGCTCAGCAGTCACCTTTCCATCCTGCATGGTAAGCAGAAGCAAATGATACTTTTCAATTTACAACAAATGAAATGGATCTTAAAAACAAATTACTGTTATTGAATAAAGTCTGCCGATCGAATCTCATAAATGCATTTTGCTGTATTGGTTCACTGTAATTAATTGGAGCCAGATTTTTATTTTTTTTGCTCTGTTTAACCTCTTTAGCCCCAGACCATTTTGCTGGCCAAAGACCAGGTCACTTTTTGCGATTCGGCACTGCGTCGCTTTAACTGACAATTGCGCGGTCGTGCGACGGGGCTCCCAAATAGAATTGCCGTCATTTTTCCCCACAAATAGAGCTTTCTTTTGGTGGTGTTTGATCAGCTCTGCAGTTTTTATTTTTTGCGCTATAAACAAAAATAGAGCGACAATTTTGAAAAAAATTCAATATTTTTTACCGTATTCATGTGGTATAGCGCGCTCCCGCGTATAGCGTGCACCCCTAAAGTGGACCCGAAATTCCTGTGGAAAAAAGATTTTTGTACTTACAGTTTTGGTGTCTTGCGCGGCGTCCATTGGTGGCCTCGTCGGGTCCGGCGTCCGTCTGCGGCTTCGGGTGTCCTCCTCATCGGGTCCGGTGTCTTCTGCGGCGTCCTCCCCGCTCGTTTCCCGCGCCGAATTTGAATACTGCGCCAGCATATACCGAGCGCAGTACACTCGTGTATACTCTCGGGCAGGCTCGGCTACTCTCGCGCTGACGTCCTGTACGTCCAGGACGTCAGCGCAAGAGGAGCCAAGACTGCCCGACTATACACAAGTGTACTGCGTTCGGTATATGCCGGCGCAGTATTCAAACTCGGCGCGGGAAAGCGGGTATCGGCGTATATCGCGCACCCACGATTTTGCCCTGATTTTCAGGGCAAAAAAGTGCGCGGCATACGCAGATAAATACGGTACTTTTTGCTATAATAAATATCCCCAAAAATATATAAAAATTCCTCAATTTAGGCCGATATGTATTCTTCTACATATTTTTGGTAAAAAAAAAAAATCGCAATAAGCGTATATTGATTGGTTTACGCAAAAGTTATAGTTATATCCCCAAAATAGTTCAACCAATAAACGGGGGAAGAATTGATACAATCCTATATACACATGTATGGAATTTTTCTGGAAATAACTACAGCCTGGAGCACCTAACTGAGTTGAGTCCTCGCTGGCTCTCCAAGGACAATATCTATGTATATGTATATTTGCTCTTTAGATGTTAATGCATTTTAAGCAGCTTTCTTTCGGGTTAAGTTGCGTATTGAAGCTTAAAATACAACTATCCATTATGACTCAGTTCTCTGCCTGTTGGCTTTAACTCCAATTAAACTGACTCTTCCAATCAAGGACATCTTTTGAAGGCTCTCTCTTCAAACCTGGGGGAAAAGCCCAAACACTCTTCAACTAACTAAGTAGGGCCTGAATGACTGTTTTACTAACCTTATTATTACCTGTTACAATGTATTGCTTGAATCTGCACAGTCTTTTCCGGAACTCACTCCAATCCTCATTAGCCTTGTTTTTCCTTTTTTTCCCCTTATAGGACTTGCATAACAATTTCAGCTGCAATATCCTATATGCTATTGTTTCTCTTGTTCAGTGAAGGATATGTGAGGCCTCGTACACACGACCGAGAAACTCGACGGGCGAAACACATCGTTTTCCTCGTCCAGTTCCTTGTTAGGCTTGTCGAGGAACTCGACAAGCTTGCTTTGCGTACACACTGTCAAGCCAAAATCTCCTCGTTCTCAAACGCGGTGACATACAACACATACAACGGCAGGGGAAGTTCGATTCCACTGCCTAAACTCTTGGGGCTGCTTTTGCTAATTTCATGTGTTTGCGTGTTAAATAAAAGTTTGGTAAGAGACGATTTGCACTTTTCAGTCTGTTACAGCTTTAAAAATGTGTTATCTTTCTGTTTCTCTATGATGGCAGCCCTGAGGTTGTATACAGTATGTGACCCTTGCAACAACATTTCTCCATTCATCCCTGGA
Organism: Rana temporaria; assembly: GCF_905171775.1. Lineage (NCBI taxonomy): Eukaryota > Metazoa > Chordata > Amphibia > Anura > Ranidae > Rana > Rana temporaria. The sequence continues at coordinate 19,145,394 of NC_053501.1, forward strand.
CTTTTTCAGAATCTGCACCTCCCTGAGCTTGGACTCTTTTATACTGTACAATCTCTTGTACACTATTATCATTTATACCATCACCATACCTTATTTCTATATTATCAAGGAATCCTTGTATTTAGTTTTTGCGCATTTTTACTTGTGTACAACTCAATATTGAACCCTATGGACTAAGACTGGGATGCCATTAAAGTTCGTGTAAAGGCAGGTGTCCTAATACTTGTTTTAAAATATAGTGTATATAAATATCTCTCTCTCTCTATATATGTATATATATATATATATATATATATATATATATATATATATATATATATATATATATATATATATTTTTTTTTTTTTTATTCACATGATTGAATAATAGATGTCTGCAGAGCTTCATCTCAATCACTAAGCTAAGAAAAACTTTCCTTGCAAAGCAAAAAAAGATTTAAGGTGCTACAGAGGAACTAAAGTTCGAAATGCTTGCCCAGCTCAGTGTAAATTTTAGCAGGCAGGAAAGCATTTGATGCAAAAGAGGTCTAGCAAGAAAACTTTCTTCTGGCAATTTATTTTACTTAAAATACTTATACCCTGTAAGATTGGGGGATCATACTCCAACGGTAGATGCGTTTTTCAGTGAGACGCCAATCCGGAGATGAGTTTTAAGGGCCTGGTAGCCCACTTTTATTTAAAAGAAAAGTTCAAAGTTCACAAGAAACAAAAGCAGCCCTTGCAGGGGGGTTTCATCATTTCTGTATCTTGCAAAGAAAATCAACAGTCGCACACAGCGACTTATCTGCACACAGCATTTGATTCGCACACAGCGACTTGTCCTCTTGACACACACGGCTTCTAATTCACACACAGCATCTAGCTTACATATTTCTGCTCCAACAGTCCTCACCTCTGCCTCCTGCAGAGATGCATCCACTCTGTCTTCTCTCACAGAGCTTTTGGGAGTCACCTGACTCCTTAGCACAGACCTCCTGTCTGTAGGGTGTGGCCCTGAATGCTGTTTAGATCAGCCTTCAAAAGCCCAAACCACAGCTGGCCAATTAACTTGCGTTTGTCTCTCCCAAAAATATGGCAAAAACCCGCCATCATTCAGGTAAGACAGACCCAAACCACCACAACCCGTATTTAGCATCTAGCATGTTGCTAAGCAAAGCCCACCCCCAGATCTAAACCTAAAATAGAAGAAGTTGCACAAATTCACCCTTGGTTGAATACACTAGCAGCTCTGTCAACACACATTACACAGGCATGATCCACTGCTATCACTATCAGGATGCTCACCCAGAGCTATGATATGCGGCTGACACTGGATTGAAGGGATGCATGCAGACAGGAAGAGGCTGAAGGAGGCTGGAGAAGATCAGCAGCACCAAGATGGCCAAAAGCATGAAAAAAGTAAAAAAACAGTATTTTATGGAAAAGATAAGGCAATCTTTACATGTGTACAGTGCATGGTACTCTATGTTCTACCCATAGGTGTGCACAGCCTTTTGGATTAGGGTGTGCGCCCCAAAGCTCAAACACACACTACCGATCACTCACTGTGTTCACTCACAAAGGGAAGGGGCCAGTAAATCACATATTTACCAACCCCTTCCCCACTCATCCTAAAACATCCCCCTGTGTGTGCCTGCAGCAGCAGTGGGGGGAAGGGGGGGCAGGGCAGTAGGGGAAATCTGTGCTGTACAGGATGATTAGGGTATTAGTGTGCATGCCCAGGGGTGGACTGACCATTAGGGCCCCATGCCACTAGGGGGCTTCATCAGGGTTGCCAGCCTCAGTAAAACCAGGGACAGTATGTAAAAATTTGCGTTTTTTTTACATCTGTCCCCAAAATGTCCCTTACTGACATCCTTTTGGACTTAAAAATCAAAAGATTATTGCCATCCCGACTCTCCAGTACCTTTTCAATATCCTGTTGCCTGGGGGCCCCATAATCTCCTATTGCCCGGGGGCCCCATAAGTTGTCAGTCCGCCCCTGCGCACGCCTATGGTTCTACCTGTTCCCCCCACCTCTCTTCCTCTCTTTTTCCAACCCTGATTTTTCTTCTTTCTATTTTCCTATTCTTCCTCTCCCTAGGACACTTTGATTGCATCGCCCCAATGTTGAAACAAGTGGTTGGCCTGGTGAGGTCAAATCTTGCCCAACCTGTGTTTTCTTTAAAAAACATCAGTTCTACCAATGTCCTCATATGTCCTTGTCTCTGACTTTAACAAAAGTTGCTCATGCTTTGTTCCAAAACCCCTAAACTGGACACAACCTGGTAAGTGAGGAATTCTCCACCAAGCTGCAACTTGAGTGAGTGAGTGAGAAACTTGTAAAGCGCAACACATGCGAACTGAATCGCCTCTGGGCGCTGTATCCATTTCATGGGTAAGGAACCCCTTGACCTCAGAAGAGATGGGTTTTAATCTTTCTCCTGAAGGCCAAGTGGTCCGACTCCAGTCGGATGGTGGTTGGTAGGGGAATTCCACAGGCGAGGTCCCTGGACTGCAAATCTTCGATCTCATTTGGACTTGTATCTGGCCTTGGGTATCTGGAGTAGGTTTTGATTGGGGGATCGCAGAATGCGATTGGGGTTATGGGCTTTGAAGTTTTCAATAAAAAAACAAAAAAATGATCTACTTGCTGTGTCTCTAAACCCATACTGTATATGCTAATGTATTATTTGTCAGTTAACACCAACATCTCATAGCCCATTCATCATAATTTACTGTGACCTACTTTAAGATTGTAATTGTTTCATTATTCAGATGCAGTGAAGGTCCTTCAAGAACAAATCATATTTGATGCACTCTCTAAACACGATGTTTAATTCCTAATCCCTTCAATCTGATTGAAAAGCCATTTTTTTCTAAGCTCATTGGCTCTAATGAGTCAGGTCTGAAAAAACAAAACATTGATACCACAGATGAAAAAAAAAGTAAAGTTAAGTAGACTTAGTGAAGATGATTTTTTTTTATCATTTTTAAATCTTTGTGGAATTTCCCAGGGGATCAAAGTCATGGAGCACTTGGTCTTGTTCTGATCCATGCTATGGTTATTGAGCTAGTCTGGTCAACAGAGCCCACCCTCTACCGCCTCCACTGTTTGACCACGCTGCTCAGAAGAAGATGAATTTTCAATGAGGTTTCAGTGACAGACAGTGCACAAAGAGGAGAGGAGATGGTGACTGTGGACTGGGGATGGACTAGCAATATATATTTGGGGCTCTGGTCTGGGTGTTGCTGTCTAGACATGTGCACAACAAAAAAAAATGTTTTGTTTTGTCTAGTTTCCGTAGATTCGTAAAGATTCGTAATTTTGTAAAACGCAAGTTTTCATATTCGGACTCGATCGTATTTTCGTAACAGTTTTATTTTCATTGATGCTGAATGATTCGTAATTCTAATTTATTTTCCTCGATTCGAAATTCGTACTTTTTGTTTATTCGGTACACTACTCGTAATTTAGTAATTGTTACTTTTGTAAGATTGTCTTTTCCGTTGATTCGTAACACTGTTTTGTTTTCGTTGGTTCGTGTCTACTACTACCATGCCTCGAATGGATTCGTACTTTTGTAAATACATTGCGGTCATTCGTAAGGTATTTTAGTTTAGTTTTCAACATGCAGCTATAGCCTCCGCCCCTGTACGCCATTTTGAGAGGGTGTATCTTGCTTAATTTCTAATAAGTCCTGTACTTACTCCCAGTCCACTCCCTCAGTCACGAGACCTGACTCAGTCTCCTCCTCAACTGAATCTAAAAGGATTCAGGAATGCATTGTAACTTAGACAGAAAAGAGATAAGCCGATTGGCTAAGATATTAAGTAATATAAATCACTCACTACACTGCCCATTCAAAAGAATGGGCTTTATGTAGTCAGACAGTTTTAAATTTGCCTGATTTTTCACGGGACTTTGTGGTTCAGACAGATGCGTTAAATGTGGGGTTAGGAGCTATACTGTCCCAAATTATCAAGGGGGAGAAACACCCTGTTATGTACCTCAGCCGAAAGTTGAAGGCCCATGAGGAGAATTATGCCACCATTGAGAAAGAAGGTTTGGCGGTGAAATGGGCTTTGGATTCTCTCCGGTACTACCTCATGGGTAGACAGTTTGAACTGGTGACGGATCATGCCCCATTGAAGTGGATGGCACAGAACAAAGAGACCAATAGGAGAATAAATAGGTGGTTCCTGGCCCTCCAGGAATTTAGTTTTGTGGTAACGCATCGTCCCGGTGCTAAAATGGGGAATGCAGATGGGTTGTCCCGAGTGCATGCCTGCCTGGCAACCTGTGTCCCAACCCTAGGGTTGAAACAAGAGGGGGGGTATGTGACAGGAAGTCAGGTAAATCTGTTGTTGAGCTGCGTGAGCCTGTTGTTGAGCTGTGTGAGCCTATTGTTGAGCTGCAAGGCTCCGCTGCAAACCTGCCTTGGTTTGCTGTTGATTTGCATTTGCTAAAGCCAGCTGTTTCAGTATCTCTTCCATTTTGGGTTTACTTTAACTGCCCGCATTCTCCACCATGTGTAAGGGGTTAGCTCGGTAGTGGGGGTGTGTGACCCCCTGGATGGGTTCACTACACACGGAACGATACAGAGAAACAGCCGAAGACAGTTATAAACAAAGAATTTGGTTTATTCTTCCATCTTGCTGGAAACAAGCGCAAGCAATCAAACAGCATAAACAAAATCAAACATAAAATAAACCCTGGCCACTTGGGGCGTCTACCTTCACCACATAGGAACTTATCTATGGAGTCTGGCACAGCCTACTGCTGAGCAGACACTGCTGGTCATACAGCCGAAAAACAATAAGTCTTTTTGATTTTTATCACACAGAAAAATCAACAGCACCTCACCTCTTCAGAAGTTATTCTGATCACTGCACTCCTTCACTCAAAAAGCCTCAGGATGCAGCACTCAGTAGTAATCCTCTGGATTACTTTTATAGGCCTTAATTGCCTCATTCTGGACAGCTGAAGTTTTCCAACGCCCTTAAACCTTTCTGGCTACTTCTGTAGCCGACACCTGATAATAATTGGTGTATTGTCTAAACAAGGCAGAAATGTATCTCCCATCTGTGACAACACTAACAGATTTACCTGACTTCCTGTCACAATATATATATATATATATATATATATATATATATATATACACACGTGATTCTGCATTTCCACCTAGGGTGTGTGCGTGGCTTATTTTGCTGTAATTACTCACAGCAGAAGCCAAGAAGCCAATTTGCAGGAGCAGGGCACTGGATGTCCAATCGTTGGGCATCTGCCTATGTAAAACAGGACAGATCCCCATTCTGACTGCAGGAAGTCATGGATTGTGTGTCTCTCCAAAGCAGGGAATCTTACGGAGGTCATGTGGTAAAATCTTGGTGCACAAAACTTACAGCTCCCTCTGGTCACACAAAATGTGTGCAGGCAGGGTTTACAACTAACGGCAGAAATCTACTGATTCTTGCCAGCAGCCGCCCCTGGCCACTGCTATTTGGCCACATTTAAACTATGCGTCATTGTCTTCAGCCACATTTGCCATACTATCATGCCAAGATGGTGACCCCACCATTTACGATTGCATTTCCACAGCTTCCTGTGTCACCTGCCTGCTTCTCAGACTATGAACAACTTATAACTTTCTCCTGTGTTTCTTTCTGTCCTTCCTTTGAGCTGCCTAAACATCGTCCCCTCCAGCTATCAGTACCAGAGCATATTCAGTCAACAACTGCAGCAGAGTCTGATTGGTACAGTGTGCGTAACCTCTCCTTCTCACCTCCTCTGTGACCGGATTTGGGGAAGGTAATATAACATTTATAGGTATTTATAGTAGAACATTTTTAAATTATACTTAATGATTTTAGTGAACTAAAGGGTGGATTTCTCTTTTTTTTTACTTGCCTAAGGCATTGCTTTAAGACAGAAGCCATGGACTCAAGGGGCGCCTGTAATGATTATATAATACTGTCTCATTATATATTAATGCCTCTGGTCTAACACATGGAATTGTTAAACCTTTAGTCTGTAAACTTCAGTTAACCACTTCAGATCTCCAGAAGGTTTACCCCCCTTCACAACCAGGCCGTTTTTTGCGATACGGCACTGCGCGGTTGTGCAACGTTGTACCTAAAAAAACAATTTATATCCTTTTTCCCCCACAAATAGAGATTTCTTTTGGTGGTATTTGATCACCTCTGTGGTTTATATTTTTTGCGCTATAAACTAAATTTTGAAAAAAAAAACACAACTATATTTTTTACTTTCTGCTATAAAACACATCCAATAAAATCCAATGGACATGCCTGGTCTAGGCCAACCCCAGCCAACCCAACCAATTCATTTGTGGTCATTAGGAATGCAACTTCGTGATGGACTGAGTGCCACCCATACAGAAATCTAAAAGGATCAATATCATGCAGATGGCTCTGGCAAGTGACGTTGGCCCCAGAACTATGCAGGCAGATAGGGTGGCCAAGAAACCCCTACCAACCTCTGGAGGAACCCTGGTTGAGAATGGCTACCTTTATTACACCTTTAAGGCCCCGTACACACGACCGGATCTATCCGATGGGATTGATCCGCGGATCAGTTCCAGCAGATAGATCCGGTCATGTGTAGGCCCGAGCGGACATTTTCAAGCGGATAAAAATCCAGCCGACGAATTTTCAGCGGATAAAAGTTTCTTAGCATGCTAAGAAATCTATCCGCTGGAATCCAGTCCGCCGGACTTATCCGGTCGTCTGTACAGACTCTTTTAGAAAACAAAGTGCAGCGCTTCAAGTATGAATTGTCTAGGACAGAAATCCTGACTCGTAGGTGAGTGAAAAAAATGTATATTAAGTATAAAGTCCTTGGCAGGAACTCTGATCTCAAATTCAGTCCCTTATGACAAGGGCTCCAATTGTGATTGCACCTCTATTAAAAAGTGAAAAAACAAAAAATTGTGAACATCCGATTCACACAACATGAGGTGTTGTTACATAGAGTCCACACATGTGTTCCCAATGAGTGAGTGGAATCACCAAACAGGTGTGAAGGATGAGGTGGAATAGTTCGTAGATATACTCCCAATGCAAGAGACAAACAATTCAAGCTGGAATAACACTGGCTTGTCTGAAGCAATCCTCAACGAACAGAGTAGGTAAAATAAATACTCTTACCAGCTTCGATGGACTCAAATGCTAGTACTAGCAGTGAGTCAATTAGGCATGATGGTCACTCCGGACCCTGGGCTCTGTAAGGATCAGTCAGCAGGGATGGTCGCTCCAATGGAAAAGGTGGAACCAGTCCGGACCTGAGACCTTGCTTCTGGAACAGGAACCCAAATATACGAGGCCAGCAATGGAAGGCCAAGCTCATGAGACAATGTAGTCAATGGGAAAAAAAAAAGAAAAAAAAGCTCCCAATGGTGCAGGTCAAAAAAACCTTTGAAGGCTTTTTATTAAATAAAATTCACGTGATACAATTAAAAAGCAGTATGGGGTATCAGATGTACTACCCGATGCGTTTCGGCTTACCAGCCATCAACAGGGGTGTACAGACTCACCGGATAAGTCCGTCCGATCTCATCCCTCGCATGCGTCATAATGATTCGACGCATGCGTGGAAGTATTTACCTTCCAGGGTCGCGCACGTCGCCGCGTCATCGTCGCGGCGACGGCGCGGCCACGTCACCGCGGATGTATTCCACGGGGATTTTGATCTGATGGTGTGTACAGCCATCAGATCAAAATCCGCCAGAGGATTTATCCGCTGGAAACGGTCCGGCGGACCGTTTTCAGCGGATATCCTCTCGTGTGTACAAGGCCTTAACCTTTAGGAAGATGTTTGGTGAAATGAACGATCTTGCGCCAGGGTCTCTTTATCGTCAGTGATGGGTAGGTGGAGAAAGATGGAATCCAACTATCACTAGTCATTGTTAGTCACTGTAGAATTTCTTCAGGAAATATACTTGTGGAATTATTTTCTTCTGTACAGAGCCTATTTTGCATACATCTCAAGCTGCCAATTCCTAAAACCTAGTTTAAAAAAAACAGCTGGAGAGCCAAAGGCTACCACCCTCTGGGCATCCTTCTCAATATGTGTCATTCACACAAATAGGAGCAGTAACACTTCATCAGCAAGTGACAGCCCTTTACAAGCATAAAAATACATCTGTATACATACGACTCCATCCCATGATGTGAATAGAAATAAACGCTTTCAGGCCACAGCAGGTAAAACAGTTCTGCGGTTTGGCTCCATCACTAACCTTAGACATATGCTTTGTGTCCCCGGGATGTCAATTTAACACATTTCCATTCTTAAGCTGTCCTCCAAGTATTTTACAGTTAAAAGACATTTTCAATCTACCATCTGGTAAATAATAAAACTGACTGTTGAACAGTAAAATAAGTAGTCATTTCATGTAAAAAAAAAAAAGGGATATGTTTTATGCATCGCCATTGGCAGCTGTTATAACCGTAATTTGTAACAAGTAGGCAGTGCATTTCGGCAATAAAGTATGGTACACCAACAAGGAAGGGGATTATTCTAGTTTTACAAGGTAATCTACTTTTTGTATTTTCTTGGGGATGTCAGCTGCCAGATCACCCAGCCATAGTTCCCACCTTGGATCCTGTCCACCTTGAAACTGAATTCCTCCTGTTACCAATGGATGTCTCTAATGTTCCTATTGCATGCTCCATTGTATGAAATAAATGAGAAATCCAAAGTGCAGGATACTCTTGGCAGGTATCTGTGCAGACCTGGGAAATTCAAACAAATATTCCGGGCCAGACGCACATACATTTGGATCGGCGCAGCGTATCAGAGATACCCTACGCCACCGTACCTTACCTGGCGTATATTCGAATCCTCAGCGAGTTTGCGCCTTAAGTTACGGTGGCGTAGTGTATTTCTGGCGGCGGATTTTAAATTGGGCGGGTTGGGGGCGAGTTTCATTTAAATGAAGCGCGTCCCCACGCCGAATGAACTGCGCATGCGTCGTCCCGAAATTTCCCGCCGTGTATTGTGCTAAATGACGTCGCTAGGACATCATTTTTTTTAACTTAGACGTGAGTTACGTCCATCCCTATTGACGGACGACTTACGCAAAAAAAAAAAAAAATTCAAATTTTGACGCGGGAACGACGGCCATACTTAACATGGCAAGTCTATCTATATGCCGCAAAATACCAGCTTTAAGTATACGCCAGAAAAAGCCGACTACAGACGACGTTAGAAAATGCGACGGCCGCGTGTACGTTTGTGGATCGTCGTAAATCACTAATTTGCATACCCGAAGCGGAAAACGACGCAAACTCCACCCAGCGGGCGCCGAAGTAGATACGGCGGCGTACTTCGTCTGTGGATCTGGCCCTCCGTGTACACACGATCGGACATTCCGACAAGAAAAGTCTCATGTGAGCCTTTGGTCAGAAATTCCGACCGTGTATAAGCTCCATCTGAATTTTTCTGTCGGAATTTCCACCCGGAAAAATTTGAGAGCTGGTTCTCAAATTTTCCAACGGGAAAAGTTCTTGTTGGAAATTCAGATTGTCTGTATGCAATTCTGACGTGCAAAAAAAACACGCATGCTCGCAATCAATTTGACACATGCTCAAAATCATTGAACTTCATTTTTCTCGGCTCGTTGTAGTCTTGTAAGTCACCGCGTTCTTGACGGTCAGAATTTGGTGTGACTGTGTGTATGCAAGACAAGTTTGAGCCATAATTTAGTCGGAAAAAAAATTCTTGTCGGAATTTCCGATCGTGTGTATTAGAATAAGAGAGAAGAAGATATTGAACAGTAAAGTGTATGTCAGGGCAATTCAGGGATACACGTGTAAGCAGGGGTTAGTACCCCTTTTAGTAAGGTCCTGCCCCTGGGTATAGCTGTGGGTGAGTCTGTACCCCTTTCAAATCTGATGTTGGTGAAGTCTTGGTCAAAGGGAGGATGGAGAACAGGCTACCCCTGATATACTGTATCTGTACAGCATCTGTAGCCTGGATAGGAGAGGACCCATTCTTTGGGCTAAGTCGCAGAAAGACCTTAGATGAGGATCCACTACAGAGGTGGAGAAGGTGGCAGAGATGTCTGGGATTTCTAAACTAAAGTTTATAGCACTATGGAGGACTGTGCTGCTAATCTGAAATGTGGAGATGAAGATTCTGGTGTACATTACTTTACATGTCTTACAGTAAAGTAATTAAAAAGGCTACTCATGTGGACATTCATTAGGTGGGCCAAGGCCAGGAAACTGTGGCTAACAATATGGCAAAGTTTCTCCCTGTATGGATGTGTGTGTACCCAATTCTAGGGAAAAAAGGGGAGGTGCCCTTGGCCAGTTTGGCAGGACCTGGTGGCAAATCAGAACTGCCAATACATACATTTCTGGCAGAAAAGGCAAGTGCTGTAATTGCTATGTAATGGCACAATCCTAAAATATAGAGTGGTGTCAGTTATCCCTTGCCTAGTCCAGTTAGCTGCAGTTTGACATAGAGAAATAGCAGCAAGGGTTGTTTTCAGGGCTGTGCCCTCCAATTTGAGAAGAGCTTTAAAGAGCATCTCAGATTTTCTATGGTGTACAGAAGGCCTCCATGTAACGGAATGGTCCGTGATACCCAGAGACTTTTGAAGGATGCGGGGTACTCCTGTGCCAGCTTCACCAATGACTCTTGGGTCTAGGGTCATCCTATGTCCAATAGGGGCATAGGATGACTGAGAAATGATATCTCGGATTACATGAGATGGGACAGTAATGATAATTCATGTATTGCAGGAGATCTTGAAATATTACAGGTGGTTAATTCTGACCCCAACAGGTCAATAGGAGAGTGACTCATTCATGTGGGGACACACATACTGTTGAGGTGTTAATTGAGTCTGGCTCCTAAGATATTTCATTGTGTGAAAGTCTATTGATGATAGATGTGTTGGGAGTTGGCAGTCTGAAAGGTCAGATGGCTGACTTTTCAGCTGTAGTGGATTAGCATGTCAATTACGTCTACAAAGGAATGTGTATTGAGCACCCATTGTGTGATATTGTGGGTGGAGTGTGTCATTTGATTACTGCAGCATGCTTGCTAACTGTATAAGAAGAGCTGAGTTTACCATTAAAGTATTCATTCGTTTGGAACCAGAGAACAGAGCTTGTGTCTCGTTATTCTGGGAAAATCCATATGGATCGTGTCTGCTGGATTGTGTGTCGGATGAGCTGTCTTGGGTTGGTGGAATGGAATATCGTAAATGGTGTTAACCCCTGACCGTTACACTCCAAAAATGTAATGTCCTGCTTGTGTGATTGGCTCACTGATCTTATCAGAAGACACTTAAAGGGGAGGTTCACCCTAAAAACAACTTTTTCTTATTACACTGGCCCCCCACATTACAATACGATTATGCCTGTTAGTTTTTTTTTGATGCTGTACATACCTTGATACAGCATATTCACCCGTGGCTTCGGGGTTGCGAGTCATGCGGGAGTGGGCGTTCCTATCATGCTGGTGATTGACGTTTTGATAAAAAACGAGCTCCCCCCCGTCGCGTAAGCCGCGTCACGATTGGCGAAAGGAGCCGAACGGCGAGTCGGCGCTATACTGCGCCTGCGCATCGCCGTTCGGCTCCTTTCGCCAATCGTGACGCGGCTTGCGCGACGGGGGGGAGCTCGTTTTTTGTCAAAATGTCAATCACCCCCATGTTAGGAACGCCCACTCCCGCGGGACTCGCAACCCGGAAGTCACGGGTGAATAGCTGTACGAAGGTATGTACAGCATCAAAAAAAAAATAGGCATAATCGTATTGTAATGTGGGGGGCCAGTGTAATTAGAGAAAGTCGTTTTTAGGGTGAACCTCCCCTTTAAAGTATTCATTTGTTTGGAACCAGAGAACAGAGCTCGTGTCTCGTTATTCTGGGAAAATCCATATGGATCGTGTCTGCTGGATTGTGGAGTGTCGGATGAGCTGTCTTGGGTTGGTGGAATGGAATATCGTAAACGGTGTTAACCCCTGACCGTTACACTCCAAAAATGTAATGTCCTGCTTGTGTGATTGGCTCACTGATCTTATCAGAAGACACTTAAGTCCACTAGAAGGGGAAACACATCTCATGGAGGGGTAAAATGGAGGCTCAGTGTCCCTTCTGGGCATTACTTTGTGTGGTCTGCATGCAAAGACAACCTGCCTAGCAATGCCCAATCCTCCAGACTGACACCACCCATCAAGGCAGTTTCATATTTGCATAACTCCTCCCAATAGCCAGCTCGCTAAATGCATGAGGGCTGAGGGCTCATGGTAGGGGTACTGAGTAGGGTTGTCCCGATACCACTTTTTTAGGACCGAGTACAAGTACCGATACTTTTTTTCAAGTAGTCGCCGATACCGAATACCGATACTTTTTTTAAATGTGTCCCCAAATGCAGCCATGTCCCTCACATATGCAGCCATGTCCCTCTAGCTATGTCCCTCCAGCCATGTCCCTCCATACCTTTGCCGCCGAAAGCCGCCGCATGGAGAAAATCACAGCATTCATTTGAATAGCTGTTTTGCCCGCGTGTATAGACACTCCCCCTTGCTCGGGATTGGACAGATCACGATCACCCATCCAATCCCGAGCAAGGGGGAGTGTCTATACGCGCGGGAACACTACAGCTATTCAAATGAAAGCTGTGATGTTCCCGCACGGCGTTTAACCCATGCGACGGCTTTCGATGCGCGGTGCGATGCGGCGGGGGGGGGGGAAGTATTCTATTTAGGTATCGGGGGTATTTGCGCGAGTACGAGTACTCCCGCAAATACTCGGTATCGGTACCGATACCGATACTGGTATCGGTATCTGGACAACCCTAGTACTGAGGCAGGGTGCTATGTACAGCACCCTGTGGGCCCACCTACCATGATCTCCCTGCATTGCAAAGAGAAGCAGAGAGGCCCAGCGAAGATGTCACAGAGTCTAAAATACGGTATGTAATGAAAATAGAAAGCTTTTTTTAAAAATATGTTACAGGGGAGAAAGGAACCAGGGAAGTCAAATTATAAACAGATTAAACTTCAGCTTTTTTACATTTTAACTACAGTACAGAAAAGTGATGGCTGAATCTTAACATAACCCCATATGTCTTGTTCTATGACTGACATGACAATCTGATCAGCGCTCCAATATGACATCAGAAAATCAAGCAAGTTGATGGCTGACAGCTCTTAATGCTGCCTAAACTCTAAATAGATCTGCAGAGTACTGATACACATCGTCCCCTGATAATGTATTCAAATGCAACCTTGTAAGAGAATCATCTATTTATAAAATTATAAATGGCTACCTATTTCCGCGCTGCTGGGGAATGCGGTGTTCACCAGGGGCGCTTTGCTTACTAAGTCCTCGTCTTTTATTCTTCTTTGATAATACAAAATAGCAGCATGTCTATTAAAGATCACCTGTCACCTTCACATGCCAAACTCCAGCCAAAGATTTTTTTTTTTCAGTTTATAAAGCGGAGGGAAGAGTTAGGCCCCTTTCACACGGGGGCGGATCAGTAATGATCCGCTCTGTGAACCTCCGCTTGCTTTGTTGATCCCTGCTGAGCCGGCGGGTGACAGGGCGGTCCCCGCACACTGTGCAGGGACCGCCCTGTCTTTTCTCCGCTCTCCCCTATGGGGTTTGGTTTGCGCAAAAGTTAAAGGGCCAGATTCAGCAATAACTGCGGCGGCGTAACGTATCGTCTTTACATTACACCGCCGCAAGTTTTCAGCGCAAGTGCCTGATTCACCAAGCACTTGCGTGTAAACTTACGACGGTGTATCGTAAAGACGTCCGGCGCAAGCCCGCCTAATTCAAATGGGGCGTGTACCATTTAAATTAGGCGCGCTCTTGCGCCGAACGTTCTGCACATGCTCCGTTTGGAAATTTCCCGCCGCAAAATTACGGCTCCCCGACGTGTTTGTGAATGGCGACGTGCGTAACGTACTTACACCGAAATTTTATTTTTTTAAATTCGACGCGGGAACGACGGCCATACTTTAACATGGCTGGTGTAAAGTTAAGGCATGAAAAAGCAGCATTAACTTTGCAACGGGAAAAAACGACTTGCGACGACGTAACGCACGCGAGTACCTTGGTGGATCGCCGTAAAAGCTAATTTGCATACCCGACGCTGGAAAACAACACAAACTCCACCTAGCGGCGGCCGAAGTATTGCAGCCTAAGATCCGAAGGCGTACGAAGCCGTAAGCCTGTCAGATCTTAGCCAAATGCCGTTGTATCTTGTTTGTGAATCACAAATTAAGATACGACGCGGCAAATTTGAAACTACGCCGGAGTATTAGCAGATACTCCGGCGTACTTCTTCTCTGAATCTGGCCCATAGCGTCTACAAAATAGGGATTAGTTTTATGCCATTTTTATAAATATTTTTTACTAGTAATGGCGGCGATCAGCGATTATTATCATGACTGCGACATTATGGCGGACACATCGGACACTTTTGACGCCATTTTGGGATCATTGTCATTTATACAGCAAACAGTGCTATCAAAATGCAGTAAAAGGGGTTAGCCAGTAGGGGGCACTGAAGGGGTTAAGTGTGTCCTAGGGATGTGTTCTAACTGTAGGGGGGATGGGCTACGTGTAACACGACATTGATCACAGCTCCCGATCACAGGAGCCCACATTGCCGCGTCTTAAAGGGGACATACCTGTACGCCCATGTGACCAGCCGAGCCATTGTGCCAACGCATATAGTCGTGTGCTGGTCAGCAAGTGGTTAATAGTTAAAAAAAAAAAAAAGGAGTGGGGTTCCCCTAATATCCTAACCAAAGGCGTACAGCCAAGAAAGGGAAGTCACCGAATCTGCAGCCCCCCACCTTCATGTACCATACCAAGCCATATGCCTTGCAACATATGTGGGGCACCTTTCCTTGTAAGGCCCCTTTCAGACGTCCGCTCCGTTTGTCCGTTCATTACAAGTCCGTTAACGGACTTGTAATGAATCCCTATGGGGACGCGTCCGTTAGCGGATGGAGCATCCGCTAGCGTCCGCGTCAGTCGGGTTCCGCTTTTCCGAACGGAAGAAACCCTATTTTTCTTCCGTTCGGCGGAGCGGAACTGATGCAGACGGACAGACGGTCCGTCTGCATCAGGTTCCCCATAGGGGACAGCGGAGCAGAGACAGGGCGGTCCCTGCACTGTGTGCGGGGACCGCCCTATCCGCCGAAAGCTGAGCGGGGATCCCCGCTGAGCTTTGGCAGACACACGGAGCGGACCCGGAAACGGTACGCTCCGTGTGAAAGAGCCCTTATACTAGAATTTCCCCTTATTATAGATTTCCCTATTGGACAGACACCTATCCCTGTTATTTCTGACGCACAACACCTGTGTACTTTATTTTCTTGCATCTGTCTCTTACCTTATAAACTATAAGACTGCAGAGAATACAAATTGGATACAATGGTATCTGCTGGTATAAAAATAGAAAATAATCTCCAGCTTGAACAAATTTGTAGGAACAAGAGGGAACAGGACGGATAGAATGAACACACAGAAAATTGGTAGTAGTGGACGGAAACTGGTTCTCTAAAAGGGTTTCTATTTTCTTTTACTGGAAATATTTAAAGGGGGCTAGCAACTTTATTCTATAGATGTAGTCACTCCCCTTGGACTTCTCAGAAAAGCACTCTAAGCCAAGCATTCTATACCTCTAAAGCTGGTCATAGATACACTATATTGTCAAAAGTATTGGGACACCTGCCTTTACAGGCACGTGAACTTTATTGGCATCCCATTCTTAGTCCAGTGGGTTCAATATTGAGTTGGTCCACCCTTTGCAGCTTTAACAGCTTCAACACACAAAGGAGTGTGTCTATGGGAATGTTTGACCATTCTTTTAGAAGCGCATTTGTGAGGTCAGGCACTGATGTTGGCCAAGAAGGCCTGGCTCGCAGTCTCCACTCTAAGTCATCCCAAACTTGACTGGCCGGTGCAGGCCTGTCAAGTTCCTCCACCCCAAAGTAGAGGCACCTACTCAGCTGGGATAAAGCCACAGTTCACCCCTGGACCCACCGAAGTGTTTTAGGTCTACTTAGACCTGAAAGGGGAACTAGGCAACAACGAGTTCTTGGAACTGGGCAGTAAGCTACCCGGCTAGTTAAACACCGGCAGGTCCTGGGCCCCCCTAACTTCCACTCCTCTGGCAATGAGGGATGCTCGGACGCTACTCCACCCACACATAACTCTTGGACTGTATTTAAATTAATCAAAGGGGATCCACACCCAGTCCACCACGTGGGTTGAACTACAACAGGGATCCTCAAACTACGGCCCTCCAGCTGTTGCCGAACTACACATCCCATGAGGCATTGTAACGCACTGACATTCAAAGACATGACTAGTCATGATGGGAATTGTAGTTCCTGAACAACTGGAGGGCCATAGTTTGAAGACCCATGAACTACAACTTGCACTACTCTTCTCCCATGGCCCCTGATGACGGTTTGATAACCAGAAACGCGTCGGGCATACTCACATCACCCACTAGGAGAGTGCTATTTTTGTTTTGCTCTTTTTTTCACCATCTTTGGCACATGTATTGTTTTGGTGGCATTGTTTTTGTATTTTGTACATTTGTTGCTTTTATATGCACTTAGGTGCTCATCGTGTGCTTTTATCAAGTGCCAAGTTATGTATGTCCTGTCCAATTAAAGATCATATTTTATACCATCACTGTGTTCGGCCTGTAAAGTCCCACTCAGGGGGAATATTCTCTTTTGCCACCCCAAACTCGCTCATCCATGACTTTGAGTGCTGTAGCAAATTGGATCATGCTTTGCTGTTTTTTTTGTTTGCCTTCCTCTGGATCAACTGTGGGTATAGAATTGGGTATATGGGATTGTATGATATTATTATTATTATTATTATTTTTTTTTTTATGGTTGAACTGGATGGACTTGTGTCTTTTTTCAACCTGACTAACTATGTAACTATCCCCAAACTGTTCCCACAAAGTTGGGAGCATGAAATTGTCCAAAATGTCTTGGTATCATGTCTTTATCGAGTCCACAGTCTCTGGCCATCTCTTGTATCATGTATACAGTCTCTGACCATATCTTGTATATATGCACATAGTCTTTAACTGCTGTCAAAGACTGTGTGACTGCTGTCTCTGATAATGACTATTCACTGACATTTATGTGTGGCCTTTTGGTGATATCAGGGGCCGAAGTTAAGGTCCCCCACATCAAGTTGACCACCACTAGTTTTAGATTATGGTTATACAGAGAACTGCTTCCTTTGCATTACATTATAGTCATACAGGGATGTCTTAGATTATGGTCATACAGAGATCTGCCTGGTATTTCTTTCAGTATGGGCATAGGTCAAAAAGTGTGCCAAATGAAAAATCCTTAAAGGGGTTGTAAAGGATATATATTTTTTAAATAACAAACATGGTGGGCTGGATTCAGATACATCGGTGTATCTGTCTGCCTGGCGTAACATATCTGAGATACGTTACGCCGCTCTAACTTTTGGCGCAAGTTCTTTATTCAGAAAGAACTTGCGCCCTTAGTTCAAATGTGGAAGGGGGACGTGTACATATCCCAGTGTGCATTGCTCTAAATGACGTCGCAAGGACGTCATTGGTTTTGACGTGAACGTAAATTACGTCCATCCGTATTCGCAAACGACTTACGCAAACGACGTAAAATTTCAAAACTTGGCGTGGGAACGACGGCCATACTTAACATAGGATACGCCTCATATAGCAGGGGAAACTATACGCCGGAAAAAGCCGAACGCAAACAACGTAAAAAAAAAACGCCGGGCAGTCGTTCGTTTCTGAATCGGCGTAAATCCTCATTTGCATATTCCTCGCATAAAAATACGGAAGCGCCACCTAGCGGCCAGCCTGGAATTGCAGCCTAAGATCCGACGGTGTAAAACACTTACACCTGCCGGATCTGAAGGATATCTATGTGTAACTGATTCTCTGAATCAGTTGCATAGGTACAACCATCGGAACACAGAGATACGATGGCGTATCAGGAGATACGCCGTTGTATCTCTTTCTGAATCTGGCCCGGTATACTTACCTCCACTGTGCAGCTCGTTTTGCACAGAGTGGCCCGGAACCTGGTCTTCTGGGGTCCCTGAAGGGAGATTGTGTGGCCCTAGTAATGCATTAGATGTCTTTTGACCTGCTTGTTTTCACAAGTTGAACAATAAAGACATTGGACTCCTAAGGATTTTTCATTTGGCGCTCTCTTTGACCTATTACACTTGGATTTCCCAACCCGGGTAAGGATATACTTGATTTATCATACATTAGGGTCATGCAGAGATCAGCTTGCTTTGTCTTAGATTACTGTGATGTAAAGATATGCACAGTATTCCATACATTAGGGTCATGCAGAGATCTGTATGGTATATCTTAGATTATGGTCATGCAGATGTCTCAGCTTTACATAGCATCTCTCTGGTCTGTTACACAGATTTTCCACCAGATGTGTCTTATGTAAAGCAAGATCAATGTAAAGTTACCATTATAAGTGGCTTAGTAAAATATCTGATTCTCTAGCTCTGCATACTTTTCTGTTTGGCCATCTGCTTAAAATAACTCCATTCACACTTGCGCGACTTGACAAGACAAGACCATTTTTTCCATGACAGGTCGCTCCCCATGTTTTCCAATGATAACCATTCATATATGTGTGACTTAAAGTAAGAGCAACATCAAAGTAGTTCATGCACTACTTTGGCCCAACTTTCATGCAACTTGAGGGCCACGGACTTCAATGTAAACCCTCAAAAGATGCATGAAAGTCATACCTGAAAGTTACACAATGCAGTTGTGCAACAGTAGTCCATTATCACTGGTCAAAGCCAAAGTCATGTCCAAGTTGCACCCATCCAAAGTAGCGTCAAAGTTGCACTCCAAAGTGAGAGCAACTTTTGAGTCGTACAAGTATGAATGGAGCATACAACTTGAATGAAGTAAATTATTACAATCTAACAAATGCTTGGCAAACACCAGTGAACTCTTGCATGCCCATTCACCTTGCCTTTTCCCTGTTTTACATTTTTTAATGAGAAGAAAAAAAAACACATAGAGCTGCTAGTTACTGGTCTGTGAAGTATCACATTCTGGTCATTTATTAGCATCTGTGATTTTCACAGCAATGGAGCTCATGTTACCCCAGTGGGAAAGGGGTGATAAGGGCAGATCTGGAAGGTGAAGAAAGGGGAGATCCAAGGTCACAGGCAACAGTATGAAAGGGTCCCTGCAGGTTAACTAAATCTGGCCATACACTTGGAAGAAGTGACACTCTTTAAGGGCTTTATCTCTAGATGCTACGCAATGCTCCTTTCAGCCTTCCTGGACAAATTGCCTCTGAGGGTGGTGAGTAAGTGGGAGAGAGATGTAGGCTCCTTTGAGGACGAACAGTGGGAGGAGGCACTCCAGGCGGTACAGCAGTGCTCCCTGAATGTGGCTCAGCGCCTCTCTCAGCTTTACATTATACTTAGGGTGCACTTTACACCAGCTAGACTGTTGGGGGTGAGACCAGTTTCAGATTGTTCTAGGTGTCTAAGGGACCATGGAGACCTTATTCATTTGATGTGGCGCTGTCCTAAGCTGTGTCTTTATTGGACTAAATACTATTAACAGATTGTTCCGAGTCACAGTATTCGGATTCGGCCCACGGGCCTTGTGTTTGACACCTGTGGGATACACTATTATTATAACGAAACTGAACTACCAGCTCTGTGAAGTGGGGAGTGCTTGCTGACTGAATGATTAATAATCCTGGTATATAGTATACATTGGTAGTATACGTAGGTACTGCTTGATCCATGTCATAAGACGCCGCAACGTGACTGTTGTATATACTGAATGTGACATTGTATTCTCTGTAACCAAAATCATGACTGTTTCTGCTGTCTTTATTTATTTTTGTTTGTATTTGTTTTCTTTATTAAACTTGATTGAAATAAAAAAAGCTGGCCATACACTAATAAAATGTACAACATCAGCTCTCACAATGTGCCGGAACCCAAGATCTTATCACCGTGCCAAAGAAGAACCTAACATAAAAAGAGACACATGCATATGAAAAATATCTACCAGACACAAGATTGAAGGTAAATAGTATTAACTTAACTATTAACTACTGTAAATTGTCTCCAGCATTTCTTCTTGCTGGAGGCTGCCATTTTGTTGAAGCCCAGAGCAGTCATTTCCTTTACTGAGAACTCTCCCCCTCTACTTAGTCACAAAAACTATATGCCACATTCTGTAATTAAAATGTGTGCATTTGCAGCCTTGATTGTATGTCTTGGCTCAGCTAGAGGGGAAGGCTGCAGTAGCTGACAGTGCTCAGGTTTACAGCTGCAGGAGCAAAGGGAGAAAGAATATCACAGAGATAAGATAGGACACTATTCTTGTACGATTAACTCTTTTGTGTATGCCTGGAAGCAGAGTTTTTCCTGCCACCTCTACTGGATTTCTTTTCCCTCTCCCTTATCTTCATATTGAAGGTACTGTCCTCCTGAACCTTATTCACCCCCTTGCATGGATGTATTTAAAGGTGTCAGTCACACCTCTCCATTCCCTTCTTTTTTCCAAGCTTTATAAGGTAAATACCGGAAGTCTCTCCTGATATGTTTCTCAAACCTGCCACCACTTCTATATAGCTTAATGTGTGTGTGTATATATATATATATATATATATATATATATATATATATATATCTACCGTATTTATCGCGGTATAACGCGCTCCCGCGTATACCGCGCACCCCTAAAGTGGCCCCCTAACCTGTGGAAAAAAAGTTTTTTTTGTACTTACAGTTTTGGCGTCCATCTGCGGCCTCGTCGGGTCCGGCGACCTTCTGCGGCTTCGGGTGTCCTCTTCGGCGGGTCCGGTGTCCTCTTCGGCGGGTCCGGTGTCCTCTTCGGCGGGTCCGGCGTCCTCTTCGGCGGGTCCGGCGTCCTCTTCGGCGGCGTCCTCGCGTCCTTCCCGCCACGAGTTTGAATACTGCACCGGCATATACCGAGCGCAGTACACTCGTGAATCTTCGGGCAGGCTCGGCAACTGTCACGCTGACGTCCTGTACGTACAGGACGTCAGTGCGAGAGGCGCCGAGACTGCCCGAAGATTCACGAGTGTACTGCGCTCGGTATATGCCGGCGCAGTATTCAAACTCATGGCGGGAAAGCGGGTATCGGCGTATATCGCGCACCCACGATTTTGCCCTGATTTTCAGGGCAAAATAGTGCGCGGTATACGCCGATAAATACGGTATATATATAAAACTCAACGTGTGTGTGTGTGTATGTATGTATGTTCCAGCATCACGTCCAAACGGCTAAAGATATTAACATGAAACTTGGCACACATGTTACTTATATGTCAGCAACAAACATAGGATAGGTGGTTTAACCCTTATCCACCCCCATTTGCCATGGTCGGGGTTTTTCTTTAAAGTCCCATTCAACTCTATGGGAAATACATGTTACTTCATAACTTCCAAACGGCTGTAGATATTTCGATAACACTTGGTCACATGTTACTTATATGTCCACTTAAACTATAGGATAGTTAATTTATCCCTTAACTACCCCCATTTGTGAGGGTCGGGGTTTTTGTTTAAAGTCCCATGCAAATCAATGGGAAATGTATGTTCCCACATAACTTCTGTACGCCTGGAGATATTTCAATAATACCTGGTACACATATTACTTATATGCCAAATAAAAATATATGACAGTTAAATTAACCCTTACCTACACCCTTATATAAAAGATGGGTATATTTATATTACTATGATTTCCCTCCCCAAAAGGTTAAGAAAGGAAGACCGGGCAACGTCGGGTATTCAGCTAGTATATATATATATATTCTCACTTGCGGAATTCACATAAAACATATTCAGAAAAATAATTACGCTCTGCCTGCCTTGAAACAAGATCACTCCATTTATAAAATCCTTGGTTTCTGCCATTAGGCTTTGCTGTGGCATTATCTTTTTAGGTCATGGTACAACTAGCTGTTTCAAACAATATAGACTACATGAAGCCGTGAACCCTTTTCACCTACCTAACCACATTCAGGCAGTTAAAGTGTTGTTTCAGCTGAAAAGAAAAGATCCTACTAATTTATACAAAGCTGGGATTATGTACATTTATTTAAACTGATAGCATTGGTTATTCAAGTGGAAGGCAAGTGAGGGTAAGCAACAGAAGCTTTGAACTGTCTGAGCCACTGATGACAACTCTCAAAGCACATGAACAAACAAAAAAAGAAGAGAAAGACGGTTACCGGTATGTTTTTTCTGGGAGCTAATAAAAGAGCCTGTGTGTTTAAAAGGAAAATTATCCTTTAGCGCTAATCATAAATGCATAGATGTGCAAAAATGGTGATATAAGGTGACTCATATAAACCATGTATAACACAAATACAAATCTGTATAGAAATTAATAAATATCACAGTCATTGGTGAACTAAAAAAGTCCAAAATAAAGTGAATAAATCAGTCAAGACGTATATAATATAAAGACGTACACACGATAGGATCGTCAGAGGAGAACGGTCTGAAGGACCGTTTTCATCAGTCCAAACCGATCGTGTGTGGGCCCCATAAGTTAGTTAACCTTCGGTCAAAAAAATGAGAACTTGCTTTAAAATCTAATCGATGGACGCCTAACTGATAGGTCAAAACCGATCGTTAGTATGCAAAAGCATCGGTTAAAAATCCACGCATGCTCAGAATCAAGTCGAAGCATGCTTGGAAGCATTGAACTTCATTTTTTTCAGCACGTCGTTGTGTTTTACGTCACCGCGTTCTGACACGATCGGTTATTTATGGTGTGTAGGCGTGATGGACCATCAAAGGAAAAAAGGAACAGTGTCCCATATGGCAGCCAATTGATATGAGGTAGTTGCTATCCTGAGGAGCCGCTCCCCCAAATGAGGGGGTATTTGCCGTAACCAAACTACTTAAGCAAATACAAAATGAACCTGGGTGAGAGCCTGAAGAAAAGGGCTGACCCCAGGAAAGAGGTTACTATTGGCAAATGATGGGCTATACTCAGTTGGTGCAAAAATACAATTGATTTATTAAATTACTACAAAATATCAATAAAAATCAGTCTGCTATATTGTGCAACGTGGCAGGGCAAATGTTAGGAATGGTATGCTTCCGCATTGGCGGTATAGCTAAAATGGACTAACGAACATAAAGACAACTGACAAACATGTAACATAAACCCAGACAATCCGGATACTGTAGTGTTACCTCTGTGGTGGTTCACCTGGGGTGGAGACCCCGATCAATAAGATCAAATTGAACCGATAAAAAATATATATATAACTAGTTGCGGTGAGCAAACCACAGGGGTGACACTGCGGGGGGGGGAAGCAGGCTATGTTCAAATTTCCCTGAACCTGGGATTCGTTACACATGTGTGAATGAATTCCTATCTAATGTGATCGACATCAATAAAGTCCATCCACTTGGTGGGTTGTGTCCCGTGTGAGGAAGTCTCACGATCCACCAATTAAAATAGGTTCAGAGTGTCAATGGACTGAGGAGCAGCAACTCTGCTATAGTTGGAAAATATTCAAGCCAGACTGAAAATGTCAGTAAAAGATCTTGCTCTTGTAAATTGGTATTGAAGAGAAATCACAGCATTCACGGCAACTCCTAGCAAGATACACAAAACTTGTGTGTGAATTTCTAAGTAGGCCAGTCTGTGTGTGTCAGACAGGGCACAGTGTTAGGATGAAATTGGAACGGGCTTACCGGTTGCACAGATTGCTGGTTGAATTAGATCCAAGTTGTCCAGGTATTGTGCAGGGGTTTGTGCTCAGTCCTCTGGCAGTCCTATGATGTTAGAGGACCTACCAGTCGCGATGACACTCGTGGGTAGCAGGGTAACTCCGCAATTCTGTTGAGACGGCTGATGCCGTATACTGGGTCATGTGCAGTGATCTGCACCAGAGAATCCGGAGCCAGCTGATCCCTGAAGGAAATCCTTCAATCGCAAGTGCTTCCTCCGTCGTCCGCCCCCCCCCCATCAGTCTGCTTCATCGGTTAACGGATGGATGGATTGATCGTGTGTACAAGGCCAATAATTGCGTGATCCAAATTGTGATGACCAGTCACCCAAAGAAGAAGAATCACCACAGTGAAAAAAAATCTGCCACCAAATGGTATACAAGGAGGCTTACCGGATAATATGGACCCAATTCAGCGCATACCAAATGGGTCAAAAAGGCAATGGTGTCTCAACACCTAGATATAGAGGCTCCACTCCAAATGGGCCGTGTTTTGGTAGGCAGATTGCCAATCATCACCAAAGCCGATGTAGTGATATGTGTTAATATACCATTGGAGTGGCAGTGGGCTCATGCATTAAATCGGAGCTCCACCCTAAAGTGGAACTCCCGCCGATCGGAACCTTCCCCCCCCTCCGGTGTCACATTTGACTCCTTTACGAACGTCAGTTCTTGCCCCTCCCCCCCCCCCTTCGTTGTGTTCTGGGAACACTCGGCTCCCAGAACACAGCGGGAGCCAGTAAGACTGGCGCAGCGCGACTCGCGCATGCGCCGTAGGGAACCGGGCAGTGAAACCGGAGCGCTTCACTTCCTGGTTCTCTCACCGAGGATGGCGGGGGGCAGCAGAGTGACGAGCGATCTCTCGTCCTCTGCTGCGGACGGCGCTGGACTCCAGGACAGGTAAGTGTGCTGATATTAAAAGTCAGCAGCTGCAGTATTTGTAGCTGCTGGCTTTTAATATTTTTTTTTTTCCAGCGGACATCCGCTTTAACCACTTTAAGAAGAGCCTGTTTTTCAGACTCGGTGTTTACAAGGTAAAAACAATTGGGTAGATTCACGTACGGGCGCCTAAAATTAGGACGGCCTAGCCTACTCTTTTTAGGTGACACCGCCGTAAATTATTTCGGTTAGAAGTGATTCTCAAACCACTTACCTTCAAATTTTCGGCGGCGTAGCCTAAAACGAGCGGGCGTAATCGCGCCTAATTCAAATGACTGGGAGGGGGGCGTGAAGTATGGAAATGAGGCTTGACCTCGCGTTTTTTGATGTTTTTTAAAGTGCGCATGCGCCGGCGACTACATTTCCCAGTGCGCATTGCGGCTAAGTAGGCCGTACGGGCCTATTGATTTTGACGCGTACGTAAACGACGTAAATCCCGATTCGCGGACGACTTGCGCAAACGACGTAAAAAATTCGAACCTCGCGGCGGGAACGGCGGCCATACTAACTTTAGGCGGCCTATCGCGTACGGAAACGACGTAATGCGACGGTGTAGGCCCGGCGTACGCTCGTGAATCGTCATGAATCGTCGTATCCCCTCATTTCCATAATCTAGGCCGGCCGCAATGTAAGTGCCACCTAGCGGTAAGCCAATACATTGCAATTTAATATAGGACGGAGCAAGCCGTCCTATCTTAGATATGTTTAAGTGTATCTCTGATTCAGAGTTAGGTCGGCTTATCTACAGATAAGCCGGCCTAACTCTTTGTGAATCTACCTACATTTTTTTTTTTTTTAAGCGTATCTCTGTTTGAGAATACACTTAAACTTAGGTCGGCGCAAATTCCGAGTTAGGTCGGCGTATCTACTGATACGCCAACCTAACTCTATGTGAATCTAGCTATTAGTTTTTTCTAGAGGCTGAAAAACTACGTTTTTTACAACCCGAAAAATGATCGTGTGTACGCGGCATTAGATAAAATAAGCAGCAGTATTGCATCCATGGACTCTTTAGAATAATAATAAGGACATATGAGGCTTTAGTGGACCTTTTTTCTACTTGTTGTGCAGCCAGAAAATGAAACTCAACAAGCAAGAAGATCCCGGGAGGTCGGCTGCCTATAACTGTATTGCAGATTTCTCCAGAGAGGTATTCTGTCAAACAGAAGCACAATCCCTTGACCTGGTGTATCATATCTTCAGCAAGCAGAACTAACACCAGGCTCACATTGCATCTAATCTCTAATTCTCTCCATTTCGCTAGAGCTGCAGCGTTTAGAGCCGTAATATGCTGGATTAATCGTGACAGCCATACCTGATCTTTAAACTTTGTAAGATACAGTTTTATGGTCAAATGGGGAAAAATCAGCGATGGTTGCGGACGGTGTATGTACACGGGCTTTGCCACACACGTTGCCTTTCAGGCTCTCCATTAATAAAACACTGTTGGGAGATACAGTGGAAAACTTAAAGGGAATCCATCACATATATTTTTCTTTATTTATTATGGTCAGATCTCCAAAAATACAATGAAAATAGATATTATTAAATTATTATAATATTAATTATTTTATATTACTACTAAACAATCTCATCTTCAGCCAGACGGTGGAGCTGTAAGCTGCTTTGCACAGGCTTTTTAAAGCAGAACCCCAGACTTACAGCTAAATATACCATTTAACCGCTTCAGCCCCGGAAGATTTTACCCCCCTTCCTGAGCAAAGCACTTTTTACAATTCGGCACTGCGTCGTTTTTTACAGCGATCAAATGAATGATCGTCTGTTCAGTGCCTTTTTATAGCAATAACCGCTGTAAAAATTGTCAATGGTCCCAAAAATTTGTCAAAAGTGTCCGATGTGTCTGTCATAATGTAAATAGTGAGACCTGATAGGTAGAAGCAAAACAGGCTGCTTGAGGCCAGTTAGTGGCTAGTACCATAGGTCAACATGAAGAAAAAAATGTGGGATTGGGATTTTCGAGGCTCTGATAGGACACGAGGTTATAAAAAAATATAGATATTTATTTAACAAATTACAAAAATACAAAGTAAGGGGGGCGTGTCCGGACGTACAACAGGGAGGACGTGTGGATGCTGAGCTCCACACAGACAGATTAGATCCACTGCCATCCTAGCCCTGTTTCTGGCTTTTTGGATCCCATCTCTGCAGCACCTACTTTGGAACACCCTCTGCTCCTACCCCAGCATTTTTTTCGACATCTTTGGGCAAAATATACCCCTCTGAGGCCTGTAGTGAGGTCCGATCCCCGCCGTCGCCATCTTGCGGCCTATACCTCCGGAGCGCTCCGTTCCTGCCTCCTGTGATCCGGGCATCAGAAAGGTTCCTCTACGCCTGAGAAGATCCCTACCTGTATTGGAGCAGTGGGACGCTGGATCACTTTGCTGTCCTTGCTGCAGCTGACGCCATCCATTGCTGTATCGCCGCCATCTTGAGGCCTGTGAAGCCTGGGATTCGCAGAGCTCGGGTGCCGCGCTCGGGGCCGTGAGATGAGCGGCAACCACCTTCGGACCATACCGCAACAACTCCCTTTGAGGTAGGCTACTCGGGGACGTTTTCCAGGTGAGACGATCGCGGACCCTCCAGCCATCCGAAAATTTAGGCCGCGGCTTGGGCCTACACGCGGCGACCGGATCCTGTGCCAAATTACCAACTCAGCACTGACCCTGCCCTCGGCTGCGCATCCCTGGCTGGTTACCCCTCCGCAGACCTAACCCTATGTGCCATCCGGGATCTGCTCCCTGATCTAGACTGTCCCCTGGAGACATCTGCAGGCCCTGGTAAGTTACGGCGGCCATCTTGGTACACCCCAGTGGCCTTTCTACCTGAAATACATCTCCATCCATCCCCGGAGGCACCCTGGCTCACCGACCTAAGATCCTGGACTGGCCCATTAAGTAGTCACCCACCCGCTACAGTCTGCAGCCCTAGATCTAAAAGCCTTGACCCCAGGCAAACTCCAAGCTGCCTACACCTGTGGAGTCTTGGTCTGGCAACATGTAATCCCCAACAGGGTCTCTAACAAGCTTTTCTTCTCCTTATCTACACAACTCTAGCTGGGGCATTGGTGCTGTGATTCACAGAAACTAACCATCTTATTTTCACTCATACGCCCCTTTTATTTTTGTGACCCTGTCCCGCCTCTTGTGCAATCGTACGGACTACCCGCGGACCCCCCCTGTGCTCTCCATTCACAATACCCCACAGAGGGAAGCACGCCTAGCATGTAAGATGACAGTCGCTTAAGATGTAAGGCCCGACTTTTTTGCCCGCCTGTCCGATGCTCCCGCTCTGCATTATTAGCCTTTAATAGATCCGGGAGCCGTCTCATCAGCTTAGGGAACTTTGCAGCTACTTCCCGATTGTTATATGGGTAAGATTGGAAACCAACGGCATATCTACCAGAAACACGTTCCACAGAACGCACTTCAGCTTTCCCAACCTATGGATCGCTTCCTCAGGAAATCATCATCCCCGATCTCGGGGACCCCAGCGACTGACGTGGACTCGGCAGACGCCCTCCCGCTGGTTGACCCCACTCTATTTGTGGAAAACCTCCCACACAAGCAACGACCACCCGAACTTTCCACAATGTCATCACCAATTACTGTAGAGGTGCTGGACGCCAAACTGCAGACCTTACTTCATAGCCTTACTCAAAACATTACTAAAGAAGTTGGCAAACTGGCGCATGAACTTAGGGGTGAGATTGACCAGTTAGGGGAACGGACAGACACTTTGGAATCTAAATTTGACAACATGATACAATATGTTCATGTCATAGAGGAAGAAAATGCTAATTTGAAAAACTTAGTCTCACAATTGCAGATACAACAAGAAGATCTTGAAAACAGGGAGCGCCGCCAGAACCTACGCATCCGCGGGGTTCCCGAGTCTATCCCAGATAAGGAAATCCGACCTTATCTTCTCGCCCTTTTTGTCACTCTGGCACCCCACATTCCTGACATAGACTGGCGCCTTGATAGAGCTCACAGATCGCTGGCTCCTAAGCCTCCCCCGGGAGCCAACCCCAGGGACATTATTGTACGCTTCCATTTTTACGAAAGCAAAGAAGCCCTGACCATTGCTACCCGCAACAAGTCACGAGTTGATTTCAAGGGGGCAAAAATTCAAATCTTCAATGACCTATCACCCATTACATTGGCTAAACGCCGTGCTCTGCGCCCAGTCACCTCCCACTTGCAGCAGAATCAAGTTCCATATCGCTGGGGCTTTCCGTTCCGCCTGTCTGTTACCAAAGATGGATCGCAACATTCCATGAGAGATCTACAGGAATGCGAGGCTTTTATCCGGAACCTTGGTCTCCCCCCTATACCTGAGGAGGACTTACAGATGCAGATCCCTGCTCCACGACCATTCTCTACGCCTGGGAGGATCTGGACCCCGGTACGTCAGAGGTCACGAAAGGCCCCAATCACTCCCCAGAGAGTTGGACAGTCCAAGGGCCCCACTTGAGACTATATGTCTGCTTCCCTCCATGCTTCATCTTTACGGATAGGTCATCATGCAGACCTATACCCTCCGGGTCTCCGGGCTCGGAGTCTGATTCTTTACATCCAATATGCCCCACGTAAGCGTTCTTTTTGTTTCTTTTTTGCTTACAAGCCCATTCAAAAATAATATGTTGACAGTTCCCTATTTTTACATGTTTCTATGATGTTTGGACCGGGCTGGGCCTCAGTGACTACCCTTGCAGGCTACCGTGCCCCACCCTCAACATGGTCTTGAAATATGACCATGACCTCCTGAGGGGTTCCCCCCCCTCAGGCCTACCATCTAATTGGTATATACTTTTTTTCATTGTTTTCTTTTTTTTTTCTTTATGGATCCTTTTTGATCCTACTCAAGGCTTACTCACTGCTGCTTTATTTCTATTTTCTTTTACCTCAATTTTTATTATTATTTTTTGCTGGCCTTATGTTTCTCACATTTTTTTTTTGGTTCTAGGGTCCCTTTTTGACCCATGTTTGTTACCCAGGTATATATTTCAGTTATCACCTCATTGTCATTTGATTGTTCATAATATTTTAGTTCTTAAGAATTATGCACCATGGTGTATATTTTTTTTTTTCTTCCGTTTCATGAATGTAATGTGTGCTATGCTCATACAGTTTAAATATGGCTGTCAGTATGTTTTCATGTAATGTTAAAGGTCTGGGCTCCATCCGTAAACGCTGGTTGGCGTTGAAGGAGTTCAGATCCTCTGGGGCAGAGGTGATCATGGTTCAGGAGACACATTTCAAAGAAGAGGGTTCATTTAAGTTTGCTTCTAAACACTTCCCCACTGCTTTTGTAGCCTCCGACCCCTCTGGTAAGGCAGGGGTAGCTATTCTACTGAGACGCTCCTCTGCCATTCGTGTCAAATCCTCTTATTTAGATCCCCGAGGTAGGTTTATTCTCCTGAGCTGCAGTCACCAAAATACTTCCTTCACCCTTGCCAATGTATACGTGCCCAATTCAGGTCAGATTGGGTTTTTAGAGGACTTTTTTGAGAAACTTCAACCTTTTTCCCAACCCTTTATGGTTATTGGAGGTGATTTTAACTTATGCATGTCACCAATCAAAGATAGATTTGCCCTCTTTGCAAAAGCCTCACCCCCCCAGGTTCAAAGGAACTCCTCCTCTTTCCGAAAATTGATACATGCCCATAACCTTTACGACACTTGGAGAGTGAAACACCCTACTGCTAAACAATTCACATTTTACTCCCCCCCTCACAAGCTATATACAAGACTAGACCACTTTTTTGTCTCAGCGCCCTTATTGACTTATGTGGTCCACTCGGAGATTAGCCCAATCACTTGGTCTGATCACGCTCCCATAATATTGGACCTCCTGTTAGCCAAACCTACGCCTAGACAATGTCATTGGCGTCTTAATGAATCTCTTCTCACCACATCTGATGTTCACCTCCATCTACAACAGAAACTGTCTGAATTCTTTGAACTCAATGAGGGCTCGGTCTCTGAAGTGTCCACCCTGTGGGAGGCCCATAAGGCTTTCTTCAGAGGGGAGTGCATTTCCTCTGGTTCCCGTCTTAAACGTGATCGAGAACATCAGAGGAAATCCCTTTTAGCTGAA
This sequence comes from Rana temporaria, assembly GCF_905171775.1. Taxonomy (NCBI): domain Eukaryota; kingdom Metazoa; phylum Chordata; class Amphibia; order Anura; family Ranidae; genus Rana; species Rana temporaria. The sequence continues at coordinate 19,176,251 of NC_053501.1, forward strand.
CTATCCAAAGCAGAAAAACTTTTGCTTACTCTCCCCACAGTGACACGTCTTAGGACGGTAATTTCGTTACGTAATCGCATTAAGTCTCTAGACTCGACTAAACATGCTAAATCTTTACTTTGGTCCAAGCAAAAGTTCTATGATTATGCTAACAAACCCCATAGGATGCTGGTTCATAAACTAAAACCGAGACCCACAACTTCTATCCCTGACTTTCTCTTACAGCCTGATGGTAACCCCACATATTGTCCCCAAAATATGTCACGAATCTTCGGTGACTTTTACAAAAAACTATATAATTGCCTTTCCGTAGACCCTAATCCTCAGTTCACTCAAGAAAAATTTAATGCCTTTATAGAATCTCTGAAACTCCCTTCAATTTCTCCTGAAGACCGCGCGGGTCTAAATACTCCTATCACTGTTGAAGAACTCACTGCGGTCGTGAATCAACTCCCATCCCACAAATCTCCCGGTCCTGATGGGTTACCCTACTCCTACTATAAGAGCTTCCTTTCGATCCTGACACCCCATATGGTTAAATTGTTCGCCTCTCTGATGTCTGGAACGATCCCCCACTCCCAATTTTTACACGCCTTTATAACGGTCATCCCGAAACCGGACAAAGATCCGTCACTACCGGATAACTATCGCCCCATCGCCCTCCTAAATTCTGACTATAAAATATTTACAAAAATTCTGGCTAACAGACTGTCTCTACTCCTTCCCTCACTCATTCATAGGGACCAGGTAGGGTTTGTCCCCACTAGACATGCAGGAGACAACACTAGGCGTACTATTGACCTTATTGACTTACTAACTAAGACGAAGAAACCTGCCGTGATACTCAGTTTAGATGCCCAGAAGGCTTTTGACCGCCTGAATTGGTCATTTATGTTCGCTATTCTTTCCAGATACGGCTTCAATGGTCCCTTTATGCAAGCTCTAAAAGCGTTATATTCCACACCCACCTCTCAGGTCCAGTTGGCTTCTTATGTCTCCTCGCCATTTTCCCTGAGCAATGGTACTCGACAGGGGTGTCCCTTATCTCCCCTACTTTTTGTCCTTAGTCTAGAGCCCTTGGCTGCGGCCATTCGCTCTCACCCAGATATAAAGGGGGTGACGTTGAGACATAGGGAATACAAACTGTCCCTGTTTGCCGATGACATCTTATTGACACTGACCCACCCCCATATTTCACTCCCCTTGCTCCATACCACTCTAAATCAATTTGGCAGTATTTCAGGTTTCAAAATTAACTCGACCAAGACTGAGGCCCTCCCTGTGAATGTATCGGCAGAAACACTCTCGAACCTAAAAGGAAACTTCAAATACAGATGGTGTTCTCAATCGCTCAAATACCTCGGAGTATACCTAACGCCCTCTTACCTTTCACTTTTTCAGGCTAACTTTCCTCCTTTGTTCACGGAAATTAATAGGTTGCTTAAGACCTGGACGAAGCTTCCCCTATCCCTTCTTGGGAGGATAAATGTCCTCAAAATGTCGGTAGTCCCTAAGCTCCTCTACCTTTTTGAGACCCTACCAGTGATGGTCCCAATGTCCCAACTGAAATTACTCCAACGAAACTTTTTGAATTTCATATGGAATAACACATCCCATAGAATAGCTAGCACAGTTCTTTTTGCAGCCCGCGATGGTGGGGGTTTGGGGGCGCCCGACATAATCAAATATTATTATGCCACACACTTGAGAGCTATAGCCTCCTGGACATCCAGGTGTGCACCTAATAGGTGGTCAGAGATAGAGATGAGCATTACAGTCCCTGCCCACCCCTGTTGCATGTTGTGGCCGTCCTCTGACAAGTACATCTCCCAGCTGCGTAAAATCTGTTTAAACCCTATGCTGTTTACACTTTCAATCTGGAAAAGATGCTCTGTGAAATACCCTCTCTCATCCCCATGCTCTCCTTTAGTGAACATTATCTTTAACCCAGAAATTCCTGACAGCTTATCATACGACGCCATGTTACCCTGGACAAAAGCTGGTGTATTTCAGCTACGCCACCTAGTACACCCAGTGACACGTACATTTCTTACTTTTTCTGAGCTGCAATCAAAATACAAAATCCCGAAAACTCTCTTCTACTCTTTTTTACAAATCAGACATTTCATTTCCACTAGAATCCCACATCTTACTTTAGTTATGCCCACGGAATTTGAATTGTTGTGTTTCAGAGGACCTTATGAACCCCGCCTAATATCCACCATTTATAAGATTCTGCATGATACCCCTCAGATCACGGAGCAAACTCATTCATACATGCGGAAATGGTCCCATATTTTAAATAAACCCATTTCTTTAACCGAATGGAGGAGTATCTGGGAGGCTACTTCCAAGGTATCTAGGTGTGTAGCTCAGAAGGAAACTGCCTATAAAATATTAATGTTTTGGTATAGGACCCCGGAATTTTTGTTGGCAAGGAAACTGACACCTTCTGGACAATGTTGGAGATGTGGTTCTTACTTAGGTACCCACTATCACATATTCTGGGAGTGTCCTATGATTACACCCTATTGGTCCAAAGTACATGCCCTTCTGGAAAAAGTTCTAGGTATTCCTATCCCCTTAAACCCCTTATATCTCCTCCTGGGATTACCCCTCCCAAGGATGCCTAAACCCCTTAGGAAATTGATGGCCTTTATCCTATTAGCGGCTAAACGGGCTATCCCACAATGCTGGCTATCTAATGTTCCTCCATCCTTTACACAATTTTTAACGGCTATTATAGATATACGTAGAATGGAACGCCTCACAGCTGTAATTGAAGATTCTTTAACTAGCTTTGACGCCATTTGGGAAAAATGGGATTCTTCTGAATATAACTCTGAGATTACACAGGTAACTTTGGACTCGTAGGTTTGGGAGTGAAATGATTAGATGAAACATGTGAACATATGACGCTTAGCCTATTGTGCACTTTTCTTTTTCTTTTCCATACCATGTTGCATTCCATTTGTTTGATGATCATCTGACATGTTATGATTATTTCTTTCTCATTGGGAATATATCCCTTTTTGTTGACAGTTCTTTTTGATTCTGTACAATGTTTCTTTTATTTTATTTTTCTTGAAATATTCAATAAATAAACAATTTAAAAAAAAAAAAAAAAATACAAAGTAAATAAAACACATTTGGGACAAACCCCACAATTCAGATGGATAGCAAAACCATTGATCTAATCGGTGGAGCCATACAGTAGATCTCGACCGGTTTCGCGGTATAAAACCGCTTCTTCAGGAGAGTGTCTTTACTGGCCAAGTTGATCATGCACTAGGTCAGGCAGTCGCCCTGTGGCGCACGTGGGGGATAATGAAGACGGGCTCAAAAAGGGTTTGTAATTATTGATTAGAAGATACTGGGGCGAAGGACAGACGATTTTAGTGGAAGGGTCAGGTATAAGGCAATAAGTCCAAGGAGTTAACACAAGGGCACATGAGCCAAGCGGAGCCAGTCGTCTCGTGATGCGTCCCCAGGGAGAGCACCGTGCGTCTCCCAAATAACCGGGATGTTGGCACATCTAATTGATTTTATTATCAGCCTAATTGAGGCAATACTCCCCTTTATCAACAGTGTCTGTCATAATATCGCAGTCCTGATAAAAATCGCTGATCGCCGCCATAACTAGTAAAAAAAATTATAATAATAAAAAAGTCATAAAACTATCCCCTATTTTGTAGACAATATAACTTTTGCGCAAACCAATCAATATACAGTAAAACCTTGGTTTGAGAGTAACTTGGTTTGAGAACGTTTTACAAGACAATCAAAGTGTTTTAATACATTTTGCCTTGACAGTGGTGACATAAAAACAGACATCACTTCAAAGTTACCTAATGTTGAATCTTTCAAAGTTCTCTTCTGTCTAATTATAAGATGTGAAAGTGACAATTTGTGTTTATGAAGGCGTCTTCCAACAGACGGTAGATCTATACATAGAACCGAGACAGCTTTCCCGCATTGTTCCTACAAACTGTAACCATGTATTCAACTCCAAAGCAAAAAATAATTAGTCTAACTCAAAATGAATGAGCCAATGACATCATCACATATTACACAGCCATGCATAATGTTGGTGCTGACCTATTAGTCTTGTATTTAGTTTTTTTGTTTAAAAATAACAAACATTTTATACTTACCTTCTCTGTGTAATGGTTTTGCACAGAGCAGACCCAATCCTCCTCTTTTCAGGTCTCTCGCCGGTGCTCCTGGCTCCTCCCGCCTGCTGAGTGCTCTCACATAAAGTAGCCCCGCCCCTCTCTCTCCTCATTGGCTCACTGACTTTGATTGATAGCAGCAGGTGCCAATGTTGCCCGCTGCTATCTCAGCCAATGAGGAGGGAGAATTCCGGGACTTCGTGGCTCTTGTGCAACATCGTTGAATCGAGATGGGGCTCAGGTAAATATTACGGGGCTGAGGGGGGCTGCTGCACACAGACATTTGTTTTATTTTAAAAACTTTAGCTTTGGAAGATTTACCCCTTTTGCTGACCAGGCACTGCGTTACTGTAACTGACAATTGGGCGGTTTTGCGACGCTGTACCCAAAAAAAGTCGATGTCCTTTTTTTCCCATAAATAGAGCTTTCTTTTGGTGGTATTTAACTGCTTGCCGACCAGCCACCGCAGTTATACAGCGGAAGGTCGGCTCTGCTGGACGAGATAACGTAGGTTTACGTCATCTCGCCGTTCAGCCAATAGGGGCCCCCCGCTCGCCCCTGATGCCGACGCGCGTGCCCGGCGGGCGCGATCACCGCCGGGCACCCGCGATCGCTCGTTACAGAGCTACACCATAAGAACAATCATAGCGGCTGTTCCACCGCTTGATCGTTTTCACGGGAGGATGCCCCCTTCTAGCGACTCACTGTCAGAATTGGCCTGGGTGCTCCAGAACGCCTAATGGTGCTTCCTGCATGTTTGGCCTCTCTATGTGGCCACGCTGCGTAAAAGTCTCACATATGTGGCATTGCCATACTCGGAGGGAATAGCAGAATGTGTTTTGGGGTGTAATTTGTGCTATGCATATGCTGTGTGTGAGAAATAACCTGCTAATATGACAATTTTGGGGGGGGGGGGGGGAAATCTTGAAATTGCAAAGAATTGTGGGAAACAAATTACAACTTAAAAAAAATCACGATGCCTCTTTCTAAATACCTTGGAATGTCTTCTTTTCAAAAAGGGATCATTTGGGGGGTATTTGTACTTTTCTGGCATGTTAGGGTCTCAAGAAATGAGATAGGCCGTCAGTACTTCAGGTGTGATCAATTTTCAGTTATTGGCACCATAGCTTGTGGACGCTTGAACTTTCACAAAGACCAAATAATATGCACCAATTTGTACTTATTTTTACCAAAGATATGTAGCAGTATACATTTTGGCCAAAATTTCTTAAGAAAAAATACAAAATTTGCTAAATTTTATAACAAAAACAAAGACAAATTCATTTTTTTACAGAATTTTCAGTCTTTTTTCTCTTATAGCGCAAAAAATAAAAAACCCAACAGTGATTAAATACCACCAAAAGAAAGCTTTATTAGTGTGAAAAAAATTACGAACATTTTATATGGGTACAGTGTTGTATGACTATACTCATAATTATGAGTAATTGTCATTCAAAATGTGAGAGCACCGAAAGCTGAAAACTGGTCTGGTTATTAAGGGGGTTTAAGTGCCCAGTGGTAAAGTGGTGAAGGAGGAAAGCCCCCTCCTTACTTATTTCATTAGCTATTTCCTCAATGCATGCTCATCGTTTATATTTTATAAAAAAGTGAATTTTCCCGCCAGAAAACAGACATCTTATAATAGTTGCCCAAATTTTGTGCAACATATGGTAAATAGCTATTCCTATACCTGTTGCAATATTGCGTCCGTATTAAGTTCTCTTTCGAGATAGATTGCAGAAACATATTAAAGGGAGACGACACAATAGATAAAGCAGATAAATAACAGGAAAAGCCTTTCCAGGACACCTGCACTTCCTTCGATCATCTGTCTTTTTAATCTCCTGTAATCTGGATTAAAATTGTCCTAATATCACATCTGCTGTGGAAACCATAAATAGCACAAATAAGCTGTTTCCAGTAATAATACAAATAATAACAAAAAAAGTATTTAGTAAGATTAGAGTTGGAAAACTTCCAACTATGGCTGGAACTGCAAGTCCAACCATACCTTGGCAGCTTGACCCTAAAGAATTATACGTAATTGAAATGTTATTGAGATCTGATTTAGTTAGAGATATGTATGTTTCATTTGGCATAGTAATGAAAACGTTTGGGAACACTTCCCCTGCATTACACATATGTAAGTAAAAGAGGCCCCCAAATTTCCCCGAAAAAGGTGCACTACAGCCATGCTGGTGTAAGGGCCCATCAGGTAGGTTGTGCTCCATATATGCATTTTAAGGCTGAAAGAAACTCCTATTATTTCAGTAAAAAGTACAGAGTGCCAGGTGTTGTTTTACAAACCAGAAGTACTGGAATTTTGACTGAGCAATAGTGAAGATGGAGGCAGCAGGTAGAGGAACTAATGGGTACGTTTAGGTCCTAGAGCAGCCTTTCTCAACCCTTTTACCACAAAGGAACCCTTGCAATCAGTTTCAGGTAACCCCTGCTAAAAGTAGTCCATTGGTGGTCTTTGGGAATTTGCCCCCTCTGTTGGTGGTGGACAGTGGGAAGAATGCTCCCTTTACAGACATGGCTCTGTCAAGTGGTGTTGGACTTGGATCTAAGCAGGCATCATAGGTGTGCGCAGCCTGTGGCATTAGGGTGTGCACCTGAAAGCTCAAAAACATGGTACAGATCTCTCACTGTGTTCATTCAGAAAGGGAAGGGGCCAGTAAATGACATGACCCCTTCCTCCACTCATCCTAAAATATCATCTATGTGTGCCCACTGCAGTAGCCAATTGGAGAGGAGGAAAGTCAGCCATGCTGTGGGAGGGGACACCAGGCAGTATGGGGAATCTGCACTGCAGGGAGTGATTAGGGTGTGCCTGGGCACACCTGGCACACCCTGTGCGCACGCCTATGGCAGGTATAATCACATGATAAGTCAGTTAGCCACAGCTCAAGGAACCCTTAGCCACTTTTGGAGGAACCCTAGGGTTCCACGGAACCCTGGTTGAGAATGGGTGCCCTAGACAGGGAAGAACCTACAGGTTTGGTTTAAACCGGTACTGACCAGACAGTACCTATAAGGCCTCGTACACACGATAGGTTAAACAGAGGACACCGGTCTGATGGACCGTTTTCATCATTCAAAACCGATCGTGTGTGGGCCCCATAGGTTATTTAACCATAGGTTAAAAAAAGCCAACTTGCTTTAAATTTAACCTATGGATTCCTAACCGATAGGTCAAAACCGATCGTTAGTAGGCACGACCATCGGTTAAAAATCCACGCATGCTCAGAATCAAGTCGACGCATGCTTGGAAGCATTGAACTTCATTTTTTTCAGCACGTTGTTGTGTTTCACGTCACTGCGTTCTGACACGATTGGTTATTTAACCGATGGTGTGTGGGCGTGACGGACCATCAGTCGGCTTCATCGGTTAACCGATGACAACGGTCCTTCAGACTGTTCTCATCGGTTTGACCGATCGTGTGTACGCGGCATAAGTGTTTATGTTCATTTGTGACTGGTTCTCTTTAATAAGTTGGGTGCTATTCTCTGAGGCTCAGCCACTCCAGATTCCAGTTGTGACAGGCACACATTTTTTTTGTTGTTAGCAGCGGGTGCCTTTCAGTCTGTTAGGGACAGCAGACAACCCCAGACATTTATCAGTGACATAAAGAAGACACCGAAGAGAAATCTTTGCTTCCTTTCACTGAAAATAATTCTACTCCAAAATAATATAAAAAAAAAGTACAAAGGCTACAATACTTTTTTTCAGGAATCCTTCACCATGCTTCTCCTGGATGCAAGTTATCCAAGTTACATCAATATTTACAGCAGTTATAACAAAACTGGCAATTTTCTAGTTGACAATAGATGGATTTAGGTCACATTGTGCGACAGAAAGTATTTACAGTCCAATTGTGGTTATTGTATATAGTACTGGGTAAAAAAAAAAAAAATACTCCTAAAAACCCACAGACAAAAGCGTCCGTGATCACCCAAATTGTCCTAGCTACTACACAGCCCGAAATGTCCACTGTGATTTGGTGAAGCTTAAAGACGATTCGCGCTTTCCCGTCTGTTACAGCGTGATTAATGTGCTTACTCCATTACGAACGGTAGTTTTACCAGAACGAGCGCTCCCGTCTCATAACTTGCTTCTGAGCATGCTCGGATTTTTCACGTCGTTAAAGCCTACACACGATCATTTTTTTACAACCTGAAAAACGACAACGTTAAAAACTTTGTTAAAAAATAGAGCATGTTCGAATTTTTTTTTGCCCGTTTTTCAGAACCCGAAAAATGCTCTGATGCCCACACACAATCGTTTTTAATGACATTTAAAAAAAACTTAATTTTTTTTGTGTGTACGTGGCATAAGATGTATGTTGCTTTTGCTAGACAGGAAAACCGCTTTGTTCCAATCTCTAATTATATTACTTTTATACCTAAAGCTTCTCTTCTTTGATATAGCACTGAGCTCCCACACCTGTCATTTATCTCTCTATATTAACCACAGAGTGTCCTTTTGGAGCAGAATAGCAGCAGGTGGCACTTAGAATTTAAAAAAAATCAGGCCCCTAGTAACAAAATTAATAGAATTTCAGAAGGGCATGCAGAGAGGGTTGTCTGGCCCGTGAAGTTAATAGCTTATGTTGCAGTTTGCTCTTAGATGAAACTTAAATGTTTAAAATGGCTGAAGCATTTTGGGTGGTAACATCAACTGTGAAAGGATACATGCTATTGGTCTATTAAGCATTCTCTGAAGCCTCGTACACACGACCGAGAAACTTGACGGGTGAAACACATTGTTTTGCTCGTCAAGTTCCTTGTTAGGCTGTCGAGGATCTCGGCGAGCCAAATTTCTCCATTCCCGTCGAGGAAAAAGAAGACATGCTCTCTTTTTGGCTCGACAAGATCCTCGACAGTTTCCTCGTCGAAAAGTGTACACCAGCAAGTTTCTTGCTGGTTTTTGCCGAGAAACTTGGTCGTGCGTACGAGGCCTGAGGCCCTTTGTGGTCTGTGGAGCAAACACATGGAATTCAAAGTGTAAAGAGTCACTACGCTATTACAACAAGTCCATTAAGGTTTCACATTTCTCTTGGCCTTGATGCCCATTTCAAAAGGGATCTGTAAGGATAGAACTAGGGATGCTGCCAGAGTTCACTTACAGTAGTTGTGGTCCTAGCACCTGATGTACACAGGCTTGTTCCAGGTCAGTGACCCACCAGGAAGGAATGGAAGCTCTAATGCATGGTTCAACACAAGTTAGAACAGGAAAGCCTCCTCTTATGGCTCTGTCCAACCACTTTCTCTGCTTTGGAGGTCCACATCGAAAATCATGATCAGGGTTTGAATCTGGTGGCCTGCCTTCCTACCAAATATCCTGTAGCCTGCAGAGAAACCTCAAATCCAACCTTCAGTACTAGCTGCATTAGTTTCCTTGGAGAATCAGATCTTCCTCTTTTAAATTCTAGACTGTGCTAACCCCTGTCCATGCGTCTCTGACATTTATCCACCCTGCCATGGTATTCCCATTTGCTGGACAATCTAGAATACTATGTACTTTGATAATAGTCTCTCTGAGAAACACACTGGGTTGGCGCCCCTTTCTATAAAGAAGGGCTCCTTTATGTAGGCTTAAACATTTTTTTTTTTCATCTAGCTTAGCTTTTCCCAAATTTTGCTAATTTGTCTGAAGAAAGCCAACCCCTTCTATGAAACAGTTGTGAATATTTCCACACAGAGGAAGCAAACATGCTGATCAATACCCTTGATCATATTGGTTCACCATTATCCTTTAAGTATAACTGTGGTTAACACAGTAGTTGTAAGAAAATCATCCCATCCTTTTTAAAATATCATTATTGATTTTGCCATTACTACTTCATGCCATACTGCAGCACAAACCCCTTTAATGGAAAACAACTTGTCATAAATGGATGGTAACATTTTCTTTTGTTCAGTACACACAACTGATGTACCATTGTCCTTGAGATAAAAGGCTCAGTTGCCAATTGTTTATATTGGCCTTGAATATTTACGCTTATAACTTATATCACTATTGAGAAATGTTTTTAACTTGTGCTTCATTTCTCTAACCTTTTACTGTAAGTACGTTTTTCTATCCCTTTTATTAACTGAGCTGTGTTTGAACCCTTTGGAAAAATGATTTTCTACATTCTAGATGTGGCTAGTTAGTGATGTATTCAGAGGCAATGCTACACTAGTATTACTTGTTTTATATATTTTTTAAACAAATAAAACATTTTATTTTCTTAAGGCGGTTTCTACAGTGTACAGAACCACATTTTTATGTTTCATGTCTCCTGATGAATATATATATATATATATATAATATGATAGATAAACTCATATTCTTCAGCAATCCATCTGCATTTCAGAAGACATGGCTAGAAATTGGATTTGGTAACTGTCACGATGCTTCCATTATGCTAAGGGTTGTATAGTTATTTTGGATGGTATGAGGTTATATGCAGGATACTCTGTACTGCACCGAAAGGTGCATTTGAATGTTGTTATAAATAATAATTACCGTATTTAATAAAATCAGGGGAAAATCGTGACTGCGTGTTATACGCCAATTCCTCTGAGGGGAAGAGAAGCAAGCACCACCGAAATAGACCGAGCCGAGTGTACTCGGCTAGGCTCGGCTCAGCTCGCAGTCACACCCAGTTCCGCCTCCTAGCCTTTACGTCCCACCATTGGAACGGTGTTGTGTCCATCATAGGAGACGGGCCAAGGGGCGGGACTGGGCAGGACAGCGAGATGGAGCTGAATACACAAGACATCCGACTCTGTGTATCTCGGGTGCGCTAAAATTTTTAAACCCATTATGCTGCAATATTGGGCAAGGCTGCAGATGGACAATAGGCAAGGCTGCAGATGGACCCTGGGCAAGGCTGCAGATGGACCCTGGGCAAGGTTGCAGATGGACCCTGGGCAAGGTTGCAGATGGACACTGGTCAAGGCTGCAGATGGACACTGGGCAAGGCTGCAGATGGACACTGGGCAAGGTTGCAGATGGACACTGGGCAAGGTTGCAGATGGACACTGGGCAAGGCTGCAGATGGAGACACTGATAAGGCTGCATTGGTGGGCATTTAAAATGTACGTTTTTTTTCCTTAAACTTCCCTCCTAAACTTGGGGTGCGTGTTATATGCCGATAAATACGGTATGTTTTTTATATTGTTTTTTCTAAAGTCCCACTTTCTGTCTCTTTGTATCTTGAATTATATATTACTTTGGGATGTGGTGATATTTTATCCACACACACCATCTTAGCATGTCATCCCTTTGTCCTTTTGTTTTGTTAGGACATTAAAATCCTTTGTTTTCACTCCTGTAATGCTGTATGTGAGCGCCCAATGCTTTTCACGTCCTAGCAATGAGGCAGGGAGCGGGCTTGCTAAGTGGGAATTTTCCAGCCAGGCTTGCAGAGGGGCCCAAATGGCCTTCTGGTATGACAATAAAATGAATGAACATTTACAAAGCTGCACATTTTTAATATCTTTGGGGGCCCCTGAATTGCATAAGCTTCTTTCTGAAAAGGTGAACTTAGCCTTTAAGGTAAGCTGCACCCACAAGGCTTTGGCAGCCCTATATCTTGTACTTCTCAAAGGAAAACACCAATTCTTTTTTGTTTATTATTCTATCACACCGCTTTCTTGCAAGATAAAAGATAAGCAGACATGGGAATCTTTGTGGTTCAGGATTCTGCACACTTTCCACTTTAATGCTCCTTCTATTTTTATTGTGATGTACACCATGATCCTTGGCCAGCTTAAACAAGCTCCATGTGATTTCAATCTCTGTCCATTGTAGTGCGAAACTTGTAAGAAATCACCATTCCATGCCACTTGTCACAGAGTTTGACAAAATCGCATTACATCCAATAATTCTACATCTTCACAATACAATAGCTGACTGGCAATTCTCTTCTTGTTCAAGACAGGTGTCAAATGTCTCTCAGCTCAAAGTCTCCAAGTATTGTAATAATCGATAATGTTGTATTATGAACTAAAATTCTAGACTGGGAGTGAAATCTATCCATTCATTAGGCAGGATAGACGTAACTGATATCACCAAATATTTACCTCTAGAGTAGTGATGAACATGTAGACTTTCCATTCACTAGGAAAACAAGAGGGGTTTTTGGGACTTTGGATGAGATGAGTGTTGCCACACATTTCCATCCCTAAATCTGGTGTATACAAGGAGTTTCGGGACTTTAAATGAGGTGTGTATATCAGTACTCAACAATGTGCACACTGAAATATTTTGTTTCGGAATTTCGTTTTCGTCCAAAAAATACATTTATTTAGTTACTCTCGAAATTAGTTTTTATTTATTTCCTTTAGTTAAAAAATTCTGAAAATCCCAATTAATTAAGGTTGAATCTCTCATTGAAGGCTTATGGTGTCTGTCAAATGTTCTAAGAAGATTCGACGGAGCAGCTAAACTGTACGACGCCGCAATCATATATTTCCGGTCAAATTTTCCGCCTACAAGCTATAGTAGAATTCTAATGTAGTATGACACTAGTAATAATTATATTTATAAATTATTATTACTAGTCAACCAACATTCAAATTCTTCTATAGCCTATGGGCCGAGAATTTGTCCAGAAATGTACGATTGCGGCGTCGTACAGTTTAGCTGCTTGTCAAATCTTCTTAGAACTTTCAACGGACACCATAAGCCTTCAATGACTAATGTCGAATCTTTTCTCTCTATGTCAAATCTTTCCTCTCTATGTAGAATAATCTTGGACTAATAGAGTTAAGGTTAGGCACATTCGACCACAAGTTCGATAGACACAGATTGCTATTGTCCTATCTATATCGAACTGTTGTAGCAACGAAAACGAAAATAAAGCATTTTTTTATGTCTGATCTTTCGAATTTCGGATTCTGCGCGTACGTTTTCGTTTGTTAAAACGGTAACGAAAATACCCGAAAATTCAGACGAAAATGAATGCACATGTCTATCAACAATTAAAACCAAGTATTAGGAAATGTGTGCCCTTAGGAACCATACTTATGCTCCTAGCCTTGCTACAGAACCAACCTCAGCTCCCATGCCTAGACATATATGCTGGTCTAATTTCTCCAGTTTGCATACCTTCACATGCTGCCAATATGTAAGTATTATAGGCAATCGTTATATCTCTACCCTCTTTACCCAATGTATCCACTTCCCCTAAACAGGGTTTACATGATTGGAAACTATATGTGATATTGTTATGTCTCTCTGCAGATTTAAATTCACTACGCATTTGCCCCCGAAGAATGGCCTTACTGCCATGAAACGTGTCGGGATTACAATGATGCAATATGTTTCACTTATGGGCCATTACCTTGTGTTCTCAGGTCTTTTTTTTATGGAGGATTACCTTTTTACAATATGTTATACAAACTGACAATTACATGCCTATGTTTTGTAATATGCTGTTCATGTGTGTACTATATTAAATGTTTTCACGGGTGCATGTTTTTTTGTTATGTGTTTTAGACAATAAACACATTTCCTATTACTTGGTTTTAATTGTTGAGTCCTGATAGACACACCTCATTTAAAATCCCTGAAACTCCTTGTATATTCCATTCACTAGGGATCAATGATATTAGTAAGAATGTAGCCAATCCATTCACTAGTGATTAATGACATCCTCAAGCATGTAAATATTCATTAGTGATCAATGACATCAGTGCACATGTAGCCAATCCATTCACTAGTGATCAATGACATCAGTGCACATGTAGTCAATCGATTCACTAGTGATCAATGACATCAGTGCACATGTAGCCAATCCATTCACTAGTGAGCAATGACATCAGTGCACTTGTAGTCAATCCATTCACTAGTGATCAATGGCATCAGTGCGCATGTAGCCAATACATTCATTAGTGATTAATGGTATAAATGCATATGTAGCTAATCCATTCACTAGTGATCAATGGCATCAGTGCGCATGTAGCCTATCCATTCACTAGGTAGTGATTAATGGAATAAGTAAGCATGTAGCCTATCCATTCACTAGTGATCAATAGCATCAGTGCACATGTAGCCAATCCATTCACTAGTGATCAATAGCATCAGTGTGCATGTAGCCTATCCATTCACTAGTGATCAATGGCATCAATGCGCATGTAGCTAATCCATTCACTAGTGATCAATGGCATAAGTAAGCTTGTAGCCTATCCATTCATTAGGGATTAATGACATCCGTGTACATGTAGCCTATCCATTCACTAGGAGACCAGCAACACTTGTGACAATGCTACCTATTCAGATCTAGAGACCAGTGAAGTCACTAAGAATGCAGCATTTTCATTCACATGAATCTTTTGACTTCCCTGGCTTATCCATTTGATGGAGACCAGCAATATCACTGAGTCGGTAGTCTATATTTCCTTAGAGACCTATGAATAACCTATACATTTACTAGAGACGAATGCAACCTGTAGAGTAGAATCAGATCATATCACAGAGAATGCAGCCAATATATATGCTAGAGACCAGTGACATAAGTAAAATGATCTGCGATTATTACAGAGAAGAACATATCCATTCACTTCTGAGCAATGATATGAATGATAATGCAGCCTATACATTCCCTAAAGATCAATTCACTTCACAATGGTGATATTACTGATAATGCAACCTATTCAGACCCTAGAAACCAGTGATATCAAAGACAATGAACTCCGGTTTCACAGAGAACAGGATTTATATAGACATTAGAGGTCCATGACATCATTGGGTATACAGTCTATTTGTTAAACAGTATCATCACTGAGAATACAAGCTACACTTTCACCAGATCAGCCATTCTCAACCAGGGTTCTGTAAAGTTTTAGGATTCGTCCAGATTTTGCTAGGGGTTCCTTGAGTTGTGACTGATTGGCCTTCCATCTGATGGTGCCTAGATAGTTCTGGGTCCAATGCCATTTTGTGGAGCCAGCAGCATGACATCAATTATCTTTTTTAGCCATCTGTAGGGTACCAATCTGACCACCACTGTGAAAAAGACATTCTTTTCATTGACCATGTAAGGAGCATTCCTTCTATTGACTATCAATGTAAGGAAAATTCTTTCTATTGACCATCAATGTAAGGAGCATTCTTTCAATTGACCGCCAATGGAAGGAGCATTCTTTCAATTGACCATCAATGAAGGGAGCATTCTTTCCATTGACCACCAATGTAAGGAGCTTTC
The DNA here is from genome assembly GCF_905171775.1 of Rana temporaria. NCBI lineage: Eukaryota > Metazoa > Chordata > Amphibia > Anura > Ranidae > Rana > Rana temporaria. The sequence continues at coordinate 19,191,624 of NC_053501.1, forward strand.
TTCCTTTTGACCATCAATGTAAGGAGCATTTTTCCCATTGATCGCCAATGTAAGGAACATTCTTCCCACTGACTTCCAGCAAAGAATTTTAACGGGATACTTGAGACCTGAAAATGATTTTAAGCTTTCTTTCCTTTGGGACAATTAGGTTAAGAAGGTCTGCTAGATCATGTTGATATCACCAGAATATAGCCTATCAATACATTTGATATCCATAGTATCGGGAATGATATAGGACAGAGAAGGCTTGCCACTCCAGGTGAGATGAGGAAGCCTAATGAAACTCGTGAATGCCCATCTCGGCTCACTTTCGCCAATCGATGTACAAGAAAAGGAATAGGCTGCGCGCCACAATTGTGATCCAAAATCCTTTATTCAAGAGTGACATCACAAGAACAGAGTGCCCGATAGACGCGTTTTACACAGTTATAAGTTCTTAATTATTACACCTCATCAGGAATGTTGTTCAATGTTAATTCACGAGGAAGCCACACCATGGGGTTGATTTACTAGAACTGGAGAGTGCAAAATCTGGTGCAGCTCTGCAAAGAAACCAATCAGCTTCCAATTTTTTTTTTTTTGTCAAAGCTTAATTGAACAAGTTGAAGTTAGAAGATAATTGCATACCATGCACAGCTGCACCAGTATTTTGCACTCTCCAATTTTAGTAAATCAACCCCCTTGTTTGGAAATACAACCTACATATTCACTACAGAAATCCCATGATCACTAAACTGGTTAGCACCCTTGAGGCTCTGGGATGGATTTTTTTTTTATTTTATTTTTTACCAAGGACCAGCTTTCTTCTGGGTGCTCTGGCTTTTGCTCACAATGAAAAAAAAAATATTGTGGTAAGTTAATAATTTTCATCCTAAACTGGTCCTAGTTTGTGACTGCATGCAAGATCGTGGTAGGAAATGTTGACTGTACTTTTGTAAATTGTTCAATACTCTATGTCAGGGATATGCAATTAGAGGACCTCCAGCTGTTGCAGAACTACAAGTCCCATGAGGCATAGCAAGACTCTGACAGCCACAAGCATGACACCCAGAAGCAGAGGCATGATGGGACTTGTAGTTTTGCAACAGGTGGAGGTCCGCTAATTGCATATCCCTGCTCTATGTAAAGTGCTTGAGGAACAAGTGCCAGTACTAAGTAATAGATAACACTAAGTTAGCACAGCAGTTGAAAGCTGACATTACTTTTCAAATGAGAGTACCTGCTATGCAAGCTGTACAGTGGGTGGGGAAAAAAATATTAGTTTAGGCATACAGGAGAAAGACAGCTCATGGTCACCACCAGCATGGACACAGCCACACTGACCATACCATGCATGGCCATCCTAGTAGCTTATAGGCTGGAGGCTACATGGAAATACGTTGCAGGCCTAGGAAATACGTGAGAAGATGTAAAGCAAAGTATTATTTTTATTAATGGTTAAAAAAATGTTTTACTTGGTATGCAAGTCCTTGTTATGCGTCCTAATGATTCATGTGATGTATTTTTTTTTTTCAACAAGAGGTCAACTCTTTTTGTAAAAGTGTCCTCTATAGCTTTTCTTCCACCACAGTCGTGTGTTGTCCAGGATTCCTTTATGTAGTCTTGTAATTGTAATAAAGTCTGCCTTTGGGGCCCCGTTAAACAGATAATTCCTTTACTAGTAAATCTACTTGGGTGATTTATAGGTACAATTCATCAAAGAGTTGGCTGTACGACAAACCGATGATATATTAGTGTAAAGTGTCACAGACAAGCCTACTTTGATGGCTTTGGCTAGAATGCTGTTATATTAGGGAAGAATTTGCTCTAACGATTACACTGGAAAAATGCACATCCAAAATAATCATTCATAGAATAAACACTGTAAAATCTGGCACGGTTCACTCCCTGCCTGCTGCCAGAACTGCAGTGTGCATATTAAGAAAATAATTCTGAATGTCAGGTAAGGGCAGTGGGTAAAAGGAAACACAAATCTGTTTAAGAGGCTTCTCACTCCTTGTTATTATTGGGAGATGCTCCTGAAAGAAACTTGGACATCGTTTCACCTTTTTGCATGTCTCCTGTGCCATGTTTTCATCGTCATAATTTATGTGAAGATCTCTAGGTTCTCCCTCTAGTGGCAGACAGTGTTATCTGTATTCTTCCTAAATGAGTGCTGTAGGAAAATTAGGTGTGGTGGGGTAATTTAAACAGTTTTCTTTTCAGTAAAGACCTGTTAAAATAATTATGTCCAGAGACTTGTTTTGAAAGGGGAGGGAAAGTAAAATTCAATCTCTTTGGTCCAATGGTTTAAAATGCTGAGGGCAAGTGTGAATAAACGGATGGAAGTAGGACTAAAGTAGGACCGATGTAGGGCCGATGTCGCAGGGCAAAGTAGGTCATAAAACAGTCGCGTCTACCAGTGTGAACCTGGCCTTAAATTTGGAAGCTGACTGGTTTCTACATCTAGGCAAAGGTGGGGTTATTAATCTGCCACAGGCAGGAGGAAGCATGGGCCAGATTCACAAATGAGATACGACGGCGTTTCTCCTGATACTCCGTCGTATCTCTGTTTCTATCTATGCGACTGATTCATAGAATCAGTTACGCATTGATATACATAAGATCCGACAGGTGTAATTGTTTTACACTGTCGGATCTTAGGATGCAGTACCGCGGCCGACGCTGGGGGGAGTTTGGGTCGTAAACCAGCGTCGGGTATGCAAATTAGGAGTTACGGCGGATCCACAACGGTTTTTCGCGTTCGCTACGTTGCCGCTAGTCTAGTTTCCCGTCGCAAAGTTAGTCGTTTTTTTTGGTGCCCTAACTTTAGTCAGCAAGTGTATTGCTGTCTAAAGTATGGCCGTCGTTCCCGCGTCGAAATTAAAAATTTACCATTGTTTGCGTAAGCCGTCCGGGAATACGGAAGTACGCTACGCGCGTCGCCGTTCAAAAGAATAACGTCACGGCGCGCAAAGCACGGCGGGAGTTAGGAAACGGAGCATGCGCAGTAGGTCCGGCGCGGGAGCGCGCCTAATTTAAATGGCACACGCCCATTTGAATTGGCCCGCCTTGCGCCGGAGGCCGCGGGCGTAGTTTTCATCGCAAGTGCTTGGTGAATCAGGCGCTTGCGATGAAAAATTGTGGCGGTGTAACGTATCTAGGATACGTTACGCCGCCGCGATTCTACGTGAATCTGGCCCCATGTTCTCAGTTTCCTCTCCTTCGTTTATAGCCTACATGCTGCATTTCAGATGATAAGGGCATGTCAATGTAGAAAAAAATATATATATTATCTATCTATCTATCTATCTATCTATCTATCTATCTATCTATCTATCTATCTATCTATCTATCTATCTATCTATCTATCCACACATCTAAGCAATGCATGTGTGTTTCCCTATGTTTATGTATTGCATTTAAAGGACTTAAAGACCATGAAAGTATTCCTGTAGCTTCTAATTCCTATAGTGTGCTGACAACACACATGTTTTATACTAAGTGTTGTCAGTCCTGCTCAGTTGTCTTTAAAGCTAACGTAAGAAATTGTCCTTCTATCCTATTCTCCAAAACATAAGGGGGGGGGGGCTTAACCAAAGGCAAATAGACTGTGCATTTGCTCCAGAGCTTAGTGAATGAGGAAAGCTCTGCTGACTTCCATCATCCAATTGTTTTATTTTCCTGGCATGTGATTGGGTATTCCTTGCAAAGAAAGCTTCATCTCATTTACCAAGCTCTGGAGCAACTGCCTTGGAAAGTGTACAGCATAGTTATCTTTAAAGCGGAGTTCCGGCCACAATTTCACTTTTTAAATATAAATACCCCTGTAATACACAAGCTTAATGTATTCTAGTAAAGTTAGTCTGTAAACTAAGGTCCGTTTTGTTAGGTTGTTACAGCATTTAGACACTTTATAAAATAGAAATTGACTGGGGCCATCTTAAGTGTGGGCATCATGAAGCCAGACTGTATGACTTCCTGGATTTCAGCCTTGCAGATCTCGCACATGCTAGTGTCAGATCAGGTTTCAGCACCTGTGCTGTCCAAGTCACATGATTCTTCGAGACTGGGGAGTGCACAGACTCCTGGAAAGTTACACCCACTACATTCCCAGGAGTCTGTGCGGTGTAGGTTAGGAAGCTTAAGCACCTAGGTGCAGGAAGTGGGAAGATTAACTATTCTGCCTAGCAACAACACTTTGAAGGCATCTAAAAAAAAAAAAAAAAAAATTCTTAAAGGACTAATGACATTTTTTTTAAACTACTGATGTAATGTTATATTTATGGGTGGAACTCCGCCCAAAGACTAAGGCTGGCCGTAGACTATACAATTTTCTTTCCTTCAACCACTGTTTGAAAGAAAGAAAAGAGCTTGATTCCCAATCAGCACAGACAGTGTTGGTGGGGGAATGCTTCCTGCTGTGTTATTGTATTCTGACAGTGGGAGGTTTCCTCACCATTAGAATAAAATAATTACTGCTGGCAGCTATAGATGACGGCAATGATCGTATGAAAAATCCCAACAGGCTGGTTGTACTGGAGTCTATCAATATATCGACTTCAGTACAACCAGCCTGCCTACAGATGGATCGAAATGTGTCCAGTTCCTGCTGAACTGGCTGTATTTTGATAGTCGGCTTAATTATGTTTTAACCTAAAGATAAGAATTTAGAGGGCTAATTAAACTGCTTGAAATAACACAAGAAGTAAGCACAAGATCAACGGATATTACTTTTCACTTATCAAATAAATATAACAAAATGTTTTTAATGGTATATTTAACAGAGGAAAAGGAAACAAACAGAAGTTTAATGTAAGGCCCCGTACACACAAGGAGACATGTCCGATGAAAACGGTCCGCGGACCGTTTTCATCGGACATGTCTCCTGGGAGCTTTTGGTCTGATGTGTACACACACCATCAGACCAAAATCCCTGCGGACAGAGAACGCAGTGACGTAGAAGACACCGACATTCTCTAACACGGAAGTGCAATGCTTCCACGCATGCGTCGAATCAATTCGACGCATGCGCGGGATTTCGGGACGCTGGTTACACGTCATAACCAGCGGACATGTCCGATTAGGTGTACTAACCATCGGACATGTCCGACGGACAAGTTTCCAGCGGACAAGTTTCTTAGCTTGCTAAGAAACTTTTGTCCGATGGGAACCTGTCCGCTAGGCCGTACACACGGTCGGACATGTCCGCGGAAACTGGTCCGCGGACCAGTTTCAGCGGACATGTTGGACCGTGTGTACGCGGCCTAAGGGTTTACATACACCTAAATCTTAACCCAACCCTGAAATGTTACCCTTAATCTAAGCCTTACACTTGATCTTAAATTGAACTTCTATCCTAACCCTTTCTATTAGAATTAAAGCTCAACTAAAGAAATTAGAAAAAAAATCTACCCTTTTAGTGACCCCGCCCCTGGACTGCAAGAATGAAATGCTTGTTATGTCTAGGGGTGCTGAATTAAGGAGTAAATCTTATTCCATGCTCCAGCAAGGTCCCTCAAGTAGTGTGACCAGTCCCACACAGCCTCCTTTCTGAGCCACTTCTGGTCATGTTTGCATGCTCACCCCTACCGCATACAATACCAGGTTGATTTCTGCTTTGTATGCAGTCATTTAGAGGGACTGCTCACAGACTGGAGATTTGAGGAGAAGAGGGCAGTGCTGGAGCCAGATAGATAGGTGGATAGGATAAGTATCAATGCCTTCTCCTCTAACCTCTAGACATAATAAGCATTTAACCCTTGCAATGTTCAGGGGTCATTGCAAGGGTAGATTTTTTTTTTTTTTTTTATCTCCTAGAGTTGGACTTTAACACCTTTAACTATAACATCTTGCATCCTAACTTATTACTTAACATGCCAAAGTCTATCCCTAACCAAACTCTTTACTCCAACCGCTAAATTTACCACCTAAGCTTAACCCCTAACACAAACCTAAAGCGGGGTTTTCATTACGTTTTTCAATTTTTAAAAATAACACCTTTCATCTTGCGTTTTACATCGCTCTATATTGTCACTTACTATGTGCAAAAGGCCCACCGATCCGCCAAGTTATTTCAAACAAATACTTTATATTTCACTCTGCTGTGCATTCCTATTTTGCTTGTGGGCATTGTGAAGCCCACAAGCACTTGCTTCCGGGAATACTGTGGCTGACGCGTTCTGACGATCCACTCATCCCGCCCCAATCTCGCGCATGCGCAAGACTGCTGCAGCGCCGCGTCCCGTAAACCACCTGGGTCGCCATCACAAAGAGCGGCGGAAGTGCACGCCGTTGTGATGGCAACCCATCAACAACAAGCCGGGACAGAGTTGAATGTAACTGCTCGTTTTTCGCTCGTTCTCGGGTGCAGGCTGCTTGAATTCACAATGTGAACAGAGAAGCAAAACAAAGGTCTATGCCAGTTCTGAAAATGGCGCCGAGATATTCATGGAATTGCGTCACTTCCGGTCTACTAGTAACGCAAATCTTGAACAGGGGAGGCGCACGGCATGATAAGTCATCATTTCCCAGGAGCATTAGCGCTGCTAGGAGCCGAGGTAGCCGACGTCAGGATCCTCGGTAGATAGGAAGGCAGATTTCGTGGGACCGCATAGCAACAGGCATTTCAGGGTGAGTAAACATTTTTTTTTCTTTTTTCTAAACTACAGTTTAAAGCTAAATTATTTTTTTGATGGAACCTCCACTTTAAGACCTTCAAATACATACTTTGATGACCAAAAGTATTGGGCCATCCTCCAAGAAAAACGTTTAATCCTTCTTAGAAAAAAAAGCACAAAGATTCAGCACTTAGGCCTCGTACACACGACCGAGAATCTCGTCAGGAAAAACCTGTCCTTTTTCCCTGACGAGATTCTTGGCAAGAGACTTTTGCCGCCGGAATGTACAGACTTTCGTTTCAAAAGAACCGCGGTTATCTTGAAAGGAAAGAACGCAGTGACGTCATCGCATACGACGAGCATGCGCTTATCACATTCGATGCCGTCGCCGCCATCTTGCTTCACCCTACCTATGCCGTGGAAGCTACCGCGCATGCGTCAAAGTCATTTCGAGCATGCGTGGGTTTCCACAGTGACAGGTAAGTATACACACTCTCGGGTTTCTCGTTGGGAAACAGGTCGACAAAAATCTCGACGAGAAAAAAGAGAGCAGGTTCTCTTTTTTTCTCGTTGAGATTCTGGCCAGATTTCCAGACGAGAAACCTGAATGCCTCATACACGAATGGGAATCTCTGCAAGAAGCAGTTTTCTTGCGTTTTTTTGCCAAAAAACCTGGTCGTGTGTACGAGGCCTAACCCATACTTGCAACTGGTGTGCTGTGCTAGCAGCTGGGAAGCCACTTTTAAATACAGTAAAATGATTCCAGGACACTGGCTCTGCCCATTGACTCTATGCAGGCACCATCAGGCAGGAAGTCTTTTTACCATTGCTCATGGAACCCCCTAGTGACCCCCTGGAAGGACCTTTGGGTTCCATAGAACTCTGCTTGAGAAAGTCTGGTCTAGAATATCCTTAAAGCTTATTCCTAAGAATTATTTTTAACTACAGTACATTGCGCCTTCCTGGCCATGGTCACATTACTATGACATTATAAGTGATTATATAAACTAACAATTAACCAACAACTAGCTGAATATCACACAGTCATTAGAAGGCTTTCAAGAGTTGCCATCCATTTACATATCTGATAAAGCCTGTAATAGAGTAAGGGAGTAAATAAGAATACAAAAAAGTCTTGATTTGTAAAGTAATAGTGGGTAATTAGCATTTCCAAGAAGACCTTTTTTTTCTGAGCTGACAACTTTCTTGGAACCAGGACAAATGCAGCTGCAAAGCGATTTGATACAATATAATTAAAGTGTTACCTTTAGTCAATTCAAACAGATTGTGAAGTTCATACAGTATATTTAATATATCTTTACAACATGGAGAGAGTTATTTTCAAACATAGCAGGAATCTGCTTTCATTTATTTTATGACTGTATTTCCACTGGAGGGGTCAAATTTAATTGCCTATTTTTGCGAATACCATTATTATCCTAAAAAAAATATCAACGCATCATCTGCACGGTTTTAAAATAAAGCATTCAAAATTTAGTTTGTGTTGCAGTTGCCCCTGAACTATATACATAGTTGGAATTCATATATGGGGAATATCTAACCTGCCTAATTATTTTAATAAATTCTGTTAAGTCAGTCTTGTGAATTAAACATCCGAACTAGACAACAAATCTAAGAGCCGGTTCACACAGCCGCGGCACGACTTCAGGGGCGACTCTCCTTTTCCTTGAAATGCTCTTGTACTGCAGCACGTCAAATAAATGCCTTGGGACCAAGTCTAGGAACATGTTTAGAACAGGGACGTGTAGTCAGGGGAGGCAGGTGAGGAGGGACCTCACCTGCCATGTACATTTAAAAAATAAATTGAGCTTCAAGGGTCGTAGCTCAGCGACCTGGGCTAAGTCCTACCCAACCACTGGTAAAAATGTGGGGCTTCTACGATACGGTAAACCTGACTCCTACCTTTTCCGAATGTACAGAGTCAGTGATCATACAACAGGCTACATGTTATTTGACCTCACAAAACTGTTAAATAGATGAGCAGCCAATTACAAAAAAAAAAAATGGAGGTTCACTTTTTGTGTGGACCTCCGCTTTAAAGAAACCTGCTGGAAGACACTGACTGTGAAGTTCAGCTGGAAGGGTGTCACAGGGAAGGTGGTTGGCAGGTGTCCCTGTACATTGTGAGTAGGATTTTGCCTAGAGGTCCAGGGTGCTTGTTCTTTGAGGGCTAGATGCCATAGGTTGCTACAAGAACTGTAACTGCTCTTATAAGTCTCAAATTAGCTGGCTTCCCTCTTTTACTTAACCTGCCTGGCGGTATTCCCGAGTCTGACTCGGGGTTAGATTTTCCTGCTGCGAGCGGTAACCCCGAGTCAGACTCGGGCTCGCCTCGCTAGATCCACAGGCATGGTTTACTTACCTTGTCCCTGGATCCAGCGATGCCACCGCGCTGTGTGAGCGAGCAGGACCTCGCTCGATTCACACAGTGCCTCTGTGTGACGCCGATCTCCGTTCCCTGCGACGTTACGACGGACGGGGACGGAGAACGGCGCCAAATTCAAAAAAGTAAACAAACACTTTACATACAGTATACTGTAATCTTATAGATTACAGTACTGTATGTAAAAAAAACACACCCCCCTTGTCCCTAGTGGTCTGTCCTGTGTCATGCATGTCATTTTATATAATAAAAACGTTTCTTTCTCCCTGCAAACTGTAGATTGTCCATAGCAACCAAAAGTGTCCCTTTATGTCAAAAATGGTTTTAGATCAGCTAGAAAACAGCGATAATAAATTATAATCACTTGCAGAATTGTGTGATAGCGATTTGTGGGGAAATTCGTCATAAAAAAAAAAAATGACAGCGACAATTCTGCAACTGAGCAAATTTCAGTGATTTTGATTTGATTACATTATTGAATAACTTTTATTATAATTATATTATTATTTGTTATAATTATTTATAATTATTTAATATATTATAATTTATAATTTTGTTTTTAAAAAAATGTCATACCCGGGATGCCTATTAGAATCTTGTTTGGTCAGATTTAAGTGAGTTATTTCTAAAAATTACAGACCTATAATATAAAACGCCAAATTTCCTTGCAAATAATGGTACCGCTTTCAGCATGTTTTTTCTGAAAGAATCATACCGCCAGGGAGGTTAAGGCTGATACTTAAGGACTTTGCTTTAGAATCTGTGTCTGCCTATGCTTTGGAGTATTCTGCACCCTCATCCCTCTACCCACCTGTGTTCAAGGCTCTACAATCTCCATTAGCTGAAGTGGCGACTGCATATTATTAATTCTGATGCTGGTAGCAACATTTCAGTTGTGCAATGGGCTCAATGGCCATGCACATTGTTTTGTTTTTCAATTAATGAAAAATTACCTTTTCCCGTCATCAGGCAACCATAACCCCCCCCCCCTGTAATTGGCTGCTCATCTATTTCACAGTTTTGTGAGGTCAAATAACATGTAGCCTGTTGTATGAATTTTAGGATTTACATTATCCAGTTTATCACTGAAAAGCCCACTGCAGTAAAACATTCCAACTAACTGGGTCTTCTAAGGATATGTCTGTTTTAGAAGGCCAAATTTATTACATACCGGGGTGAAATATTTCCTGTGATAATGGCTTTGAGCATGTGTTCATAATAAATTCAGAATATTCCTCTTGGTAGTCATTTTGAACATTCCAGCAAGAGCACCGTCATGACCTTTTCTCAATATCTTCAGAACAGATAGAGAAGTCTGCTATAAAATCTTTGCAATATATAACTGACCTATTTCTTCAAGCACGTTAAGGGAAAACTCCACTTTTCACATTACCATCCATGATTCTCTTCCTACACTTTGCAGTCTTTTTTACATGGCAAAGATCCTCCTACTTTGTATTACATTTTATGATAGGCCATACTGCCTCTGGCTTTTTAGGAATTCTCAAATTTGACATTGAAGAAAACTTGTCTTAAGAAGTTATCTTTGCTGACCTTTTGAAAATGTTAGTTGCCCGGTTGTTGTGGCAATTCTTTAGCATGACAATTTGGGCTGCCATTTCTTTAGGCTACGTACAGACAATAAAGCTGACATAAAGGGGTTGATTTACTAAAGGCAAAGAGATTGTTCACTTTACAAAGTGCAGTTGCATTCTGCAAGTGCAGTTGCTCCAGAGCTTAGTAAATGAGCAAATGCTCTGATGACTTTTCTTGTATGCGATTGGTTATTCTTTACAAAGTGAAGCTGTACCTCATTTATTAAGCTCTGTAGAAACTGCACTTTGCAAAGTGTACAGTCTATTTGTCTTTAGTAAATCAACCCCAAAGGGCCAGATTCAGTTAGATCAGCGGATTTTTAGATCCGCGTAATCTATCTGATTTAAGATCCGCCGCCGCAAGTTTTACAGGCAAGTGGGTAATTCACAAAACACTTACCTCCAAACTTGCGTCGGTGTATCTTAAATCCCCCGGCGGAATTCAAATTCCGCGGCTAGGGGGAGTGTAGCATTTAAATCAGGCGCGTCCCCATGCCGATTTAACTGCGCATGCGCTGTCTGCGAATTTTCCCGGTGTGCATTGCTCCCAATGACGTCGCTAGGACGTCATTGGTTTCGGCGTGAGCGTAACTTGCGTCCGGCGCTTTTGTGAATCGACGTACGCAAACGACGTAAAAAAAAAAGATTCGACACGGGAATGACGACCATACTTAACATTGGCTGCGCCTCATAGAAGCAGGTGTAACTATGCGCCGGGAAAACCCTTACGTAAACATCGTAAAAACACTGCGTCGGGCCCGCGTACGTTCGTGAATTGGCGTATCTCGCTGATGTACATATTCTCGGCGGAAATCAGCGAGAACGCCCCCAGCGGCCATTTTTAAATTGCAGTTAAGATCCGACGGTGTAACACAGTTACACATGTCGGATCTTAGGCATATCTATGCGTAACTGATTCTATGAATCAGTCGCATAGATACGACCGGCCTAACTCAGAGATACGACGGTGTATCAGGAGATACACCGTCGTATCTCTTTGAGAATCTGGCCCAATATCTGCAATATTCAAATCTGCTCCATCAATGTAATGTACAGGCATACCCCACTTTTAAGTACACAATAGGGTTTATTTACTATCGCTGGAGAGTGCTAAATCAGGCTCACTTCTGCATAGAAACCACTGAGCTTCTAACCCCAGCTTGTTCAATTAAGCCTGGTAATAAAACCTGGAAGCTCATTGATTTCTAAGCAGAAGTGAGCCTGATTTTGCACTCTACAGCGATAGTAAATAAACCATTGTGTACTTAAAAGTGAGGTATGCCTGTAATCTCCCTCACTGACACTGACATCTTTGCTTGGTCTTCTACTGAGTATCTTCGGCCATCTTGATTGGTTTGGCCAGGATGACATAATGGTCACACATGTGCAATGAGTTACACATGAGTTAATTCATCCCAGCACAAAGGCATACCAAGAATATACAGTGAGCCGTGCATGCACAGCTTACTGTACAATCTAAATACATTTGCGAGCAGCAAGGATATAAGCCTTTATTGCAGAACAGACATAGGGGTTGATTTCCTAAAAACAAATAGGTTGTTTATTAGAAAGAGATTTTGTTCCGGAGTTTAGAAAATGAGGTTAACTTCTGCTGACTTCCATAATCTCCAAAATCCAAAATAATTACTTTTTTTATTTCCTTGCATGTATTTTTTATATATATATAGTGAACAGCCTATTTGTCTTTAGTATATTTAGTATATCAACCTTCTAGTTGTATGTCTTCCTCACTGCAATTTGTTTTCCAAAGCCAAAGCTCTCCTTTAATAGTTTGGCAAGATTGTGTATTATTGTACACATGGTAAGGGGAGGTGGAGCATTAAGAATACATCCCTAGCAGAGCCTTTCTTTGAAGTAAAGTAAGCTGATTGGATGAACTCATCTGATGGACTTTCCTTTGAAGACACATGGGTAGAGGATGCTTAACTCAATCAGGTAGGACCTATGACTTTTCTGTAACCTTTTTTTTTCTTCAATCATTTTTATTAGTTTTAGCAAAAGTATACAAGCATCAGTAGAGTACAAGATACAATTTCCGTAAGTAGTGCGAACAATATAAACACAGGAAACAGCATGACAATGTGCAACGTCAACATGAGAAGTATAACTAGACCTCTATTGCATAGACATTTCGAGGTACTTGGTAAATACTGTATAGTGCAGGAGCATAGTCGAGGAGTCCGCTCACAACAGGCCACCCCAAACGGGAGCACTTTCGTGGCCCATCAGGAGAGAGCACCCGCTATACACGTACCAACGAACATTTGAAAACTGCAAGTTTAAGGAGAAAAGTAACACATAATAGGAACGGGTCACAGTAAAGGGACAGCTCTGGGTCCAGAGGACCATGGTGACCAAGCCCTCCGAATTTTGTCAGCCTGGCCTGTAGTGGCAGCAATAATGCATTCATAAGAGTAGTGCAAGTTAACCAGATCTATTGTTTGGGCAACTACCGGGGCCTTTTCCGAACGCCACAGCCGAGTAATACAAAGTCTGGATGCCAAAAGAATGTGGGACGTTACCTGTTTGGAGGGGGGAGGAATATTCTCTATTTTCAGACTCAGTAACGCCAATTCAGGAGTGGGAGTGATCACAGTTCCAATAGTTGTGGACAGGAGGCGAACTTTTCTGTAACCTTTGTAGACCTTACCTGACCTTTACCAACTCAACCCTGATTATTTAACAACAAGCCATATAAACTGAATTATTAACACCTTTGACACACTTCCTGCCACTAATGGATGGGAGCATGTAATTTAGGGTGACCAGACATCCCCAGTTTCAGAGGACAGTCCCCGGATTGAGGACACTGTCCCCGGACCAAGTCTGTCCCCGGATTGGATTTGACAGGGCTGGGGCAATTTTAAAGACAGTCAGTGCAGAATAAAAATGTTTTTCTGAATTACACACCCCCGCTCCTACTGGCTTAGGGGGTGTATTTTTTGCATTATCTGTGCCCCTTTCTGATGATCATGTGCTGGTCGGAGTGGAGGGACAATTTCTTTAGCTCTGCTTGCATGTTATTCTGCCTTGGCTCAAGTCCCGGCCAGCCGCCTGCCTGCTTATCTCTTTGCCTTCCCTGGCAGAGTGATCTTCCTCCACTCCCCACCCAGTAGTAGCCGGGGCCCGGTGTGTAAGACTTGACAGGCTGTGAGGCGGGCAGCGGTGGCAACGGGCAGAGGGTCGCTGACTGCCGCCATTACTAGTAAAAAAAAGTCCCCGGATTTAATTGTAAAAATCTGGTCACTTTAATGTAACACTTATCACAAACGTTCACACCTCCCATCCTGTTCTTGGATAATCAACATCTGACTTTACACATTCATAGGTCAATGGATTAAGGTAACTGATTTATCTGTGTGGCTATAAATGCTGGGGCATGTTTCTGACAACTTACTAGAGCTAAAAAAGGCTGTTTGGATAATCTGCAAAATGTCAATTACAGAACAAGTAAATTTGAATGTAACTAACTAGTACTACTTACTCCACAACCTAGAGAAATGAGAACCTTCACAAACATATTAGAAAAGAAAAAAGAAAAAGAAGAAAAAGGGGGGTTCCCCTGGGTGGACTTTTAGGCCTTAAAAGTCCACCCAGGGGAACCCCTCTTTTTATTTTCTCATATTTACTGGATGTGGCACAAGCATACACTTGCCATTCACCCTCCTCTCTTCACAAACATATTCGTCAACGTATGTGGCCAGATTGGTAAAATGTTTTCTGGTTTCTGTACTCAGCTCACATTCAAACTTGAAGTCACATTTTCTCAAAATTTTAAGCTTCAGAAAACTTAACACAATTTAGCTTAAATAATAGATATGAAACACGTGACCCTCGTTGTAATGTACAGCCTACCTCATTAGCCAATGCTCCCACCTGCTATCTCATTACCTGTCCATAACATCCAGCGCTGCATGGAAGAACGTCTTGCATTCATCAAGAAAGCAAGGTCAGGATAAGGTATTGCTGTTGACTAATTTGTATTCATATCAGGTCTACTTGCAACAAGTCTCAACATGTGTTTTTGTGTAGTATTAGAATCACAGCTTCTCTTTGTGAAGGAAAACAATAAACACAGTAATGCAGGAGGTACGATGAGTATGTGATATATGAAGATTTATGATCAGATTGTATGATGCATGAAATTTGAATTGTGAAATTTAAAGAGAATCTGTTGCTTTGCCTCTTTGGTGCCTCTTCAAAGATTGACCCCTGACCCCACCAGCTAATACTTACTCTAACCAAGATCCCCTATAGCTCTGTTGCTCCATCAGAGCCCTCGGTGGATACTTGATGCTTTCAGGTATGAGGGAGCATGTGACCTTCTGCAAAGATGCAGTGCTCAGGGGGAGAATAGGTTAAAGTATACCTGTAGCTTTGCCCTGAACTTTTAGTCTGAAGGCCCATTGGTGCTTTAGCAACTTTCAACCAACATTAAATGATAAAGCTGGGTGAAGTCTTGTAGCACTGCACTCCTCATTTTACTACCAACTTATAGCCAAAGTTAGTCCAAAAGCCGTGAGAAAACAGCTAAGGGAACAGAGACTTTTAAACTGGGCCCCAGGTTCCCTTAGGGCCCAAACTCAAATGCAGCCACTGTAGCCCCAATAGCCACTCACAATCGGTGTTCTTGGGAGGCAAAAATAAATAACTGCAGTTGTTTCTCGACCGTATTTTGTCTAGAACGTTCCTCTGCGTCTTATTTTAAAGGTATATATTGTTTTTCTGTTTTAGTTTCATAGCTGTATGGTTGTACTTTATTTTAAGTATGAAAATGTGTTTTCCTTTTTTTTTAGTTGTTGTTAAAATGTTTAAGTTTTGAGAAAATGTTAATATCGGAAAATTGCTTTGTGTTTTTTTTTTTTTTTCATTGTATTTTATAGAATTCAAAAGTCATTTCATGGTATCACAGTGAAATCTAAATTAAAGCAATTAAACAAAAATAAATGATAAAGCTGAGCTACTGAGCCACTTTACTTTTTCTTCTGAGCATCAACACCTAAGGCATGTAAACTGAAAATCACAGTTTTGACTTCAAAGTTCAGCCGTCTACACCCTGAGCCTCTATAACCAGTAAAGTGGTGGGCAGGGGAAGGGGTGTTAGGTTTTTGACCTTTTAAAAACATTTGTGTTAGTACGGGTATACTTTAGGCCTGTAAATTTTGCTGCATAAAAATGAATTTAGGTAGAAATCGCATTCTTTCCTATGTGGCTGGTTAACATTTATGTGATGTGGTTTAGTGTATAAGGAGACAAATATTGGGGTCCATTCAGACCTAAATACTTACATATAAAATTCACTTCTACTTTATGCTTCCTGAAGGACCCTCAGTGTGCTGACAGAACAGTGCTTGTCTATACATGAAGCAATATTTCCCTTCCAGTTACAACCATTGTGAAAACTTTAAAAAAAAAAAAAAGCATTGGCTATTGATCTTAACAAGAAAATCATGTGATTATATTTTCTAAGAACTCTCTATACTATTGAAACTTCAAGTGGATACTTCCGCGAGACAATGAGAGCTCTTTGTAGCTGACAGCTGGATTTTAGTAGTAATGATGCTTAAAGTATTTTTAACAAATCATTAGGGGAAAATTCCAATTAAAAAAAAAAAAGTTTTTTTATATACATATTTTTTTTTTTTTAATAATAAAATGAGAAGCTATGAAAATTACAGAACACAACCAACTCTTCTTGCAATGGCAGGTACTCTAGAACAGTGTTTCTCGACCTTTTTTCAATCAAGGCTCTCTTTAAAATGATGGACAATCACGAGGCACACTCCCAAATTATGGACAGTCTTGAGGCATCCCATTCTAAAATGTAAAAACTATTCTAATAATTGTACATAATGCAGCAACATCAATACAAGTAGGACACCTAAAGTTAAAGGTGATTTATTCTTCCACAGCAAATACAATTTTGCAAACTGGCACTGAACTAGTATTCCAATGTTTCTCTTCTCCCTCAATTTCACTTACATAATGAGACCCCAAAGGTGATGGAGAGAGGCAAGTGAGGGTCAAACAAGGACGATATGCAGGCGACTGACATCCTCCTTATTAATTGATAGACATGTGCAGACTGAAATATTTCGTTTCGTTTTTTCGTTTTCATTTGGAAAATAAATTTATTTAGTTACTCCCAAAAATCGTTTTGATTTATTTCGTTTTTCGATGGGGAATAGCTTTCGTCCGAAAATCCAATAATACTTGGTTTCTGTCGAATGGTCAAAAGAATATTCGACGGAACGTCGAAACTTTACGTCGAATCGTACATTTCGGGTTCGAATATTCCGCCTACAAGACTTCTAATGTTGTATGACTAGTAATAATGTCGAATCTATTCTCTATAATGTCGAATCTATTTTCTCATAAATCGAAATCTATTCCCTGTAATGTCAAATCTATTATTTCTATAGTGTCGAATCTTTTCTCTATGATGTCGAATCTTTTCTCTATGATGTCGAATCTTTTCTCTATGATGTCAAATCTCTCTATATCGAATTTTTACCGCAACGAAAACGAAAATAAAGCATTTTTTATGTCGGATCTTTCGGTTTTCGTTTCTTGCGCTTTCGTTATCGTTTGTTAAAACGATAACGAAAAAACACGATTTTCGGACAAAAATGCATTCTAACGAAAACTAATGCACATGTCTATTAATTGATGATGTCATCGGTAGGATGCCGGCAGCTAGAAGGTTGTGTTGGTGTACAATGAAAAACTGTGGCTTTGTGTAAATGGCTTCATCCACCCATTGGCTTGTATACAGTTTTGGGGCAATTTTTAGACATTCTGCCAAGGCATCCCTGGAGAAACCTCAGGGCACCCCATGGTACCTGGACACCCTGGTTTAAAAAGGCTGCTCTAGAACATTGTCATAAACTCATGTAAAAAAAAATGTCCCAAGCATGCAAATATTTTACCTTTATAAGTAATAAACACCAGAGACTGTTGATCCAGGGAGCATCTGATTGTCTTAAGAGGGAACAAAGCATTTTTCCCTAGGGTTCTGTACATGGAGCTTTTCAATGTATTTATTTATATTTTTATTGATTGAAGCAGATGGACTTTTTTCAGCCTAACTATGTAAATACATTGGGCTAGATTCAGATAGCCCGCCGTAACTTTGTGCGGGCGTAGCGTATCTCAGATACGCTACGCCGCCGTAACTTAGTGAGGCAGGTTCTGTATTTACCAAGAACCTGCGCCCTAAGTTACGGCGGCGTAGCGTAAATCTGCCGGCGTAAGCGCGCCTAATTCAAATTGTGAAGAGGTGGGCGTATTTTATGCAAATAAAACATGACCCCACATAAATGACGTTTTTGACCAACGGCGCATGCGCCGTCCATGAACGTAACCCAGTGCGCATGCTCCAAATTAACCCACAAAAAGCCAATTCTTTCAACGTGAGCGTAAATTACGCACAGCCCTATTCGCGAACGACTTACGCAAACGACGTAATTGATGGAAAATTCGACGCTGGCCTGACGTCCATACTTAACATAGGATACGCCTCATATAGCAGGGGTAACTTTACGCCGGAAAAAGCCTAACGTAAAAAAAATGCGCCGGGGCGACGTACGTTTCTGAATCGGCGTATCTACCTAATTTGCATATTCCTTGAGTGAATCGACGGAAGCGCCACCTAGCGGCCAGCGTAAATATGCAACTAAGATACGACGGCGTAAGAGACTTACGCCAGTCGGATCTTAGCCAAATTCCGGCGTATCTTGTTTTCTGAATCCTAGAACTTACGCGGCGTATCAATAGATACGCCAGCGTAACTTCTTTCTGAATCTACACCATACTCTATCGCCCGATATTTAGAGTATTTCATTTTTTTTTGCCAACAACAGTCACAGATACGGAGCTGGTATTTTGTCACTCCTCCTTTCTTCCTATGCACTTCATTGCTGGCAGGTCTGTGTAATACAACGCTACATGAAACTCAGCATCCCTTACCACCCTACCAATCTGAATGGGTTTCTCCCCTGTAGACATTCATTGGCAATGTGCATAAAGCAACAATTTCCTTTGAAGCTCCAATAGGAAAATACCTTGTACCAGAGATGCTGAAGTTGTTATATTCTACATAACTTCCTTTCTCTTTCTCCCCAGAGCCAAACCATGACTCAAAATTAATTATTGTGGTTGTCAGGATTGCCAAGGGAACTCATTTGCATTTTCAGATCTTGGAACTAAAAAAAAATGACTACAGTATATTTGCACATAATCACAGCACGTTCATGCAAATGAGTATTGTATTTTTGGCTGCATCTACAGTACTTCATTAAAGCCCAGTTCCATCCTTACTTACATTTTTTTTTTTATTAATTGCCCTGCAGGTTTGAAAATAAAACAGCACCTCTTACTGCAATAGTTACCTTATCTTAGGAGAAATATAATTTGTTTTGTTAAATCCCCAGTTATCATGACATTGGCGCTGATTTATTAAAATTGAAGTGTGCAAAATCTGGTGCACCTGTGCATGGTAGCCAATCAGCTTCTAAATTCAGCTTGTTCAAATTAACTTGACAAAAAAAAGAAAAACTGAAAGATAATTGGTTTCCATGCAAATCTGCACTCGATTTTGCATGCTCAAGTGTTAGTAAATCAACCACAAAGTTTAGTTAAATCCCAAGTTATCATTAAAATGTCCCAAAACATTTTGTAATAAATTTTTCATATCACAATTCTTTATCACTCAAATAAAGATATATTGACAAGGAAAAAAGACACAAGTCCATCCAGTTCAACCATATAAAATAAATGAATAAAAAGTACTGTACAATCCCATATAAAAACAAAAAATATTTCATATCACAGAAAACAGGGGGTGGGGGTTCCCATTGAGCCCCCATATGATGCATTTTATCTGCTTCTTTAGATATTACAACAGCTACAAGTTACTCTCTTCACCATCAACCCATAAGTGTATCATCTTAAAAATGCACACTTCAGTTTGTTAATCAATACCACCATTGTTGAAAAAAAAAAAACATGCATTTCCCTACATGGTCATATTCAGCAGCTTTGTAGGAGAATATATACTGACCCTATCTTTCATTTAAATATAAAAGAAAAATAAATGTTAAATATTTTTTATTATCTACAGAACTTTTATTTATTTTTATTTTACTAATGTGCCAGTCAGTAGTTTCCTTTAGAGGCATAGGTAATATCAATATACAGTAGCCAATATGGATTTATATACGTAATATATATATATATATATATATATATATATATATATATATATATATAAAAATCTACACAATATACATTATAGTACCAAAAGTATTGAGACACCTGCCTTTACAAGCACAAATGCCTCCACCCCAAACTCGCTCATCCGTGTCTTTATGGATCTTGCTTTGTGCACTGGTGCGCAGTCATGTTGGTACAGGAAGGGGTCATCCCCAAACCGTTCCCACAAAGTTGGGAACATAAATTGGCCGAAATGTCTTGGTATGCTGACGCCTTAAGAGTTCCCTTCACTGGAACTACACATGATCCGATTGTTGGCAAGGGATTGTCTGTTGACAGACTGTTGTCCTAAAATCTGACCGTTAGTATGTTCCTTCAGACAATTGTTGTCAAACTTTTGGCCAACAAATGTTGGATGGCAGGCTAGTAAAATTTACAAAAGTCAAAAGTACAAACATGCATGGTTGGAATCAATGCTCACCAAAAACTAAATTAGCAGAAGGGGCCCAAAGGGTGGCGCTCAAGAGTTGAAATCCCTCGTAGTACGTCACTACGTTCATGTTTATTGGCTGACAATTGTGTACTGTTAGTATGCAAGACAAGATCCAGGCACACGCCCTTTGGACAAAAATCAGACGCTCGATTGGCCAACAATTGGATAGTGTGAACAAGGCTTAAGGTGCCAAGCCCAACCCCTGAAAAGCAACCCCACACCATAATTCCCCCTCCACCAAATGATTTGGACCAGTGCACAATGCAAGGTCCATAAAGACATTGATGAGTGAATTTGGGGTGGAGGAACTTGACTGGCCTGCAAATAGAATAGAATATAAATGTTTATATTGCCTATTCATCTAACATTTGTTGGCAATATTATTCTATTCTATTGGTAAGACTTTTTGAATCGAAATGGGACGTTTTAAAATAGCGGCCGCCACTTCCTGTCTACCAACAGGAAGTGATGTATTTTCCGGAGTCATGGTCACTCCAGCTGGGGTCATTCCATCTATAAATAGCGGTGTTGTTGTGGGGGTCCACACCCCAGATGATGACTGTTTAGTTGAAACGTGTCGCTCTTGCACTTTGTGATATGCCTATGACATTCTTCCAAATGTGAGTGTTCATTTTTAATCTTTTTAATAAATACTACCTTGTACGGTATCACACTATGTGAGTTTTTTTCCCCATTACGCATGTCATGTGGTTACTGTGTCTCTGGCTCCAACAAGACTACATGTATTTACACTTCCTGGTGTTTATTGGAATTTGCGGTGCCAACTGATATGTGGATTCAGGACCAGCTGGATACATCTTGCTCACTGATTATACAAGCCTGTTTACTTGGGTGGTATACACCTCACCAAGTCTACACCATCTGGTAAGCCTCCTCCAGATATCGGTGATGGTGTCTCTATCCTTTCACAAAGTGGGTCATATCCATGTGGAATTCTTCATTTCAACCTTGCAATTTTTTCTACACTTTTGGACTGTTATTTGTGTTTGGTCATAATAGAGGACTGCTTCGTTCTGATTTATTTGTTACAAAAATTTTTTTCACGGCTCACACTTAGTCATTTGGTGTCACTGAAATTAAGATTTCATGTATGTGTATGTTTGCAACATTTGATGTGTGTTGTCAACTGACTTATGCACAAAAATAAGCACTACACTTTTTTCTTATTTACGTATGATAAACATATCAATTGTTACAGATCTGTGTTAAAATGGGCATTTAGATATGGGATAGTTTTTGTTAAGAAGAATTTTAATAATTTAAGCAACAATTAGTAAGTAAAAAAAACAGAACACTGATTGCATAAAAAATAATCTTGCCATAGATCATTTTCTGTTTCCATTTTGTTCAGTTTATTATTACCATGTCAGTACGGCTGTCTAGTAGATGAACAGAGGTTGGGGGTCAGATGGGGAGTAGGGGCAGTCAATCAGAAATTCTTTGTTCGGCAGTATAAGTGAGCCCTTCTCATTACACCATACCGGTTTTTCACCTCCTTCCCTGACCTGCTACCAAATCACAGGAGAATTTTATGTTACCGCGCTTGTCATTTGGAATGCAAATGCAACTAATTATTTCAAAACCTTTCACCTGATGGATTCACCACTTGACAATCTCGTTTCATTGATTTTTTATATTTACTCAAATATTCTTCATTAGAGAATTGCACATAATGTAGACGTATGTCTTGCTGGAAGGCCAAAAGCCAAAACAGGCACATGGTGAACTGTATTCCATTAGGCAAAACATAGCAGTAAACAGAAATGTTACTGTTATTATTTAAAGTGGAAGCTCAGCCAAAACCGCTAAACCTACTCTCAGTCCCATTCTAACCCTAATCTATCTAACCCTGTAAAGAAAAATTCACTATACTTACCTATTCTGCAGCCGTTCCGGCTCAGTCCCTTGCTGAGTTGTCAGCAGCGTCTTCAGTATGTGGGATTGTGCAGGAGAGGCAGCCAACAATGGAGGCCCCATAGTAACTCTATTGGTGATGTCACCAGTCCTAGGCACTTTACAGCCATTATGAGCTTTCTCTACACAGGAGCCGTCACTGGAGATTGGACCAGATAGGCTTCAGAAAGGGTAATTTTTTTACAGGGTTAAATAGATTAGGTTTAGAATGTGGCTTAGCGTAGGTTTCAGCTGAACTTCCACTTTAAAGCTGACCTTCAACCTCTGGATAAACTTTCCTCCAATCTGCCCTTCCTCTACTTGAATAGCACGGTTTTATTTTTACCCTTTTTTATGAAAAATGTGTGTCCCCCACCCCCTTGTACGTCACTCGCCTAGGTGAAAGACATTCACTGTTCTAGCTGTGGATGTCTCATATCCCAGAAGACAAACGCCTAATTCACAAAGGAGGAGTAGGGCATACCTATCACCATGACACCGGGAGGCGTTCCGGCTGAACCCAAAAGTGCCAGCAGACCTCTTGATGATATCATAAACAACGTGGCTGTGCAGAACTCAGTGGTGGAAAAAAAAGAGGATCAGAGCAGAACAATGCTAGATTCTCTGGGTGGGTATCTGAAATGTGCACAACAAACCACCCAGTTAGCGGGGGTAAAAATAAAGTGGGGGCAGATGAAGATCCACTTTAGAGAGTCACTGTTACACAATCAAGGCAGTTTTTTTTATTGGCTGGGCTAATGTTTACAAAAATATGTCTTGAAAGCCCAACCCCAGCTTCTCTCATCCCTCCTTTGGCATGTTGAAGCACACTGGTGTGCTGCCAGTTTGTTTTTCTTTTCTGGAAAGCTGAAGTGCTGCCTAGTTGTATATTTGTCTGGACCTCTTGGTATATTTGCTTGGGCACCTGTGTGCTACCAATCTTCTGCTGGCTGACAGGGGTGATGCTTTCTCTGTTGGAGTTAAAGTCTAAGTTTACATTTTTTATGAAATACATCATTCAGTTAAAGGGCCCCCAATGTGTTCAAAGACACTGTGTAGCTTTAACATGCTGCACTTGGTTTAAAAAAGTATACCTGTAGGCCAATAGCAACACCACCAAAGCTTACCCTAAAACTCCCACTGTAAAGATCAGTCCACCCAGGTTAGGATTTGGGACAGCAGGACCAGCTGAGCTCAGTACAAGACTACAAGCAGCAAGTATAGGTGCAACCTGCAAACCCGATGCTGGCCTCTGCTTGCCTTTTATCAAGCCATTATAACATTATTCCTCCCAATGAAAAGATGTGACATTGTTCTTTCCACTGGCACCAATAATGGGCTCAATTCCTTCCAATGTCACCATTGATTGAGCACTATTCTTTCCACTGATACCAATGGCACCAATATATTCTTTCCATTGACACCAACAATGAAACACCAATCCTCCTCCCACTGACCGCATGTTCTCAAAAAAATGTCTACCACTGAACCTTGGAACCATTGTTTACTCCCACTGATGCCGGGGCATTTCCTACACCCACTTGCCACAGTCTGGCCCCCTAATGTCTGAGGGACAGTAAACTGGTTCTTTGTTTGGAACGGCTGGGGATCCATAATTTAGGCATTAGGTGGGAATAGCCTGTACTGAAAATATCATCACCTCAAGGCTTAACATGATGTAACCCTCAATGAAACAAAAAATATGACATTTGTTCTCAAACCCATGGTAGCACTGAACCCAAACATCATGCCTAATTGCAGCTTATATGTCATAGTTTTACCTTATCCATACTTTTTCTTTAATATTCAATTCTGATTTTAATGTACCCTAAAGAGACCCTGTCACCAACTTAAAACATTGA
This sequence comes from Rana temporaria, assembly GCF_905171775.1. Classification (NCBI taxonomy): domain Eukaryota; kingdom Metazoa; phylum Chordata; class Amphibia; order Anura; family Ranidae; genus Rana; species Rana temporaria. Next base: position 19,215,725 of record NC_053501.1, read on the forward strand.
AGGTAAGAGTGGAGAAAAATTAAGCATTTTAAATTCTTAATTACAATGTGTTTCTTTTCCATAAATGTTATGTTATTCACTTGCAATGTGGCTTTTAACTTACTAAGAAAATCCAGCTTCTCCAGGATGAGACAATCTTTTATGAAGCTGCGGGGGAGGAGCAAGAGGAAATGTCACCCTTACAGGCAGCTGAAAATATAATTGGTGTTTTGGCCTTGGCTGTACCAATTTCAGGAAAGCATTTAGTCAGATTAGGGTTGAAAAACCAACCATGGAAGTAACTGTGAATCCCACCATACCTTGGCAGCCTCACTCTAAAGAATTATAAGTAACTTGTATGTTACTGATATCTCATTTAGTGGAAGAGATCCGATACTAGATGGATCTACCCTGTATATCAGCCTTTATTTCTAATTATAGAAGGAACCTTGAAACAATTATACAGGTCTCGGGGGAACCTCTGATCAAACCACTTCACTGTTGGTCAGTGGGAAAAAGACCCCCACATTGATGGTCATTGAGAAGAATGGCCCTTTAGAGTGGTGGTCAGTGAGTAAAAAAGCAGAGAGATAAAAAGATCATCGGCTTTAATGGTGCTTACTGTGGTGTCGACTTGATCGCCAGTATTATTATTATTATTTATTATTATTTTCTGTTATTTTCTGTTTTATTTATGTTCTTTTATCCTGTATGTTCTCATATATATATATATATATATTTTACTCAATAAAAACGTTATTGAACAAAAAAATAAAAAGATCGGCAGATTCTGCCAAATGGCATTGGACCCAGAATTAGGCAGGCACCACAAGATGGGAGGTCAATCAGGCAAAGCTCAAAGAACCCCTAGAAACCCTATTTAAGAATGGCCACTATAGAGTGTCACTTTAGTCACTGGGGCTGCTGACATTACATGCAAGATGGAATTGCCCAACAGCAGTTACAGGTCTCTTGAAAGTCTACACAAGGGAGGATTTTACAGATAAGTAACATGTATAAAATATGTTAAAAGCACAAATACCCTCACAAATAGATTGCTCCTGAAATGAACGGTCGGGTGACGGGGTATCTTTAAAGTTATGTCTACAGCTATCCTGCAGTCATCCACCAAACAGAAAGAAACAACCTCCTGGCAGGGTCACTGGTGAAGACACGACACCCACTTGTCTCCACGCCTCCAGGCAGACATTAATAACTTCTTGTCACACCGGATGCTTACATCTGGCTTCAACATATGTTATACAGACTACGAATGAGCTGAACTAAAAACTTCAAAGTCCATTTTTTCGGCATCTATTTCATAACAACGGTGTCTCTGAAGTGATCGGTACAATGAGTGGTTTAGTAGAACTTGTTACGCAAAGGAAAGACGTTACAAGTCCCTAGCAATATATAGGACAAGAAACAGAATGTCTAGCCATGGCGTGCACGGTGATTGTATCATCTCATGCTTGTTAGAAAGTAGAACACAGCTTGACATGCTGAGCAACACAGCAGGTCTTTGCTAGCCTCCATTACATTCGAAGACTTCAACGTTACCAAGAATCCGGCATTGTGTATGACCACGAGACTGTGAACACACAAGATCCCTTCACTGTTATGGTAATTATCTTTAATTTTTTGTTTCCTCAGTGCTGTCTCAGTAAAACAGCGATAAAACGAATAAAGGATGTTTATAGTTGCTATATGGAACGGATCAACGCTTCACACAGCTGAGTGTCAGCCTTGCCTTGTCCGGTTCCTGCAAAATACTTCATGTGATACCAGATAAGTCACTTTATCTCGGTATGCCTTGGGTACCTGCAATAGATTAGAAACACTACAGACGCTAAGATTTCCTACGCCTGACTTGTTCCACCTTGTACATCACAATAAAAGAAAGGGAAAAAAAGGAAGGAAAAAACCCAAACACAATACATCAGGCTTCAAGGTTCCTGATACTGAAACTTGTTATTATGAGAATGTACGAATGCGATATGAGAGAAGATTAGTAATGAGGAAATTATGCATGCAAACAAATAAACAAGAGGAAAATAAATCTACCAAATGTTATTTGTGTTTAGGGCTATTCCCTGCATGACTTCGTACTGAGCCTTAGCTTGGGTGTATTGAAATAAAGCAAATATTGTGTAAGGCTTTTCACTGGAGATATCTTTTGTGCATTTTCAATAAACATTATTTTTTTATATTGGAAAGGCAAACCCCTAGTCATTAGGAAATTTCTAAAACGCCAGAGCATTCTATGAAGAGTAGGTGTTGTAAGGTGTTAGTAAACAACTTCTGTTCTACTGCTTGGCTTTGCAGTATGTCTCCAGAGCTTCCTGAACCCCTTCTTCACGTTTCACAAGACAATGACTGGATTTCTTAATAAACTATATGCCTAAACCTTTGTGGACACCTGACCATCAGACCTATATGAGCTCATATTCCAAGACCAGAGCATTCACTCTATCTCCCTCTATGTGGCTTTAACAACTTTCACTCTTCTTTGAAGGCTTTGAGTGTTTATTTGGAAATGTGTACCAATTCAACCAAAAGAGCATTAATGAGGTCTAGGGCCCCGTACACACGACCGAGTTTCTCGGCAGAATTCAGCCAGAAACTCGGTCGGAGCTGAATTCTGCCAAGAAACCCGGCCGTGTGTACAATTTCGGCCGAGGAAGCCGACGAGGATCTCGGCGAGGAAATAGATAACATGTTCTCTATTTCCTCGTTGTTCAATGGGAAATTTCGGCTCGCCGAGATCCTCGGCGGCTTCACAAGGAACTCGACGGAAAAAACGATGTGTTTTGCCCGTCGAGTTCCTCGGACGTGTGTACGGGGCCTAGCAGTGATGTTGAAAGAGAAAACCTGGTTCCCAACTGGCATGTCAATCTATCTGAAAGGTATTCGGTAGGATTCAGTTCAGCACTGTTGTCACAAAATTGGAGGCATGTAATTGTATACAATTTCTTTATTTACTTTTGAAAAAAAAAACACTAATGACACCTGAATCTATAATTTGAAGAAATATGTTTACATACTTTTGGACATATAGAACTAGGTGTGTATGTCCGACATCTACACGCTTTTGATGATTTAGTGTAAGTCACCAAGACCTTGACTTTGCATTGAATTGAACGATGCGATGAGGGTATATGTTTACTCCATAAAAATGTAGTATTATGATGATTTTACTGCTCTCTCAACAACTTTATACCGTTTTATATTTTTCTTATAAAGGTCCACTCTGCTGATGCCATCACATACCTCCCACCTTCCTGAGAGACAACTTCTAACGCAATGTATTTAGGCAGTGGGCACCATCCCTGCCATGCCTTCAGACCATTAAGATTTTTTTTATGCCAAAAATAATTATTTATACCCAGAATTGTTTCTTTGTCTTTATACTGGCTTTTCAAAAATAACAAACAAAATAATTAAAAGGTAGGATGAAGGTTTAGTGTAGAGTAACACTTTTGGTAGGTAAAGCAGAACTTCACCAAAAAGGGTAAGGTCTACTTGTCTGCCTTCTCTGGCCCCATCCTCTTTAAATTCTGGCACTTCATTTTGGGGGGGGGGGGGCGGAGGGGGATTGGCACCTTGTTTTGACAGGTACCCGCTCCTACTTCCAGTTGGATTGCTGCAATGATCATGGTGAAAGTTTCGCCCCCCTCCTTCCCCTCAGCCTTCTGGGACATGTTATGGGTTCCAGAAAGCTGCTAGACCAATTACAAAAGCCAGCATGACTTGAGCATGTGCAGTAGGAAGCAAGCTGTGAAGTTTCTCAAAGTAGTTTTCCAAAGTTGGTGCCTTGACCCAAAGACGGCCAAAGCGAAGGCTCATGGGACAGGTAAGTGTCCTAGTATTATAAATAAGAAGCTACAGTAATTAAAGCTGCTGACTTCTAATATTTTGTTTCTAGGATGAAAAGCCTAATTTAAATAATACATTTTCAACCAAGGAGGAATGAGAAACAGAGAGATTTGGTCCTTTCCAAAAGAGGAACAGGCCCTCCAAATGAGAGACAATTGGGAGGTATACTATTAAGCTATTTGTGTCTTCAAGTAACCCTGAAGCCAATGGCCTTTTTCCCCAAGCCTTGACCTTTTTGAACATAGTAAAATGTGATCTTTAAACTTAGCATTTAAGTTTGTCATAACCAAATTTATCATATGCATTAAGGATTAGCATAGTAAATATAATTATACATTTGCCATGACATCACCCTAGCAGTACACTGTGTTTCTTCAAAGTCACGTATGTACGCCCTCTTCATTTGTGCAAATGTAATCCCGGTGACCTTTAAAATCCACAAAATTACTCATGTGGAACTTTTACATTTTCATAATGTACATGTTTTCATCACTGGAAGAGTTTATCATAGGCAAAATAGAGACGACTGAGTCAGTTTTTATTCCATTATTCTGTATGTACCAATAGAACATTTGTCTGTGTTGCATACCGAATCCAGATACTTTGTAAAAGCTCAATGGATGGTAAATGGCATTATAAATAAATATATTAACCACCTATTTTTTTAAACTTGTTAAAATGATTTTTTTTGCAAAAAAAACTACTTAGAACCCCCAAACATTTTATATATTTTTTTCTAACACCCTAGAGAATAAAATGGTGGTCATTGCAATACTTTCTGTCATACTGTACTTGTGCAGCGGTCTTATAAGCGCACTTTGTTTGGAAAAAATACACTTTTTTTAAATAAAAAACAGAACAGTAAAGTTAGCCCAGTTTTTTTTTTATATTGTGAAAGATAATGTTATGCTGAGTAAATTGATACCCAACATATCACGCTTCAAAATTGTGCTCGCTCGTGGAATGGCGATAAACTTTTTCCCTTGAAAATCTCCAAAGGCAACGTTTAAAAAAGTTCTACAGGTTGCATGTTTTGAGATTTAGGACTGGGGATAGAATTATTGCTCTCTCTATATTAATCGTGGTGATGTGTGGCTTGAACACCGTTTTCATATACGGGTGCTACTCACATATGTGTTCGCTTCTGCGCTCGGCGGGACGGGGCGGTTTAAAAAATATTTGGGTCACTTTTATTCCTGTTACAAGGAATGTAAACAAAAACATCCCTGGTAATAGAAAAAAGCATGAGGGGTCCTCTTAAATATGAGATCAGGGTCAAAAAGACCTCAGATCTCATATCTAGACTAAAATGCAATAATAATAATAAAAAAAAAAAAGCATTGGGCGGAAGTGAAGTTTTTACGTTGCTTCCGCCCTGCAATGATATGGAGACGGGTGGGGGCTATCTTCCCCTCACTCGTCTCCATACGCAGGCAGGGACAATATCCGATCGCCTGTGCTTCTGCTGATGGCTCCGGTAAGCAACGGAGCGCACCGGAGAGCGGCGGGGGGGGGCCCCTCTACCACCACTGATAAAAGCGATCTTGCTGTGTATCCACTGCAGAGACCAGTTTTATCTGAAAGCGGACTGCCCGCTCTTGAAGAGGGTACCGGAGTAATGGTAGCTAGCTGCTACATTATCAATGGTAATCCTCCTCAAAGGAGCATTGTATTCCTGTGGTGGGTGGTCCGTAAGTGGTTAGATATGAGATCTGGGGTCAAAAAGTCTAAAATGCAATAATAAAAAAAAAAGAAATGCCGTTTGACGTCACTTCTGCCCTGCAGTGGTATGGAGCCGGGTGATGGCCATCTTCCCCTTACTCAGCTCCATACCACACACATAAGAGGACCCGATCGCCTCCGCCGCTGATGGCGGCTCCGGTAAGCGGCGGAGGGCACCTGATCATGACGGGAGGGGGGCCCTCTCCCGCCACCGATAAATCTGATCTTGTGGCGAATCTGCCACAGAGACCACTTTTATCTGATAACGGACCGCCCGCTAAAAAAGAGGATACCGGGGGTTATGGCAGCTAGCTGCTACCATAACAACGATATCCCTCTTCGTATTTTGACAGCAGGTTTTTTAAGTGGTTAAAAAAAAATTTCTTTTATACACTTTTGCAGAACTGCATGAATACACAAGTGACATATACTAAGTCAATCTACACATTTTATTTGATAACAGCAGACAGGCTCCAGGTCCTCTGGCCAGTCAACGCTAAACCTAATGCTGAAAAAAAAGTTGGCTGTACTATCAGAGCTCGGCACAGCCGCAAATGAAAGAAGAATGGCCTCTAAGGCAAAGAATGGAGAGAATAACAATCTGGCAATGACCGTCTGTGAACATCTGGCCCCTTTGGCTTGCCATTGGGAAGCAAAAATACCAATGCTTTGCTAGCTCTAAATAAAGTCAGAAAACTGGCTTTATTATATAATTCTGACACCAAAGTGCAAGCAGCCATAATTCTACAAAATTATAAATAGCTGCTAGATTTGCTTTTACAATAAACAGAAAAATGTACTTATTGTAAAATACTTGAATATGATAATTCTCGAAAGAGTTCCATTGCAATAACAATGTATATAAAGAAACATAGGCTAAATACATATATACAGACAGATAAAATGTACCAAGTATATCTAAATGCAAAAGATGAACATTTAGGGCCAGATCCTCAAACGAATTACGCCGGCGTATCTATGGATACGCCGCGTAATTTCAAAGTTCCCGCGTCGTACTGTATCTCTGTTTTGTATCCACAAAACAAGATACGACGGAATCTGGGCTCAATCCGACAGGCGTACGTCTTAGTACGCCGTCTGATCGTAGGTGCATATTTACGCTGGCCGCTAGGTGGCGTTTCCGTCGAATTCCGCGTTGAGTATGCAAATTAGCTAGATACGGCGATCCACGAATGTACGTCCGGCCAGCGCATTTTTTTACATTGTTTGCGTTCGGCTTTTTCCGGTGTATAGTTACCCCTGCTTTATGATGTTAAGTATGGGCGTCGTTCCCGCGTCAAATTTTGAAAATGTTACGTTGTTTGCGTAAGTCGTTCGCGAATAGAGCTTTGCGTAGAATTACGTCACTGTCGTAAGCATTGGCTTGTTCCGGTTTATATTCGAGAATGCGCACTGGGATACCCCCACGGACGGCGCATGCGCCGTTAAAAAAAATGTAATTTACGTCGGGTCACGACGTATTAACATAAAACACGCTCCCATCACATAGATTTGAATTGCGCGCCCTTACGCCAGGAGAATTACACTACGCCGCCGTAACTTTAGAGGCAAATGCTTTGTGAATACAGCATTTGCCTCTCAAAGTTGCGGCGGCGTAGCGTTACTAGGATACGCTACGCCTGCATAAAAATACGATCCACTACGTGGATCTGGCCCTTAATATATTGCAGCCTACCAGTCCCTAGAGGTGTCTGGATTAGATTTATTTATTTTTTCAGACTTTTATTTTTATTTTCACCTGGTAATTCTGCCAGTAACAAACTTTCAGTCCCCCTATGATAACATTCATACACCGTACTGTATCGGGACAACAGAAGCGATACAGTTCTATGGAAACCCCCCCCCCCCCTCTAATTCTATATACCATATAGGGACATAGGGGTTGATTGATTTATTAAAAGGAAACCAGTGGAGGTCTGTCCATAGAGGGCGCACGGGCGCCGCCTCTCCTATCCACTGTGTCTGGTCCCCTGATCTACATATCAGTGGCGCCGGACCATGGATTCCAATACGGGGTGAGTGTTTTTTTGAAGCAGCTGATTCAAAAAAGGGTGGGCTTGGAGTGCAGGGCATTGCGCTCTGGGCCCACCCAGTTGTGTGACCATAGCAAATTTATAAAACAATTTTATAACTTGGCATTATAAGCATTCTTGTAGCATAATCTTTTTGTAATGGAAATATATATTTTTTTTTCCTAAAGGCTACCTGGATATTCCAGTTTCTAATGGAGTTTCCGGTTTCTGCCACCCGCGGATATGTCCGTCATATCCGGCGGCGCACTGGGAGCTATGTGTCACAATTCCCAGGATTCAGTGTGGATGGCCACCGCTCGTTATCGTGATATTCTGAAACCAGAATTGACACAATGACGCCAGTGATTATCTCGGCTGCCATCACAATGGGGCGGGCATTTCCGATGACGCAGCCCGTTGTGATGCCACCGTCAGAAGTGTATGTTGCTGTGAGCCCTACATACTGTGCATGCGTTAGTGATTATCTTGGTTGCCATCACAACGGGGCGGGCACTTTCGACAACGCCGCCCATTGTGATGGCAACATCGGAAGTGTAGGGCACTGCAAGGCGTAAATACTGCGCATGCGCGAGAACAGGCAGTGCGTGCTGGTTGCTCAGCTGCACCGAAACCCGGAAGATAGTGCTTGTGGCCTTCACATGCCCACAGGGAACATGCTAGGGAGAGAAGAATCTAATATATCCTATGATCGGAAATCAGCAATTGAGCGTCGATAGATCTGTAATACGTGAGTCATCTAACTAATGGTATTTAAAAAAACGATATTTAGCAAAAAAAATTAAATCTATATAGTAGGAACTCCGCTTTAAGTCCCAACTAAGGACTTCCTTTCCACCCCCAGGTGACAGTGCTGAACAGCTCAGTGGCCAATCAGCAACCACCAGTGCAGTCACATGTTAGGAATGGTAGTGAGTGACATGCTGCCTTGTGTCTGGAATAGACAAACAGATGGTAAGTAGTTGGGGAAGGCGGCATTTACTGAATTTGTTTCTTTGTAAAGCTCGAGCCCACACCAAAGGATTAGGGGTGCCGCTCCTTTCTGTCCAAATCCATGACTAAGCCCCATAGGTGGGGCGAAACATGTTGGGGGCATGGCTTGGACGGAGCCCGAGCTGAGGCTGCTTTTACTATAGAGACTGTTGCGCTTTGTTGGTGTGTACGGCACTTGGGGTGGGGTGTTCCTTCTTCAGAATGAATTCTTTTTAATAAGGCAATGCTTTATTTCATTCATTATGTGATTTACTGTATAGGTCAGTTTCCCAACAAAAAATAGAACTTTCTAAGATGGCTTTCCTCTAAACTGTTTCATGCAGCAGCACACTGAAAAATAATGAATTAAAGGTTGTTCGCATCTCTGTGACCTACGACAGTCGTTATCAATCATAAACAAGCCATAAACAAGTCATACGGATAAAATCAATATATGGCACAAATCACTATAAAGATCTCGTCACATTAAAGAGTGCGGAAGGTCAGCTATTTATGTGTCATTTCCTACCTTCCTACCGCTATTACATGTGCTGATCATCAAAATCATGTCTGCCCCAAAGCAGGTTCATGAGAAAACTCTCATGAGTTCATGAGTAATGAGCAGTAATCACTCATAATAAATATCATTTTTGATACAACAAGACTGTATTACAAAGACAATTTCATCTTTTTTTGGCAGAAACAGAAGATGGTGAAGGTATATTTCAGCCAAAAATAAAATTGTATGTGTAAAATAAATTCAAGGTAAATAGCCTTGCTTCTAATTTTGTTTCATTAGTTAAGACTCTAAAATTGCTTGCTATGGGGTAGATCCACGTAGAATGGCGCAACTTTGTGTGGGCGTAACGTATCCTATTTACGTTACGCCTCCGCAACTTTTACAGGCAAGTGCCGTATTCTCAAAAAAAAAGTTGCGGCGGCGTAGCGTAAATAGGCCGGCGTAAGCCCGCCTAATTCAAAATGTGAAGAGGTGGGCGTGTGTTATGGAAATCAGGCTTGACCCGACGCGCATTCGCCGTCCGTGGAATTTCCCAGTGTGCATTGCTCCAAAGTACGCCGCAAGGACGTCATTGGTTTAGACGTGAACGCAAATTACGTCCAGCCCTATTCACGAACGACTTACGCAAACGACGTAAAATTTTAAAATTTTGTCGCGGGAACGACGGCCATACTTAACATTGGTGCGCCGCATATACGCCAGGAAAAGCCTAACGTAAACGGCGTAAATGTACTGCGTCGGCCGGGCGTACATTTGTAAATTCGCGTATCTAGCTGATTTACATATTTGACGCGTAAATCAGCGTACACGCCCCTAGCGGCCAGCGTAAATATGCAGTTAAGATCCGACGGCGTAAGAGACTTACGCCTGTCGGATCTAATAGATATCTATGCGTAACTGATTCTAAGAATCCGGCGCATAGATACGACCGTCCGGTATCAGAGATACGACGGCGTATCTGGAGATACGCCGTCGTATCTCTTTTTTGGATCTGGCCCTATATTGCCAAAAGTATTGGGACGCCTGCCTTTACATGCACATGAACTTTAATGACATCACAGTCTTTGTCGGTAGAGTTCAATATTGAGTTGGCCCCCCCCTTTACAACTATAACAGCTTCAACTCTTCTGGGAAGGCTGTCCACAAGGTTTAGGAGTGTCTATGGGAAGGTTTGTCCATTCTTCCAGAAGTACATTTGTGAGGTCAGGCACTGATTTTGGACAAGGGGGCCTGGCTCGCAGTCTCCATTCTAAAGCCTTGTACACACGATCGGACTTCCATCTGACTTTTCCGTGCATTTTTGTTCGAAGGGCGTTGGCCGTGAACTTGTTCTGCATACACATGGCAGGACTTTTTTAGCCAACTTTCACCAAATCAAGTGGTTTTTCGGGACCCACGGTCGGACTCACGGAGCTCGCGGTGGGCCCGCCCATAATGCCGCATCTTAACGACGTATATATACACGTCGATCTGCCCACAGGAGGCATTGTGTCAACGTATATATATGTGAGCCGGTCGTTAAGCAGTTAAGGGGGCAAATCCTTCCGGGGCTGAAGTGGCTACATTTGCGCCCGCCCCTGGAATGGTGCTTAAAATTATCCTTAGGCAATGCTTTAAATGCCTTTACAGGTTACCAGCTTAGAGTTGCACAGGAGGTGCGGTGCTAAAATGACTGCTCTTGCTCGGACGTTTGCAACAATACCTGACGTGTGGTGCGATCACTGTTTAAATATATGTGTGAGAGTAACGTATACGGGGGTGCTTAACTACTTGCAGATCTGCCGCCGCAGTTCTACGGCGGCAGGTCGACTCCCCTGCGCGAGAGCCCATACAATGGCATTGGCTCTCTAAGCGGCCACTAGGGGCCATTCCCTGACTCCCGCGCGTGTGCCCGGCGGACGCGATCGCCGCCGGGCACCCGCGATTGCACGTTACAGAGCGGGGACCGGGAGCTGTGTGTGTAAACGCACAGCTCCCGGTCCTATCAGGGGGAGAAATGCCTGACCGTCTGTTCATACAAAGTATGAACAGCGATCAGTCATTTCCCCTAGTGAGGCTACCCCGCCCTACAGTTAGAACACACCCAGGAAACATACTTAACCCCTTCCCCGCCCCCTAGTGTTAACCCCTTCCCCCAGTGCTAATCTTCGGATGTTTTTTCACCTTAATGCATAGAATGCATTAAGGTGAAAAAACATGAACCTTTACAACCCCAATAAATTTGTTATATACATATATATATATATATATATATATATATATATATATATATATATTATTATTATTATTTATTTACTATTATTATTTATTTATTTATTATTTGCATTAATAAAATTTGATTTAGCTGTGCTTTCCAATGCAATTTTTTTTTTTTTTAAAGTGGAGTTCCACCGGATAAATATAACATTACATCAGTAGTTTTAAAAAAATGTCATTAGTCCTTTACGAAAATTTTTTTTTTTTTAGATGCCTTCAAAGTGTTGTTGCTAGGCAGAATAGTTAATCTTCCCACTTCCTGCACCTAGGTGCTTAATGCACCGCACAGACTCCTGGGAATGTAGTGGGTGTAACTTACCAGGAGTCTGTGCACTCCCCAGTCTCAAAGAATCATGTGACTTGGACAGCACAGGTGCTGAAACCTGATCTGACACTGCTTGTGCAGCACTGAGCATGTGCGAGATCTACAAGGCTGAAATCCAGGAAGTCATACAGTCTGGCTTCATGATGCCCACACTTAAGATGGCCCCAGTCAATTTCTATTTTAAAAAGTGTCTAAATGCTGTAACAACCTAACAAAACGGACATTAGTTTACAGACTAACTTTACTAGAATACATTAAGCTTGTGTATTACAGGGGTATTTATATTTAAAAAATGAAATTGTGGCCGGAACTCCGCTTTAAGTTGGGAACGGAGTCTCTTTAATTTGATTTAGGGCTGCAAATAATAAAGAAAGAATCTATATATAAAAAAAATGAGAAATAAAATAAAAATCCCCTTTAGGACAAAAGATGTTTGCATGTCCCTGACACCTCCGGAAGGTTTCATGGTGCTGTCGCCCATATCAACTAGAAGGGCCAAACAGCAGGTGAACGACACAAAAATAATGAGACATAAACAATCTTGCGTTCCTACCCTCTAAATCAAGACTAGACATGTCTAGCAGTTTAGCTATTGTGATTTTGCACAGAATTGCCTGCTTGATAACATTGTAACTTCCTCTAAGCGGCGAGTTGTAGAATGCAGACCCGAGCAAACTATGGATTTCAGCTGAAGAAAGGAGATAATGACCCAGAATTTCAATCCAGGTATTATCAGACGCAGTTTCCATTCATATCTGCAAGGCAAAGGCAGCAGAGGGATACAGCCTACTGCCACTTTGTCCTTTCATGCTTTGAATGTAGATGAGGATGGCAAGATTCTATTGATTCTAAAGTCTGAATTAAGCATACATACGCCGCGGCCTAGAACTGCATCACGACTGTGGTCAGCATTAAAAAAAAAAACATTTTTTTTATTTATTTTTTATACACTCCCGTTTATCGCGGTAATTTACAGCCCACAACCCCAGATTGATCAAAGCTAGAATAAAAAGGAAAGGTTTCTTTTCAGTCTTGACAACACATCTGCCTGTCACTATGGGAATATACGTTGCCTGCAGTGTTCAAATGATCCATACCGTGAATGGAAAATTAATTTAAGTGAGTTTACAGCATGCAGAAGCAGCTGTTGTACCTATATGCAACTTGCATTACGGAATTGTTATGACAAGTGGCGTTTTTTATTTACGGAGGCCGGGGAGGGATGAGACGTGAGCTTGAAAAGCATCTACCTGTTTAACTTTGCTCTCTGGTATTGCTATTTATGAGCCGTGGGACAGAACGGAATGGCGATGTAGAGATGATTCGGAATCCGGCTCGCCAAAGAAAGACTTGACTTACGCATTTCGCTTGAGTCCAACTTGATATTTTTTTTTCATTTTGTTTCATTTTCTCGTATTTAAGGAACAGATCATTGATATGTGCATCTTATTTCCAGCCTGTCAGTCCCCGGGCTCTGCGCTGAGATATTATCTGCGTCGCGCATGGACGTCAGCGAGAAAATAAACGCTCGATAATACAATCGTGCAGCTTATTGGAAGATCTTTAAAGCAGCAACTATTGATTTTGGAGTGTTTATTCACAGGAGACAACAAAACATCAAACTGAAGTGGTGCTACAAAAACGGAACATCGTTTTCCTCCTCCCCTATTAAATGTAACATTGCCAGGATTTTATCGGTAAGAAAACTAATTGATATTAAAAAACTTTGAACGTGCGAGTTCAGTTCTTCTCAGCTTTCTAAAAACAATCAGAAGAGTTTGACGAGCAAGAAGAGTTTCTCAACTGTAAATCATAAAGTCTAGATCAGCCATTCTCAACCAACGTTCCATGGAAACCTAGAGTTCCTTTAAGGTTTGCTAAGGGTTTCTTAAAGCTGTGGTTGATTGATTATGGTGCGGGGTTGTTATTCAGGGGTTGGGCTTGGCCCCTTAGTTCCAGTGACGGGAACACTTAAGGCGTCAGCACACCAAGACATTTTGGACAATTTCATGCTCCCAACTTTGTGGGAACAGTTTGGGGATGGCCCCTTCCTGTTCCAACATGACTGCGCACCAGTGTTTAGAGCAAGGTCCATAAAGACATGGATGAGCGAGTTTGAGGTGGAGGAACTGGCCTGGCCTGCACATAATGAACTTGTCCAAAATGTCTTGGTATGCTGATGCCTTAGGCCCCATTCACATTGGGGCGCATGCGGCATTGGCAGTAAAGCGCCGCTAAAAATAGCGTAGCTTTACCGTCATGTTTGCAGAGGTATTCGGCCACTAGCGGGGAGCTTTTAACCCTGGGTAGCGGCTGAAAAGGGTTGGAACCATGGTATGGCCGCGGTGCCTATTCATTTCAATTGACAAGAGCGGTAGAGGAGTGGTATACACGCCGCTCCTTCACCGCTCCAAAGATGCTGCTAGCTGGAGTCTTTTTAACATCCTGCCAGCGCACCGCTCCAGTGTGAAAGCCATCAAGCTTTCACACTGGAGTGAATTGAGTGGCTCTTTCAGGGCGCTTTGCAGGCCCTATTTTTAGTGTTATAGCGCCTGCAAAGCTCCTCATTGTGAAAGGGGTCTTAAGAGTTCCCTTCACTGGAACCCCACGCCATGATCCCCCCTCCACCAATTGATTTGGAACAGTGCATAAAACAAGGTTGATAAAGTCATGGATGAGCGAGTTTGGGGTAGAGACCCAATAGAACATTCTTGAGATGAATTGGAGTGGAGACTGAAAGCCAGGCCTTCTCATTCACATCAGTGCATGACCTTTACAAATGCACTGGAAGAATGGTCAAACATTCCCATAGACACACTCTTAAACCTTGTGGACAACTGTTATAGCTGAAAAGGGTGGGCCAACTCAATATTGACTAAGACTGAGATGCCATTAAATTCCATGTGTGTGTAACACCATATGTCCCAATACTTTTGGTATAGTGTCATTATGTTCATAACATGGGGGGGGGGGGGGGTTGTAGTCCACAAAGAGAACTAGGAACAATGGCAACTGATAACACTTCAGCACAGTCAGTGAGCACAGGAAGATATCAGCATACTAGATTTCTGGCAGGATCAACACGTATTTTCTGCTACTTAAAGCGTTTTTTACCCCAACACTTCATATTCCTGATATGTGTCTGCTGTACCATGTACTTGTATGAGAAAGTGTCCTGTTCTCTTTGTATTGTTTCTTTTACGCATCCCTGGTGTTCCTGCCAGTCCCTCTGATTTCCTATAAAAACTAACCACACTAGGCATGAGAGCACACTGTTCTCTAGCAATGCTGGGAAATTAGCCTTCTCTCCTCCAATGATCAAACTTCTCCTGACACACCCCCACACCACAGCCATTCTGATCCAAAGAGTGTTGACCGTGAACCTGTTCTGCATACAGACGGCCCAACATTTTCAGCCAACAAAATCTAAATCTGTGTTTTTCTGCTCTTTAGCACCACCCTTTGGGCAACTTATGCTAATGTTGTCTTAATGTTTCACATTAGTTCTGAGAATGCGTGTTTGTACTTTGGGTTTTAGTTGGACGGATTTGTGTACACACAATCCGATAATCCGACGTAACAGATTTATTGCCAGACAGTTGGTGAGCATGAACAGCCAACATTTGTCTTTAATTCAGCCAACAATTGTCTGATGGAGCATATACACGGTCGGATTATCTAATACAACATGTCCATCGGACAATTATGGCCATAAAATTGGATCGTCTGAACGTGCCTTAAAGTGGTTGTAAACTCTTAGGCCTCGTACACAAGACCGGATCTGTCCGCTGAAACTGGTCCGCGGACCAGTGTCAGCGGACAGATCCGATCGTGTGTACAGGCTAGCAGACAGATTTCATGCTAAGAAACATGTCCGCTGGAAAGCTGTCCGGCGGACATGTCCGCTGGTTAGTACTCCTAACCAGCGGACAGATATCTCCCGCATGCGTCGAATGGATTCGACGCATGCGTGGAAGTATTTTACTTCCTGGTTTGGTGACGTGGCGGCGTCAACGTCACCGCGCTGTCTGTCCGCGGGGATTTCGGTTTGATGGTGTGTACAGCCATCAGGCCGAAATCTCAGAGCGGACATGTCCGATGAAAACGGTCCGCTCGTCTGTATGGGGCCTTACAGACCACTTTTACCTACAGGTAAGCCTAGATTAAGGCTTACCTGTACTGTAGGTTAAATAAATATTTCCTAAACCTACACGGTTTGCAAAAAAGGTGGCACCGATGTCTACAGCGCATGCGCGTCATAGACAGCGGCGCAGGCGCTCTGAGCGTGCCGTTAGTGAAGGCGATCGTGCCGTCACTGGTGGCTCCCACGCGAATACCCGGAAGTCACTCCGGGAGAGATGGTGGCGACAGAGGAGGGGAATGAGGGCCGCTGCAGGGGCTTCGATCTCAGGTAAGTAATTCATAATGAGCTAGTAGGCTATGTCTAAAAGCTCATTATGCCTTTGTCTTGCAGGGCATGATAGTACAGAGCCTTGGAGTCACTCTGCACATGCTCAGTTTGGTGTGTACTGAGAGGTTGTTTTTTTTTTTTCTTGAGAAGGTGCATGTGATCAGCACAGGGCCAATCAGCAACTTCCAGATAGAGGGTCAGGGGTCCTGCAGCCTCTTATGACAGTCAGAGTAGAATGAAAACTCCTCCTACAAGCTTTAACCAGACACTGATAGAAGTCACAAGACTGCTATATACTGCTGATGAGAAAAGGTAATTAGCGTTTTATATTTATAAAAATAATTTCCATGTTCTGTGTACTGTGGGAGACCAGATACAGTGAATGCGCAGGCTCTTGGGTTAAGTAAAACTTTAAGTTTACTTTTCATAGTTTTCAACGTCTGGTGTCATTTGCTTAGCAAATCAGAATGTCACGCCCCCCTCCTCAATCTATTCCAGAGACGGTCGTGTTTACAGGAATAATTTGTATACATGTATATAAATGGGAGCGTAAGCAGTGCTTCTAAACCTAACACATCTGTTAATGCCCCATGTGCAGCGTAATCTTCATTTTTGTTTCCCGCGGACGCCCCCAGATTGCGCACACAGGACACATTCAACAGACTGTCTTGGTATTTCAGCTCGGAGAAATACGAGTGTACCCAGCACTTCACGGCATCAGTCTCCATCGACGTTTCAGATATTTAGTCGCACAACCTATTTGCCGCAGATGTGATTGAGCAGTAAAATCTACGTAAGACAAGCAAGCTGTTTATATGTTAATTTCTTGAATACATCTGATGCTGCTATGGTACATAATAAAACTGCTCAGTACGGCACCCAGGGGAGTTGGCTGCACTTTTAAAATCTATTCATAGATTCAGCAGCTTCCAGAACTTCTCTAGAACTTTTTTTGCTGCTGCTCAGTGACTCACATTATCACAACTTACAAAAATAAATATTGGTGTAGACAAGAATTGGGCAGAAACAAGGTATTTTCATCATTCAAAGTTTAATGGTGCAGTCCAGAGTTACAGCGGAGGACCTGCATTGCTTCCTTCCAGCTCCCAGGTCCCTCCTCTGCGGTGTTAGACTGAAACTATACAGAGAGGTGGGTTATCACTCCACCTGGTGCTACTCCAGGGTCTCTCCTCTGTGATATTTCACTGGAACTATACAGTGAGCATTGGGGTGGTTATCACTCCACCTGGTGCTACTCCAGGGTCTCTCCTCTGATATTTCACTGGAACTATACAGTGAGCATTGGGGTGGTTATCACTCCACATGGGGCCACTCCAGGGTCTCTCCTCTGTGATATTTCACTGGAACTATACAGTGAGCATTGGGGTGGTTATCACTCCACCTGGTGCTACTCCAGGGTCTCTCCTCTGTGATATTTCACTGGAACTATACAGTGAGCATTGGGGTGGTTATCACTCCACCTGGTGCCACTCCAGGGTCTCTCCTCTGATATTTTACTGGAACTATACAGGGAGTGTTGGGCTGGTTAATAC
The DNA here is from genome assembly GCF_905171775.1 of Rana temporaria. NCBI lineage: Eukaryota > Metazoa > Chordata > Amphibia > Anura > Ranidae > Rana > Rana temporaria. The sequence goes on from NC_053501.1 coordinate 19,233,390, forward strand.
TCCACCTGGTGCCACTCCGAGGTCTCTCCTCTGTGATATTTCACTGGAACTATACAGTGAGCATTGGGGTGGTTATCACTCCACCTGGTGCCACTCCAGGGTCTCTCCTCTGATATTTTACTGGAACTATACAGTGAGCATTGGGGTGGTTATCACTCCACATGGTGCCACTCCAGGGTCTCTCCTCTGCGATATTTAGCTGGAACTATACAGGGAGTGTTGGGCTGGTTAATACTCCACCTGGTGCTACTCCAGGGTCTCTCCTCTGCAGGGCATTTTTTCACAGAAAATAGGTGCAGGAACTCGACCACGACTTCCCAAACCCCCACACACCCTCCAAACCACACCAAATAGTGTGTGTGGTCAAAGTTTACTAACAGTGGGAGGCTCTTAATGCACTCCTGGCATTTAGTGCCCCTTTAGGTAACAAGTGCAGAGTTGAGGGGAGTTTACACACAGAGTGCAGAGGTTGGTGGTGTGCTATGTACATAGTGTATAGTTTAGGGGTGCTCTGCATGCAGATTACAGAGTTCCGCCTTCTTCCACATTTCACTTTCATCCCTCTCTCAGCTCTGACCTCTACATGCAACCCCCCTCCAATTCCCCATCTTTTCCCCTCATTAAAAGCACCACCATCTTTCACGTGTTGTACTTTTGTTGCTGTATTAAGCTAAAGCACCCAGCCGGCTCTAGTGTCTCTCGCACACTGTATGTGGCTCTGGCTCTCTCACTTGCAGGAAAATCATCCAGTAGGGGTGTAGGCATCTGCACTGCACCCTGGACACCTGCATCTCCCTTCTCCCCATCCTGAACTCAGAGGGAGCCGCTCGGGGGAACAGATCATTGGGATACGCGCTGTCACTTGTAAACACAGAAGCCGAACATGTGTTTACAAGTGAGAGTAGTGAGACCTGAGCCAAAGGTGGTGGAACCGAGTTCCACCAAGTTCCAGCTGAAAAAAATCCCTACTCCTCTGTGATATTTAGCTGGAACATAAACAGGGAGCATTGGGCTGGATATTACTCCACCTGGTGCTACTCCAGGGTCTCTCCTCTGTGATATTTAGCTGGAACTATACAGTGAGCGTTGGGGTGGTTATTACTCCACCTGGTGCTACTCCAGGGTCTCTCCTCTGTGATATTTAGCTGGAACTAAACAGTGAGCATTGGGGTGGTTATTACTACACCTGGTGCTACTCCAGGGTCTCTCTGCGACATTGGACTTGAACTATATAGGAAGTGTTTGGCTGGTTATCACTCCACATGATGTTACTCCAGGGTTTCCTCCTCTGTGACATCATGCTGGAACTATACAGGGAGTGTCGGGCTGGTTATTACTCCACCTGGTGCTACTTCAAGGTCATTAAGCTGGAACTATACAGGAAGTGTGGGTTGCTGGAAGTGTGTGGCTGAAGTGTGTGGCTGATTAAACAGTAACTGCATCTGGTGCTACTGACTGACTGTAAGGACCCAGGTCTGGGCCTATGGACTCTGCTGTGTCTGACAATGTCTCTTCTTTCTGAGCTACTGGTGATACTAAACTGCTCCCTGGACAGCTGCCTTGAATGATCTTGCCTTGAACCTCGTTTCTCCTAAACCTTTTGCTTCTCCTTCCTATTTTATCCATGGCTTTGTACTTCCTGTTTGCCCGATTATTGTGCTCTCCCCAGTCAATATCTCAATTTTGTCACTCCTGCTGCTGTCTGTATCTCGGCTACCACTCGTTACCGATCTTTGGCTTGTTCCTCAACCACGCTTCTATTTGATCCCAACCTGTGACCACTTGTTACTGACATTTGACTTGTTTACTGACTATGCTTATGCTTGATCCCTACCTGCTATGTCTGCTACTGGACCACAACTTGCTCACCTCCTGGTGGGGTGTTCCTGAGGACCATAACCTGGCACTAACACACAGCAAAATCCATCTCAACCATGAGGAGGTCTGGTAATTTTAGACTCTGAATTTTGGGTGAGCCTGTGTCATTCATCAAGATAATCTGCTGCTGCACTTATTCAGCGATTGGTGGGAACCTCTCTACTGCTATAGCTACTGGTCTCTGAGTTTGACCCCTGACCAGGACACTAACCCACCTGCTTTAATTTCCATTAGCATGCTTCCTTTGCAGCTGTTTGTCCCACTAGATAACTTCCAAGGGCATTTCCCAATCCATCTGAGCCCTCTGCTTCCATCCATATGATGCTTACACCCAACAACATTCCTTAATGTTAGCAGCCTTGTTAGTACATATTGTCATGGTTGAGGTGCTGCACAAACCACACCTTCAAGTAAATGAGGGCCTCCTACAACCACAAGCCAAGAAGTTGCACCAGAGTATACTCACCCCCCCCCCCAAAAAAAAAAACAGACATTCGGGATGTGGCATTATTACCTTATGAATGGTGGTAGTCATGGTGGTAGTCATGGCTCTACCACTCTCTGAAAAGTGACTCAACATGGATTGACATCTGTCTGAACTAAGCCTTATGCCGCGTACACACGGCCGGACTTTCCAATGGGAAAAACCGTGTGTACGCAGCATAAGGGACAAAACAGCTCTACTTCTAATACCAGAAGTCAACCCCACCCCATGTCCTACTATGGGAAAAGTACAGGTTCACTTAAATAATTGTTATATATACTCAATGAATACTGTACAAATATATTGTAGCTCATACACACATGAAAGGCCCTAACAAACAACACATGGAATATCTTAATCTTACTGTGCACTATTGAAGAATCCCATTGAAAAGTCATAAAATATTAAGCAAGGACGGTTCAACAATAAAACGGAAATAATGGAAGTTTTGTAAAGCAGGAACATGAGACAAAACACAAAAGAGTCTTCACCCAAGGGTGAAGTTATCTCTATCTTCTGTATATGTCCCTCGTAGCACAATGCAAACATCACAACAGGCCACACAAAAGGGTAACAATAGGGAGACAGAAGCCAAGGTAGATAAAGTAAAGATCCCATTAGGTTGGTTGCATTTATTTGATACAATGTATGTAGTTAGTATATATTTATGTAAGAAGTTCATAAAAGAACTGTGCACAATTGATCTTCCAACAGAGAATATATCTAAAATTATAAGCAGTTGGCAAGTGAAGGGGTAATAATGGTGCATTATGGATATACCTGAAATATTTCAATAGTAATAACAATTTTTAGGACAGTTTTTTCAACTTTCTCAACTTAACCCAAGGGAACCACTAAAATATCTTGAAGGTCTTAAGGGATACTTATATAAAAAATAAAAATTCAATTATTTATTTAGGGATCTATAGAAGAATGCAACCCTTTGGTGGTCAGAAGAAAAAAAAACAACCCTTATGCCGCGTACACACGATCGGAGTGGATTTTTTTCTGACGGATGTTCGCTAAAACTTGTCTTGCATACACACGGTCACACAAATGTTGTCGGAAATTGAGAATGTCAAGAACGCATTGAAGTACAACACTACGACTAAAACAGAACTTCTTCTGCTTCAAGCAAACCGAAAGACAAACTCTAGGATGACATGGATGTCACCACCCATTCCGGGACAAGTCAAAAGTCTAGGAGTCATCTTTGACTCTGACATGACGATGGATGAACAAATAGGATCGGTAGTCAGCGGATCTCACCATCTTCTCCGCCTGCTACGAAGACTCATCCCCTTCATCCCAGAAGAGGATCCAGCGGTAGTAGTTGGAACAATTATCAACTCCAGGATCGACTACGCAAACTCCCTCTACCTCGGACTTCCCAAATACCAGATTTCTTGTCTACAAGTCGTCCAGAACACGGCAGCCAGACTGATAACGGGGAAAAAACCCTGGAAATCAATCACCCCGTTACATTGGCTAGCCGTAAAGGATCGGGTCACATTCAAGGCCCTCTGCCTCACTCACAAATGTACACCAGGAGTCGCCCCCCAATATTTATGCGAGAAAATAAAATACCACAACCACAACCTACTTCAAATCCCCAAGTCTCGCTAAAAGTCTAAAGGAGAACGAAGATTCGCAGTCCAAGGACCCCGGCTGTGGAACGCTCTACCAACTAACATCCGAATGGAAGAAAATCATCGGGCCTTCAGGAAAAAACTCAAGACCCACCTCTTCTGAAGGATAGGATGGAAATGGATACCAAGCGCGATTCAGTTCGCATTTGTAGCGCTATACAAGTTATTCACTCACTCATCAGCAACTTGAGCTATAAAAACGACAAGTAAGCACGCACAGACTTGAGAATCATTGGTTATAGGTTGAGCCATCATAACCAATCTTCAAAAAGCAGACACAATTAAAAGGGGCCCCCTCTAGCATTCCATGTGGTCCTTCTCGATTTCATGCAGCCTCAAGACATTCTTAAAGCGGGAGTTCACCCATTTCTAAAAAAAAAAAAATTCTCCCCTTAGATTCCTGCTCGTTCGGTCTAGGGGAATCGGCTATTTGTATTAAAATATGAGCCGTACTTACCCGTTTTCGAGCTGCATCCTCTCCGTCGCTTCCGGGTATGGTCTTCGGGAGCGGGCGTTCCTTCTTGATTGACAGTCTTCCGAGAGGCTTCCGACGGTCGCATCCATCGCGTCACTCGTAGCCGAAAGAAGCCGAACGTCGGTGCGGCTGTATACTGCGCCTGCGCATCGACGTTCGGCTTCTTTCGGAAAATCGTGACGCGATGGATGCGACCGTCGGAAGCCTCTCGGAAGACTGTCAATCAAGAAGGAACGCCCATTCCCGCAGCCCATACCCGGAAGCGACGGAGAGGATGCATCTCGTAAACGGGTAAGTACTGCTCATATTTTAAAACAAATTGCCGATTCCCCTAGAGAAAACGAGCAGGAATCTAAGGGGAAAAAGTGCCCTCTAAGGGTGAACCCCCGCTTTAAAGTGGTTGTAATCCTCTGACATGAAATATGAACAAAGCATATCCCGCTATAGTGTGTACGTGCCTTAATCCAGAACACTAAGGGGTTGATTTACTAAAGGCAAATAGACTGTGCATTGTAGCTCCAGTGCAGTTGCTCCAGTGCTAAGTAAATGAGGTAAGGCCTCACTTTTCAAAGAATATGCAGGAAAAATAAAAAAACAAACAGCATTTTTGCTTGTGCATGATTGGATGATGGAATTCAGCAGAGTTTCTAGTCATTTACTAAACTGTGGAGCAACTGAAAAGTGCACAGTCTTTTTGCCCTAAGTAAATCAACCCCCAAGTGTAATATCTGAGTCACTTCTGACAAATTTTCCTGACACCAAGAGAAAAAAGGTGACAGGGGAAGGAGCGCCAGCACACAGCCTGTGACTGACAGCCTCAGCTCCATTCCTGTGTGCTGTGTGAAGGGGGGTGTGTCACTTCCCTCCAATCAGCTCTCACTGAGCTCTGAAGAGTGTAACTTCAGTTCTCTACCCCCCCTGATTTCTGAAAGCTCAGACAAGTTGTATAAATTCTGGACTAGAGAATAAAGGTACAACTTATGTAGGATTTGTTTAATTTCTGTGTGTCACCTGAAGCCAAATCACTTCACTGGGGCTTACAACCACTTTAAAGTGGAGGTAAACACACCCATAAAACAGTTACCTTGCTGGCATGTGCTGGAAATGTAACACTCCCATTGGTTGTTCTCTTAACCAAACTGTCAAAACCATCCAATGGCTGGTGTCATAACTAATCACATGTGCAGCATCATGGCAGTTGTAGAATAAACAGAGGCCAAGATGGCAGGTTCCTTGGCTGAAAATGATAGGAGGGTTTACTTCCACTTTAGGCTTACCGCACATGGTAAAATCTGATTAGATATATCAACAGCTATGTATTGTAAGGGCCTGTCTGACTGATTGTGGATTTAGGCCCGGATTAACGTAGATGCGCGTAACTTTGTGCTGGCGTAACGTATCCTATTTACGTTACGCCTCCGCAACTTTTACAGGCAAGTGCCGTATTCTCAAAAGAAAGTTGCGGCGGCGTAGCGTAAATAGGCCGGCATAAGCCCGCCTTATTCAAATTGTGAAGAGGTGGGCGTGTGTTATGTAAATTAACCATGACCCGACGTAATTGAAGTTTTTCACGAACGGTGCATGCGCTGTCCATGGAATATCCCAGTGTGCATTGCTCCAAAGTACGCCGCAAGGACGTATTGGTTTCGACGTGAACGTAAATGACGTCCAGCTCCATTCACGGACGACTTACGCAAACGGCGGAAATTTTTCAAAATTTGACGCGGGAACGACGTCCATACTTAACATTGGTACGCCGCATGTACGCCTCATATAGCAGAGGTAACTTTACGCTGGGAAAAGCCTAACGTAAACGCCGTATCTGTACTGCGTCGGCCGGGCGTACGTTCGTGAATTCGCGTATCTAGCTGATTTACATATTTCTAGGCGTAAATCAGCGTACACGCCCCTAGCGGCCAGCGTAAATATGCAGTTAAGATCCGATGGCGTAAGAGACTTACGCCGGTCCGATCTAATAGAAATCTATGCGTAACTGATTCTATGAATCAGGCGCATTGATACGACCGCTCAGACTCAGAGATACGACGGCGTATCTGGAGATACGCCGTCGTATCTCCTTTGAGAATCTGGGCCTTAGTGCCCAGTGTGGTGACCTTTAGGAAACAAGCTAACAAACCTTTTCCAGGATTTTAAGATACCGTAGAATGAATTTTGTCCAGAAAGTTGTAACCTTCGTTCAAATTAGCATGGGTAGTGAGGCTCGGAATATAGACTTCCTAATATAGACACGTCTCCGTTGGACCTAATTTGACCATTGAGATTATTGGCTGCTATAGATTATTCGTTCACTCCGCATTGAATGAACCAATCTTGTTAAACTAGCACATTGTAGTACAGGAGGTGCATTCCTACATTTTATGCAAACCACAATTTCCTCTGAAATAATAAAATACAAATTGACAGAAATTTTGCAATGTTACAAGCTTCATTTGCAAAAAATAAATAAAAAATCACACATTTATAATCATAATGTGCCCAACACAAATCAAGGCTTTTGTCAAGCTCTGGCTAGAGGCGAACCTTACAATCAGCATTCAACAAGTAGAGGAAAAAAAGAAAAAAAACAAAGGATTGATTGTGACAAATATTTAACCTGCTCGTATCCGACCATCAGCGGGCTGACACCCGCAATCACTGTCTACAAAAACTGAAATCTTTTCACAAGATATGATTTTTATATTAGGAACAAAAATTGGAGGCATCTCAGGTTTATTTAATCAGTCATTGTCAAGGGATAAAGGGCAGTAACTCGTAACCACCAATCAGAATTTTTAAGTGGTTGTAAACCTGGGACATGAAATGTGAACAAAGGAAATTCCGACCGTGTGTGTGCCCCATCGGAGTAATTCCAATGGATATTCCAAAAAAATCCATCAGAGTTTAGATAGAGAACATGTTCCCTTTTACTCTGATGGAATTCCGATGTGAGTTTGGCCTGGCAAAAGCCAGATCGTGCGTACGGGGCTTAAGTGTAATTTCTGTCTCGTTCCAGCATGATTAAATTCTAAGGCCTCGTACACACAACCGTTTTCCTCGACAGAATCCATCAAGAAACTTGGGGACAGAGCTTTTTTGCCGAGTGTGTATGTTTTTCATCGAGAACAAGTTCTCTTTTTCCTCGTCGAGAGTCTCAATTTCCTCGTCGTGTTTCTCGCCAGGCTGATTTTTTACGAGAAACACGTTCGTGTGTATGCTTAAAAACCCGCACATTCTCAGAATAAAGTATGAGACGGGAGCGCACCTTCAGTAAAAGTAGCATTTGTAATGGAGATAGCACATTTGTCACGCTGTAACAGACTAAAAAGTGCAAATCGTCTCTTACCAAACTTTTACTTAACACGCAGTAACATGAGATTAGCAAAAGCAGCCCCAAGGGTTGTGCCAGTGGAATCGAACTTCCCCTTTATAGTGCCGTCGTACGTGTTGTACGTCACCGTGTTTGAGAACGACGAGATTTGGCCTTGACAGTGTGTACGCAAAGAAAGCTTGTCAAGTTTCTCGACAAGCCTAACAAGAAACTTGTCGAGGAAAACGATGTTTAATTTACGACGAGTTCCTCGATCGTGTGTACGAGGCCTAACAGGTTTATCTGACACCTAGAGAAAAAAGGTGACAGGGGAGGGAGCTCTAGCTCTGTTCCTGTGTGCTGTGTGAAGGTGTGTGTGGGGGGGGTGTCTCTTCCCTCCAACCAGCTGCAGGAGGTCTTCTCACTGAGCTTTGCAGAGTTTAATTTCAACGTACTGCCCCATTTTTTTCTGAACTCTCAGACAAGCTTTATAAATTCTGGACTTTAAACAGCTGTAGAGAAGAGAATACTTTAGATAAACAAGTACAACTTACAGTATGTAGGAGGATTTGTTTCATCTCTGTGTATCACCTGAAGCCAGCCACTTCACTGGATATATGTAAGGGTTTAGTAGAGATGGGCATTCTGATCATGTGACTGCTGTGATTGACTGTCACATGATCGGAAAGCTCCCAATCACTAGTATGCATCAGAAGCTTTCCAGTCCCCACTCAGTACTGTGCTGGGAGCACGCTGTCAGCACATAAAAAGTGTTTACCTAGGGATGCATATATGTGGCTCCTTGGCGTTAAAGCCCATTCACCAAGAGGCCACATATATGCGCCAGGTTGGCAAGAGGAGGTTAAAAGAAGAGCATTGGCCATTGCAATCAGAAGTTCACCATAATTCCAAAATATTGAAGTGGAAACATTAAAGAAAGGATCTGATTGGTTGTCTCGGCCAACCAGAACTGGTTGAGGAGGCCCTGTCTGGTTGTTGTTACCCTGTTAGGGATGTGGCGTTATAAAGCTTTGGATGTCTTGTTAATATGTGAAGTGTGTCTTCTCATGTCAGTCTAACCACTATACCACTAATCAATGCCAGAGATTGTTGATAGAAGAGTAATCATGCTTGTCTACAGGTCCTAACTAGATCAGACACCATTCTGGGTAAAGATGCCTCAAGGTTTGAGCGTGTGCTCTGAATGTTATTAGCAATGTGACGAATGAGCACGGTGTACCAGAGCCCTGGCCGTAATGTGCTCTAATGACATTTTAATATTAAAACGGTACTAAGCCCATCAATTTAACTATTTCCCAAACACTTACATTTAAGGCATGCTATGAATGATAACTGTCACAGTTTCTCGTGCTATTAATGGAACCGTCAAGCCTGTCAAGCCTTCAAATAGCTGGTGTCATGACTGATCACATGTGCAGCACCAAGGCAACTTCAAATCAAACTGAGGCCAAGATGGCAGCTTCCTTGGCTGTAACGGTGTGACACTATTGCTATTTTAGAGATTTTACAGCTTAAACATGAGTAGAAGCTGGGCCTTCCCTATTCATAAGCTAATGAACTTGTTGAACTGGTATGCGAAACTCAGAAAAGGAAATGATGTAGGCAGGAATTAGGGGTAGGGAAAGGGACTTGAACACAGCCATGTGCTGAATGGATAAAGAAGTCGTATTGCAGGACTCCAAGAAGCAAGGAGCAATCTCTGTATATTGCCTGGATAAAAGGAAGAAGACTCCATTACCAGGAAGAACCAAGTTAAAGAGGAAGCTCTGTTTATTTGCCTCCTTCCCAACTCTGCTGCCACATTTGCCATCTTTCAGGGGGAAGAGGGGCAGGTACCTGGTTTTGACAGGTACTTGCTCCCACTTCCAGATGAGTTAACCATGACCCCCCTCCTCAGTAGGGAACCAGATGTAAAGCAGCATGGCTTCATCGCTGGCTTGCCAAGAGGGAGGCGGCAGCACCCCAGAGCTGATTCACTGGATTAATGGACAGGTAAGTGCCCTAATATTAAAAGTCAGCAGCTAGAGTATATGATTTTGCATTTTTTCTGAATGAGCCTGGCGCTCTGTTTAAGTAACTGTTTAGTGTATACCTATTGCATACGATGACCATGCTCATTTGCCTGGAAGGATAGATATCTTGTGCATGTGGGAAAGTACAGTGTCATACCTCCCAACTTTTTGTGATTGGAATGAGGGACACCTGTCAGAAAAAGTATGCAGGCATAGGACACACCCCTTGCCATGCCCCCTTAGAGGAGAATTGTACAAAAAACAAGATTTGTTAAACCCACAAGTGCTTTTTTTACCACTACTATTCCTTTATATTGGCTTTTGGAATTTACAAATGTAGCAATTTAGAATATGGATGAAAGGTTTAGTATTGGAAAACACTTTTTGAAAGATAAAAAGTGCATTTTATATACATCTATATAGATCAGACCAAAATGAGGGACAAATGAGGAGAATGAGGGACAGAGGGACATTGCTCAAAATCAGGGACAGTTGGGAGCTATGCAGTGTGCAGCTGCTCACTAAAATGCATTAGAAAAGGTGGCACTCACCCACTACAGTAAACCACATAGCTCAAAACAGGCTCAATGCAAGAAAACAACTGTTCAAACTATATTGCTGCATTGTGGATTGTTGCAGTGCACTGCGTAAAAATGTAGGATGTCCGATTGTCAGTGTAGCTGTCATATACTGGTTGTCAGTATAGCTGTCCTATGTGTGGATTTGCCAGTTTTCGGCTCTCCCCTCCCCACGAGCTGTCAGTGTAAGAGGAGAATTTCTGATAACCGGCAAATCCTGTTTACATCCGTGATCATCTGTGATTGGACACAGCTGATCACGTGGTAAAGAGCCACAGTGATTGACTCTTTACCCTGACCTGTGATCAGCTGCGTCCGGAGGATGCAGCGATCACAGCCGACGTGTGCCGCAGGGGGCGTGCAGGCAGCACGAGCATGGGAGCACGTTATATGATGGCCGTGCTGTAGCCGTCATTCGGATATAGCACGGTTGAAAAGGGGTTACAGTAAAAAGAAAAAAAACAACACCAGCCAACCCTCACTGCCCCTATACAATGCACACCAGCTTGCAAGCATTTTATCATGCATGCTGTGGTGTACTGGAAGACACCGCCAAAGCAACAATCCCAGTAAATCTCAGTTTACGTTTTTTTTTTTTTTTCATATAACTTTATTAAAATGTCATGAGTGCATGTAGTCTTTATTTTTAGCAACACTATGGTGTGAACTGACAGCATGGGAAGCACAGCTCTTTGCTCTGGAAAAATCTGTCAGCATAGCATAGCATTCTCACAGGAATCACACAGGAACGTGTGAACCGGCCCTAAAAGATGAGAGTTTGCTTTCCTATGCCTTGGGCCTAGGTGGCTTTTCCACAAATCCAGGCCTACCTCAGGAGGATCTCATTACTGAAATCCTACCCCGGATTTCTGTGAAAGCAATAGATTTTCTGTGGAAATGGATATAATCCAACGTGACATAAATTGTTGATTGTTCTTCTGTTACTACAGAGCCGCAGCTTTCTCGGCATGCAGAAGACAGCTAATGGTAAATGTTTAGGTGCGAAATCCAGTCAAATCCTCGCCGTTTTCAGTGTGCGCATCCCCAGACACTGGCACAGAAACACTGCAATAACATGTCATTTCCACAAATTGCATATTCCATTCCACTTAGAAGTGGAGGATTCTGGAGCAGAGTACCGCAATTGTGACATTCAATTCAACGCCAAAATAGTCCCCATTTGTGTTGCTTGTCAATGCAGGCTCACTTAAAATGGCCCGGTCTTTGAATGAGCCGTCGATTTTCAGACATTGCTAAACATTTCTGTCTTCGGTTACAGTAAACATAGATTTCACTCAGCGTGTTACAAATGCATGAGCTGGCAGCCATAACACACATTTTTCTGTGAGGAACTATGGAGCACAATGGGCCTTGTTTGTTTCGGAGAGTGAAGAGCAATGTGGGGTTGAGGCACTTAGCGACTAATCAGACGACAGCTGTAACTTTTCTGAAATTGGTTAGAACGTGCAAAATATGATATTTAGGCTTTGTTCACATCGGGGGTGAGGCCTGTACACAATGAACGAGAATTGAATTTGTTTTTGTGTCCCTAGAGGTAGCCCTTCCATGCAGGTAGCCCTTTCAAGTCTAGATAGGGTGACTAGACATTCCTGGTTTCCAGGGGACAGTCCCCGAACTGAAGACACTGTCCCCAGAAGTCTGTCCCTGGTTTTGTCCTTAGATTCAGGGGCAGCGCCAAATAGGAGCTTGGGGGTGCTCAAGCACCCTCGCAAATTCTTTAAGCATCCCCACACAGCACCCCCAAAATTCACATGTTAGGTATCCATTTACTCTACATAACATCATACGTAGTTGGTGAGGTTGAGAGACACAAGTCCATCAAGTCCAACCTGTGTGTGTGCTTTTGTGTCAATATTACATTGTATATCCCTGTATGTTGTGGTCATTTAGGTGCCTATTTAACAGTCTTTTGACATTATCGATGCTCCCTGCTGAAACCACTGCTTGTGGAAGAGAATTCCACATCCTTACTGCTCTTATGCCGCGTACACACCATCACTTTATGTGATGAAAAAAAACGACACTTTCTGTGAAGTAAAAAATAACGTTTTTGAAACTTCAATTTTCAAAGACGAAGTTGCATACACACCATCGTTTTCTCACAATGATCTTGCAAAGCGAGGTTGCGTTCCACCACGTTTTACCATTGAAGCTTGCTTCATAAGTAGCTTCTGGGCATGCGTGGATGAAAAAACGTCTTAGAAAACGACGTTTTTTGCTACACACGGTCAATTTCTGTGAAGTAAAAAGTGCACTTTTGAAAAACGACACATAAAATTGAAGCATGCTTCATTTTTTTTTGGTCGTTTTTTACAAGACATAAAACGACGTTTTCCCCCACACACAGTCAATTAAAGTGACGTTTTTAAAAACGTCATTTTTTTTTCATCACATAAAGTGATGGTGTGTACGCGGCATTACAGTAAAGAACCCTCTACGCAGTTTAAGGTTAAACTGCTTTTCTTCTCATTTTAGTTATTGGAAACATTTTATCCCTATTGTGGGGTCACCAGTACAGTATTTGTACATTAAAATCATATCCCCTCTCAAGCGTCTCTTCCCCAGAGAGAATAAGTTCAGTCATCATCTTTCACATTATACAAAAAAATTGGGCTAACTTTAAATTTTTTTTTATCATTCATTAAAAAACTGCATTTGAAAGACAGCTCAAATACAGTGTGACATAAAATATTGTAACCACTGCCATTTTATTCTCTAGGGTCTCTGCTAAAAGTCCAACCTGTGTGTGTGCTTTTATGTTAGTATTACATATTGTTAATAAAAAATTTTTTTTTAATTATTAATACTGTAATTATATATATATATATATATATATATATATATATATATATATATATATATATATATATATATATATATTTATATTAGGGCCGTGGAAATGAACTAATAATCTTTAATTTTTTAGATCGATCAAAATCCTTTTGATTGGTACTCAACTCTCCGCCGACTTCCGGGCCTTCAGGGAGTTCCGTCGGAGATCCGGTGACATCACGGACACCGGCGGGGCTTGCCGTGTCCATCTGAAGGGCTCCTTTGCTGTGCCTTCATATCTGCATGCCGGCGGGACCTTACTATCTGCCACACGCAAGGGCTGTTACACTTCCCTCTATCACTTCCCTCTATCAACCTGGGATTCTACAACCATCCACTGGGAGTTGTGATAGTTCCCTTCACGGGACATCTACATGCCGACGGATTGATGTTAACCCCTCCTCATCTGGATTCAGCAGTGGCATCGTTGTACACATTTTTATACCAGTATCATACTTAGCTACATGTTTTTATGACTGATTTTGGTACCGTTTGGTATTACTCGCATCATTTTTACAGTTTATGTAGCTACATCGATTTTATCTCCAGTGCAATATTTATTTTGTTACCTACTTGAAGACTATACAAGTTTTAATGCTATTCCCATCGAGCGCTGCCTTTGTGTGTTTTTTGTATCCTGCTATCCATTTTTCCAGTGGTTGGTAGCTGCGTTGGGAATCAGCCTGCAAGGAGATTAGCTAAAAGTAGTTGGATCTGTATGTGCGTTATAATTAATCGAAATTAGTCGATTAATCGATTACAAAAAAAATCAATTAATCGAACACAAAAATTTTGATCAGTAACTGCCCTAAATTAAATGTACATGTACAGTATATATTTTTTTCCCACACATACAACACATGTACACATACAGTATTCCATTGATTTCTTTGGGGATTAAATAGCGTGTGTATAAAATAACCACTAAATGAATTACATGTATAATTGACAATATTCATGAAAAATTGAGCGCTAATGGGGAAAATGGGCAAATTTGTGTCTCAGCATGCCTGTATTAAGCCAGATTAATATTTCTGTGTCAGTTATTTTCACATTGGAAGGGTTATGTCTATGAGTCAATTTAAATGTGTTAAAATTAGTGGAAATTAAATAATTAGTTTACAGGCCTAGTTGGAGAAAGTGTATAATTGATGCATTCATGCTTATTGTAGAGATATACAGATGCTGAGTATCTGAGTGGAGCAGATGGAAAACTGAAAGAGTGAAGTGTACACTTAAAACAGATTTCATACAGGGGAGGAGGATAAAATTGATAGAATGAAATTGGTAAAAATTAATTAACCACTTCAGCCCCAGAGGATTTGGCTGCCCAATGAACGGGCCATTTTTTGCGATTCGGCACTGCGTCGCTTTAACTGACAATTGCGCGACCTCTGTTTTTTTTTTTTTCACTTAACAAAAAAAGAGCGTCAATTTTGAAAAAAAAACAAAATATTTTTAACTATAATAAATATCCCCCCCCAAAAAATATATATATATATATAAAAAAAAAAATCCACAGTTTAGCCCAATTTGTATTCTTCTACATATTTTTGGTAAAAAAATCACCATAAGTGTATATTGATTGGTTTGCGCAAAAGTTATAGCGTCTACAAAATAGGGGATAGATTTACAGCATTTTTATTATTATTCTTTTTTTATTATTAGTAATGGCGGCGATCAGCAATTTTTATCATGACTGCGACATTACGGCGGACACATCGGACACTTTTGACACTATTTTGCGACCATTGTCACTTATACAGCGATCAGTACTATAACAATACACTGACTACTGTGTAAATGACACTGGCAGGCAAGGGGTTATGTGTGTTTTAGGGGATTGGCTACATTGTGACATGACACTGATCGCTTCTTCCGGTGACCGGGAGCAGAAGATCAGTGTCCTGTCACAAGGCAGAACAGGGAAATGCCTTGTTTACACGGGCATCTCCATGTTCTGCAGCTCCGGGACGCGTTCGCGGGACACCATCGAGTCCGCAGGTCCCGCCGGCACGATCACAGAGCTTGTGGCAGGGGCCATCCAAAAGTACTTCAACAAGTTTTCTTTTAAGATTTTGAGGTGAACGGACTTTCCCGAAAGAAAACGACACTCTGCAAGAAATTCATTTGTTCATGAAAACCGTTCCATGTTGCCGCTTTGAATTTTTTTAATCAATGTGGTCGAAAATTTGACCCTCCTAATAATTGGAAGATAAGACACACATTCAAATTTTATAACAAAATTATTATAATGTGTGGTTAGCTTTATGTTAGACTTACTTTAAAATGTGCTTTGGGGTTGGTGCTCCTCTGTGCTTAACTGCAACACTGTAGGCACCTGAACATCGTCCCTATATAAGCTTATTGGACATCCCTTTAGGGCATTATTTTAGGGTTGGCTTCCCTTTACTGCTGTAATAACCTTCACTCTTCTGGGAACGTCTTCCTTAAGATTTTGAAGTGTCTGCAGAAATTTGCGCCCACTCAACGAAAAGGTATTTGTGAGGTCAGGTACTGATGTTGGCTCAGAAGACCAAGCTAGAATTTAAAGTGGCACTAAACTCAAAATCGAAAAATGATAATAGTGCAGCTTACCCAACCTTGGATGAGGTGGCTGCATTAATTTTCTTTTTTAGGCTTTTTTTCCTACCTGGTGATTCAATGAGTAACACACGTCATGTATTATGCCCTGTACACACGATCGGATTTTCCGTCGGAAAAACCTTGGGTGTTTTTTCCGACGGAATTTCGCTCAAGCTTGGCTTGCATACTTTCGTCCGTCAAAAACAGGGTGACGTTCAACACTACGACGAGCCGAGAAAATTAAGTTCAATGCTTCTGAGAATGCGTTGAATTGTTTCCGAGCATACGTCCGAATTTTGCGCGTCGGAATTGGTACAGACGATAGGATTTTTTTTGTCTGAAAATTTGAGAACCAGCTCTCAATAATTTGTTGGCGGAAATTCCGACAGCAAAAGTCCAATGGAGCCTACACACGGTCCGAATTTCCGTTCAAAAGCTCACATCGAACCTTTTGCTGTCGGAATTTCCGATCGCGTGTACGGGGCATAATGGTTTCTTGGCAAGCACATTGAAGATAAACTCCAACTAACACTTTTAACCTCTTGAAGAACATGTGAGTTTTTTTTTTTTGCTAGAAAATTTGTTAGGAGCCCCAAACAATATATATATTTTTATATATAGCAGAGGCCATAAAGAATACATTTGTGGGTTTTGCAATTTTTTATTTCACACTGTATTTGCCCAGCGGTTTTTCAAAAGCCGTTTTTGGGAAAAAAAATACAATTTTTTAAATTTGAATGCAAAAAAACAATACATAACTAAATTTTTTGGTAAAATATAAAAGATGAGTAAATAGATACTAAACATGTCACGCTTTAAAATTGCACTATCCATTGACGATGCTTTAAAAGCCTTTACAGGTTACCACTCTAGATGAACAGAGGAGGTCTAGTGCTAGAATTGCTGCCCATGATCTGTCGTTTACGATTTGTGTGCGTTCAGGATAGACCCACGTGTTCACCTTTGAACGCTAGTACGGGGGTGAGGGGTGGAGGATGAGGGCACTTTGAATTTTTTTTTTTAAATATTAGTTTTCTTTTAAGTTTGTTATTTTTACACTTTTCCTTGAATTTTTTTTCACTTTTATTGCTGTCACAAGTAATGTACACATCCTTGTGACAGTAATAGGGACCCCAAATCCCTTGTCTGCACTTGAAAGCATTCAAAACGCCAAGATCTACTTTTTCGAATACTTTCGATTTTCAAAAAATGGCGCCATTAAGATGCTGGTAACCCCGAAGTGATGTCATTGCTTCTGGATTACTATAGGGGCAACACGATCAAAGCCTATTCTGGCTTTATTCGGGTCTCCAACTGGCCAACGGACATGCAGGCTAGTAGATAGGGTCTCCCGGTGGGACAGGAGAGCCTGAGTGAGCCACGGAGGGGTGTCCCCTCCCGCTGCTTGCAATAATAACCGAGTGGCAACTGGTGTGATGTTGGCCACTGCCAGCATCACTCCAGTGCAACCACTTGAATTCAAATGACCTCCCAGGTACGTGATTTAGCGGAAAGTGGTTAAGCAGTTACAGCAGCAGTATTTTATTCTTCTTTTGGGAATAACGGCTTTATATACCGTATATATCATTGAATACGGGCTGACCGTTGTAAGCACCTCATCTCTCTTTCGCGTCTTTTTCTCTTCATAGGTCAGCCCCTCTTTCCATATTTTTTTCTATCTTCTTGACTCTCCTCTTTGTCCTCACTTCATCTTTCCCTCATTTCTTCTCTCTCCATCCCTCCCTTCCTCTTTCTCCATCTCAGCCGCTCTTCCTTTACAGAGACAACAAACATAATTTTAAAGCTACAAAAGATGGTCTTTATCATCCACTTAGACTGGAAAGGTCACCTTGTTGTGCTCTATGGTATGATAGATGACCTCCAATGCGTCAGCTTGACAACATGAAACCTCCGATCATTTCCGTGCCTAATGACTGCTTGGTAAACCTGGCTTCAATGATAGACAGAACAGTGCGGTGTCCAAATATTTCCCGACTTGAGGTCAGTTATGGTTTAGAGAAGGTCTTTTGTGTTTCCCTTTCAGCATTGCTGGAAAACTTCCTTTCATCGTAGAAAGTGAGAGATAATGGGGTGAAAGGTGAGTATAACAGGTTTTTCGCCTACAGATGTTTTTTTTTTTTTTTTACTTTTAATTGTTTTAGCAGGGAGAAGGGGGCAAACAGCTGACCTTACATAGGCCTTTTGTTATTTATTTATAAACACCATAGACCCAGATAGCAAGAATAACCTGCCACAAATTTGTGGCAGTGTTGCATTGTAAGTCTGTTAACTTTCTGCACATTTTCACTGGCAAGTTGTACACTTGCAGAGCACAAAGCACAAGTTCTAGTTGACAATTTTCCATTTTGTATAAAATTTGCGTGGAAAGTCTCTAGCAAGAGCAAAATTGCAGTGGTGAGTCTACAGCAAGAGCTCCGTAAGTCTACAGCATGAAAATTCAGCCACAGTGACCCCCTGTGGTGGGATGACTATTGCACAACAAAACTAAACCAGAACTTGCAGCAGACTTGCAGAATGTTTGCAAAGAAAGTTTATCTGGAGTCATGCAATGGGGACTTATGCAATTATGCAACAAACTTGTGATGCCTGGCAAGTCTAGCAATATCTTAGTACCATATTTTTTGCCGTATAAGAAGCACTTTTTCTTCCCCAGAACTGGGGGGGAAAAGTTGGTACGTCTTATACGGCGAATAGACAAGTTTACCTGTCCGATCGGTGATCCGCGATCCGAACGGGAACAGAACGCCGCCGCGGCCTTAGGAAAGACCGCAGCTTTGGCCTAGCTCCGGAGCCCGTCCTCCATCTTGGTACACCCGTCGGCGGTGCGCACTGACGTCATCACCCCTCTGCGCGCGGATCCTAACAGAGCGCGCATCGGAGGAACAGTGAGGTGTGTTGGATTGGCTATTAGGGGGCAGGGCAATGTAATGTTACTGGCTGTTACTGGGCAATGTTACTGGGCAATGTTACTGGCTAATGTTACTGGGCTAATGTTACTGGGCTAATGTTACTGGGTTAATGTTACTGGGCTAATGTTACTGGGCTAATGTTACTGGGCTAATGTTACTGGGCTAATGTTACTGGGGTAATGTTACTGGACTAATGTTACTGGGCTAATGTTACTGGGCTAATGTTACTGGGCTAATGTTGGGGTGGTGTGATGGTGATGACCAGTGGGGGGGCAAATATTTTACTACAGTATTTGGTTCAGAATATTTTTTTTCTAGATTTTCCTCCTTTAAAATTGGGTGCGTCTTATATGCCGGAGCGTCTTATACGGCAAAAAATACGGTAAGTCATTTTTAAACTTGCAGCACAATTGTTTGCTACAGTAAGAAGGGACACTATTACAGAGTGAAGATTGGAATCATGATGAAACTGCATAACATAAAAGCAGTGCAAAATGTAAATGTCCCTACCTCCCACAAAGTAGACCAAAGACCAGTTGTGGTCTAGGAAGAGTTGCAGTTCAACGGTATAAACAAACATAGTAGAACCCCCATTTTTTTTATTTTTTTTATTAAAAGGGAATGCAATGTGAGCGAAACAAAATAGGGGGGGGGGAATGGGAGTGGGGGTAGAAGAAAATGTGAAGGAAGAATAAAAACGGGGGAGGGAGACACAATTTCCTAAGAATATAGAGAGTGGAACGTGCTCAGCTGAAGTGAGCGGGTCTCCAGCTAGTCGTTCCTTGCCTTCTTCAGAAAAAATATAACAGCTCCAGTGGAACCAAGTTCTCGTATAAGTTTCATGTTTGTGGTGGGCAGAGAGATCCAGGTCTTCCATACAATTGGTATCTTCAACTTTGCGTAGCCAGAGTGCAGTAAAAGGGGGACTATGGCCCTTCCATTTTAGAAGGGTGCAAGCTCTGGCTGTGTTCAACAGATGGCAAAGTATGGATTTCTTGTATGTCTTGAGGGGATTGCGAAGTGTAGGAAGAACAATCAGGAACACTAAAGGCCATATATTTTGGGTTATTGATCTGACCTCAGACCAGAAAAGCCATAATAGTGGACAAGACCAAATATATGCGCAATCAAGCCTTTGCAAGACCTTTGTTTAACCATTTATGATAAACAGAGACATTTAATGGTTGAATAAGTATTTCATATGAAAATATCTGAACTGGATTGTTTTGATGAGAAAGCAATCATGAGATAATGTAACAAGTGCCGTTAAAATAAAACTAAAGATGCTGAAGTGCTATAGTGTGTACAGATTTCTTTTTTTTTTTTGGACATCTATATACTGTAAATTACATTTTGGCTGATAAGCACATTACATAAGCAATTTCCATCTTGTAGCTTGGCGGCACCATCTCTGCGCTGTCTCTGTTGCATGACAATATTGTATTTCAATTAAACTATAATTAGAACATGAGGCATTTTATACCTGCGGTGAATGTAATAAGCAGAAGCCAGATTTTATTGGGATCATTTGCTGCCAAACATAAAGAAAGAAAATGTGATATTTAGATATGTCATGAATTAGGGGACAGAATAATGAAATAATAATGATAATACATTAGAGCTAGACTTGAAGACCAAATGAACTTTCAGTTTAAGGGCTCATTCATTCACATAGCTGATTAGGAGCAGGAAGAACATTTCACTGCAGCAGAAATGCAGTGTCCAATCGTACTATCTGTCCCTAATCACACGTAACCGCTCGGATGTGCAAATACATGCAAAACAGTCATGGCACCTACAAGCAAGCAAAAATACAACAAATGGCTTATGACTAAGGCCTTATAGGCTGAAACATGTCAACCATTCCTATATGCGTTTGTCCACTGTGGCTTGTTAATAAACACTACTAATTTTTAAGAGCAACGACCGGAGTGCGGATCATCTTTTCTTCATTACTCTACTCAGCCAACGACTGTGGATCGAGCACTCGGGAACCTTGCTTTCTATGTGATGTATGGATCGCAGCACTGACTTTTATACATCCTGTAACGGTCAGGGGTTAACACCGTTTACGATACTCCATTCCACCAACCCACGACAGCTTATCCGACACTCCACAATCCAGCAAACACGATCCATATGGATTTTCCCAGAATAACGAGACACAAGCTCTGTTCTCTGGTTCCAAACGAATGAATACTTTAATGGTAAACTCAGCTTTTCTTATACAGTTATCAACCAAATATGGACAATGACTCAACTCCACCCACAAAATAACACAATGGGTGCTCAATACACTTTCCTTTATATAATGACATTCAGATACTAATCATTACCCAGACGTTCTGACTCCGCGATAAGTTATTCTCACCTGCTACACAATACACATTCCTTTGTAGACGCAAGTCAGACGTCTGACCTTTAGAGGGAGCCAAGTCACAACACATATTATCATCAATAGAACTTCACACAATGAAAGGTTCTTTAGAGGCAGACTTAATTAGCACAATAGACAATAGAATGCAATCACAGCAAGCTGTTATCACTACAGGTAGACTTAATTAGCACCTCAACAGTCTATGTACCACATTGAATGAGTCACTCTCCTAATGACCTGTTGGGGTCAGAATAAACAACTTGTAATATTTCAAGATATCCTGCAATACATGAATTATCATTATTGTGCCATCTCATGTAATTCATGATATCATTTCTCAGTCATCCTATGCCCCTATTGGACATAGGATGACCCTAGACCCAAGAGTCATTAGTGAAGCTGGCACAGGAGTACCCTGCATCCTTCAAAAGTCTCTGGGTATCACGGGCCATTCCGTTACACATCCCTATAAAGCCTTTCAACCATGTATCCTAGATTCAGACCTACATGGATGAAACGTATTAGTGGTGGTGGTTTACATTGCACAGTTGTGCGCCATGCTTGTGGACTCACTATTGAGCTAGGTGTGCTCTCATCAGCAGACCAGCACCTGGTAACAATGTTTGAACCAACCAGTGAATCATACACTGGGGTTTTCAAGTGAGGCTTTCTAGTACAAGTGTGTGGTGGCAGATGTCATTTTTTTGTACAGGTTTCCGGCTGTGGCTGATTGCACACATCTTGTGCATGCCCGTCACAAAGAAACACTGGTTTGTGGTGGTGTTTGCCCCAAATCAGCTGTGTGAACGAGCAATAAATCAGCTAGATATATTCTGGGTGCATCAAAACAAATGGCGTGCAATCTCAGTGTAGCACCCCCTAGCTGTGTTGCTTGCCTGCTCGGATTTTTGTTTGTTAGTGTAGATAAATTCAGGCTTGGCTGGTAGCCAAGCCTGTGTGTTTTTCTGGGTCAGTGTTTGAGTGACTCAGGGAGAGCTGGATGACTCACAGGCAGCATTTTGGAGACCTTTCCCTACTCCTGGAACTTGCAAAAGAATAGGTCTGGAGGTAAGGAGGAGCTGCCTGGAGTATTCTGAGGGCCCAGACCAATCCCCAACAGATGGGTTGCAGAGGGCAGGCCCCCTTTAAATACTCAAGGTCAACCTGGCTGGGGTAGTGGAGTTCAGTTGGGAAATGGAGATGGAGTGTTAGGTTGTTGTGGCCCTTGAGGGTGAACCCTAGTCTCGGGGGTGACCTGAGGCCTGGGCTCGGGTGCGGATGGGACCCTCTTTATGACACACAGAGGGGTCCTGACCAGGAGGCACGGGAGCAAGTGGGAGACAGCAGAACACTGCTGGGCAGCTCTCCAGGGAGGAAGGAGGGTTTGTGAGTGATACAGTGGGAGAGGACTGGAAGGACTGGGAGAGCAGTCTGGGATGGATGCAAAGTCAGTCTGGGAGGACTGGTGAGAATTTAGCTAGGAAAGGGGCAGCTGCAGCCAGGAGGGCTGGCAGAGCCTGAAGAGGTGGTGCTGGGCTCAGTAGCCACAGGAGGATGACAGCTGGACACTAGAACTTTGCTACACAAACAAGGGGCCTGCCTGTAAAGGGCGTTTGCTAACAGTCGGACTGAGTCTTTGTCAGATCATCCAAAGGCCTCGTATAGACAAGCGGACATGTCCGATGAAAACGGTCAGCGGACCGTTTTCATCGGACATGTCTGCTGGGATCATTTGGTCTGATGGCTGTCCGGTCGGCCCCACACACACGGTCGGACCAGTTTCAGCGGACATGTTCGGTCGTGTGTACGAGGCCAAACAGTGCCCGCTAGTCCTGGGAGTTGTAGTTCTACAAGCAAGATTTGTGCTGGAGGTAGGATGAGAAGTGTATATACAGACTGTATATAGTTGTGTCCCTGAATAGTTCTACTGCTTTGATCAAGTGGGCATCCTAAAATACCCCTAGCCCTATCCAAGTTTGGATGATGGTGGAAAGCTTACTGAGGAGAAACAGGAAGTGAGAAATTCAAACAAAGAAAAAAACCTTTAGAGGGGAAATCGAAGGAAAAGGTACGTGAACCAACAATGCACTAGCTTAAAGGAACCAATTTAGAAAATAAAAGACGAACCAACCCCTTTAAAGCGGAGCTCCACCCAAATTCCAACATAATCTTAATTTTACTGCTGATAGTAAACATGCTAAAAATGGATATTTTTGTTTATCAAATATGTACAGTACCTATATATTCCTCCTCCTTCCGGTCTGCACAACTGCAGGTTTTTCTCGGGCATTGCATCACTTCCTGTACCACGCAGTGTGCTCTGGGAGCTTGTCTCATAGCTCCCTGTCTTCAGTTTTCTGAGCTGTGATATGAAACATTGCGCGATTTCAGGTCCAGCACAGACGCTGACGCCACGGCTCCCCGTTGCGAGTGCGCGAGATTGAGCGGTGGATTCTGGGACAGCAGCATCACCGCATTGAGGAAGTGCCTGCTTGTGGGCTTCTAATGCCCACAGTTAAAATGACAACGGCACGAACAGGGGAATAAAAGTCTAGATTGCGGGCAGAATGCCAGAGGAGCGGACGTAGGACACCAAAAACGTGAGTTCAGATAAGCAGCGCTATTAACTATTTAAGTAGTCCTTAAAAAAAAAAAAAAAACGCTTTTGCGTGGGAGATCCGCTTTAACAAGCTTCCTGCTGAGTCAAAGCTAGGGATAGACAATCTGCAGGTAGCATGAGCCATGCTAATTGCAGGGCTTGAAATTGCGCTACAACTGTAGTAGGACACTGGAGCATTGCTGCAGGCAACTCAGAGACTGGGAACATATGCCATAAAACTGCTGGAGTTGATCATTGCCATTACTGTATAGCCATTCTAAAAAATCAATGCTTACACTGAAACTACTGGCTGATGGGTTCCAAGGGCTACTCAAGTACCAAAGGGCCTCATACGGCCTTTGGGCTGCAGGTTGGGCACCAGGGATGTAACGCAAACCCCTTCACTGAAAACTGCTTATTACTGAGCATTCGACTCAACACACCTTACACTCCAGAAGTCAGTGGAGTGTTCATTAGCATCAGGGACATGGGCTGAATTTCCCCTTCTAAACCAAGGACTTTGTTACAACACCAGTCACATACAACAGATTGCGATACGCTTTCTGGTACACTTGGCAATAGCGTAATAGGTAGTCTAAAATTGCGCCGAGACGAAGGGGAAAGGTTAATACAAACCTAGAGATAAGAAAAGTGTCTGTGTTCCCCGTAGCAATCATTCTGGCTCTGATTTGCTATCCTGCGTTAGAAGGAGAGCAGTTGGAATATGAAAGGATCCTACCATGCATCATGAATGCCAATCATCACAATTTGGGCTGATGAAAATTGATACATTTTAACAACTTGCCTTAGGAATATCGGAACGGCTCTTTATCTTTCAGTGTGTCTGGTAAAAAAATAAAACAGGTTACAGTACATTACTGTAATACATGTATATTTTATCATGTTTTGTCTCTCTAAAAATGTTGCAAGTGGAGTAAAATATCTGTTGATCACTTTCACTCTCGGTAATAACAGCCATCAAGACAAATAGAGAGGGTCATCGAGGGCGGGACGAGGGACATCGAGGGACGTAGAAGCCATAAAGGTAAGTGCCAGGGGGGTACTGGGCACGGTGGCTACAAGTGGGGTCACAGTGGCTACAAGTGGGGTCACAGTGGCGACAATTGGGGGCACAGTGGCGACAATTGGGGGCACAGTGGCGACAATTGGGGGCACAGTGGCTACAATTGGGGGCACAGTGGTGACAATTGGGGGCACAGTGGCGACAATTGGGGGCACAGTGGCGACAATTGGGGGCACAGTGGCGACAATTGGGGGCACAGTGGCGACAATTGGGGGCACAGTGGCTGTGTTTGATGGCATAGTGGTGACAATTGATGGCACAGTAGCTGCGTTTGATGGCATGGCACAGTGGCTGTGTTTTGATGGCATGGCACGGTGGCTGCGTTTTGATGGCATGGCACAGTGGCTGCGTTTTGATGGCATGGCACAGTGGCTGCGTTTTGATGGCATGGCACAGTGGTTGCGTTTTGATGGCACAGTGACTGCATTTGATGGCATGGCACAGTGGTGACAATTGATAGATACAGTGAGGCTGCAATTGTTTTTTTTTTTTTCGTTTGCGCCCCCCCAAAAATTTTGAGCACCAGCCGCCACTGGTGACTATCACTAACGGGGACACAGACAGCAATAAAAACGTCTCTCTTCACTCTATCCAAAACGGAAAAAAAAAAAGTTTTGCCTTTACAGTAGACATGAGCATTAGTTTGACGAATTTCGGGTATTTTCGTTATAGTTTCAGAATCCGAAAGATCCGACATAAAAAAAATGCTTTATATTCGTTGCTACAACAGTTCGATATAGATAGGAGATTCGACATGACGCTGACAATAGCGATCTGTGTCTATCGAACCTGTGGTCGAATGTGCCTAACCTTAACTCTATTAGTCCAAGATTATTCTACATAGAGAGGAAAGATTCGACATTGTAGAGGCAGTGTTGGGGTAGACCATTCAACATGAAAGAATGTTAAATCTGTCATTGAAGGAGTATGGTGTCTGTCGAAAGTTCTAAGAAGATTCAACGAGCAGCTAAACAGTACGACGCTGCAATCATACATTTCCAGTCAAATGCTTGGCCCATAGGCTATAGAAGAATTGGAATGTTGGTTGACTAGTAAAAATAATTTATAAATATAATTATTACCAGTGTCATACAACATTAGAATTCTACTATAGCTTGTAGGCGGAACATTTGACCAGAAATGTACAATCGCGGCGTCGTACAGTTTAGCTGCTCTGTCGAATCTTCTTAGAACATTCGACATACACCATAAGCCTTCAATGACAGATTCAAATTGAATTAATTTTAAATAAATTTAGATTTTCGGACGAATGCATGTTTTAACGAAACAAAATAAATAAAAACAAATTTCGGGGGTAACTACCGTATTTATCGGCGTATACCGCACACTATTTTGCCCTGAAAATCAGGGTAAAATCGTGGGTGCGCGGTATACGCCGATACCCGCTTTCCTGAGCTGAATTTGAATACTGCGCCGGCATATACCGAGCGCAGTACACTCGTGTATCTTCGGGCAGTTTCGGCGCCTCTCGCGTTGACGTCCTGGACATACAGGACGTCACCACAAGAGTAGCCGAGCCTGCCCGACGATACACGAGTGTACTGCGCTCGGTATATGTCAGCGCAGTATTCAAACTCGGCGCGGGAAACGAACGGGGAGGACGCGAGGACGCCGCAGAAGGACGCCGGACCCGACGAAGAGGACACGCGAAGCCGCAGACGGACGCCGGACCCGACGAGGCCGCCGCGGAAGACACCAAAACTGTAAGTACAAAAAAACATTTTTTCACAGGAATCCGGGTCAAGTTTAGGGGTGCGCGCTAGACGCGGGAGCGCGCTATACCCCGGTAAATACATTTATTTAGATGAAAACGACACACCGGAACAAAATATTTCTGTGTGCACATGTCTACTTTACAGTGGAACCTTGGATTTCCGAACATAATCCATTCCAGGAGAATGCTTGTAATCCAAAGCACTCGCATATCAAAGCGAGTTTCCCCATAGAAGTCAATGTAAATGAAGATAATTTGTTCCGCATTGACTTCTATTGCATGCAATACCACATGTGGCCAGAGGTGGGGGGCGCCAGAGTGACACGGAAATACTCGGAGACCGTTCGGATGTAGTCAGAAACCCTCGGACAGGCTCGCAAATGGAATGGAGTATTTCCAAGTGTTTCCGAGTGGTTCCGCGTGATTCTGAGTATTTCCGAACGGTTCAGAATGGCTCCGAGTGTCACCGGCGCTCCCTCACCTCTGGCCAAATGCAGTACTGCACACCGCAGAGACTTGAATCCTGCTTGTTTTGTAAGACAACGCTCACAAACCAAGTCAGGATTTTTTTTAAAAAAAAGCTTGTATTGCGAAATGCTCATTAACCGCGTTACTCGCAATCCGAGGTTCCACTGTAGTTATAATTTAAACAAAGTACCAGTCTAGGTATGACTCCAGCCATTTTGTGCTGAAACACAAAACCTGTGTTTGTATAGTCATGCAAAGCCTTTCTGGAGTTGAAAAAATAAATGAAAACACTTTCTCAGCGTAATGTTAGCATTAGTGTAAAAACTAATTCAATATAAAATTAATTGGGCAGAAATTAGCACATTCTACGTGTACAGCCCATAGTAAATTTGCTGTGAAATTTATGCACTCATTGGTATGTAAATCACAAATGCTGTTTTCAAATTCAATATCTTTCCATTTGGGCAATGTTATGGTTCGCAGTCACAGGATCAGCTTTCTGAATCGGTGAGTGGCGTTCACTGACTGAGTCCGTTACCAGGCCAAGCATGCATGATGAACTTCGGGGCGAAGAAAACTCTTACTATGGTGGAGTAACAACTTTTCTCATGTGGCTTAGGAACAAATAGAAAGAAGCAACGTTCCCAAGCAGGAAAAATACAAAAAATCCCCATTTAAAAGCAATAAAAGATTCATTAACGTGGAACTAAATTCTTTCAATCAGCATTAAAGGGCAACCCCGCTATGGTTACATTGCAAGGATTTTTACCAAACTTTGTTGCAGATTCCTACCTTTTGTTATTCTGAAGAAATCCCTGTGTGTTTCTTTGTGCCCATGTAGGAAAGTGAGTCTAATGGGAGTGGTTTCATAATTATGAACCAGCTGCTGCACCTGCAGGGCTCTAATGAGGAAAGCTGCTGGGCCTGCATCCCTTTGCAACATCCCCTGCAAACAATATTACCGGATAGACCAAATATAGTATATAAAAGAGCTCCGACGTTGAGAGACCTAATTGTCAAAAATGTAGTAGTACCTCCACCAATAAGTGGGTACACCTTTTTCAAAAGTAAAGGTTTTGTACCATGCAAATACTGCTATGCATGTAGACACTCTAAAAAACCACAAAAGAAAAGAGAAGACTTCATTTGCACCAAAACTGGTCAAAAATTTATTATTAATGACTTCATCACTTGCCATACAGAAGGAGTTGTCTATGTACTACAGTGTACTTGTAATTTACAGTACGTAGGCCGAACCAAAAGACCACTCATGGTTAGGATAAAAGAACATATCCAAAATATTTTTAATGGTTTTCCGAAACATACTGTCAGTAAGCACTTTGCACTTTTCCACAATAAAGACCCCACACATCTCACCTTTTGGGGTATAGAAAAATACAAAAAACCATGGAGAGGGGCACACTTGGTAAGATCCATCAGCCAGAAAGAATCTAGATGGATACACAGCTTACAGACTATGGTACCTGATGGAATGAATGTAGAATTTGATCTTAATTGTTTCTTAAGTAACTTTTAATTATTATCTTATTCATTGCGATTGCAATGCTTTATTCATTTGCTATTTACTAGCATTTTATAAATATATTATATATTTTTTAAATCATTATATCATCCCTATGCATTTTATTATGTTATGTACATTTCCTGATTATGCAGTTATGAATTGTTATTATATAATTTATCACGTTGGATTCATATACTTAGAGCATATTAACTCTGATTATTTTATATCAAGATATATTGCTTTAATATTTAATATCCATTTAGCTACTCATGCTAACATTTATGCGGATTATACAGCAGATAGCTCCATCGCCATATTCGGTTAATATCAGTCCCAGATTATTCACAATGCTGTGTATCACCAGGCGTATAATTCAATCGATGGCTTTTTGATCTGGGGCTACACTAAAATGGCCGCCGGGAATACACAGCGCTCTGGACTCATAGACATGTTTAAGCTGATCCTTACCCACCGTTAAAATGGCCGCTGCCAGTAAAGAGACACTTTCTCTGACAAAATGGCGATCGAGCTATTTCCTGCTGGCTCTTATAAATGACAAGTCCAACAACCAATCCGTCACCTCTGATGAAGCCACGTGACGTGGTGTAACATGTAAGGGACGGACTGATTTTTGAAGCAATACATCAGTAAGCTGTCATCAGCTGTTTCTTAGTTTCGTTTTCTTTGATCTTTTAAAATGCACTTGTTAGCGTTTTTACCAATAAATTAGCCTTGGTTTACTACACTATGGGAAGCTACCTTTTTTATTTCCCCATGCTGAGCACCACCGCTGCCAAATAGAAATCTGGAGCCTACAAACATTGGATTATACAGGACGCCCTGAACATCCACAGCTAGTTGCAGATTCAACAACACCCCTTGTGGATATCCATTTAATCAAGGCTTGATTACTACCTTGGGAAGGTAAGCGCATTGTGAGCCCACATTATTTGAAGACCCACATGAGAAGATTTTAAACATTTGTTTATCACTATTGGAGAAGTTTATATTTATTTTTGTCTTTATGGAACTTCCTACACTTTTATGCACGTATAAAGGCTGTATTGTTAGCCTATTATTCCAGGACTGATTTAGGCTTCATATTTATGTTTGCCTGCTGACTTTTGCAGCTATTTTTGTGCACACTTTTTTTTTTTTTTTTTTTTTTTTTTCACTGGCCACTTGCTGGCTGAAAGTTTTTATTCATTATTGATGTTTTTATATTTTTTAGCACTTTGTTTCAATTTTAGTTTATTATCAATGTTCACTGATTAACACTTTGATTACTCAGTCATATTCATTGCGCTCGTCACTTTACCTTTCACTATTTTATTGTATTTCTATTTGATATTTATACATTATTAGATTGAGCAGCATCATCACTTTTAGTTCATTACTATTATTTTACTTCACATCTTAAGCTTTACTAGGTAGGCGCAAGAGCACCCTCACTTTATCACCTGCATCCCTTTAGCCATGATTTCCTATTTGGAGTATCTCACCAAAATTGTAATTTCTGTTACAGGGGATGCCTGAAATCTGACTTGTATCTTAGTGCAGACTTCTGGGAAAATCAGTGAGCCAATCACACAAGCAGGAAATTATGTTTCTCGGGAGTGGTCAGTACATATTCTGTGGACAGAACAACTCCAGGCAGCCATATTGCATTTTCAGAAAATTACAGAGCTTCAGATTGAAAATATATACCGTATTTATCGGCGTATAACATGCACTTTTTTCCCCTTAAAATCAGGGGAAAATCGCGTGTGCGTTTTATACGCCGATCCCTGCTGTCTGAGCGAAGAGGAGCGAGCGCCGCTGAATACATAGAGCCGTGATCTCCTTCCTGTGTATCCGGCACTCTGTCGCGCACAGCCACGCCTGGCCCTGCATTGGACCACTGTACTGTCTATCATATGAGCAGGGGCAGGAGGCGTGGCTGTGAGTGACGGAGCGCCGGGGACACAGGAAGGAGATCACGTCTTTATGTAATTCAGCGGCGCTCGCTCCCCCTCTTCCCTCGGAGACAGCAGGGATGATCTGACAATGAAAAGTAAGACTGCAGATGGGCACTGAACAGGCAAGGCATTTTGGTAAATGTATAGGCTGCAGATGGGCACTAATCAGGCTGTAGTGAGGAGCAATGTTGCAGATGGGCACAGATCATGCTGCACTAAAGCTGCAGATGGACACAGATCTGGCTGCATCGAGGCTGTAGATGGGCACAGATCAGGCTGCATTGATGCTCAGATACCAACAGTGGTTTATTAAATTGAATACATAGGTTGACGTTTTCCCTATTGAAAACGTCAACCTATGACGAAACGCGTCTGGGACAGCATACAGTGACGTCACCGCGCTCGATACGAAGGAGGAAGGGCTCCTCTAGTGCCGGCCGGCATTTTTTACATGCTTTTATGATTTTCTTGTTTGTAAGTACAATCTTTTATACTTAATAAAACCTCTTAAACAGTATTATGCTATGGTCCGTTCTTTCATTTATGATCCACGGACCATTCTGGTGAAGGGGGTAGCTGTCTCTCGTTGGAAGATTCGATCTGGTGGTTCCCGGACCCTGTGTTTAACCCACTGACGGATACCATATCTGCTTGAGGCTGTTTTTACTTATCAATTTGGTAAGAGGCTTTCCATGTGGTGGCGGTTCTTACGGATGGTTTAAACGTTCACTGCGGTGTTGTTCGTCTCAGATGTTAACATCCACAAGTCAATTCACCTTTGGGACATTTTTTACAGGATTGATTTATATGTTATTTTGTGTCATGTACATCTGGCATGAGTGCTAGATGATTTAAGTTGGCGCAGTTTTTTCCTTTTTTCCAATAATCTTGACTAGTTTTGCGGTCAAAACCGCTTCATCGTAAGTATGTCTATAGGGCCTGCCAGTCGAGGGCAACGAAGGTCACCATGCAGGGTCCCATGTGGCAGCCAAGTGGGACATACATGTAAATGGACCTTGAATACAGGGCTGAGATGTGTATTAAGGGGTCCTGGGGGTGGGAGCCAAGACAAGTGCTGAGGGCACATGTTGGCACAGCAAAGGATAACAATTGTGATGACAATGTGTGGAAGGGGGGGGGGACATGATATGTCCCAGGGTAACCTCAAGATAGTGAGGCTACCTGGTGAACCTGGCTGTGGACTTGGTGAGGCCGCAGCAGTCCCGGGGTCCAGGGTCCATAGTGCACACAGCATCTCCCCGCAGGGATGGAAGGAAGCGAGCACGCTGACTAACCACCAGCCAGAACGGCTTGGATGATGGGGGCAAGCTTACTGAGGAGAAACAGGAAGTGAGAAATTCAGACAAAAAAAAATTTTAGAATGGAAATCGAAGGAAAAAGGTAAGTGAACCAACAATGCACTAGCTTAAAAGGAACCTATTTAGAAAATAAAAAATGAACCCTTACAACCCCTTTAAGAGTAGTACCAGTGAAAACTTGGGGAAAAATCCAAACACGGGAAGATCCACATGGGGGAGTTATGAAAGATGTATAGAAGATGTGGGCCCAAATTATCTTAATTAAATTAACGTACCCCACTTCAATGAAACCTGTTTGATTTGTGTGGAATCCCATTCAAGTAGCAGATGTCAATGTAATTTTAAAGGCTGAGCAAAGTTAATTGACCCAATGATGGCAAGAAAGAATGTTCTGCATTTAGCCATCAACGGTGCCTACTACAGTGATTCCAAGCCTCCAAGGGGATGCCATGGATGTGGCATATACATTCTTAGATTATTCCAAGCTGGGCCAAGGTAAAATTGCCATACCTGGAATTCAGCTTTAATTGTTGCTTTAGATTTCCATCCAGGAGCATTCTAGAGTCCATCAAACATGCACAAGTACTCAAGTACTGTGTTCTAAAACTGAATAAAGGGAGATGTTCTTAGCATATTTTCTGCTTTGTGTTATAGCCAATTGAAATATTAAAAAAATGTGACTCTTAAGACGTTGGCTTGGCACCCTCATTGGTTCAAATACATTAGCAATAAAACATTGGCAGAGGTTCTAACCCTTCCACTCAGTCCAAAACTTCAAAAACAGTTCTTCTCTAGACATATGCTTGAACCTCGGAATCGGCTAAACTGATAATTCCTCAACAAGCCAATATCTGCAGGATCATTTCTTTCTGGGTGAACATTTGAGATTTTACTCAGCACTTCATTAGAAATGTATCAACCACTCTGGATTACACATTTGCCTTTGCAAAGTCTTTTCTCTTGTACAAAAGATTGTGCAATGGAGCCTATTAAGCTGTGACACAAGGGCATGTGACAAGAGGACTTCCCTTGAGATTAGAGGAAAGAAGATTTCACCTTTCACAGAAAAATAAGTTCTTCACCGGGAGGGCAGCCTAGACCTGAAAATCATTGCGGGAGGTGGCGGAGACTATGGGAATCTTTAAGACAGGGTTAGACACCTTTTCAGAAAAATAGGACACCAGGGTGATGCCAATTAATCTAGAGAAAGTTGATTCGGGGGAGGAAAGCAGCTGTCATGGAAGGGTCACCATGCAATGTTTTGTCGCTCAGATATAGATGAAATATATTGCTACTCTCAGACTGACTTGTAATGTATTTTATTCGGGAAGAACTTATTGCAATGTGATAATACAAAGACTCCAAAACGAAATAAAATAATTTTGGTTAGAGAGAATAAATGCATTTTCTTTATAATGCTAGTATAAATAACTGAATCTTTCTTTACATTCACTTCCCTTAATACCCTGCAGAGCAGGACTTAGATTGTCAACATTCAATGGAAAGTGCTCAGGTTAGGTTAAGGTCGCCTTTCTCAAATGGGGTTCTTCCAGAGGTTCCTCCGGGTTCCATGAGCAATGAGCAGTATCTGCCTCTCAGATCTGTGAGACCCTGTACACACGATCGGAACAAACCGATGAAAACGGACTGAAGTTCAGTTTCATCGGTCCAAACCAACCGTGTGTGGGCCCCATCGGTCAGTTATCCTTCGGCCCAAAAATTTAGAACTTGCTTTAAAATTCAACCGATGGACGCCTAACCGATAGGTCAAAACCGATGGTTAGTACGCAAAAGCATCGGTTCCAAACCCGCACATGCTCAGAATCAAGTCGACGCATGCTTGGAAGCATTGAACTTCATTTTTCTCTGCACGTCGTTGTGTTTTACGTCACCGCGTTGGACTCGATCGGTTTTTGAACTGATGGTGTGTAGGCACATCAGACCATCAGTCTGTTTCATCGGTTAACCGATAAAACGGTCCTTCAGACCGTTCTCATCGGATGGACCGACCGTGTGTACGCGGCCTAAGAGGTGATTGTTCATACGGAAAATAAATGTAATGACCATTCTTCTTACTAACTATTGGACATGTGCACACTGAAATA
Source organism: Rana temporaria (assembly GCF_905171775.1). Classification (NCBI taxonomy): domain Eukaryota; kingdom Metazoa; phylum Chordata; class Amphibia; order Anura; family Ranidae; genus Rana; species Rana temporaria. Next base: position 19,267,333 of record NC_053501.1, read on the forward strand.
TTTCATTTTGGAATTTCGTTTTCGTCCGAAAAATGTATTTATTTAGTTACTCCCAAAATTAGTTTTTATTTATTTTGTTTTGTTAAAAAAATGCATTCGTTTGAAAATTAAGGTTGAATCTGTCAATTGAAGGCTTATGGTGTCTGTTGAATGTTCTAAGAAGATTCGACGGAGCTGCTAAACTGTACGACGCCGCAATCGTACATTTCCGGTCGAATGCTCTGCCCACAAGCTATAGTAGAATTCGAATGTTGTATATTAATAATAATAATTATTTTTACTAGTCAACCAACATTAGATTTCTTCTATAGATTATGGGCCGAGCATTTAACCATAAATGTCCGCTCGTGACAATCATATATTTTTAGCTGCTTCTTCAAGTCTCTATAATGTCGAATCTTTCCTCTCTATGTCGAATAATCTTGGACTAATAGAGTTAGGTTAGGCACATTCAACCGCAGGTTCGATAGACACAGATTGCTATTGTCACCGTCATGTCGAATCTTCTATCTGTATCGAACTGTTCTCGCAAGGAAACGAAAATAAAGCATTTTTTATGTCTGATCTTTTGGATTTCGGATCCTGCACATTCGTTATCGTTTGTTAAAACGAACGCGAAAATCCCAGAAATTTGGACAAAAATGCATTTGGACGAAAACAAATGCACATGTCTAGTAACCATCACACTAATGTACCGTGAGCTGTAGATATAGTAATTACTAGCAGGGCTTCCCTTAGACCAGAAAGTTATTTCAAGAATCTTTCCATAGAGAAAGCCTTGGTTAGAATAGGCCATCATACCATTAAGAACATATGGAAATCTGTTTCTTATACTGAAGTGGTCTGAATGGCTTTCCCTATTTCTATGTTCTACATGAAGGTTAAATACATGATTTCCTATGAGGTGCCTCGCCCAGACACTTGTTCTGAGATATCACAAATGCCAGGGAACAAAAACATTTCCTCCAGCAGTCAACTGCCTGACAGCAATGAGATCAAAAGCATGTCATTAAAAAGAAGAAAAGCAGAGACCAGGGATGCATAATTTGTACAATACCAGCAGACCCCAGCACAGCATTCACATTATGTGATGTATAGTGATGTCAGCAAGCTACCCTCGATGACATCATCGTATATGCACATTGGCATCCTCTGTAATCTTTTCTGTGTAGTATGAAACTTCTCACAGTTACTTCAGCTAAAAAAAAATGTATAGACTTGGAAATGGTAAGCAATTTTTACATTTTTGCCTCTGACCACAGTGCGAGATTTCCAATTGCTGTGAAAACCTGTGACCGCAGAACAAGAAAGGAGAAGCCACTGGGGCAAAAAGACAGACAGTAAAAATACCCTTCGGGTTGTGGATAAGAAACGCTGAAACTTGAAGATTCTTTTTATGTTTACCTTATATTATTGTTTTCGTTCAATATTATCGTAATAGTGTAATTGTAAAGAATATGAATATTGTGTTGGGAGCTTCTGCACACCGTAGGGTTTCTGCAATCACCTTGGGTTGTGGTAGGGACGAATCATTTAGAAATAAAGCCCCACACCATTATATTCAAGCTCAAATATAAAAATGTATTCCAGTAACAAGTTGGACACGTTTCGGCTGGCTATACCTCCTTCATCAGATCCATGACAAAACTGTGTACATAGATTTAATAATTAGTCAGATTTTGCTTGCCTAGGGTATAAAAGATGCTTTGACTCCAATACTACTTGACCACCACTCCACTGAGAAATATTACCTAAGGAATCACACAATACAGAAGATGGAGTTTAATGGGCACAGCAGGATTTTGGTAAAAAATTATAATATAATATAAAAATAATGTATTAATATATTAACATAGTAACATTCAGCAGTATGTAAAAAAAATTAGCTGCAAGGTCTTTGTGGGCATCTACTTTCAGTACCTGCTTAAGCACAGAAATGTAGGCCTCTAGCTGTGAAAACACGGACTCAGGGACAAATAAATACTAGCAGATCCCATTAACCAGAATACCGGGAGCCATACCCAGGACAGGTTCCTACAAATGTACATATTTCAAATATAATCCAACACATAGAAGGACTTTGTGCCCTGCCGACTGCCATGACTTCACCATACAATCATATGTCAACACCACATACAAAAATTAGCCAAACATCAAAGAAGGGAGGGAGGGTGAGAAGTTGTCCCAACACATGCTCTCCTTCAACTGAGGATATCCAACGTCCCTCTTCAACCTCACCGGCTCCAGCCCTTCTAATCCAGTAAGTACCATTTGAATCTGTTTACTTTTAACCCACTTGAAGCCCCCTCCTATGTTAAACCCCCTTTTAACACAGTCATGTTAGCCTGCCGTTATCCTTCCTCTTTTCCTACTCCAGACCTAACTGTACTGCTATCCCCATCTCAATTATATGCAAATTAAAGAACTTGTAAGTCTTTTGATATATGGCTTCTGGTAATAACAGACATCAGTTACCAATGTTATGCTAAACAAGAGCAACAGATTGGCATGTCTAGCAAAGAAAACGTATGGTACAGACCCTAGAGCAGCCATTCTCAACCAGAGTTACATGGAATCCTAGGGTTCCTCCAGAGGTTGCTTGGGGTTCCTTGAACAATGATCAATTTCTGATTTGTAGATAAGTAACCATTGACACCAACACACTTATTAGCTATTTGTGAGGGATGTCATTCTTTCCGATGACCACAAATGTAAAGAGTATTCTTCCCACTGAACTTCACACTATCGTACAGTCCGGAAAACCAAATTCATGCCTGTGCTCAAAGAAACGGGCTTGCGTGCAGAACAGTCCACAGAACGGTCCACAGAACTCAGGGCCGTGTGCGCATCTATATGTGCACATAAGTGTGAGCATGCGTGTTTGAATGAACTTTGGTGCCCAGTGGCCTATTTAAAGCACAGCAAGACTAAGGATCATTGCTGAGTGCTTGTCAGCTTCTTCTGCCTGTGACCTGATCCAGTGTTGTGTTCTGACTCTGCTTGCTCCTTGAAACTCTGTTGCTGACTCCGGCTTGTGGTCCTGCCTGCTGTTCTAGTACCTTCTCTGCTCACTTCATACTGACCTTGGCCTGGCTCTGACTCCACTCCCGATTCCTGTATCTCAGTTCTGTATCACAGCCCCCTCTTACTCCATGCCAGCAACGTGTGCGATGAGAATATTGCATGATGTTTGAGCTCTGGTCCCACCATCTCTCAATTATTACTAGAGACTGAGAGCTGTCTATGACAGCTTAATAACTGTGCTGGAAGACTGCAGTAGACATGCTCTCAGCACAGAAACCTTGGTCGCCCATGAACACATATGTGCAGTGTCTGGGTACAAAAGCCCACCATCTTTGTTGCTGCACATATGCGTTACGCAGGTGGTGAGAGGTTAGGAGACCAAAAGAGAGGGGGGGGGTGTTTACATAATCTTTAAATTGTTACCAAAATTAAACAGGGCCACTAGTCGGGATCTGCCAAAATGTTGAATAAAATAAAATGTATCTGTTTACAAAACCAATATATCATATATTTTTGCTAAGTACATTCTGATTCCATGCAAATGTCCTGGCATCCACACCAGCCTCATGCCTGGCAACCTGTCCCTACACCATGCATTTGTTCAGCAATAGATCTGTATTTCATATGCAATTTATTACACGTTGATTCAACACATGAATGAGCACTGAGGAAATCTGCATAAACAAACATGAAACCTGAGAATGAGAAGGTCTAGTATTAGCTGATGAGGATGAATTGTCCCATCATAAAATAACCAGAGTGTTTTCTAAGCATCATTGACCTTAGCGATCAAAGGGAAATCATGAACATTTGCTAACATGTTCCTTGCTTGTAGTGTTATTGTCATCTGCTGAGATTACGGAAATTTCTGGTTATAAAAAAAAATCAGAAAATATTTCAATGCATACTACCATATTTGGGTGCCGTTTGGCAAAATTTGTTGATTTTGGAAACAAGTTAAAAACCACATTTGCAAGCAACACACTTAAAGTTAAACTGCAGACAAACAGCTATATGTACAATTTATATACAGTATCTCACATGTGACAACACTGAAGAAATGACACTTTGCTACAATGTAAAAGTAGTGAGTGTACAGCTTGTATAACAGTGTAAATTTGCTGTTCTCTCAAAATAATTCAACACAGTCATTAATGTCTAAACCGCTGGCAACAAAAGTGAGTCCACCCCTAAGTGAAAATGTCCAAATTGGGCCCAATTAGCCATTTTCCCTCCCCCGGTGTCATGTGATTTATTAGTGTTACAAGGTCTCAGGTGTGAATGGGGAGCAGGTGTGTTAAATTTGGTGTCGCTCTCACTTTCCCACAATGGTCACTGGAAGTTCAACATGGCACCTCATGTCCTTTGCAGTGATATTTGGTTTTGCATATCTTCTTTTTTTTTTTTCAAAATTGTGTCTTGACTTCAGTTGTTTTTAATAACATTCCAGATAGCTACAAATGTGTTATTTACAACCTTAAGAAGAGCTAGCTTGTTTTCATATCTTTACTTGACTATTTGGAGAAGCTTGTGCCTGTTGGGTGTAAGGCATAAGATTAGAAGGGTCAGGAAATTTAGGAAATTATCTTCATTAATTTGGATTGAGGTCTAATAAGTCAGCTATTTAAACTGACAAATAAATATTAACTGTGCAATTAATATTGGCAGAAGCGTGCCATTTTCAGTTTGTTCCATGCAGAGTTTGTGTTAACTTTTCATTGGAAAAATCAATAAAACTCTTTAAATTGACCAGAGGTGTCAACACTTTTTCAGATGAATGTAGTTGCATACATTACTATACATAATAGACATTGTTATATGTCAGAACATCTAGCACAGAGAGCACACCAACAGAGAGGTAATTCAAAAAGTGCAACAAGGAGTATGAAATCCCCCAATGTTCAGGCATAGCGGTCTAGAAAACCTGTTTCTAATTTGAAATAAGACAGATATACTTGTGTGTAGGTGCACGTTGCTCATCATTTAATACAACCTATCTTCCTCCATGGTCCTGATGAAGCGTTTTCACGCGAAACATGTTGAGCAAAGCGAGAACTAACACATTGCATATTGGACCCATGTTCAAGGCTATACACCCTACATATACTTCTACTGTTTGATGTTTAGATATTTTTATGATCTGAGCGTACTTGCATTATTATAATGTTTTGGAAGTGTTATTGGAGTACTTGCTTGACCCCTATGCTGATGAACACTGTATTATGATCTATGAATTTTTTTTATATAGATTTCTACAATAAATATCTATAGTTTTTTATACTTATTAGTCGTGTGCCGCCAAAAGTCAATTTCTTCTAGTTTAGATTAGTTTCCTTTTTCGTTGCAAAAAATGCATTAAGATGAAAAGTCTTAAGGCTTTAGAGCCACTTTAACCCTTTCCCATGAAAGTTACCCACATTTATATTACCCTTGTGGATTTTTGATCTTCTGGGGCATTTAAAATCAGTCAATCAGTGTTCTCATGGGGTTCCTATCTTTCCAACATCCTTTAATACTGCTAGTGAGCGTTCTCCTTCCTTATTGGATGAAACTAGTACAGTACCGGTGAAATCCTGCGATGGAGCATATATTTAGGTAATCTCTTTAAAGCGTATCTATAGCCAAAGGCTTTTTTTCAAGTTTTGGATAGAATAGGTTTAAAACTCTTGCCAGGTTATTTTTTACTGTATGCCTACGATTGGGAAAAATTACCCCTCACTTCCAGTCCCAGACACACAACAGAAAACTTGAGGTAATCTTCCAAATTGAAGGGAATTCCAGTTAAGCTGGCCATACAGTAGATGAATTTGTACAAAAATTCTCAGTACGCTCGAAGACCTGACAAATGTCATTTGAAAGCATTTTCAAATTTTGTTTGCATTCAATATTTAATTTTGTAATGAATGGACTTTCCCAAAGGACAACCACATGTGCTGTAATTCCGCGTACATAGAACCATTTTTCATGACGAGAAAAAAGGCATTTTTTTAATTGGTCGTGAAAAACGGTCGTGTGTAGGCTCCAGAGCATGTTTCTCGACGAGAAAAATGGGCAATTTTTTAAAGAACCTGCTCTATTTTTTTTCTTCGTTTTTGATGTCATTCTTTTTCACGTCGTGAAAAACGGTCGTGTGTACGCTTTAACGAGGGGAAAAAAAACGTGCCTGCTCAGAAGCAAGTTATGAGACGGGGAAATTAGCAAAAGCAGCCCAAAGGGTGGCGCCATTCGAATGGAACCTTCCCTTTATAGTGCCGCTGTACGTCACCGTGCTTTGCTCGAGCATTTTTTTCATGAACGTGTGTATGCAGGGCAGGCTTGAGAGGAATCACGCCAAATCACGTTGAGAAAAACGTAGTTTTTTTTTCATGACATGAATAACGGTCGTGTGTACACGACAACTCAAACATTTTGGATTTCCCTAAATTTTTCTCTCTCACTCACAATGGCCAACAGTACAAATAGAGGGGTAAATCTCCCCTCAGAGGGCCTAATCTTTCCCCACTCTAAAAAATGCCTAGAGATACACTTTAATAGCCAGATTCAGGTAGTGTTAAGCCGGCGTATCAGTAGATACGCCGTCGTAACTCTGAATCTAAGCCGTCGTAAATTTAAGTGTAGTCTCAAATTGAGATGCACTTAAATCTAGCTAAGATACGACCGCCTGCGCCGTCGTATCTTATCTGTCTATTTAGGCCGGCCACTAGGGGCCTAGAATGTGTAAATCAGCGAGATACGCCTATTCACGAATGTACACTTGCCCGTCGCAGTAAAGATACGCCATTTACATAATGCGTTTTCAGGCGTAAAGGTTATTCCACCAAAAAGCTGGCCTAGCCAATGTTAAGTATGGACGTCGGTCCCGCGTCGAATTTTGAAAATTTTACGTTGTTTGCGTAAGTCGTCCGTGAATGGTCTGGACGTAATTTACGTTCACGAAACCAATAAGTCCTTGCGCCGTAATTTGGAGCATGCGCACTGGGATACGTCCACAGACGGCCCATGCGCCGTTCGTTCAAAACGTCATTTACGTGGGGTCATGGTTTATTTACATAAAACACGCCCACCTCTTCACAATTTGAATTAGGCGTGATTACGCCGGCCCATTTACACTACGCCGACGTAACTTAGGAGGCAAGTGCTTTGTGAATACAGCACTTGCCTCTCTGACTTACAGCGGTGTAGCGTAAATACGATACGCTGCGCCTGCACAAAGTTAAGCCAGTCTTTCTGAATCTGGCTATAAGAACTACAGATCACTGTAACAGTCTTTTGAAAGCAAGAAGCTCTGCTTTGAGGTCTTCCCATTTCACTAATTATCTACATCTTCCTTCACATACATAACATAACCACCTCTCTACCTAAAGCAGGTGCTTAAATTGACTACATACTGCCATCCCAGTTTTCTACTGTAGATCAATCAGCTCCATATGTTGTTCCATATCACCTCAGTAAAATGATAACATAATAGATCTTACTTCCTGTCATCCTTTGTCTAATGCTCACATGGGTACCCATCGAATGAACAGAATCGTCATCCTACAATTACACCAGAAAAGCATACTGGAATTGTGCACTGTATGACAGCTACAGGAATTATACCGATGACTAACCGTTAACACCGGACCAGATATGAAGGCTCTAGGAATTCAAGAAGAAAAAAAAAAAAATGAATGGGGATGCTGAGCTTGAGTCATTTTTTAGCATTCAAGGGGGGGAGGAACGTTAGAATGTTTTATTTTCAAATGACACCAAGCAGGTATACCTTTTACTTCATGTATTTTCATTTTTGATTTTTAAAGACTAAAGAAAAAAAATGTGGAGAAAAATTGTACACTAAACTTAAAAAATTGTTTAATTTAATCATTTAGCTTTGAAAGGAATTCAAAGTTTAAAAAATATGTTATATTTATACAACTAATAATAAAAACAAGTAAACTTTTTTATATACATTCCATTGTTGTACCGTCTTAACCACTTAAGACCCGGACCTTTAGGCAGCTAAAGGACCCGGCCAGGTTTTGCGATTCGGCACTGCGTTGCTTTAACAGACAATTGCGCGGTCGTGCGACGTGGCTCCCAAACAAAATTGGCGTCCTTTTTTCCCCACAAATAGAGATTTCTTTTGGTGGTATTTGATCACCTCTGCGGTTTTTATTTTTTGCGCTATAAACAAAAATATAGCGACAATTTTGAAAAAAAAAATGCAATATTTTTTACTTTTTGCTATAATAAATATCCCCCAAAAATATATAAAAAAATTTTTTTTCCTCAGTTTAGGCCGATACGTATTCTTCTACCTATTTTTGGTAAAAAAAAAAATCGCAATAAGTGTTTATCGGTTGGTTTGTGCAAAATTTATAGCGTTTACAAAATAGGGGATAGTTTTATTGCATTTTTATAAAAAAAAAAATGTTTTACTACTAATGGTGGCAATCAGCGATTTTTTTCGTGACTGCGACATTATGGCGGACACTTCGGACAATTTTGACACATTTTTGGGACCATTGTCATTTTCACAGCAAAAAATGCATTTAAAATGCATTGTTACTGTTTAAAATGACAATTGCAGTTTGGGAGTTAACCACAAGGGGGCGCTGAAGGGGTTATGTATGACCTATTATGTGTTTCTAACTGTAGGGGGGTGTGGCTGTAGGTCTGACGTCATCGATTGTGTCTCCCTATAAAAGGGAACACACGATCGATGCAGCCGCCACAGTAAAGAACGGGGAAGCCGTGTTTACACACAGCTCTCCCCGTTCTTCAGCTCCGGGGACCGATTGCGGGACTCCAGTGGCAATAGGGTCCGCGGGTCCTGTGGTCGCGGAGCTTCCGACCGGGCCGCGGGCTTGCGCCCGTGACCCACGGCTGGGTACTAGCACAGGACGTACATGTGCCCAGCCGTGCCATTCTGCCGACGTAAATGTGCAGGAGGTGGTCCTTAAGCGGTTAAATATGTCATGCAGTTATGTAATTTGCTGGAATATATATATATATATATATATATATATATATATAGTAAAACGATGGATTGCGAGCATAATTGGTTCCAGAAACATGCTTGCTTGTAATCCAAAGTACTTGTATATCAAAGCAAAATTTCCCCATAAGAAATATAAATAAATATATATATATATATATATATATATATATACACTTTCTACCCTTGGTTGTTGGCTTGGGAACCCCTGAAAGCAGGAAGTGGAAAGAATGGAAGTCTAGGCCACATGTCCTGTCCATGCTCCGAGCCAGAAGAGACGACTATGCAGACACTACTAATGAGGGACTAAAAGTGCAGAGCAGGTAGACTGACTCCGAGTTCTAGTGCCATACCACAGGTTCCTGCTGGTGAGAAGTTCTGTTTCAGGCTGGTAGGACAATGGGTTCAGGATCCCCCCCCCCCCATGACCGCTGATCCTGTCTACAGGTCTCCAATAGAAAGATGGCGCATCATTCTCAGGAATCCCTCTATTGGGACTTTGCCACAACATTTATCTAGAGGTATCACAATTAATGATTTTGGCTGATAATACCTGTTTGTATATTGGATGTATATACTAATATTAATATTTTGTATTATTTCTATACTGGTATACATCTATATACTTATTATTAATGTTATATACTGGTTGCAGTAGTTATTTTTCTTCTGCTTCCAATTACATTCGCTAGACTACTGGTTAATTACCCAGGAAGGGAATCCCCTTTGTTTATGGAGGCCCTGTCCTGGGTGGAGGTACTGCCAGCTATATTATCAAACCCACTCTTCCAAAAAGCAAACTTTCTGGTTATTTACCTACAAGTTTGGCACAAAACCCTGTTTAGGGAGGGCCATTTCCCAACCCCCTACCCCAAAAAGAGGTCTACACCTACTTTCTTTAACCTCCCTGGCGGTATGATTCTTTCCGAAAAAACATGCTGAAAGCGGTACCATTATTTGCAAGGAAATTGGCGTTTTATATTGTAGGCCTGTAATTTTTAGAAATAACTCACTTAAATCTGACCAAACAAGATTCTAATAGGCATCCCGGGTATGACATTTTTTTAAAAACAAAATTATAAATTATAATATAATAAATAATTATAAATAATTATAACAAATAATAATATAATTATAATAAAAATTATTCAATAATGTAATCAAATTAAAATCACTGAAATTTGCTCAGTTGCAGAATTGTTGCTGTCATTATTTTTTTTTTTTTATGACGAATTTCCCCACAAATCGCTATCGCACAATTCTGCAAGTGATTATAATTTATTATCGCTGTTTTTTAGCTGATCTAAAACTATTTTTGACATAAAGGGACACTTTTGGTTGCTATGGACAATCTACAGTTTGCAGGGAGAAAAAAAGGTTTTTATTATATAAAATGACATGCATGACACAGGACAGACCACTAGGGACAGGGGGGTGTGTTTTTTTTACATACAGTACTGTAATCTATAAGATTACAGTATACTGTATGTAAGGTGTTTGTTTACGTTTTTGAATTTGGCGCCGTTCTCCGTCCCCGTGCGTCGTAACGTCGCAGGGAACGGAGATCGGCGTCACACGGAGGCACTATGTGAATCGAGCGAGGTCCCGCTCGCTCACACAGCGCGGTGGCATCGCTGGATCCAGGGACAAGGTAAGTAAAAAGTGCCTGTGGATCTAGCGAGGCAAGCCCGAGACTGACTCGGGGTTACCGATCGTAGCAGGAAAATCTAACCCCGAGTCAGTCTCGGGAACACCGCCAGGAAGGTTAAAGAAGCTAACCTGCTAATATGAGTTGGTTCCAACTCAGATTTGGCAACTAAGTAGACAGTGTGGCTACATCTTTTGTTTGTTCACAAGGACCTGCCAGCTGAGACGTTAGAACACTTTAAAAATATCTGTGTTTCACAGAACAGGTTGTAGCTTTCCTATTGTTGGAATATGTTTACAATGTACATCAAGTTTATTACATTTCTCCCTCAAACCTTAATGCTTCATTTCCATGGACGTTTTTACAGCCACTTTTTTTAGCCTTTTTTACAGCTTAAAAACGCCTGTCCATGTTTGTTTGTTTTTTATTTATTTTTTTAGCTGGAGCTCAGAAACGCTGCAGTAGTGTTTTTTTGCATTTTTGAGCATTTGAGCATTTTTTTAATGTCTGGCGTTTTTACAGCTCTAAGGCTGGAGCTTCAGAACTCACTGGTCCCGTTTTTTTTTTTGCAGCTTAAAAACGGCTCAGCCATCTACAGCTCAAAAACATCATGGTGGGCATGAGGCCATAGACTAAACATGGAGAGACGTTTTTAAGCTGCAAAAAAAGCTCAGAAAAGTGGCTGTAAAAACGTCCAAAAACGTCCACGGAAATGAAGCCTTATACTTGCTGCAATCTATCCAGGGTGGGCCTTGGTTATCACAAATATTGCAGTGGAGTAACCATACTTTTTGGCAAAACATGAGCTCAGAATAAGTTTTATTCCTTCACAGAGTTGCCGTCGTTATAGTGGTTTGAAAAAGAGAAAGTTTAGTCTAGTAGAAAATTCTATTGCTCAGTTCATGGACAAGGTCAAAAAATAATGACAAAGACTTGAGAAGGGGAGTTTTAACATCCTAACATCGCGAGGGACTTCTCAATAATTTTTTTTGGAATATCACATTGCATGATGTTCTTCAAGAATAAAATGCATTACAAAACCCAGCCAGCTTGAGAGTAGCAATATATTTCATCTATATCTGAGCGACAAAACATTGCATGGTGACCCTTCCATGACAGCTGCTTTCCTTTCCGAATCAACTTTCTCTAGATTAATTGGCATCACCCTGGTGTCCTATTTTTCTGAAAAGGTGTCTAACCCTGTCTTAAAGATTCCCATAGTCTCCGCCACCTCCCGCAATGATTTTCAGGTCTAGGCTGCCCTCCCGGTGAAGAACTTCTTTTTCCGTGAAAGGTGAAATCTTCTTTCCTCTAATCTCAAGGGAAGTCCTCTTGTCACATGCCCTTGTGTCACAGCTTAATAGGCTCCATTGCACAATCTTTTGTACAAGAGAAAAGGCTTTGCAAATTCAAACGTGTAATTCAGAGCGTCTGATACATTTCTAATGAAGTGCTGAGTAATATCTTAAATGTTCAACCAGAAGATTCTGCAGATATTGGCTCATAATTGGAGATATATTTGTGAGCCAATTCCGAGAGGTTCAAGTATATCTTTAGACTTGCCCGAGGGCTTTTAAACACATCTTTTTAGTTTGAGTTAGACCCTCAGTCACTTTTATATTACTAGCTGTGCTCACACGTTTGACATACAACACTCTATTGTAATGGTGACCATTGTCACTAAGAAAGCAATTGAGGGGAAATTCAACATAGAAGAGTTGTTCCCTCTACAAGAGGTAAAGGGAAATCTTCCACTGGAGACACATGTTCTAGGGACAGCCATAATTTACCTTGAGAAATGTCATCTAACCTCCACTTGTGTCTCTGAGATAGGTACACAATGGTACACAGACAACAAAAAATAAACAAGTAGGAATGTTATCCCTTTCATGACTAAGCCTATTTCTGATATTTGTTGCTTGCAAGTTAAAATCAGTTTTTTTTTTTGCTAGAAAGTTACTTAGAACCCCCAAAACATTATATATATAGAATCTAGAGAATAAAATGGCGACCGTTGCAATATTTTATGTCACATTGTATTTACCACACATGGGTGATTTGAACACTATTTACATATGCGGGCGCGACTTATGTGTGTGTTTTCTAATTTTATTTTATTTATTTATTCATTTTTGCTACTTTAAAAAAAAAAAATTATCACTTTTATTGTGATAGTAATAGGTTGTGACAGGTACTCTCTATAGAGGGATCGGGGTCTAAAAGAACTTAAATCCCTCCTTTGCACTTCAAAGTATTCAGATCGCCAAAAACGGCGATTCTGAATACTGTCACTTTGCTTGCAAGTTAAAATCTGAATATTTTGCTAAAAAATTACTTAGAACCCCCAAACATTCTATATACTGTATATATATATATATATATATATATATATATATATATATATATATATATATATATACACACATATATACACACACACACACACACACACACACACACACACATACATACATACATACATACATACATACATACATATATATATATATATATATATATATATATATATATATATATATATATATATATAAAATTTGAAGAGAATCTAGAGAATAAAATGGTGACCGTTGCAATATTTTATGTCACATTGTATTTACCTCAAATGTGTGATTTAAACACTGTTTACATATGCGGGCGCGACTTATGTGTGTGCTTTCAAAAAAAAATGTCATCACTTTTATTGCTGTCACAAAGAATGTAAACATCGCTTGTGACAGTAATAGGTTTTGACAGGTACTCTCTATGGAGGGATCGAGGGGTCTAAAAGACCCCAAATCCCTCCTTTGCACTTCAAAGTATTCAGATCGGCAAAAACTGTGATTCAGAATAGTGTCACTTTTTTTTTTAAACTGCGCCACTGTCAGCCGAGTAAACAGGAAGTGACATTGTGACGTCGCTTCCGTGTTTATAGAGAGAAAACCGGAACAAAGTCGTTTCCAGCTTTGTGCCAGTCTCTCTCTAGCTGGCAGAAGTGGCAGATTGCCGACCGGGTCTCCCGGTGGGATGGGAGGCCTGGTAAGAGCGGCGGAAGGCATAAGGGGACATCACCTCCCGCTCCTTGGGTATAACAGCGAAAAGGCTTATAGCCACATCGGTTGTTATCCCTTAAGAGGCGACCGCCCGCTCTATAAAACCATACTGGTATGATGCCTACAGCTGCAGGCATCATCCCTGTATAACCCCCTAAATCCGAGGCCGCATATGTGCGTACGCGCGGCGGGAAGGAGTTACTTCCACATTCTATGTAAAACTAAAAAAAGTTTGGCTTTATATACAAATTAAATAATATTCCAATTGCCCAAAAAAAATATATCCAGGGACACTGTCAACTGGACTCCTAATTGAATGATTTTAAAGTAGAATTTTACTAATCAGTATTGGCATTTAAGCCACCCACATAACAAGAACCCCATTGAAATTTTAGAATTGTGGCAAATCTTTTTGTTTAAAACCATTACTATTCAAGGTGTTCTGTGTGCCTTGAATTGTCATACAGGTGGAAGAAAGGAAAGAATCTGAGATCTGCATGTAAGCAATATTTTTTTAAAGAGATCAATGATGGGAATAAGCCCAGACACAGCTTGAATTCTGCTAAATCCCAATGATCATAGAGCATAACAAATTATTCTGATTGCACAGTTAGACAACTAACTAATTTGCATATTAGCCTCTCTCCAAGCTTTACAAATTAAAACAAAATTGTTAGTAGGCTATAGTTACAGACCTAAACATCTCTGGGATTAGAAACTATGGCAACATTACGAAAACCAAAGCAATTACCATTTTCAGCTATGGCATATCCCATATTTACCTTGGCTCCTTTAAAGAAGACCTTTGTACCTTTGGTTCTAAGGTGGGCAATCTATAATAGAGAAATATTTTTTGGTGGACCCATTTTCTTGGGCCACACATTGCACGCTTGCTGCGCATTTTCATATCCTGAAGTTGTTTTAAGATTTTTCATTTAATAAGGTCCCAATTTCTTCTCTATTTTATCAAATATTTCTGCTTCATTTTGCTGTTGCGTTGCTTAATTAAAATGTTTTCTGGCACCTTAAGCGAAGTTAAAATTGTGTAAACTGCAATAATTTAATTTAGGAAATCAATACTCATAGGATGTTTGGAATTTATTTTAGAAGCGATACGCTATTGCTTAAAAGTTCTGTATTATTTATCATAATTAAGTGTGCGTGATTTTTAGCAGAGTTATCATACACAATTTTACAGAAATCTAAAGTCTTTGACTTTAAAATGTAAAACTTTACCTGATATAAGGAGAAAGAATAGATACAAAATATAGCAAAAAATATAGCGTACCCAAATACCGCTGAATGATCCATACCACTGATGGTTCTAAGCTACCACAACGTTAACTCTCCCACTGTGCATCTCCAAGGCTAGTTCTGAATTGGTTGCACGTCTGTCATTGTACTGTTGCATTTGGTGCATGCAAAAGCAAAGGGCCAGATTCACAAAGACTTACGACGGCGTATCTCTAGATACGCCGTCGTAAGTCCGAATGGGTGCCGTCGTATCTATGCGCCTGATTCTTAGAATCAGTTATGCATAGATTTCCCTAAGATCCGACCGGCGTAAGTCTCTTACACCGTCGTATCTTAGGCTGCATATTTACGCTGGCCGCTAGGTGGCGCTTCCGTCGATTTCAGCGTAGAATATGCAAATTAGGTAGATACGCCGATTCACAAACGTATGTCCACCCGGCGCATTTTTTTACGTCGTTTACGTTAGGCTTTTTCCGGCGTAAAGTTACCCCTGGGTCTATGAGGTGTACGCAATGTTAAGTATGGCCGTCGTTCCCGCGTCAAAATTTGAAAATTTTACGTTGTTTGCGTAAGTCGTCCGTGAATGGGGCTGGACGTAATTTACGTTCATGTCGAAACCAATACGGGATGCAGGGTATTTGGAGCAATGCACACTGGGATATGTCCATGGACGGCACATGCGCCGTTCGTGAAAAACGTCAATCACGTCGGGTCATGGCTAATTTACATATCACACGCCCACCTCTTCACAATTTGAATTAGGCGGGCTTACGCCGGCCTATTTACGCTACGCCGCCGCAACTTACGGAGCAAGTGCTTTGAGAATACTGCACTTGCCCGTCTAAGTTGCGGAGGCGTAACGTAAATAGGATACGTTACGCCCGCTGAAAGATGCGCCGATCTACGTGAATTTGGCCCAAAGTCTTCAGTGACTTTTTGCAAGTAAGGATTTCTTATGGCAATGTTGTGAGCAAGGGTAGGTTTCAGGTATCTCTCAACCTTTTATATTATAATGTACTTTTTTTATTATCCAGAAATGTTAAAATCATATGAGCCACATAGAGGGTGGCAATTGATTATCTGTGGGGTGAAGATAGTGTGCCTACTGGTTGACTGACAACTCATGGGGCCCCCGGGCAATAGAAGATTATGGGGCCCCCAGGCTTACAGATGGCCACCATGCCAGGAGGCATTGCATAGGCAGGGCAACTAAAATCTCAGGATTTTCACATCAAAAGCATGTCGGTTTTGGACATATCAGGGACAGATGTAAAAAAAAACACAGATTTTTACATACTGTCCCTGGTTTTATTGAGCCTGGCAACCCTGATGGGGCCCCCTAGTGGCATGGGGCCCTCGGGCAGTGCCCGAGAGTCCCAATGGTCAGTCCACCCCTGAGTGTGCCCCATCATAACAGCATAGATAAGGCATGGGGAAAAAAAACTTTAAAGAGTTAAAAGTGAACTAGGGAGAAAGGAAAATAAAGTCTAAGGAGAGAACCTTCTGAGTAGAGCATTACGGTTTCAATTGTTTGCATTACAAAATAAAAAAAGGTGATATAGGTGAATAGAGATCCTAATCTCAAGTTCCATCTCAACACTGGATCAGCCAAAAAATCATTGGACTCTACTTATATTTATGTACAGACAGAAATATCGCCTGCAAGCCTTACTATCCAGTTGCTTGATCCCCCCCCCCCCCCCCACTGAGTGTCCTGCAAACCCACTAATTTGAGTATTGGTTAGGACCAATACTCAAATTGGTGGGTTTGCAGAACACTCAGTGGAGGGGATCAAGCAACTGGATAGTAAGGCTTGCAGGGGATATCTCTGTCTGTACGTAAATTATAGGGATGGGCCGAACGGCACCCGGTTCCGTTCGGACCAGAACTTTCGAATACTGCGGAAGTTTGGAACGCGAATAACAAAACACTATTAAAGTCAATGGGACCCGAACGTCAAATATCAAAGTGCCCATTTTGAAGGCTTAAATGCAAGTAATTGGGCATACAATGGTTATAGGGGTCGGGGGCCTGCACTGGGGGACATGTATCAATAAAAGAAAAAGTTTGTGAAAAACTTCATTTTTAAATGAGCAGTGATTTTTTGATTTTTAAAGTGAAAGCCTGAAAATGAAAAATTCCTTCCAATATAGTGAATGGGGGGTCCCCTTAAGCCCTGTACACATGATCGGTCCATCCGATGAAAACGGTCTGATGGACCGTTTTCATCGGTTAACCGATGAAGCTGACTGATGGTCAGTCGTGCCTATACACCATCGGTTAAAAATCTAAGGGATCGTTCCGTGTCTTCTGATAAGATCGTGTTTAAGGCTTGGCGTTTAGAGAGTATGGATTGTGTTATTTCTGGAGAGGTATTACTGCCTAGCTTGTTGTAGAGATCACTTAGTTCCCTAGTGAGGCTTTTAATTTCTATTAGTTTGGATTTTTTCCTAGTTGTGGCAATATTGATTAAATGGCCTCTCATGACGGCCTTGTGAGCTGCCCAGACTGAGGTTACACACCATCGGTTAAAAAAACGATTGTGTCAGAACGCGGTGACGGAAAACACAATGACGCGCTGAAAAAAACAAAGTTCAATGCTTCCAAGCATGCGTCGACTTGATTCTGAGCATGCGTGGATTTTTAACCGATGGTTGTGCCTAACGATCATTTTTTTTCTATCGGTGAGGAATCAATCGGTTAAATTTAAAACAAGTTGGCTTTTTTTGAACCGATGGATAAATAACCGATGGCACCCACACACGATCGGTTTGGACCGATGAAAACTGTCCATCAGACCGTTCTCATCGGTTTAACCGACCGTGTGTACACGGCCTAAAGCCCCATACACACGGTCGGACTTTTGGCCAACTTCCGCCGGACCGTTTCCAGCGGACATTTCTCCCCCGGATTTTGATCCGATGGTTGTGTACGATCCAGCGTATATTTATCCGCGGATATATTTCGGGCCGACCGATTTCCAGTGGATAAAAATTTCTTAGCATGCTAAGAAATCTATCCGCTGGAATCGGCTCCAGCGGATCGATCCGGTGGTCTGTACAGACTCACCGGATCGATCCGTCCGAACCCATCCCTCGCATGCGTGGAATTCCTTATATGACAGCGTCGCACACGTCACGTCATCGACACGTCATCGCGATGGGAATTCGGCGCGGATTTCGATCCGATGTTGTGTACACTCCATCGGATCAAAATCCTCAGAGGATTTATCATCGGAAACGGTCCGGAGGACCATATCCGCGGATAAATCCTATCGTGTGTACTAGGCATTAGAGGAAGGTGAAGCCACAATTAAGCTACGTGTCATATCCCACCCCCATTGTGTTTAGCTGGCTAATGGGCATGGAGGAGAAGGGAAGGAGTGGGCAGTCATATACCACTGTGTATATGCCCATGTGTGTCACTCTATAGGACTGAAAATAAAAATAAAACATAAATAAAAAAAAGGGAGGGAGCATCGACCTAGTGCATTACCAAATTTATGAGTTTAATTAAAAGTAAAATAAAAGCAAAAGTCCTGCTCAAAAACGAGCTTGTTACAGGGTTTTCTGACAGTCAAGCTGAATCACTTGGTGCCTGAATGCAGGACTTGATAACAAGAGGATCGGACGGTACCCCAAGCGGCTGACGTGTTTCTGGGGCTCGCCCCTTTCTTCAGAGCCAAGGCGGGCCGTGGTACCTCTCTGTGTGCCCCAATATATATATATATATACATATATATATATATATATATATATATATATATATATATATATATATATATATATATATATATATATATATATACACACACACACACACACACACACACACACACACATATATATATATACACACACACACACACACATATACACACACATATACACACACATATATATATATATATATATTATATATATATATATATATATATATATATATATATATACACATATACACACACATACACATGTGCATCCATAGGTCTAAGCCCAGGTGACCATCATTTTTTTTCTTTTTCTTTTTAGCTAAACGAAAACCAATTGTTTTGAGGAGGGCTGCAAGACTCTAGACTTCGCCTTAAACTAAAGAATAGACTATACCACCCATGCCTAGCGAAACACCGGAGCTCAGATGTGATAGGGAGGAAATGCTCAGCATAGAAACTCGCTGAAAACTGAGCATGTGCAGAGTTGCCACCACACAGAGGCAGCTCTAGGCTTTGTGAGCTACAAAAATCCCTACCCGAATCAGGGACATGGACAGAAGGTGGAGATAGAGAGCAGCAGGATCAACCAGGTTTTTTGCAGAATACAGAAAACGAATCTCATAGTGATTATGAACAACATGTAATACACCATTTATTGATCACTTTTTATGATGTGGGTTTAGTGACACTTTAAATGACAGGAGGACTGTGGAATACAGAGGCACCATGGCAGATAAACAGTCAAAAAACACTGGCCCAGATTCTCGAAGGCGTTACGACGGCGCAACACCATTAGCGCCGTCGTAACTCCTCATCTGGCCCCGGGTATCTATGCGACTGATTCTTAGAATCAGTTGCGCATAGGTACCCATTAGATCTGACAAGCGTAAGGCTGTTACGCTGTCAGATCTTAAAAGTAATTATTTTTCCCGCCACTAGGTGTCGCATCGTCGCTTTTCCCCGTCGTCTATGCAAATGAGGTAAGTACGGCGATTCCCGAACATACGCGAGGTCGACGCAGCGAATTAACGTCGTTTGCGTAGCGTACCCGACGCGTAAGGTTGCCCCTGCTATTAGCAGGGGCAACCAATGTTAACTATGGCCGTCGTTCCCGCATCGAATTGAATCAAAATTACGTCGTTTGCGTAAGACGTCCGTGAATGGCACTGGACGCCATTTACGTATACATCTAGGCAAATGACGTCGGGGCGACGTCATTTAGCGCAATGCACGTCGGGTAATTTACCCGACGGAGCATGCGCAGTACCCTCGGCGTGGGAGCGCGCCTAATTTAAATGGTGCCCGCCCCATTTGAATTGGGCGGGCTTGCGCCGAGCAATCTAACGATACACCGCCGCAAGTTTACAGGTAAGTGTTCTGAGAATCAGGATTTAAACCTGTAGACCTGCGGCGGTGTAACGTAGAGCTCATACATTACGCTGCCCAGGAGCAGCGCTAATGTATGAGAATCTGGGCCACTGTCTTTATTCTAAATGAAATGAAAAAAACTGCATAGGTCCTCTTTTGCTGGCTGATAGGCAACATGCTGGGAAATTGTTTATTATATTTTGCACCCCACCAAAACAATTTGCATTCCAAATCGAATTGTTATAGTCACCGCACTCCTGGATAAATCATTATGCCTTCATAATTTACAGCAGCGTTTTTGATTATTCGAAATAAAATCCCACAGATCTCACCAGTGCGAAGCTCTGGAAGATGAAGCGGTCCTATAGACGTCTTCCTATCGGCTCCATGTATTTACAGCTCTCTATTGTAACTACAAATCGTAACATATATTATTTCATATTCGCCGTATTCCCTCTTCCTCTCGTCTCACTCCTGCTGTTCTCTGTACAGCTAAGAGAGAACGTGTCCGCCTCCTGCCAGGACGGCTGAAAAGCATTCATTTCACCATTTTAAATGGCTATTGATTGACCATGCTGCTTAATTACTCGCTCCGTAATTCATGCACCCAAATGACGTCACATTGTGGACGCTGGCAAAAGGGAAGAATTCGGGGACGCCAATGATGTCTACAGGCGGACACAAATGTGAAAAGCCCTATCTGTATGGTTGTGGATGAGCGCGTGCACGCAAGCGTTCCAGTTCAGAGCCCGACTACGCATGATTTACCACAGAAGCAAATGTAACATAATAGATTACAGCAAATCACTTATTTATTTATAGAGATTTCGGTGAAATTGAGTTTGACAGCAAAACATCACCGGAGCAGAAACTTTTATTTTTGCTCATTGAACTGCTTACGTCAATTATGACTACATTGTTTTTCTTTCTTCAGAACGGGGATCCTCAGACTTTGTACACATAGGCCCAGATTCTCATACAATTACGTTGCTCCTGGGCAGCGTAACGTATGTGATTTACGTTACACCGCCGCAGGTTTACAGCGTTAGTGCCTGATTCTCAGAACACTTACCTGTAAACTTGCGGCGGTGTATCGTAAAAGCGCTCGGCGCAAGCCCGCCCAATTCAAATGGGGCGGGCACCATTTAATTAGGCGCGCTCCCGCGCCGAGCGTACTGTGCATGCTCCGTCGGGTAAATTACCCAACGTGCATTGCGCTAAATGACGTCGCCCCAACGTCATTTGCTTAGATGTTAACGTAAATGGCGTCCAGCGCCATTCATGGACGTATTACGCAAACAACGTAATTTTTTTAAATTTCAACGCGGGAACGATGGCCATACTTAACATTGGTTGCCCCATCATAATAGCAGGGGCAACTTTACGCGTCGCTTAAGCTACGGAAACGTCGTACATTCTCAGCGTCCACTGCGCGTATGTTCGGGAATCTCGCTTAATTACCTAATTTGCAAAGACGGGGAAAACGACGATGCGACACCTAGCGGCGGGAAAAAAAATTGCATTTAAGATCTGACAGCGTAAGAGCCTTACGCCTGTCAGATCTAATGGCTATCTATGCGTAAGTGATTCTAAGAATCAGTCGCATAGATACCCGGGGCCAGATTAGGACTTACGACGGCGCAAATGGTGTTGCGCCGTCGTAATGCCATTGAAAATCTGGGCCTTTGGATCCGTCCGCTGTCCATCAGACTGTGGGGGGGATTTGAGCAGCAAGAATAAAAAATAATCTAGCGCATGTGAATATTGGAAGAAATAGTGCCCCATTATTGGAATCAGTGGGAGGAATAGTGGCCCTTCATTGGTATCAGTGGGAGGAATAGTGCCCCACCATTGATGGGAGTGGGAGGAATAGTGCCCCACCATTGGAATCAGTGGGAGGAATTGTGCCCCATCATTGATGGAAGTGGGAGGAATAGTGCTACATCATTGGTGTCAGTGGGAGGAATAGTGCCCCATCATTGGTGTCAGTGGGAGGAATAATGTCCCATCATTGGTATCAGTTGTAGGACTGTTGTCCCAGTATTGATGTCAGTGGATGGAATAGTGGCGCATCGTTGATGTCAGTGGGAGAAATAATGCTCCATCATTGGTATTAGGGGACGGAATAGTGCCCCATCATTGATGTCAGTGGGAGGAATAGTGCCAGATCATTGGTATCAGTGAGAGAAGTAATTCCCCATCATTGGTATTAGGAGACGTATTAGTGCCCCATCATTGATGTCAGTGGGAGAAATAATGTCCCATCATTATCAGTTTGAGAAATATTGCCCAATCTTTGATGTCAGTGGGAGGAATAATGCCCCATCATTGGTATTAGTTTATGGAATATTGTCCCAGCATTGATGTCAGTGGAAGGAATAGTGCCCCGTCATTGATGTTAGCGGGAGAAATAATGTTCAATCATTGGTATCAGTTTGAAGAATATTGCCTAGTATTGATGTCAGTGGGAGGAATAGAGCCCAATCTTTGGTGTCAGTTGGAGGAATAATGCCCCATCATTGGTATTAGTGGAAGGAATAGTGCCCCATCGTTGATGTCAGTGGATAAATAATGTCCCATCATTGGATCAGTTGGAGGACTATTGTCCTAGCATTGATTTCAGTGAGAGGAATAGTGCCCCATCATTGGTGTCAGTGGGAGGAATAGTGTCCCATCATTGGTATCAGTGGGAGGAATAGTGCCCCATCATTGGTGTCAGTGGGAGGAATAGTGTCCCATCATTGAGTGGGAGGAACAAGGGTCGGTTAAAGGCCAACAAAGGACCCCATCTGGCCCATCTGTTGTGCAACCAATGATTTAGAGGGTTCGTATGTGTGTGTTTTTTATTTAGGTTCGTATATTTTTCATTTACTGTATTTTTTTATGTTGGGTACTATGCTTTTAATTTTTACATTTTTTTTTTCTTTCTGTGAAAAAAAATGAAAAGAAAAGGTCCAGAATAGTTGAAAGAATCTTTTGTACCCCTTAAGCACAATTTAAAGTCCACAGACATCACTAAACATTTCTCCTTACCTATTGACTGCAATACACTTAAACAAAATGGTGCAGCATTGCGAAAAATTGCCCAATTTTCTCAGAAATTTCAGGCAAATAGAAACTCTCAAATTTTGTTTGTACCTATATATAGCATTGCGTAAACGTTGCACTTTAGCTCAAGCATCCTAATGGTACAAAAGCCTTTACAACAAACAGTCAAAACCGAAAATAATATGGAAAAGCAAAGAGATGAAATCAATCAGTGAACTGGTAAAGCGTCTCAGAAAACATTGCAGCTGTGCTAAAGTCACTACGTCCACTCAATGTACCCTAAAGTATTAATACACTGTAACGGATTGTGAGAGTAATACATTCTGATGAACTGATTTAACATTTGCCAATAAATAATTGAGTTGGCACTCACATAGTTAATGTATTACAGTATCACTGTGTCCTGTGTTTTCAGCACTGTTCCCCTTAACTTCCTGTTGGGGAAAGTGCGCACTGACTATGTTACTTAAAATGGTTCTAATGGCAAAATATTTTTTTTTTTTTTATCTTGATGCATTAAGATAAAAAAAACTTCTGTGTGGAGCAGCCCCCCTAATACTTTCCTGATGGGGGGCACTCCGATACAAGGGGGACTCTGATGGGGGGCACTCTGATACAAGGGGGACTCTGATGGGGGGCACTCTGATACAAGGGGGACTCTGATGGGGGGCACTGTGATACAAGGGGAACTCTGATGGGGGACAATCTGATACAAGGGGGAACTCTGATGGGGGACAATCTGATACAAGGGGGACTCTGATGGGGGACAATCTGATACAAGGGGGAACTCTGATGGGGCACAATCTGATACAAGGGGGACTCTGATGGGGGACAATCTGATACAAGGGGGACTCTGATGGGGACAATCTGATACAAGGGGGACTCTGATGGGGAACAATCTGATACAAGGGGATCTCTGATGGGGGACAATCTGATGCAAGGGGGAACTCTGATGGGGGACAATCTGATACAAGGGGGAACTCTGATGGGGGACAATCTGATACAAGGGGGAACTCTGATGGGGACAATCTGATACAAGGGGGAATTCTGATGGGGGACACTCTGATACAAGGGGGACTCTGATGGGGGGCACTCTGATACAAGGAGGACTCTGATGGGGGACAATCTGATACAAGGGGGACTCTGATGGGGGACACGCTGATACAAGGGGGACTCTGATAGGGGACACGCTGATACAAGGGGAACTCTGATGGGGGGCACTCCGATACAAGGAGGACTCTGATGGGGGACAATCTGATACAAGGGGGAACTCTGATGGGGGACACTCTGATACAAGGGGGACTCTGATGGGGGGCACTCTGATAAAAGGAGGACTCTGATGGGGGACAATCTGATACAAGGGGGAACTCTGATGGGGGACAATCTGATACAAGGGGGACTCTGATGGGGTGCACTCTGATACAAGGCGAACTCTGATGGGGGACAATCTGATACAAGGGGGACTCTGATGGGGGGCACTCTGATACAAGGGGAACTCTGATGGTGGACACTCTATTACAAGGGGGACTCTGATGGGGGACCCTCTGATACAAGGGGGATTCTGATGGGGGACCCTCTGATGGGTCCACTCAAAATTAGTGGGATGGTCTGGATGAAGTCCAGGGCCATATGTTTGTCCCAGTCCAGCCCTGTAGTTCCCTGTGTCCAATCAGACATGGAGTCCCGGCCTGGCCCTGCCCCCTCTCTCACGTGATAGGCTAGCTGACCGCGGCAGCCAATGGCTGTGTCTCAGCCAATCAGGAAGGAGAATCTCGGATGGTTGAGACACTCATGGACATCGGTGGACATAGCGGTAAGTGTTAGGGGGAGGCTGAGGGGGGCTTCTGCACACAGTAGGCTTTTTATCTTAATGCATAAAATGTATTAAGATAAAAAACCTTCTTCACTTTAAGGCCGGTCACATGGGGCAATAGAGTCTTGAGCTGCTGTCAATCAATTACCGTGAAGATGGTAGGAGAAGGGGGCAGGGGTATTGCTTGCAGTCTCTGTTTTTGAGGTTTTCTGGGGTTCTGCGTTTTTGCTGACCCACACTGGGCAGGGTCAATGGGCATGCAAACATGATACCATAGTACCCTGCAGGGCCATGGAGTCATCCTAAAACAGAAAACCTGCAGAGATGATCTTGTGAATGGTTTCATGGTAAGTACTAAAGCCACCAAATAAAAGTTTTATGCCGCGTACACGCAACCGTTTTTAATGACATGGAAAAAAAAAATTCTCGATGTGATTCCTTTCAAGCCTGCCTTGCCTACACTCGATCGTGAAAAAAAAATGCTCGAGCAAAGCGCGGTGACGTACAACACGTACGACGGCACTATAAAGGAGAAGTTCCATTCGAATGGGGTCACCCTTGGGGCTGCTTTTGCTGTTATCGTGTTAGTAAAAGTTTGTTGATTGCCGATTTGTGCTTTTCAGTCTGTTACAGCGTGACCAATGTGCCATCTCCATTATAAACGCTACTTTTACCAGAACGAGCACTCCCGTCTCATAACTTGCTTCTGAGAATGCGTGTTTTTTTCCCGTCGTTAAAGCCTACACATGACCGTTTTTCGACAAGAAAAAAATAGAGCAGGTTCTAAATTTTTTATGCCCATTTTTCACGTTAAGAAATTAAAAAATTAAAAAAATTGCATTTTTCTCGTCATGAAAAACGGTCGTGTGTACGGTCGCGTGTACGCGGCATTAGGGTTTAGTAACACTTTAATCGAAGTTCTTTGTAATTCACGGCAGCCAGCTTCCAGATAGCTCCTCATATGTGCAATGGGTGTGTATATTTCTCCAAACCTGTTCTATGTAATTCATATCTCTCTCTCACTTCCTTCTTTGTGGATCACCAACACTTTTGAACTTTCAAGGCAAGTTTAAATATGACTAGTGGCTATGATTAAGTAGCTTTGTTGAGTGCAGCACTGACACTTTAATAGAGCAGGCTTTCTGAAGGTGAGATTGCAAGAGGCCTTCAGTGGGTTTGTCTGGAAAATCCTCTGTTGCATTACAAAAAAGGTAAGAGTGGAGTAGACTGGAACAATACAGCCATGCCAAGAGCTTAGCCCTGAGCAGGTAGGATTTGTTACCTGGAAACATTTCAATGTATCATTTTTCCAACAAGCCTTAAAATGCAGAGAGCAGGCATTGTGTCCTGTCTTCCATTCGGGCCTAGCTGTTGTGCACCAGGCTATCCATTGGTTAAAATAGACCTTGCAGTGCAATGCAAGGTTTGCATATACGGTCTACTGTAGGAGCAACGGTCATATGAGAAGCAGTCCAGTGACCATTTTTGGGGCATGCCATTCATGAGAGAGTAAAGCCTCAGGCCTCGTACACACGACCGAGAAACTCGACAGAATCCATCAAGAAACTTGGTGGGAGAGTTTTTTGCTGAGGAAAACGGTCGTGTGTAAGTTCTCTTTTTCCTCGACAAGAGTCTCAATTTCCTCGTCGGGCTGGTTTTCGACGAGAAACTCGAGCGTGTGTATGCTAAGAAACCCGCGCATGCTCAGAATAAAGTATGAGAGGGGAGTAAAAGTAGCATTTGTAATGGAGACAACACATTTTTCAGGCTGTAACAGACTGAAAAGTGCAAATCGTCTCTTTCCAAACTTTTACTTAACACGCAGTAACATGAGATTAGCAAAAGCAGCCCCCAGGGTTGTGCCAGTGGAATCGAACTTCCCCTGCCATTGTACGTGTTGTACGTCACCGCGTTTGAGAACGAGGAGATTTTGTCTTGACCGTGTGTACGCAAATCAACCTTGTCGAGTTCCTCAAGGAACTCGTCGGGGAAAAGAATGTGTCTTTTCCGACGAGTTCCTTGGTCGTGTGTACGAGGCCTCATACACACGCTCTGTTTTCTCGGCATGAACCAGCAAGAAAACTGCTGGCAGAGTTTTCTTGCCGAGTATACCGAGCGTGTGTACGAGGCTTTCAGGTTTTTCATCAAGAAAACTGGCCAGAATCTAGACGTGAAAAATAGAGAACATTCTCTATTTTCTCATCGTGAGCTTCTCGGCAGTGTTTTCCTGTCGAGAAACCAGAGATTGTGTATACTTACCTGTCGCCATGGAAACCTGCGCATGCTCGAAATGACTTTGACGCATGCGCGGTAGCTTCCTAGGCATAGGTAGGGTGCAGCAAGATGGCGGCGACGGCATCGAATGTGAAGAGCGTTTATTCCATTTATACGTGGTGATTATATCCCCCCTTAATCACCTCTTCTCAAGAGGGAATAACTTCAGTTTCTCTAATCTTTCCTCATAGCTGAGCTCCTCCATGCCTCTTATCAGTTTAGTTGCCCTTCTCTACATTTTCTCCAGTTCCCCGATATTCTTACACAATGCAGAGGATTAACCCCTTTAGGTTCCACAGGGAGTATAACAAGAATACTTTACTGCATATACAGACTGATTTTACGGTTGTGGATTAAGTAAAAATTTAACTAGCCTGAGACCTAAAAACCCTCTGACTTCCTGCCAGAAAGTTGGCATCTGTCTTGCCCTCTTCTGCCTTACTATTTTTCCCTAAACATGATAGTCAGGTATCGTAATTACCAATGGTGAAGCAGAAGAGAGCATGGCAGGCATTACAATGTTCTGTACCTAGTCAAGAGCTGTACATATTAGAAGGCTCAGATTAGCTTGAGAAAACCGTCAAGCCGCGTACACATGATCAGTCCATCCAAAGAGAACGGACCGATAGACCGTTTTCATCGATTAACCGATGAAGCTGACTGATGGTTCGTCGTGCCTACACACCATCGCTTAAAAAAACGATTGTGTCAGAACGCGGTGACGTAAAACACAACGACGTGCTGAAAAAAAACGAAGTTCAATGCTTCCAAGCATGCATCGACTTGATTCTGAGCATGTGTGGATTTTTAACCAATGGTTGTGCCTACTAACGATCGGTTTTGACCTATCGGTTAGGAATCCATTGGTTAAATTTAAAGCAAGTTGGCTTTTTTTTAACCGATGGTTAAATAACCTATGGGGCCCACACACGATCCGTTTTGACCAATGAAAATGGTCCATCAGACTGTTGTCCTCTGTTTAACCTATCGTGTGTACGACGCCTAAGAGATCTAGATAACAAGTGGAGGAGGCCGGGTTGCACTTTTGTTAAAAGCATAGTGTACATGTTCTTAAAGCGGGAGTTCACCCAATTCGGTTTTTGTTTCTATTTTAGCCTTAGATTCCTGCTCGTTTTGTCTAGGGGAATCGGCTATTGGTTTTAAAATATGATCCGTACTTACCCGTTTTCGAGATGCATCTTCTTCCGTCGCTTCCGGGTATGGGTCTTCGGGAGCGGGCGTTCCTTCTTGATTGACAGTCTTCCGAGAGGCTTCCGATGGTCGCATCCATCGCGTCACTCGTAGCCGAAAGAAGCCGAACGTCGGTGCGGCTCTATACTGCGCCTGCGCACCGACGTTCGGCTTCTTTCGGAAAATCGTGGCGCGATGGATGCGACCGTCGGAAGCCTCTCGGAAGACTGTCAATCAAGAAGGAACGCCCAGTCCATACCCGGAAGCGACGGAGAGGATGCATCTCGTAAACGGGTAAGTACGGATCATATTTTAAAACCAATAGCCGATTCCCCTAGACAAAACGAGCAGGAATCTAAGGCTAAAAAGTGTAAGCTATGGGTGAACCTCCGCTTTAATACCATTATGAAACGCAAGTCTTTATTAAGCCCTAACATAGGTCCTCCAGTGCATTCCGTAATGACTCTAATGACATCCATGTCTCAAGCCATGATGAAGAGGGGGGGGGGGGGTTTCCCACCGGAAAGCGTCAAACTGTATTTGATGCATTTAACCAATAAACGTTTCAAAAAGACCTTCAAGTGAAGCGAACATTTATATAAGTGCTCCTCAATATACATTCAAGAGTTTATGTTCTGTTGAATGAACGCTTTGCCATAGCAGCTTAGACCTGAAGAAGGTCAATATACACTAAACTTCCATTGCAGATCTGCTTCCTTGAAGGAAAACATTTTCCACTCGTATATCCATCAGAATCAATTCTCAAATCTACTGGCCCACCACTATCACACACATTGGACACTTCTGTGAAAGGAAAAGATTGCTTTGGGAGCAATGACATCAGCAGCTCATCAATTGACGTTACCCGTTTCCTGGGCTCTCTTCTTGAAATCCGATTCCTGAATAGCTACTGTAGGATTCTTTTTTCTCTTTGCACATTTTGTATTATGAAGTGACTATTGAAGTGAGTCACAGTCAGTTACTGATCTCCTCATATCAAACGAGGTTTCATAAAAAATAATGCCTATACATGGCATTCATCTCTCTGAACAGATGGCATATATTTAATTAGGCCTAATAAAACAACAAACGTGCCATACATGAACATTATGGAAAATAATTGTAGATCATGATAATCTCAATCATGCAATGACAAACCAATGACTTTGTAAAAGTCAGCCGCCAATCGCACTAAACTTTAAGATTACCAAATAGCCGATCCTGTAAAAACAAAGGTTGTTTTATGGGAGAAGCTATTGCTTTATTACGTTGTTTTTACTGGGGCAATCCCTCTAATGATTTTACACAATGCACCATAAAGTTCTTTGGGGCCAAGCCAACACAACAGACCCATGTTTTTTTTTTATATTATATATATCTATAAATGTACAGTATATATAACTGCATCTGCTTATACTAAGATATCGATCCAATAAAAAGAACATTACACAGCCTGCGGTGCATGCATTGCCTGGGTCACTGGCTTTTTACTAACAGATGTTTAGCTATACAAGAGCAGTCTCATTAGTCACTGGCTGTCTGCTTGTACCTTAAACCTGTCAAAACAAGAATGGATATGGATGCCTTGTGTATGGAGCTCTTGTTTATATTCAGGGAAAGCCATTAAAGCTTCAGCAATCTAAAGCAGGCATTTCTACTTTAGTTTGGCTTTTGAGTTACACTCAAACCAATAAGCGGATCTACTTATTAAAGCGTAAACTTAAAATTAGGGTTGTCCCGATACCGATACTAGTTTCGGTATCGGGACCGATTCCGAGTATTTGCAGGAGTACTTGTACTCCTGCAAATGCCCCTGATGCCTGGCCGAATACTCGCCCCCGCCGATACGCCGCATCCCGCTGCTTGGTTAATACAGGCGGGGAACATTACAGCTTTCATTTGAATAGCTGTAGTGTTTCCCGCCGCGCCGCGTATAGACACTCCCCCTTGCTCGGGTGATCTGTCCAATCCCGAGCAAGGTGGAGTGTCTATAGGCGGCGGGAAACACTACAGCTATTCAAATGAAAGCTGTAATGTTCCCCACCCATATTAACTAAGCGGCAGCATCAATGTATGGGGGACATGGCTGCATATGGGGGGGGGGGGACATGGCTGCATATGGGGGGGGGGGGACATGGCTGAATATGGGGGACGGGACATGGCTGCATATGGGGGGGGACATGGCTGCATCTGTGGGGGGGACATGGCTGCATTTGGGGACACATTTTAAAAAAAAGTATCGGTATTCGGTATCGGCGAGTACTTGAAAAAAAGTATCGGTACTTGTACTCGGTCCTAAAAAAGTGGTATCTGGACAACCCTACTTAAAATCTATTTTTTAGTGTGTGGGTCGTCATATCTTACTGCATGCATTTTATTAATAAAATAATTTTTTGGGAATCCGATGCAAAGTTTCTTTCCTGGAGATCCTGTCGGTAACAGAACTTTTTGTTTCAGGCTGACAAAGCTAAGCCAAAGCATTGCACTTAGCAGCAGTGTTGTCAGCCTGCTGGGAGACTCCTTCAGATGGCTGTTGGGATGTCTATTAGGTCTACAGGAGGCATGTGTACACCTAATGGGCAGCTCAATGGTCAACTTAAAGCGGAGTTCCACCCACATTTTTCACTCCTCACCATGCAACACCAATGTGCATCCTTAAAATGAATTGGCCATTTTTTATCAATTTATTTCTGTTGATTTATCTGATTTATGCCTATATCTAATTTCACTTCCTCCTCTATGGGGCTGCGGCGGCGGCCGCAGACATAATTTCTGGTTTTGCATTGGCTCCTGGGAGATCTTGGTCAGCGTGGTATGGCGTCTATGGAAATTCTTGGCCAGCTTGGCCTTGCACGGCTCCAGTAACATTTAACATTGACGTCTATGGAAAATCATGGTTAGCTTGGCATGGCTACGCCATGCCAAGCTGACCAAAATTGCACCACACTGCACATGCGCGAGATTGGCAGGTGCATGATCGGTAGCCAGCGTGCACAGAATCCAGGAAGAAGGACACTGTGACCTCAAATGACCAAACTGGAGATGGCCACGCTGTGCAGAAACTTCACAAAAGTAAAAAAACAATGCTGCACAGATAGAAAACTTGGCATAGTTTTCAACATATCTTTGTTACATTGCACGATGCATAAGTATTCTAGGGGTATTTTTATCCTAAAAAAGTCATATTTCGGCCAGAACTCCACTTTGAGAAATGCACATAGGATCAGCCATGTCTCTTGGATAACAGAGAGTTCAATAATTGGCTAATGTGGCTGCATTTCTTGCAGCATCAAACGGCCTTTTTTCCTGGTTCAGGCCTCAGCTGCTTTTACGTGCTGAAGAGCAAGAATGCCTACACAAAATGAACATTCAAATTTGTGCATGCAGGGATGGCAATTTGACCGGCTATACATGGTGCGCATTTCTTTCCTGCAACCATGATTCCCCCATCAACACAGACAGTGCTGACAGGTGAATCCCTCCTGCCGAGTAATTGTCTGCTCCCGGCGGGGGAAGCCACCCATGTTCCCCATGAACCATGTTCACCAATTTTACATTGTCATTCTCATTTTTTCTTTGGCCAAATGCTGGGGTCACTAATGTTATTAAATGCATTCTCACTTTAAAAAAATAAAATAAAATCTAAATCTAAAACCCAAGTCCGTTCCTGGATGTCATTACACTTGGCAGATATTCAGAGCGAAGGAGGCAGGTAACAGCTCTTGCCTTCTTAGCTTGGTTTACAAACTTCGGCTCAGCACCAATCAAGGTGAATGATGAAATATGAAGAATATTCCTCAAGCCATTAAACAGGTGTCACTTTGCAAAATTGCCAGCTCCCCCATCATGTTTAAAACTGTGTTAAATGTTCCCTGCTTTCCTACCCCAGATGTTATGTTTATACGCCATTAATCCCGATGGTAAGTCATGGATGTATATAAAGTACACCTGTGACATGTAGGCTCGAGGGAAGCTTATTGTAAATTGATGGATGTGCATATTCACGAGGAACAAGTGAGTCACGATCTGCCATAGTGATGTCCCTACATCCCAGTTAGTTGGTAGGTCCCATCCTCAAGAATATCGGAGCAGCCCATTATAACGGTAGCCTTTTTTATATGAGTAATATGTCTTTTACACTAAGGCAGGGGGTCTATGGACAGGCATCAGACCGACGCATACATCACGCCACGAGATGCCGAAAAAAGCCGAACGTCGGTGCGGCTCTATACGGCGCATGCGCACCGACGTTTGGCTTTTTTCGGCATCTCGTGACGCGATGTATGCGTCGGTCGGATGCCTGTCCATCAATTAGGAACGCCCAGCCCCACCATCGTACCCGGAAGTGGCGGTGAGAACGCCTACAGCAAACGGTACTTACGGACGTTTTTCTTTTAATAAAACCAGCCGATTCTAATTGTCATTAATGTGGGAAATGCAATGTTAAAAGTTTATTTTTAGGGGAACCACCCCTTTAAGGATTCTTCAGGGGTACCTTGGCAAAATGCCTAAAAATGTCCCCAAAATTTAGTACAAGCCAGCATGTGGATGAAGGCTGTCTTTTAGTTACACAAAGTCACAGGTTTTCATTGGGCACCATTACAACCTTTAGCTGCTTGCGTCCTAATGACCAATGGCATCAGTTGATAAGGAGGATATCAGTTGCCTGCATAGCATCCCTGTTTGACCCTTCCCTGCCCTTCTTCATCAGCACTGGGGGTCACATAAGCTGAGTGATGTAGAAACATAGAAATACTAGTTAGTACCAGTTTCCAAATGTGTATTTGCTTTGGAAGAATAAATCACCTCTAGTGTTGGGTGTCCTACTTGGAATTGTGGATGTTGCTACATTATGTAAAACTATTAGAATTGTTTTTACTTTATAGAATAGGGTGCCTCGAGACTGAAAAAGGGTGCCTTGACTGAAAAAAGGTTGAGAAACTCTTACCTAGAGGACCAGTGAGTTAAGAAATGGGCCCATTAGCTTCATAAGCCAAGTTCCCTTACTTGCAAGACTCTTGGTGGTCTCACCGTCTGGGGCAAGTTCCTTTTCTATAGCCCTGCAAAGGCTATAGAGGTATTCAAGGCTAAACTTCAAATATTATCTTTATTGCATCCTCGCATTGATCCAGCTTAGAACAATGTAAGTATGCATATTTCATATCGGAGGGCCAATGGAGAAGCTGACAATTTTGCACTGCTACACTGATAGCCGTGATTTTCTGGATCCTGTGTGAGCGGCTTGCCCTCTGCACACTGACCACAGGGGGGTCACCCTTATGGCATTGCTGCCATTCACAGAACACCTTGTATTTTTTCAATGAATATGAGGTGTTCTCTGATTGGATGAGGTAGAGTTAATGACACCCCCATCCCTCCTCTCTACCATGTTCAATCAAAGAGCACCTTGAATTCATAAAACAAATACTGGGCATTGTATGAATGGCAGTAGTACCGAGTTAACGCCCCCTGTTGTCAGTGTGCAGACTGACTATCACTATAGTAGTGCTGGCTACAACTGTGATTAATCGGCTTCCCGAGTGGCCCCTTAGAGGTCAAATATACTTACTTACATTGGTCCAAGCTGGGCCAATGTAAGCATGCAATAAAGGTCAAGCCTGGAGTTCAGCTTTAATTAAAGCCAAGCTCCAGCCAAATTGTTATTCCAGTATTTGATAAAGTGGGGGAGGGTTCATAATTCTGTCATATCTTGGATACTATTTGTGACCCCTTCTGTCCCTTTTGTGCCAAAAAAAGAAAGAAGAAGAAACTGTTTTCCTGAGTTCTAATCTATCCCTATTGTAATATGAAAGTTTGCCATCACATTCTGTTTCTTTGACACTCTGTTATGGCACTGGGAGGAAGAAGAAACAGAGTCGGAAATAAAAACCTGACAGGGGTTCTAACTCTTCCCCCTACACTAATCAAAACAAAGATCTAAAACAGGGTTACAAATACACTATTTTAATTAAAAGCACCTATGCTTTGGAGTAGGCCTGTTTCAGACCCCATGCACACTGGGTGTTTGACTTTCTCCCCTGAACACCTTACACATATCAGGAAAAACAGCTTAAAAAAATTCACCTAAAGCTACATATTGCACAAGTGTTTAGCCATGCAATATGTGGCTTGAGCATTTATGGATTCCATTGGTCATATTTTTGATTTATCTAACACACCTTGCGTTTTACTGTATTTAGAGTGCCAAGCATTTTTTCTGCCCAAAGACTCCTCTCCGGAACACGCTGGTGATGGGCTTTTTTCCTGCCTGTCAACACTCCTCCTCTAATACACGCCTATGTATGCATGGACACCTAGGCAAGCATTTACAGGTGCAATCTGATTAGTTGATCGTGGTTAGTGCACATTGCCTTAGTAAATGAGACTTACCCGTACATTCAGAAAGTATTTACGCAGCCTTATGTAACCAATAATGCTTTATAATTACCAGCAAATTGTAACTAGATGGGTTTCCCATCATTTGCAACAACTGTAATTCGCAAAATTGTTATTACGTTTTTGCATCTGATGTGGTTTGACTTAAATGCCCCCTGTACCAAACTGATTGATATTTTGGATTAAAAAATTCTACTCCCTGGGCTAGTGTTCTTAGCAAAAGCCAATTGTCTATATTTAAGAGAAAACTACACTAAGGAAGTATGGGAGCCGCCATTGGTGCCAAAACTAGTTCTCTGGCTGCCCTCATCATTCAATAAGCTTCTATGCTTTTGGGGACCTTTAGGCATAATAAGGCTGATGTCAGAAGGCCACTTACCTTCTCCTTTGGACTCGCTCCCTCGTTGAGTAGAACGTTGATGTGGTGCTCCATTACTGCTCTCTTGCTAGTAAGGCAGATTTTGCAATTGTCTGGGTCACCAAGGGAGTGACTTCCATTATGAGAAGTGACTGCCTCGCCTTCATGATCCTGAACATTTTTAGCTGCTGATTTGACCCTCTAAATATTAGCCTGAAGTTGACTACACAAGATACGATCCCATTTCTTTAAGACCTGTAGTGCAAGGGCCTGCTTGAATAGATTCAAGAGGGTTGAACTACCAAAAGCATATAGGAAGTTTACTTTGCAAGCGAAGTTGCATTTTGCAAGTGTTTAATCCCCACAGCTTGGGGAATGAGTTGAAGTTCTGTTGACTTTCATCACCTAATCATTTTTAAATTGATTGTAAAGGTTCACTTTTTTTAAATACAATTAACAAACAATTTATACTTCCTTGCTCTATGCAAGGGTTTTTCACAAAGTAGCCCCAATCCTCTACTTCTGTAGTGCCCCGCCGGTGCTCCTGGCCCCTCCTCTTCATCAGGTGCACCTACGGAAAGCCGCCCATGCAGGCTCGCCCGCGTCCCCCTGCTGCTTCCATTGACACAGACAGCAGGACTCAGCCCTGTCCCCCCGGACCTTGCCGGAAAGAAGTCTCAGGAGTGACATCATTGCGGCTCTGGCCACTCACAACACCGGTGCTGAGAACCCGGAAGACACGCTGAGGGGGAAATGTCAGCTCCCTTGGCGGTGACCGGGTTCAGATGCCGACGCCTCATTCTGAGGTAAGTATGTCATAATGCTTTTGCCTCAAAGGTTTCTTTTTTTATTATTTCTGCGGGTATACAAGCGCTTTAATGCATAGAATGCATTAAGGTGAAAAACCTTGAGACCTTACAATCACTTTAGGCAAAAATACTGTTTTTTTTTTTTCCTTGCACACGATTAGGGTTTATTTGTACTGAATTCACTAAGCTCTGGGGGAAATTCCTAAGTCTATTGGCCTTTCAACCTAAAAGTGAATGATTTAGGTAGGTCCTTGCATTGCATAGATATTGATAAATCTAAAGAAGATGTGTGTAGCTAATTGGAGGTATGTGCAAAATGTATCTCATACTTCAACTTCTAAATAGACTCAGTTGCCCATACCAGTCCATTTTTTGTATTAGGTATTTCAAATTGCTACATAAAAAGTCAAAACTCAAGTGTCTGCTATAGAGAAGTAAAACGCTTGATTTTATGGACTTTGGAAATCAGTCCAACATAACAATGAAGGTATGTTTTATCAACCAATCAACCTGATCAGTTGCTATTGGTTGCCGCACCCTCGATGTTCTTATTGATCTGCTTTCCTGGTGTTTATCTCTTTTAATTAATGCACAATTCTTAATAAGATGCATGTTGCACATTCCCAGGTTTATGGAGAGCAATTTATCCGCGCAGCAACTTCTACAACCCAACAGGAAACATCTTTCCCTGTTCTGACTCTTCTGCTCTAATACAAGATAGCATCTGATTGGTTGCTGTGGATTGGTACATCCTTGTTGCTCTATGGCTTATTACAGATTCCACATTCTCACTGCTATATATTTATTTTGAGGTATGTATATATTGCTGATAATTTACACAATCCTTTACATATTTTACATTTACATCAGTCTCTGCCCTTGACGAGTCTACAATCTAAGGTCCCTACCTCACATGCATACATACACATACTAGGGACAATTTAGATATAAGCCAATTAACCTGCCAGCATGTCTTTAGAGTGTGGAAGGAAGTCCATGCAAGCACAAGGAGAACTTGCAAATTCTAGTGCCCTCCATGGTAAGTGATCCTAGTGCTGCAAGGCAAGGGAAGGCCAAGACTAAGCCACTGTGCTGTCCATACACGTGTCCTAGAAACTGTGTCCAGTAATCTGCATGGATTGAGTGCACGTATGTGATTTATACAGGAGTCAACTGACCCCATGTTTGGAATGTAGAAGGAAACTCATACAAGCACAGGGAGAACATGCAAACCCCTAATGCTGCAAGGCAAGAGTGCTAACCACCAAGCCATTGTGCTGCCTATATTTTTTATATATATACACACACACACACACACACACACACACATTATTCTACTAGAAACTGTGTCCAATAATCTGCATGAAGTGAGAACACATGTGATTTAGACAGGAGCCAAATGGACCCATCAGTGAGTCTTTGGAGTGTTGGAGGAAACACAAGCACAGGAAGAACATGCAAACCCTATGCAGGTAGTGTCCTGGATGGGATTTGACCCTTTTACTGTAAGGCAAGAGTGCTAACCACTAAGCCACTGCATACATACTAGGGCCAAATAACCTACCAGCATGTCTTTGGACTGTGTAAAGAAAACCATGCAAGCACAGGGGGGGGGGGGGGGAACATGCAAACTCTAGTCCCCCTACATGGCAATGGATCCTAGAGCTGCAGGGCATTAGAGTGCTATCAACTAACTCACTATGCTGCCCATATACATATCCTAGAAACGAGCCAGTACTCTGCATGGAGTGAACACACATGTTATTTAGATGGGAGCCAATTGACCAACCAGTATGTCTTTGGAGTGTAGCAGGAAAGACAAGCACAGGGGGGAAATGCAAACTCCATCCAGGCATTGTCCTGGATAGGATTTGACCGTAGTGCTGTATATAATATATATATATATATATATATATATATATATATATATATATATATATATATATATATATATTTATTTCCTACAAAATGTGTCCAGTAATCTGCATGGAGTGACAACATGTGTGATTTAGAAAGGATTCAATGACCCACCAGCATGTATTTGTAATGTGGGAAGAAAGCCATGGAAGCATAGGAAAGCATACAGACTCCTGAATGAAGCATCATGGATGGGATTTGACCCTGGTGCTAAAAAAAGCAAATTTACTAACCACTGCATACATACACATACTAGGGCCAAATGACCTACCAGCATGTGTTTGGAGTGTGGAAAGTAACCCAGGCAAGTAGGGGTGCAACGGATCAAAAAACTCACGGATCGGATCATTTTCGGATCAGCAAAAAAAAAAAAAAAGGGTCCGTTTTTTCATTGGTCCAAAAAAAAAAAATATATTATATTATATATATATATATATATATATATATATATATATATATATATATATATATATATATTATAATATATTTTTTTTTTTTGGACCAATTAAAAAAAGGAACCTTTTTTTTTTTTTTTTTTTTTTTTTGCTGATCCGAAAAAAGAGCACAATAGCAATTCACAGGGGTGGATTAAAGAGGAAGCAGGTGAGGCTGTTTGGGACCTAAAGTACAATCTTGATGTTTTTACAGCAAAATATATATATATATATATATATATATAATATATATATATATTTTTTTTTTTTTGCTGTAAAAACATCAAGATTGTACTTTAAGTCCCAAACAGCCTCACCTGCTTCCTCTTTAATCCACCCCTGTGAATTGCTATTGTGCTCTTTTTCCCCCCCCCCCTCCTCTCACACCAGTGCTTCACTGCTAACATTCCCATTCAGCTTGCTAGAGCCCAGTGCACAGCGTGACACGCCTCCCCGGGGAGGCGGGGAGGCGTGTCACGCTGGGCTCTGGCAAGCAGACTGGCCGCCGCTCCGGAGCTAGGCCGAAGCCGGGGACTTTCCTAGGCCTAGGCTCCGGAGCGCTCCGCGGATCGCGGGGTGTGCCGATCCGAACGGGGTGGCCCGTTCGGATCACGGATCGGTGACGATCCGTTACACCCCTACAGGCAAGCTTAGAGGGAAACATGCAAACTCTAGTGCTCTACATGGCGAGGTATCCTAGTGCCTGCAAGGCAAGAGAATGCCAACACTAAGTCACTGTACTGTCCATATACATATCCTATAAACTGTGTCCAGTAATTGGCATGGCGTGAGTACATTTGTGATTTAGACAGGAGCCAACCAACCCATCAGCTAGGAAAGCCACCTCATCCCTTTAAGTGTGAGCACATATGAATGACACAGGTTCTGAGACCAATTTAATGCAGATAAGCCACCAAGTGAGTTTAATTACCAACATAATCAGCCACAGAACCTGTGTAATTAATATGTGTTCAGTTTTAAAGGGATGAGGTGGCAACTCTACCACCAGCATGTCTTTGGAGTGTGGGAAGAAAGCCACGTAAGCATAGGACAGCATTCAAACCCCTTGAATGAAGTATCCTAGATGGGATTCGAACCTGGTGCTGCAAAGCAAGGGTGCTAACCACTAAACTACTACTTACATACACATACTAGGGCCAAATGACCTACCAGCATGTCTTTGGAGTGTGGAAAGAAACCCATGCAAGCACAGGGGGGAACGGGCAAACTGTAATGCCCTACGTGGCAGGCGATCCTAGTGCTGCAAGGCAAGAGAGTGCTATTCACTAAGTCACTGTGCTGTCCATATACATATCCTAGAAACTGTGTCCAGTAATCTGCATGGAGTGAGAACATGTGTGATTTAGACAGGCGTCAACCAACCCACCAGCATGTCTTTGTAATGTGGGAAGAAAGCCACGTAAGCATACAAACCCCTTGAATTAAGTATCCTAGATGGGATTTGACCCCAGTGTTGCAAAGCAAGAGGGTTAACCACTAAACTACTGTATATATACACATACTAGGGCCAATAGACCTACCAGCATGTCTTTGGAGTGTGGAAAGTAACCCATGCAAGCACAGGCGGGGAATGGGCAAACTCTAATGCCCTACATGGCAAGCTATCCCAGATCTGCAAGGTAAGAGAGTGCGATCCACTAAGTCACTGTGCTGGCCATATACATATCCTAGACACTATGTCCAGTAATCTGTATGGAGTGAACACGTGTGTGATTTAGGTAGGAGCCGATAGATCTATCAGTGTGTGTTTGGAGTGTGGGAGGAAACACAAGCACAGGGAGAGCGTGCAAACTGTGATTCGAAACCGGTACTGCAAGGCAAGAGTGCTGACCACTAAGCCATGACTGCATACATATACATACTAGGGCCAATTGACCCATCAACATGTCTTTGGAGTGTAAGAAGGAACCCATGCAAGCACTTGGGGAAACATGCAGTATGCAGGTAGTATCCAAAGACAATAGTGCTATATATATATATATATATATATATATATAAAATGTATACAGTGTAAAAAAAAATATATATATATATATATTTATGTCCTAGAAACTGTCCAAAAATCTACATTGAGCCCACGTGTGATGCCCAGGTTCTTCCAGTGCAATGTGTGCCCCTGTTATATGTGCACAGTGATGGAGCTGTGGCATGCAGACCCCATTGGTCAGTTCTCACACCATCTGGCACCGACTTTTTGCTGACCTAGATATCCAGTGAAGGCAGTCAGCCTTGCTCAGCCAGGAAAGCCTATTGCATTGAGCTTGCACAGTCTATTGCAATGCATGCTTCCAGTCCCCCCTTTGCTTGATTATCCATTTGCTGCTCATTGATCTGTATTTAGGAAACACATGAATACTCTGCACTACCCAATTACCCTGGCATGAAATCTCATCATCCTGAACAAGATGTATCACCCCCCCTCCTCCTTCTCTCTTCCTATTTATTTATTTTTTCCCCAGAAAGAGCTCTAAAAATAATAATCCCCCCTCTGCATTACATGCACTCAGGATCTCCACCTCACCCTCCCATGCTTATCTGTGCAATGCCTCCAAAATCACAAATAAAACGGATCTAACAGATTGTAATTCCTGCAAAGGACACAAAAGCTGCTGTGTGTGAACAGTGAAGGGTCTGTTGAGACTCGGCCACGCCCCCTCCTCCAGACACCATGTTAGCCACGCCCACCGGCTCCTTTCTACATTGCTGCTGCTTGTATGAGCAAGATGATGATCAGCTCAGCGCTAAACACAATTAAATGAGGTTTTACAACCCCCCATTCTTTAAGGGAACTGTGCATACCATCTCCAGTGCAAAAATAAATAATAATAATAATAAAAAATGTAAAAAAACACACACCATTAGCAACTGAGGCTGTATACTGGGATTAGATGTGTTTTTGCAAACACCATCTGTCGACCATTAGTGTATTTATTATAATATGGGGAAAAGTAAATAATTAAATCACAGTTGATTGCAGCATGTGCAGTAATAGATTATTAATAGGTGCTGAACAGCAAAGCAAGTTCATTATTGAGCAGCCTATAGGATTTAAGGGATGGATTCCTCCATAGCATGGCAATGTGGGATCATCTATTATGTCATTTTGTGATGCATACTTGAAATACCAGCACATCCTAAGCAGGCTGCATGGAGATGGACCCCTCCAAGCCCATCGCTAGACAACTTAACAACTTTCCATTGGGGGGGGGGATCTGATGCTGCATGGGGGAGATCTGATGCTGCATGGGGGATTTTCATTTGATTGGTATCAATAAATGGGGTATTATTTGATGCAGTGCTGGATATAAAACATATTGCTCTCTGCCTGGGCTTTTTCAAATGTTGATTGCCGGTGTCACATTTGTTGAACGTTTAAACGACCACAAAAAAATAAATAAGGGGGGGCTTTGTATCCCCTGACTGCATTCAGCTGTTTTGTCAATGGGAAATTGGATGATTGAAGCTGCTTTGCCAGCTCTCAGCCCCTGATGCTGGAGCAATACAGGTGATAATGTAATAGCACACACATTTTTAGACTTGAGCTGTGATTAGACTAATGGCATCCTTCTTTTAGCTCTGCTTGTACAATGTGATCCTCTGAACACATCAGAGTTTTAAGGCCAAGCATGCAGATTATACAGTCCCCCCCCCCCCCCTATAGATATGGACTGGTGCCATTGAATGGCTTGGTTTTGCATAGGCTAAATAGGTTTGAATTAACGGCCGTTAATTAAAGTAATAAAGCAAAAATGTCAGTGGATTTGGTCATACAACATGTGAGACACTCATATGCGACCACCCAAGCTCTATCTATCATCCTTCTAATGGCACAAGTAATAACAAATCCAGCTAGGAGCTTGCAGGTCCACCTACATGTGTTCAACGAGGCAACCAGCCATGGAGTTGTGTCAGTTTTATGTTTATGTTAGTGAAAGTACTAAAGCAACATAATTACAATTTCAGTCCATTTTGGTCACACAAGTATAAAAACACTCACAGCAGACCACCCAAGCTCTACCTGTCCAACCCTTTAATACCAAATCAATTTAGGAGCTTCTCAGTCTTACAGGTCCAACCTGTTCAACAAGCCATGGACCAAGTGCAGTAGCCCACAACACCCAACCTTCCTTGGTCTGACTTTTTGTAAAGCTCTACCTGTCCATCCCTTTAATACCAAATTAATTTAGGAGCCTCTCAGTCTTGCAGGTCCAAGCCATGGACCAAGTGCAGTAGCCCACAACACCCAACCTTCCTGGGTCTGACTTTTTGTAAAGCTCTACCTGTCCATTCCTTTAAATACCAAATCAATTTAGGAGCTTCTCAGTCTTGCAGGTCCAAGCCATGGACAAAGTGCAGTAGCCCACAACACCCAACCTTCCTTGGTCTGACTTTTTGTAAAGCTCTACCTGTCCATCCCTTTAATACCAAATCAATTTAGGGGCTTCTCAGTCTTGCAGATCCAAGCCATGGACCAAGTGCAGTAGCCCACAACACCCAACCTTCCTTGGTCTGACTTTTTGTAAAACTGGAGATTGGCTGCATAGGCTATTGCAGTTGTGTCCATTTTTTTGGGGGGGTCACCAAGGAATCAATGACCTGAGAAAAGTCTTAGTCAACCGACAAGGTCAACGATTGAGGACTAGGTGAGGAACTCATGTCAAGGAGGTTGAAGAACTTACCATACACCCCTTGGCTAG
The DNA here is from genome assembly GCF_905171775.1 of Rana temporaria. Taxonomy (NCBI): domain Eukaryota; kingdom Metazoa; phylum Chordata; class Amphibia; order Anura; family Ranidae; genus Rana; species Rana temporaria. Next base: position 19,310,325 of record NC_053501.1, read on the forward strand.
TGACTCCTTCCAAGAGAACTGTCAATAGCCACAAGATCACGAAAGTTAAATCCATCTTCACGTTAAAATGGACATATCCAGTCCAAGGGGACACAACAAGAGTTTCCAAAGGCCAGTGACTGAAGAAACGACCCCAAGGGTGTCCGTTTAAATCCCAGCAATTCACAGGTGTCCTGTTGGTGACAGATCTGCTTTCTCTTGGTATTTTAGGAAGTAGGGTGGTTGTGGAGGTGGGGGGTGGAGGGGTCTTCTTTACCAGGACCGACAGGGAATATCCCTTGGTCAATCAAACATGAGGATGCTCAGATGCTAATTGAATCCTTGGTCAGCTTCTTTAATGGGGGGGTTTAGAAAGTAACTTGCAGTGTTCCCAGGAGAGCAATTAAGAGAGCATACTGATCGCTGTCCAGCCAAGACCCTCCGAATTTTCCTCCCCCCATGCCATTAGTTGCCATTGCAAATGCAAATAGAAGAAGCAAAAGGAGAAGAAGAAGAAGGAAAAAAAAAATCCCAGATCCAGCCAGGCAGCCGAGGTTTGTGTATAGGAAGAAGAAGGATCTCTGACCAGCACTCATCCGATCCAAGCCATAGGAGAAGACACAGGTCCAGATCGCAGCCAGGAGCCCCCCATAGGAATGGATGGGAGAGGAGCACAGGACCAGCCCCAGCTGCAGGAAATGCAAATCAAGCTAAACCTGGCAGGGAGGGATTGCAGCATATATTAATATTCTTGTCATTTTTTTGTGGCGGAATCCAAAGGCTGCCTTCTCCCCCCCATCCCCCCCCCAAAAAAAGAAGGATCTGCTGATCAGCAAGGTTTGGGCAGGAGGGGTAGGTAGGTAGGTAGGTAGGGGGGTAGATGTCTTCTTCTGCACCTGGAGTCCCTGTATGTGTGTCTGTGTGTGTGTGTCAGTGTGTGTGTGTATGTGTGTGTGTGCAGGCAGGAGCAGGAAGGAGAGACAGGGCTGTGTGTGGTCACGTTGGGCTCTACGTGTAGAGGAGCTGGAGCCTGCTAGCCGCAGCCAGGCGACGTCAAAGCTGCGTGTCTCCCCCCCCATCCCCAGTACACCCCCACCTCCCATCCTCCTCTCACCCCTCCCTCCCGCTCCCATCCTTCTCATCTGTATGGCTGCAGAAAAGGGGGTGCACCACACTCACATAAGGGGTGAGGGAGGGGGAAGGGTGACGGGGGGGGGGGGGGGGGCAGTTGCTGCTGATGACATTCAATGCCACCCACAGGAGAAGCTCCACATAATGCGCCTTCCCTCCGCCCCCATTAATCTCTGTATAGAAGCAGAGCGTGGGAATCAGGCTTTGTGAATGAAATATGGGGGTCCTCCGCGGATAGGACCCCGCACCCCCCCACAGCTGCAGAGGAGCGGAGCCGCCAGTCTGAGCCGCCGGCAGGTGTGCGGAGCGGAGGAATCCAGCACCTTGGACAGGTCCGCCCGACAATACAATGTATATGGAGAGCAGAGACACCCGACATGGGAGAGCAGAGACACCCGACATGGGACAGGTCCGTCCGGCCATACACTATATATGGAGAGCAGGGACACCCGACATGGGACAGGTCCGTCCGGCCATACACTATATATGGAGAGCAGGGACACCCGACATGGGACAGGTCCGTCCGGCCATACACTATATATGGAGAGCAGGGACACCCGACATGGGACAGGTCCGTCCGGCCATACACTATATATGGAGAGCAGGGACACCCGACATGGGACAGGTCCGCCCGGCCACACAATGTGTATATATATATATATATGGAGAGCAGAGACACCCGACATGGGACAGGTCCGCCCGGCCATACAATATACAGTGTATATGGAGAGCAGAGACACCCGACATGGGACAGGTCCGCCCGGCCATACAATATCCTGTATATATATATATGGAGAGCAGAGACACCCGACATACCTCTACACACATGACATGTGACAGTGTCACCCTATACAGCTCTGTGTCACCCTATACAGTGTCACCCTATACAGCTCTGTGTCCCCTATACCAGGGACAGTGTCACCCTATACAAGGTACAGTGTCACCCTATACATGGGACTGTGTTCCCCTATACAGCTCTGTGTCCCCCTATACAGCTCTGTGTCCCCCTATACCAGGGACATTGTCACTCTATACATGGGACTGTGCCCCCTATACAGCTCTGTGTCCCCCTATACCAGGGACAGTGTCACCCTATACAAGGGACAGTTCTGTGTCACCCTATATAAGGTACAGTGTCACCCTATACAAGGGACAGTTCTGTGTCACCCTATATAAGGGACAGTGTCACCCTATAGATGGGACAGTGTCATCCTATACATGGGACAGTGTCACCCTATACATGGGACAGTGTCACCATACCAGGGACATTGTCACCCTATACAGCTCTGTGTCATCCTATACCAGGGACAGTGTCACCTTATACAACTCTGTGTCGCCCTATACATGGGACAGTGTCACCCTATACATGGGACAGTGTCACCCTATAAAGCTCTGTGTCATTCTATACAAGGGACAGTGTCACCCTATACAGTTCGGTGTCACCCTATACCAGGGACAGTGTCACCCTATACAGCTCTGCATCACCCTATACAACTCTGTGTCACTCTATACCAGGGACAATGTCACTCTATACAACTCTGTGTCACCCTATACCAGGGACTGTGTCACCCAATACAGCTCTGCATCACCCTATACAACTCTGTGTCACTCTATACCAGGGACAATGTCACTCTATACAACTCTGTGTCACCCTATACCAGGGACAGCGTCACCATATACAGCTGTGTGTCACCCTATACAGCTCTGTGTCACCCTATACTAGGGACAGTGTCACCCTTTTCAGCTCTGTGTCCCCCTATACAAGGGACAGCTCGGTGTCACCCTATACCAGGGACAGTATCACCCTATACAGCTCTGTGTCACCCTATACTAGGGACAGTGTCACCCTATACAGCTCTGTGTCCCCCTATACAAGGGACAGTGTCACCCTATACCAGGGACAGTGTCACCATATACAGCTGTGTGTCACCCTATACAGCTGTGTGTCACCCTATACTAGGGACAGTGTCACCCTTTTCAGCTCTGTGTCCCCCTATACAAGGGACAGTGTCACCCTATACAGGGGACAGCTCGGTGTCACCCTATACCAGGGACAGTATCACCCTATAGTTGGGAAGATACTGGAGAGATTAATTAAAGACCACATAGATGAGTTATTGCTGGGAAAAAACTATTTAAGCAACAGACAGCATGGATTCATGAAAGACAGAAGTTGTCAGAAAAACCTGATTTCTTTTTATGAAGAGGTAAGTATAACCCTGGACAGAGGCGTGGCTGTGGACGTGGTATACTTAGATTTTGCCAAAGTGTTCGATACAGTTCCCCACACACGGCTCATGTGTAAGGTAAAGTCTACACTACAGGTTTGGATATATCAGTTTGTAAATGGATAAAAAACTGGCTAAAAGACAGAATTCAGAGAGTAGAGGTTAATGATTCTTACTCTGAATGGTCCAATGTTATCAGTGGTGTACCCCAAGGTTCAGTGTTGGGACCCTTACTTTTTAATATCTTTATAAATGATATTGGGTCTGAGATCAAAAGTAACATTTCTGTCTTTGCAGATGACACCAAGCTATGCAGTGGAATAACGTCCTTACAGGATGTCTCCAATTTACAAGCCGACCTTAATGCTCTGTCTAATTGGGCGGCTATGTGGCAGATGAGGTTTAATGTTGATAAATATAAATTGTTGCACTTGGGGGCTAAGAAAATGCATGCATCTTACATACTAGGGGGAGTACAACTGGGGGGGATCCATAGTGGAGAAGGATCTGGGGGTTTTTGGTAGATTATAAGCTCAATAATAACATGCAATGCCAAGCTGAGGTTTCCAAAGCGAGCAAAGTCCTTTCTTGTATTAAGAGAGTTATGGACTCCAGAGAGACAGAGATATCATTTTGCCACCCTGTACAAATCATTAGTAAGACCTCATCTGGAATATGCAGTTCAGTTTTGGGCTCCAGTTCTCAAAAAGGATATCAGGGAACTGGAGAAAGTGCAGAGAAGGGCAACCAAACTGATAAGAGGCATGGAGGAGCTCAGCTATGAGGAAAGATTAGAGGAACTGAATGTATTCACTCTTGAGAAGAGAAGAATAAGGGGGGGGGATATGATCAACATGTACAAATATATAAGGGGTCCATATAGTGAACTTGGTTTTGATTGATTCACTTTACGGTCAACACAAAAGACAAGGGGGCGCTCTTTAGAGGAAAAAAGATTTAATCTCCAAATACGGAGATACCTCCTCCAGAGGTGGTTCTGGCCAGCTCAGTAGATTGCTTTAAGAAAGGTCTGGATAGTTTCCTAAATGTACATAATATATTAACTGGATACTAACATTTATAATTAGAGTTGATCCAGGGAATATCCGTTTGCCTCTCGGGGGATCAGGGAGGAATTCTTTCCCCTGCTGTAGCAAATTGGAGCATGCTCTGCTGTGTTTTTTTTGCCTTCCTCTGGATCAACTGTGGGTATAGGATTGTGTATATGGGATTGTATGATATATATATTTTTTTTTTTTTATGGTTGAACTGGATGGACCTGTGTCTTTTTTCAACTAACTATGGGCCATATTCTGAGTAAGGATACGATGCAGTATCTCAGGATACTTCATCGTATCTCTCTTTTTTGGCCCGTGTATCTATGTGACTGATTCTTAGAATCATTTTCGCATAGATACACTTAAGATCTGCCATGTGTAAGTCACTTACACTGTCGGATCTTAAATGTAATTACTTCACCCGCCGCTAGATGGCGTTTACGTTCAGGTCTCATTTGTTTATGCAAATGAGCCTGATACGCCGATTCCCGAACGAATTTGCGTCGCGTAACCGTCGCTAACGTCGTTTGCGTAAGCGTAAACTTACCCCTGCTATATGAGGGCTAAGTTTACGCAAGTCCCACGTAGGCCATGTTAAGTATGGCGTCGGGTCCGCGTCGTGTTTTTCCGTCGGCTACGTCGTTTCCCTAAGTCGTTCTTGAATACGACTTTACGTCAATGACGCACACGTCGGCGTCATTGACGTTTTACGCCGAGAACTGGAGCATGCGCACTGGGCTATTTTAACCCCGGCGCATGCGCAGTTCGTTAGAATCGGGGGCGCGTTTAATTTAAATAGAAGCCGCCCCCTTGGAGATACGCGTGGCTACGCCGGGCCATTTACACTACGCCGCCCCAAACTACGGAGCAAGTGTTTGGGGAATACAGCACTTGCTCCTGCAGGTTGGGACGGCGGACAGAGGCGTCTCTAGGGGGGGGCAGAGGGGGCCCTGACCCCCCCAACATTATGCTGTGCCCCACCATGTGCCCCCCCAAAAAAAAAAATTTTTTTTTTTTTGCTTTTTTTTTTTTTTTCGGGCCGCCGCTGGAGTAACAGTCTCTCCTGAGAGGGAGAGCGTCCCCAGTCAGCTCTGCGGGGCATTCCTCCCCCCTCCCTCTGCTCGCTGACACTGCATAATGCGAGCGTTCACACAACCACAGCCGCCCGATCTGCTCCTTCCCCTGCATCCTCATTGGCACGGAGAAGAGCGAGTTGCAGAAAGGACTCCATGAGCACTGTGGGGGAGGGGGGCCCAAGCCTTCATCTCAGTTACTGAAAAAACAGACTGATTTCTCCCGTCCTTAGGACAGGAGAACCAGCCTGCAAATTCCGAGAGTGGTGACTGCAAGCTGAGCCAAGTGTCAGTCTATGACACTCTTTTACAGCCCAGCGAGTCTAGCCACCCCCCCCCCCCCCACTCTCCTCACATACGAGCAGGGAGGAATAAAGCTCCTCCTCCTTCTCCTTTCAGTCCCGCCCACACTATCTCGGTGTGCTGTATCTGAAGAGAGGGGATGTGTGTTCAGGAAATATGAAAATCAGCAGCATGTGTGTGAATGATGCCTGAGATTCTAGCCTGGACCGTGGGTATGTGTGTGCACTGCAGACTGCAGTACACTGTAATCACTGAACTGCATTATCTCACTATCCCCCATCTGTCTCCCTCCCCCTCTCCTGTTCTTTCAAGACATTCACAATTTACTTTCTGTAACGGTCACCACCGTTTACGATATTCCAATCCATCGCCCCACGACAGGTTATCCGACAGTCCGACAGACATCAGACACGACCCATTTCATTTCCCAGAATAAACGAGACAAAACAAGCTCTGGTACTGGCTCCAAAATGAATCCTTTAATGGTAACTTAGCTTTGTTATATACAGTACAAGCATGTTACAGTTAATCACAGGGACAAAGACACACTCCACCCACACATCACACAATGGGGGGCTTCATACACATTCTTTTAGATAATAACATTCCGATGAGTTAATTACTACTTATTACCCAGACGGTCTGGCTCCGCATTTAGAGGGGTTAATTACTACAGCTTGACAAGTCAAATTCCACATCTTAACAGTGTCATTAGCATACACAATGAACAGGTCTTAGGAGCAGACCTAATTAGCACAATGGACACAAAACAGTATTAGCATCACACAAAGGAATGTCTAGGAGCAGACTCAATTAACACCTCAAAAGCATGTGTCCCCCCATTGAATGAAAACACTCTATTGACCTGTCGGAGTCAGACTTTAACAACTTGTAATATTTCAAGATATCCTGCAATACATGAATTATCAGTAATGTCCCATCTCATGTAATTTATAATTATCATTTCTCAGTCACCCTATGCCCAAAAGGGCATAGTGACGCTGGAACAGTAGTAAACCCCATCCTTCAAAAGTCTCTGGGTGTCACGGGCCATTCTGTTACACTTTCACTTTCAGTTAGGCAGGTAATATACAATGCAATTTTTTTTCCTACATCCACAGATTGCAGGAAAGAAACTTGCATGATTCCCCCATCAACACAAACAGTGCTGACAGGAATATCCCTCCTGCCCAGCAATTGTATTCTATACAGCAACCACTGGTGATAATCATAAGAGAATCTGCTCATTAATGGTTCAAATCTCAGCCAGTTCCTGCTGAACCAGCTGAGATTTAAACTGTCTATGGCTGGTCTTAGCTCTTAGGCAGCCCATACATTGATCACTTTTTTTCATTCAACTATTAGGTTGAATAAAAAAAAAAAGAAATGATCCAATTCCCCCATCAACACATTATAGGTGGATGGGGGAATCGTCCCAGTGTGGACCAGTGCTGGAACAACCAGAGTTACTGTCCTGTCCCGGCTATTCACAGCGCTGGTCTCTGTCTCCCTGGCAGCGGCGGCAGGACATTGGAACCCAGAGCTGGTTACTTTATGGGGCTGATGTACAGGAGGGCCAGCACAATTTGTTGTTAGAGATGGGCTGGGCATGTTCAAAATTCCACATGCCAGAGCCTGCCAGGAAGCCCACACTGCACAGCGCTAATCACAGGCAGTGAGACATTTCCCGATCCGCAGCTGCACAGATCAGGAAATGTCTCGCTGCCTGTGATTAGAGCTGTGGAGTGTCGGCTTCCTGGCGGGATCGGGCATGTGGGATTTCAAACATACCCGAGCCCATCTCTATTGGTTGTAGACAGTTGAGCTCCCTGCAGGTTGCTTAGCAGCAGTGGCGCTTCTCTGACATGCTGATCGTGATGCAATCCAGGTGATGCTCTTAGTCAAATCCTAGTGTTAAATATCAGAGATTTTATTGATCAAAGCCCACACTTTACAGGCATAGAGCCCACATGGCTGCGGAACATACGTTTGTTTGATTATATATATATGTGTGTGGTTGTACTCTTGATGCTAATAAATATTGTGTTTATTAGATCTGACTGGGAGCATCACCTGGATCACATCCCGATCAGCATGTCAACAGAGAAGGTTATACAGCATTACTGCTGCTAGGTGACCAGCTGGGGGCTCAGCTCTCTATAACCAATAGTGCCAGCCTTCCCCTGCATGCACCCATAATGTCACCAGCACTAGGTCCTAATAGACTGCCGCCCCTGCCAAGGAGACAGACGCCAGACCAGCGCTGTCAATAGCAGGGACAGGACAGCTGGGGAACCCCACAGTGGCAGAACACAAGGCCCCGGTGGCAAGACAACCTTTGCAACCCTGAAAGTTCTCCCACTGCTTTGGACCCTTATATTTTCTTGGTGTGCTGGTGACATATATCTCTTCTTTTCTGCCACCCTGGGGGGCCCCAGAATAGTAGGAAGGGAGCTCACGACAGAACATGTAAAAGGGCCCGTTGTGGGATCGTAGTAAAGGGCCCCAGGAGATTTTATATATACATATATATATATATATATATAATATAAAAAAAATTGCATTTTATAGTTGGCCCCCCTACTTTTTTCCCTGTCCCCCCATGTGCCCCCCCTAAATATGAAAGCTGGAGACGCCACTGACGGCGGAGTGTAAATGGCTTACGCGCCGCCCGCCTACATTTAGCCAGAATATGGCCCTATGTAACTATCTATGTAACTAGTGTACGGTACACCTTTCCAGTGATTTCTGCAGAACGGGAGCACCTTTCCACTGATCACTAGTGTAAGGTACACCTTTCCACCGATCACTACAGAAAGGGGGCACCTTTCCACTGATCACTAGTGTAAGGTACACCTTTCCACTGATCACTACAGAAAGGGGGCACCCTCCCATTGATCTCCAGTATAAGGGGACACATCTCCACTGGCTACTACTGTAAAAGGCCATGATCAGAGGGTCAGATCAACCGGGACTGTAGCTCACAACAACTAACCAGGCTCTCTAGCACACCTGTGCAAGCACAGTGCAGCCAAATAGTAAGAAGAACACGGGGTACACACAGGAGCCTAAGCAGAGAAAGAAACACACCACGTAACAGGGAATACAGGAAACCACTGACAGAAACCAAAGGGAGTAAACTGCAAAGCCAGAGGGAAACACTGAGAACAAAGACAGGATCAAACAACAAACAGAATAAGGGAATACTCAGAGCAGCAAACGCCAGAGGAACAGGAGGGTCCGGCTCCAGCGTGGAGACACGTTGCTCGAACAGTAAGTCACAGGTGCAGAGGCTTAACCACTTGAGAGCCGCGCTATAGACGAAAGACGTCCACAGCGCGGCTCTCAACTGCCGGGTGGACGTCCCTGGACGTCCTTTTATGTGCATTCCCCGCACGCAGTGGGGAAACACTGTGCCCGTCGCATCGCTGAGATGCCTATGCGCGTGCCTGGCGGCCGTGATATCCGCCAGGTCCCTGCGATCGGCGGTGACAGCAGGGACGTGGAGCTCTGTGTGTAAACACAGAGCTCCACGTCCTGTCAGGGAGAGAGGAGACTGATGCTGTGTCCCTTGTACATAGGGACACAGCATCGGTCACCTCCCCCAGTCATTCCCCTCCCCCCACACAGTTAGAACACACCCAGGGAATACATTTAACCCCTTCCTCACCCCCTAGTGTTAACCCCTGCCTACAGTAATGAGTGCATTTTTATAGCACTGATCGCTGTATAAATGTGAATGGTCCCAAAATTGTGTCAAAAGTGTCCGATATGTCCGCAATATCGCAGGCCTGACAGAAAAAAAAAAAGAAAATCGCAGATCGCCGCCATTACTAGTAAAAGTAAAAGCCACGTCGCAGGACCGTGCAATTGTCATTCAAAGTGCGACAGCGCTGAAAACTAAAAATTGGTCTGGGCAGGAAGGGGGTGAAAATGCCCTGTATGGAAGTGGTTAATTTGGATTTTCGGACGAATGCATTTTTCTAACGAAAAACAAAATAAATAAAAACGAATTTCGGGAGTAAATAAATAATGTATTTTTCGGACGAAAACGAAATTCCGAAAACAAAATATTTCAGTGCGCACACGTCTACAAAGCAACATCTTGCTGTGTGTGGCTACAGTGGTAGCGATTCCATAAGGACACATAGGCAGTGATCCTGCCACTGGTAACAGACTTGCACGTGTGAAAGCAAAATCCAAGTTTCTAAATGTGCAGTTTATGCTAAAAAAAAAAAAAAGATTTCCAATACTTTGCCTCAGAGTAGGTTTATTGATTAACACATCATTAAAAAGGTTCCCTGCATTGCCAATTAATTCTGCCACAGTGTAATGTGATCTCTTGTTTGCTTTTCCATCACGATGCATCTCTATGGAACATGAAAAAATCTCCAAACGTTGTAAGACAATTGTCACAACACTGAAACCCCCTAAAAAATAAATATATGTATATAAAGTGTGTGTATGTATGTGTATATATATATATATATATACTGTATATATGTGTGTGTGTGTGTGTGTGTGTGTGTGTGTGTGTGTGTGTGTGTGTGTGTGTGTGTGTGTGTGTGTGTGTGTGTGTGTGTATATATATATATATATATATATATATATATATATATATATATATATATATATATATATATATATATATATATATATATATATATATATATATATATATATATATATACATATATATATACATACATACATACATACATACAGACATACATACACATATACATATACATATACACACACACACATATACATACATACACACACACACACTATATTGTAAAAAGTATTGGGACGCCTGCCTTTACACGGACATGAACTTTAATGGCATCCCAGTCTTAGTCCGTAGGGTTCAGTATTGAGTTGGCCCACCTTTGCCGCTATAACAGCTTCAACTCTTCTGGAAAGGCCGTCAACAAGGTTTAGGAGTGTGTCTGTGAAAATGTTTGACCTTTCTTCCAGAAGCGCATTAGTGAGGTCAGGCACTGATGTTGGACGCAGTCTCCGTTCTAATTAATCCCAAAGGTGTTCTATCGGGTTAAGGTCATTCAAGTTTTTATAGACCTTGCTTTGGGCACTGGTCCAAATCATTTGATGGAGGAGGGATTATGGTGTGCAGTATTTTTTCAGGGGTTGGGCCCCTTAGTTCCAGTGAAGGGAAATCTAATGCCGCGTACACATGATCATTTTTCGGCATTAAAAAAACAACGTTTTTCGGCATGTAGAAAAAACGATTTTTTTTCCAACTAATCATTAAAACGACGTTGCCCACACACGGTCGTTTTAAAAAAAATGCTCTAGCAAAGCGCGGTGACGTACAACACGTACGACGGCACTATAAAGGGGAAGTTCCATTCGGATGGCGCCACCCTTTGGGCTGCTTTAGCTGATTTTGTGTTAGTAAAAGACGATTCGCGCTTTTCAGTCTGTTACAGCGTGATGAATGTGCTTACTCCATTGCGAACGCTAGCTTTACCAGAAGGAGCGCTCCCGTCTCATAACTTGCTTCTGAGCATGCGCGGGTTTTTCACATCGTTTTAGCCCACACACACGATCATTTTTTACAGCCCGAAAAAAACGTCGTTAAAAAAATGCAGCATGTTCGATTTTTTTTTTTTAGTCGTTTTTTTCAGAACCCGATCATTTTAAGAACATTGGGCCAGATTCAAGAAGCAATTGCGCCTGTGTAACATAGGTTACACAGCGCAATTGCTTACTTGCTCCGGCGTAGCGAATGCTCCTGATTCAGGAACATCGCTACGCCGACTGCAGCCTAAAATCTGCATGGCATAAGGCTCTTATGCCACGCAGATTTTAGGCTGCATTCTTGCGTTGGCCGCTAGGGGGCGCTCCCATTGTGATCTGTGTATAGTATGCAAATTGCATACTAACACCGATTCACAACGTTGCACGAGCCCTGCGTACGCAAATTACGTAGTTTGCGTACGTCGGGTTTTGCGTAAGGTTACACATCCTAATAGCAGGCGCAGCCAATGCTATAGGATACCCGTCGTTCCCGCGTCGCGATATTTAAAATCTAGGTCGTTTGCGTAAGTGAATCGTGAATGGCGCTGGACGCCATTCACGTTCACTTTGAAACAAATGACGTCCTGGCGACGTCATTTACCGCAATGCACGTCGGGAAAGTTTCCCGACGGAGCATGCGCTCTACGCTCAGCGCGGGAGCGCGCCTAATTTAAATGATTCCCGCCCCCGGCGGGATCATTTACATTGCGCGCGCTTACACCGGGCAATTTTGCTGGCGCGCCCTCGCAATTTACGGAGCTACTGCTCCGTGAATCGAGGGCAGCGGCGCAAATTTGCGGGGGCGCAGGGCAAAATCGTTATATATATATACACACACACACACACACACACATATATATATATATATATAATTATTATTATTAAAGGGCCCCGAGGTCCTGAGATGGCAACCCCCTTTTTTTTTATAAAAAAAGTTAAAAAAAAATTATTTTATTTCTTTTTTTTTTTATATATTTATATATATATATATATATATATATATATATATATATATAAAAATATATAAAAAAAAAAAAAAAAAAAAAAAAAAGGGGGGTTGCCATCCGGGCCCCTGGGGACCTCCGGGCCCCTTACAGGTGTACTGCCTGTACCCCCCTGATGGCGGCCCTGAATGTATGTCTTGTAATGCAGTTTAACCCCCCACTGTAGGATCACATGCCAAGACCACCATTGATCAACTCTGGCTTTGGAAACCTCCAAATCTGGAAATCCCCTTCCTGTTATCCTCAAGAGATTGTTACATTTGACAAAAAAGGGGCACCTATTGCCCTGTATGTACTGTATATCACATTGCCATTACTCCAGGTTGTGTTAGAGAAAATATATTAACATGATACATTTACAAGTACCGGGGCATGGAACTTTGAGTCAGACTGCAATCTGCAGCTCCATAAATCATTCAAGGCTTTATATAATGTGTCAGTTAATTTGTGAGACTTGGAGCATTGTGAGTTGCATTTACAATAAATCCATTGCTCCACCGAAGCGCGATTGGGCTTTGCCCATGCATGAAGCAGATCATATTAACTACAGGCAATGCATCTTAAATAATTGTTTGGGCGCAAAGGCAATTGGTAATCTCCAGTAGTTTGGTGATGGATATTTGATTAATACTGTGTATGCCTTTATTTAAAGGAATGGTTTGTGTTTTTGTATGACATGTTATCTTTCTACCCTGGGACATAGGGGCTGATAGTCTTCGGTCTAGTAGCCTGAAAGGTCAGCGATTGACCTGAAGACCTTTCCTAATGTTGACCCTTCTTGTAACCCTAGCACCATCCTTTCCTCTAACCCTCATGCCAACCTTCTCGTAATCACTTGCTTAGTGGGCACTTTAACCCCCCCTTCCTGCTCAGACCAATTTTCAGCTTTCAGCGCTCTCACTCTTTGAACGACAATTGCGCGGTCATACAACACTGTACCCAAATGTACCTACAAATAGAGCTTTCTTTTGGTGGTATTTGATCACCTTTGCAGTTTCTATTTTTTGTTTAAAATGTTTAAAAAAGACAAAACCGTTTTGAAAACAGGTAATTTTTCTTCTTTATTCATGTACGCTGATGAGGCTGCACTGATGGGCACTGATAGGCTTTGCTGATGGGCACCGATATGCTGCATTGATGGGCACCAATAAGTCGGCACTGATGAGCACTGATAGGTGGCACTGGTGGGCACTGAGAGGTGACACTGAGAGGTGGAACTGATGGGTGGCATTGATTGGTGGCACTGGTGGGCACTGAGAAGTGGCACTGATAGCTGGCACTGATGGGCATTGATAGGTGGCAGTTATGGGCAATGATGGGTGGCAGTGATCAGCACTGGTAGGGGTGACACTGAGAGGCAGCACTGCTAGGTGGCACTGATGAGGCACGGATAGGCACTACTGATGGGCATTGATAGGTGGCATTTGTGGGCATTGATAGGTGGCACTGATTGCTGGCACTGTTTTGCACTGGTGGACACTGTTTTGTGGCACTGTGGGCACTGGCAGGCGATACTGGTTGGCACAGATGAGGCGGCTGTGCCTCATCCTCTTCGGGACCGATATTCCTTGCACAGAAGCTGGTGATCGTCTGTTAGCGTGAGAAGAAAAAAAAAAGATTACCAAGCTTCTGTTTACATCACGTGATCAGCTGTCATTGGCTGACAGCTGATCACGTGGTAAGGGCCCGGGAACATTGACCCAGTGATCACAGTGTGCGCTGCGTAATCTCTTGATACGCTGCGTAATTTCAAATTTTGCGCGTCGTATCTTTGTTTTGGTATCCACAAAACAAGATACGACGGCATCTGTGTTAGATCCGACAGGCGTACGTCTTCGTATGCCGTCGGATCGCAATTTTTTGGCGTCCGCTAGGTGGCGTTCCTGTCGTAATCCGAGTATGCAAATTAGCCATTTCCGACGATCCACGAACGTACGACCGGCCGTCGCATTTTTTTTACGTAGTTTCCGTTCGGCTTTTTCCGGCGTAAAGTTAAAGCTGCTATCTGGTGGCGTACTCAATGTTAAGTGTGGCCGTCGTTCCCGCGTCTAATTTTGAAAATTTTACGTCGTTTGCGTAAGTCGTCCGTGAATGGGGCTGGACGCCATTTATGTTCACGTTGAAAACAATGACGTCCTTGCGACGTCATTTGGAGCAATGCACCCTGGGAGTTTTTCCGGACGGTGCATGCGCAGTTCGTTTCGGCGCGGGGACGCGCTTCATTTAAATGAAACAGGCCCCCTACCCGCCCAATTTGAATTACGCCGCAAGAGATACACTATGCCGCCGTAACTTACGGCGCAAATTTGTTGAGGATTCAAACCAAAGCCAAGTAAGTTACAGCGGCGTAGCGTATCTTACATCTGCGCCAGGCGCAGTGTATGTATGTGGATCTGCCCCATAGAAGTCAAAACTGGTGCAGTGCTAATAAAGTTAAAAATACGCGTTTTTTTCAGAAGTGAAAAAAAAAAGACTTATAATAAACACTAATGAAGAGTCCCAAATCCACAGTCCATATAAAAACAGGTGAAACCAAAATCTGTGCTTCGTGTAGATGACAAGACTGTAGGTAAGAAGAAAGTGATAGTCCTTCACAGGGCTTTTTTTCTCAGATAATAGGTGCAGGAACTCCACCCTTTTGAGGTTCCCCTCGTTTCTGCTCTTTACCCACCTCTGAGCATTGTCCCTTGGTTCCACCTCCTACCCACCTCCCAGTACCAACCCTTTTAGAGAATACAGAACCAAGTATCATCTTGTGCTACCAAGTGATTTGCACGGAATTCGTTAATAACAAGAAAGACAGTTAAATAGAGTGCAGTAAGCAACAATAGACCCCACCCCAGCAACAGTAGACCCCCAGCAATGATAGATCTCACCCCAGCAAAAATAGATCGATCACACAACAATAGACCTCCCCCCAGCAACAATGGACCCCATGCCACAAAATACCACCCTGCCAATAATAGACCCCCAGCAGCCAGCATCAATAGACCCTCCAGGATCCAGTAAAAATAGACCTCTCCCTCAACAGTAGATCCCTCCCAATAACAATTGACCATCTCCCCCAAGCAACATAAAACCCCCCCATCAGCAACAATAAACCTACCCAGTAACAATAGACCTCCATCCCCAGCAGCCAGCATCAATAGACCCTCCAGCACACCCCAGCACTCCTTGCTATTACATACATTCATTGCTGAAGGTGCCGGAAATTCTGTTCCCCCACGTTCCCCCAGAAAAAAAAGCCCTGGTCCTTCACATTAGATTAATCCTGCTTCACACCCAGGTGAGAGTAAGTAATCCTGCTCACCAGCTTTCCGTGACCACTAAGTAATGGTCTCACCCAGCACGGGTAAATGGGTCTCCTCAAAAACCTTAATATTGGCCTGGAATCCCCACTTTGCTGATGGAACTCGGAAATGTAAAACAAAATAAATGCTCCAATTCCAAATTTAATGTTATAACAAGATTGCACCTCCAGGATAAAAGCATCGAAACAGCATGTCTTTAGCCGCTCAGTCCCTACGAGCTTCGCTTTGCTTCCTGGTTTGCTTGTCTGTCAACCCCTTGGGAGGTATAGCGTGATAATGTCACCACTGTAGGCCCCACACTACGCGTTGCGTCACAAAAGAATGTCATCTGGTGATTGGCCAGGTCATCAGCGGTGATTGACCACGTCCAGTAACATCTGCTTTGGTTTTTGCATGTGCAGCAATACCCCCCCCTCAGGAGCCACTGGTAGGTTGGTCTTATTTACCCCTCAGAGCATGCACAGCCTGGCACACAGCATTTTCAGCATTCTTCCTCTGGTTTTAAAGAAGAGTCTAGGGGTTTCTTTTTATTATTTTTTTTAACCACTTGCCACCCAAGCCAATTCTGGCGTTTCTCTCCTACATGTAAAAATCATATTTTTTGGATAGAAAATTACTCAGAAACCCCAAAGATTATATATATATATATATATATATATATATATATATATATATATATATATATTTAGCAGAGACCCTAGGAAATAAAATGGGGTAGTTCCAATTTGTTTTATGTCACACAGTATTTGCGCAGGAATTTTTCAAATGCGAGTAAAAAAAAAACAAAAACACTTTCATGAATTTAAAATGACCAAAACACAATGGGGGTTATTTACGAAAGACAAATCCACTTTTCACTACAAGTGCAAACTAAAAGTGCACTTGGAAGTGCAGCCAATGTAAATCTGAGGGGTAGATCTGAAATGAGGGGAAGCTCTGCTGATTTTATTATCCAATCATGTGCAAGCTAAAATGCTGTTTTCTCTTTTCCTTGCATGTCCCCCTAGGATCTACAGCAACTGAGTAAATAGCTACCTAACATGTCACGCTTTAAAAATTGCGCACACACGTGGAATGGCGCCAAACTTCAGTACTTAAAAATCTCCATAGGCTATATGATTTTTTTTTTATAGGTTACCAGTTTAGAGTTACAGAGGATGGCGAATGCTAGAATTATTGCTCTCACTCGTTCGCGGCGATACCTCACATGTGTGGTTTGAAAGCAGTTAACATATGCGGGCGCTACCTACATATTTTAATGAGGCGGGCGTAAAATTTTTGCAGTTTTTGGCTCAGCGCAAGAAGTGCAAATTAACACGCTTGGATGATGAAATTAAACTCATTAAGGTTAAACTTGGGCCCCTGACTGATAGTGTGGAGTATAAGGAGCGATCCTTAGTTCTTAAAAAACTGTTGGAAAAGGAGGAAACTGAACAAAAGAATAAGAAAAGAAAAAAGTTTAACAGAGATATAGCAGATTATAAATCAGGTTTGGTTTTTGACTGGCAGAGCAAAATCCAAGAAAACGAGAGTAATTCACTGGACATGGATACAGCTCCTCCACCCAATCAAAATATGGGTGCTGTAGCTGCTTCCAGCTCAACTCCTCATACACCTAATAGACCTATCCTTCGCCCAAGAAGGGTCTCCTATAAATCACCGGGGAGGGAGAGATCGTCTCAGTTATCTCAACCTCCAAAACCCAGGGATGTACAGAATAAAGGTCCTTCTGCTAAATCTCCAGGTTGGAGAAATAAAATTAAAGTACGGAAACCAGAAACCCCTCGTCGGGAAGTAAGAGATTTTGGGAGACCTTCTTGGAGACCCCAGGAAGGAGCCAGATATGATTATCCTATTCCAGTGAGCAACCGTTTCCAACCTTTACAGGAATTTCGATCCTTCGGGGGACCCTATCAACAGTTGGGTGCCTCCGGTGGATGGAATAGAGATGATAGGTCATCTTCTTATTACTATCCTTCAATGCCTCCTACCTCCTTCTACCCCTCTAGACCTGTTAACCAATATGACCCTTATTACCAACAAGACCAATGGAGAGATCGAGAACCGAATCAATATCAGGATTTTCCCAGGTCCAATCAAGACCAACTAAGAAGGGTAGACAGAAAAGAGGAAGTAGAGGGGGGAAAAAAGCAAAGAATAAAAAGAAAGAGAACACAATAGGTCAGGGGATCTTCAATCTCAGCACTGTCACGCTGACCTCAGAGGAGGTTACTCTCCTCGATAAAGGATTGAAGTTTGCCCCACCTAAAACACTAAATAAATTTGAGACGCATATGGACGTACATAAATTTTCTAGGAAATTAAGTATGAAAAGGTTTTTTCTTTCTAAACCTGCCATAGCGTCCACTAACATCAATACAGATGTGGAAATTCAACATTCCAATCTTTCGAATGCCTCTTTGTTCAACCCCCCTGGAGGTATGGCACCTAACATCAAGGTTTTTAGGGATGTACTTTTGAGGGATCTCGAAAAAATTGATGTTAGGAAAACCAAACTCAATAAACCCCTGCAGGCTGGTTTTGACCAACTTTGCGAAGAAAAAAGTATTGTGATCCGCCCCGCTGATAAAGGGGGCGGAATTGTGATACTTAATAAGTCTGATTACCTCGAGGTACTTGGTAATATAGTTGGAGATAGGGATACCTATTTACCACTCCCCAAGGACCCCAGACCATCGTATAGGAAAGTCTTGACTGGAATAGTAAAGAAAGGTTATACTTCTGGAGTTCTCAATAAAAAAGAAAAAGCTTTTTTGGTTCCAGCTTCTTCAAGGATCCCAGTGATATACTACCTGCCCAAGATCCATAAAGATCCGGTCCACCCTCCCGGGAGGCCGATAATTAGTGGAATAGATTCCATCTCTTCTAGGGCAGGTAAGTATATCGATGGGTTCCTTCAGCCGTTGGTTAGGGCCTTACCGGCCTTTATCCGCGACAGTAAACATGTGATTAATATAATGAACAACATCCCACATGAGGAAGGTTTATGGTTGGTTACAGCAGACGTCACGTCTCTGTACACCATCATACCCCACGATTGGGGAATTTCATCTGTGAAATATTTTTTGGAAAGGGATTCTGCTCTGCTGGAGATCCAGCAAAGATTCATTATGGATCTTTTACAGTTTGCAACCACTCACAATTTTTTTTGGTTCGGTGGCAGATACTTCCTACAAAAGAGGGGGGTCGCTATGGGGGCTAAATTTGCCCCTAGCCTGGCCAACCTCTTTATGGGGAAATGGGAGGAGGATGTCGTCTATGCTGACCGCAGACCAGAATTGGTCTTGTGGGCTAGATACATAGACGACGTCCTCCTCCTATGGAGAGGATCCAGGGAGTCTCTGGTTGACTTTATGGATTGTCTCAATACCAACAATAGGGGGATTGAATTTAAGTATGAGGCAGATCAGGAGAAGATCAATTTTTTAGATCTGGAAATAAGGGTGGAGGACGGTCAATTTGTGACGTCCACATACTTTAAATCAACAGATCGCAACTCCTTTATTCCCCGTGACAGCTGTCACCATAAGGCCTGGCTGGATTCGGTTCCTAAGAGCCAATACTTGAGGCTTAGACGCAATTGCAGCAAGATGGAAGACTTCGATGAACAAGCCAAAATGTTAACTGCAAGATTTTTAAATAAAGGGTATCAGGAAACAGACCTCTTTAAACAAACGCGAGAAGCTAAAATTATCGATAGAAATGTGTTGTTGCAGGATAAATGCGTTTCTAGTGAGGAAAATAATCAATACATATCTCCTTTCATCACTAGTTATTCAAATCAGCACTATCTAATTAAAAAACTGGTTAAGAAACATTGGCATCTCATCAAAGAGGATGCTATCCTTGGCCCTGCGTTACCAGAACAACCTCGGGTAGTCTTTAGAGGGGTCCCCTCATTAAGGGATTCTCTGGCTCCAGGAGTCGTGGATCCACCATTGAATAAACCCATGTTCTTTCAAAATATAATTGGCTACCATAAATGCCAAAAATGTGCGGTATGTAAAATCAATGCCATTAAAGAACGCAAGACCTTGAATTTCATTTCAAATAGCACCTCACAAGTGTTTAACATCAAATCTTTTATTACATGCTCTATGACCCATGTAGTTTATTTACTTATCTGCCCATGTGGGTTACAGTACGTTGGACGTACTGTAAGAAAGTTCCAGGTAAGGGTCAATGAACACATTGGGAACATAAGGAGAGGATTTAGAGAACATTCTGTTTCTCGGCATTATAGGGAGGTGCATGCCAGGGATCCTAGTGGCACTTCCTTTATTGCCATTGACATCCTCAAACCCCACTGGAGAGGTGGATCAAAAAGGATAGCGATATCAAAACTCGAGATGAGTTGGATATATCGCATGAAATGTCTTAAACCGCAGGGTTTGAATGTGGACATAGAGGTCAATGCCTTTTTAGACAATTCTTAGTGATCTCTTGCTGAACTATTCATTTTCTTCCCCCCTTTCTTGCCACTCCAATTTTCTGGGTCCATCTGAGGATTGTATACTATTGAAATTTGATACTAAAGATGAGGATAGTATACGATTATCGGTTTAATTTTTTGCCTTTAAGATCCGTGTGGGACCCCTTGGGGAGGTAGGTTACCCTTCTGGGGATTGTTCTTGTCTCCAATAGGGATTTACCTACCTGTAATACTCACAGATGCTGGTTAAATGGCAATGTCATTTTTTTATCAACCACTAGAGGGCTCTCAATGTGATATATTAGATTTATTAATTTTTAGATTTTTTATGTTTTGACCTTTATGATTTTAATGTATAGGGAGAATACAGATGTCAGCCAACTGCGATTTCTCTTTCAGATATTAAAATCCCTGTTTTGGCTGATATGATATTAATTTGGGTATAATGTTCATGCTGCTATCTTTCTGGCGTTTTTAATAGATGCTATAAAGTGGTGACATGAATTTACCAGTTTTTAGGTTAATATGGCGTTATCTGTTTATGTATAGTAAGAACATACGATGTGACAGACAGTGACTCTTTAACTAAAACATTTATATGAAATGAATGGTGGGATGTCTGCTGACCATTGAGAATATCCTCATGAGGTAGGACCTTACCCTGCTGACATAGGATAGTCCTATCTATGTCAAGGGCGGTCTTACTGGTAGGAAGTTCCGGGTCATTCAGATCCTCCCCTTCCGGGTTCATTGATCCTGCGGCCGTTCCTGATTGGAGGCTGCTAGCTGAGAGAGAGGCTTGGTTGCCTGCTCTGTAGGCATATAAGGCTGACGTTCAGTGCGTCGCCCGTGCCCTTTGACAACGCCATCTGTGGTGAAATCGATCAGGGCGGAGCCACGCACCGAACGTCATTGCGTTTTACGTGACCCCGGATGCACGGGCGCACGTTTTTTATTTGTATCTGTTTGCTTGTTTTAGCCGGCAATTTTAAATTATATGTACCGCTGTGTATATGTTGCACAATTTTTAATAAATATTTGACGGTACTTCACATTCTGAGCCTATTTCTTCCCCTGGTTCGCCGGATGGACGTGGAGCCGTTAAACACATTGGAGAGGATATTCTGCCTGTCAGCTGTGACCGAGTTTTCTCCATGACCTGAGTGGATCGACACGCTTTTTATGATCGTGGATCTGGTAAGAGCACACCCTTACTTACCTCTCGGTGGGAATATATGTTTCTTCTGACCAGAGACCAGAGGCTGTTCAATATTTGGATCATTTTATTACTCTGCAACTGTTTTTTGCCCATCTATTTGGACATTCATATGTTTTGGGGTTCTGCTGTTGATTTCCCCTCTCATTTTGGACTGCCTAACAATTGATTAGTATGCAATTCTAATGGACTAACAAAGTTTTTTAAGCGTTTGGTCCCAAATAGCAGATTGTTGTAATTACCCCGAAAGGTTTTTCCCATGACTGTTTGGGCATCATCCCTTTTTTTTGCTATTTTTTGCACTAGCACTTTATTCATTTATTCATTTATGCATTTATTTATTTATATTATTTTCGCATTAAGTTGCGACTCCTAGCGCAACTCATCTTTTTTCTTTTTACTTTTTGCGTGTATATCACATGTTTAGCGTTGCTGCTGGAATTACTCACTATTTATTTATTCACTTATCCATTTGAAATTCATTTATATTCATTCTCCTAGCGCAAGGAAAACCCCCCCTCGCTACCTACATATGCATTCGCTTCTGCGTGCGAGCATGAGGGGATGGGCTGTTTTAACCACTTAAGCCCCGGACCTTTATGCAGCTAAAGGCCCAGGCCAGGTTTTGCGATTCGAGACTGCGTCGCTTTAACAGACAATTGCGTGGTCATGCGACGTGTCTCCCAAACAAAATGGACGTCCTTTTTTTTCCCACAAATAGAGCTTTCTTTTGGTGGTATTTGATCACCTCTGCGGTTTTAATTTTTTGCGATATAAACAAAAATAGAGCGACAATTTTGAAAAAAATTCAATATTTTTTACTTTTTGCTATAATAAATATCCCCCAAAAACATATATAATTTTTTTTTCTCAGTTTAGGCCGATACATATTCTTCTACCTATTTAAAAAAAAAGAAAAAAAATCGCAATAAACGTTTATCGATTTGTAAACGCTATAAATTTTGTGCAAACCAAATAGGGGATAGTTTTATTTATTTTTTAATTTTTTTACTACTAATGGCGGTGATCAGCGATTTTTTTCATGACTGCGACATTATGGCGGACACTTCGGACAATTTTGACACATTTTTGGGACCATTGTCATTTTCACAGCAAAAAATGCATTTAAATTGCATTGTTTATTGTGAAAATGACAGTTGCAGTTTGGGAGTTAACCACAGGTGGCGCTGAAGGAATTAGGGTTCACCTAGTGTGTGTTTACAACTGTAGGGGGGTGTGGCTGTAGGTCTGACGTTATCGATCGAGTCTCCCTATAAAAGGGATGACACGATCGATGCAGCCGCCACAGTGAAGCACAGGGAAGCCGTGTTTACATACGGCTCTCCCCGTTCTTCAGCTCCAGGGAGCGATCGCGAGGGGGCCCTCGTCCCGGATCGCTCTCCGCGGGTTTCCGACCGCCGCCTGTACCGGGGGGGGGGGGGGTCCCGATCGGACCCCTGACCCTGGGAAAGGCGGGGACGTACATATGCCTGTACGTGCCATTCTGTGGACGTACATATACATGCGGCAGGCGTTAACCGGTTAAATAAAAAAATATATATATTGTTTATTTGATTTAAATTTTTACGCTTTCCCTTTAATTCTTTATTTTTTGATCATTTTTATTTCTTTGTAAGGAATGTAAACATCCTTTGTAATAGGAATAGGGCATGACAGGTCCTCTTTACAGAGGGGGTAAGGGGGGATTCTGAAGCCTCAACATTTTTTACCGTAATGAAAGGAATGCTTTAGGCTTTACAAACACTTTAAATATGTAAATATGGATAAGCGCTTCCATTTGCTAAATGCAATCAGAAAACGTGCTAAATACACGCTACATAACACAAATAAACACAATCACTAAAAATGACTGTGATAAGATTAAAGTGACAAGTATATACTAAAATAAAACAAATAAAAAGTGAATCGTAGTAGGAATTTATACAAACGTGTTTTCACACCTCTGTGATCACAGTGACAGTATTTCACGCAATAATTAAGCACAATAATAAATAAAGTCCAATTATAAATATATTCTTCCATGTGCAAATAGCACAAATCACCACCGGCGCCCCTCCACCTTCCAAACTTTGTGCTCATCTCCAATATTGACCTTTACCGGTCACTATGCACCTTCCCCTTTAAGGGGTAGATCAATTCTTTGGTGGATTAAAGTGGTTGTAAAGGAAGAAGTTTTTTTTATCTTTATGCATTAAGAAAAAAACCTTCTGTGTGTAGCAACCTCTCTCAGTCCCCCCCAATACTTACCTGAGCCCCATCTTTATCCAGCGATGTCCACAAGTGTCTTAGCCATCCTGGACTCTCCTCCTGATTGACTGAGACACAGCAGTGGCGCCATTGGCTCCCACGGCTGTCAATCAAAGCCAGTGAGCGAGAGGGGGTGGGACTGGGTCGGGGCTCCATTTCTGAATGGACACACAAAGCTGTGACTCGGCTCGGGTGCCCCCATAGCAAGCTGCTTGCTGTGGGGGCACTGAACAGGAGGGAGGGACCAGGAGGGACTGTCAGGAAAGGTTTCACCCATTGGTGGCGCTGTCGGTCCTGTGGATCGTAGTAGTGGTGTCCACCAGCATGTGTCTCCTAACAGTCAGGAGTTGTCATGAAAGGTTTCACCTGCTGGTGGCACTGTTGGATCTTTGGGTCGCAGTACCAATGTCCACCAGCATGTGTCTCCTGGCAGTATGGAGCAGACATCTCCTCCTGCGATCAGGCATCTCCTGAGACTGATTAAAGGTGTGTGTATAAATACCTGGTAAGCATTCACATGCTTGCCTTGGTATCTTCCTTGTGCCCTGATCTGTACCTGCTACCTGAGAACCTGATCCTGTTACCCTGTGCATCTGATCCTGTCCCTCCTGTTTCCTTGCATCCCTGCCCTGCAGCCTGATCCCATCCACCGTCTCCCTGTCCTGTTCCTTGCCCCCATCTGCTGATCTCCTGAAAATTTGTCCCTGGACTTCATCCAGACTGGCCCACTTTGACAGGTCTCTCCCATGGCGGCCGGACAACTCCCGCATACCCCCCCCCCCCCCCGCGGCCACCCAAGCCCCCTCTCCCCCTTCACTAGCCACTAGCCGTTCTACTTTATTAGAGTAGAACGGCTGGTACTGGTACTTTTCTAAGCAGTACCAGTGGGGAAGCTAGACATTATTTCACCTGGGGAAAAGAATCAGTTCGGTGCCCCCCCTTATGGGACAAGATTAGACAGAAGTGAGAAACTCCCAGACCATAGCTGTTGAGTCAGCTGTCTGTCCCCTCCCCCATGCTCCTCTGTCGTCCCCCGTGCTCCTCTGGTCTTCCCCCTGCTTCCCTGTTCCCCCCAGGTGAGCGCTGCGGAGAGGGAGTGGAGGTGAGTGCTGCGGGAAGAGGAGACAGAGGAGCTGAGGGGGGCGGCGGTCTGCTGTCACTGAACCCGGCCCACTGAGCCATCGGCCCACCGGGAAACTCCCGGTAGTCCCAATGGCCAGTCCATCCCTGCCTGTGAAACACGACTTTACAATCACTTTAATAAATCCTTATTCCTAGTACATTCATTAACATAATGCTGAATCGTTTAACCGCTTCAATCCCAAGCCTATTTTTGACACTTGTGCAAAAAAAACTATTGGTTGTGTAGCTGTGCTGTCCCTTTAAATGCATAAATAAAACAGTGTTTTAATATGTTAACGATTTTCCATCAAAACCCATTATACAAATGTGAAAAATCTCACAACACAAACAAACATATGTTGAAATGTAAACCAAACAATAAAAAGTCCAAATATTTTGATCCACCGTGCTGAACAAATGGTGACTTCCAAAACAATCGTTTTGTGATACCTCCACCATCCAATCTATCTGCTTACCAAAAAGCCGTTATAAAAAAGCCTGTGTATTGCCTTTCTTCAATCCTCCATATGGGTGAGTAGATATGTCTCCACCATTCCCCAGACTATTTTCTTCCAGTTAAAAGGGAAGTTCCTATTGGCCAGCCGATCTTTTGGGACCTGAGTTAAGATCGCTGGCAGGAAGGGGCCGCCTAGGGTGAGAGGAGGAGCCACTTAGGCGGCCGAAGAAAGGAACTAGGAAGTGGGACAGGAAATCCCACTAAAAAGAGTGTACATACTCCACTCCCGACCCCCCCCCCCTAAGAAAATCTGACATGCCAAATGTGGCATGTCAGAGGGCGAGGAGTGCTTAAAGCAAAAGTTCCTCTGTTGGGTGGAACTCCGCTTTAATATAGCTCCCGAAAGACAAAAACGGGCATCATTGAGCAAAATTGCATACGTTAACCACTTGCTGACCGCCGCACGCAGATACCCCAATAAATACGGTATATATATATATATATATATATATATATATATATATATATATATATATAGTTATTTAATTTATGCTCTTTTTTTGTTTGTAGCGCAAAAAAAAAAAAAAAAACATGCAGAGGTGATCAAATACCACCAAAAGAAAGCTCTATTTGTGGGGAGAAAAACATTATAAAAATGTCATATGGGTACAGCGTAGCATGACCGCACAATTATCATTCAAAATGTTACATGTATGTGTGCCTTAGACCGACACCGAGTGTCTCCAGCCTTCTGGTGTTTGCCTATGATGGCTGTATACTACTAGTGCGGTTCAAGCCTTGTTTTCAGTGCAGGTCGGATATTCGACAGGAAATTACGTCAGCGTCGCACAACTATCCGCAACGCGTTTCGCATAAATAATGCATCATAATAATGTGTCATCAGGATGACGCTTCCTGATGACGCTTTATTTATGTGAAACGCATAGAGCTCCCGCAACTCCGGGAGACATGTCGCCGGCCAAAGTGGTGTTCCGGCACCACTGCGGGGGATTAGATCTAAGGTAAGTATATCATAATGAGCTAGTATGCTATGCACACTAGCTCATTATGACTGTCTTGCAGGTTTTTTTTCCCCCCGTGGGTTTAGAACCACTTTAAATCTTGCATCATGCAATCTGTACCAATTGAAAGATCTCTACAAAACCATTCAAAGCTATTTGAATATTATATCAGGGGACCTACGTAAGATTTTTGCCTTAGCGCTCTTAGTTATACCTCTGCATGTTCACCATGGCAAGCAATCAGATTCTCTCCTTCTAGAAGCAAACATAAGAAAAATGGTAAGTGACAAGGGACGCACACAGCCCTGTGTTGTACGATAAGTCCTTGCCTATAATCAGCGCTTGATTAATTACTGTGAAAATGAATCAGGAGTAAAAGCCCCTTGCCTCTTCCAAAAATCAATGTTGATATGCTATATTCACCAAATTTCAGACTTATTCACATTTAAGCTAATTGATTCATTAGAATGAATCACAGTCCCCCAAGACTACATGAAGTGCCTGGGACAAGAAGCAGCAATGTAATGGCACAGAATGCTTGGCCTCATATACAGTAAGGCCCGGATTCAGATAGGAGTTACGACAACGGAGTGTGGGCGGGAGGTCGTATCTATGCGCCTGATTCATAGAATCAGTTACGCATAGATTTCCCTAACATCCGACCGGCGTAAGTCTCTTACACCGTCGTATCTTAGGCTGCATATTTACGCTGGCCGCTAGGTGGCGCTTCCGTAGATTTACGTGAGGAATATGCAAATTATGTAGATACACCGATTCAGAAACGTACGTCCGCCGGGCGCATTTTTTTACGTCGTTTACGTTAGTCTTTTTCCGGCGTAAAGTTACCCCTGCTATATGAGGCGTATCCTATGTTAAGTATGGACGTCGGGCCAGCGTCAAATTTTTCGTCGATTACGTTGTTTGCATAAGACGTTCGCAAATAGGGCTGGGCGTAATTGGCTTTTTGCGGGTTAATTTGGAGCATGCGCACTGGGAAACGTTCACGGACGGTGCATGCGCCGTTAGCCAAAAACTTAATTTACGTGGGGTCAG
Source organism: Rana temporaria (assembly GCF_905171775.1). Classification (NCBI taxonomy): domain Eukaryota; kingdom Metazoa; phylum Chordata; class Amphibia; order Anura; family Ranidae; genus Rana; species Rana temporaria. The sequence goes on from NC_053501.1 coordinate 19,337,547, forward strand.
TCTTCATTGCCATACAACACGCCCACTGCATGGAGAATTTGAATTCCGCGGGCTTACGCCGGACCACATACGCTACGCCACCTTAACTTAGGGTGCAAGTTCTTTCTAAATACGAAACTTGCGCCCTAAGTTACGGCTGCGTAACGTATCTGAGCTACGTTACGCCCGCCGATAGATACGCAATTGTATCTGAATCCGGGCCTAAGTGTCCCTGATTGGGGCTTGTGTGACGCATCATCGCCAGTTAGGTTTGCTATGTACAGAACCTTGAAAAAGTATTCATACCCCTTCAAATTTTCCACATTTTGTCATGATATAAACAAAAACGTAAATTTATTTTATTGAGATTTTATGTTATAGATCAACACAAAGTGGCACATAATTGTGAAGTAGAAGGAAAATGATGAATGTCTTTCAATTTTTTTTACAAATAAATATGTGAAAAGTGTGGGGTGCATTTGTCAATACTTTGTAGAACCTCCTTTCACTGCAATTACAGCTGCAAGTCTTTTTGGGGATGTCTCTACCAGCTTTGCACATCTAGAGAGGGACATTTTTGCCCCTATTTTTTTTTGCAAAATATCTCAAGCTCTGTCAGATTGGATGGAGAGCATCTGAAAAGCAATATTCAAGTCTTGTCACGGATTCTCAATGTGATTTAGGTCTGAACTTTGGGCCATTATAAACGCATGAATATGATTTGGTCTAAACCATTCCATTATAGCTCTGGCTGTATGTTTAGGGTCGTTGTCCTGCTGGAAGGTGAACCTCCGCCCCAGTATCAAGTCTTTTGCAGACTCTAAAAGGTTTTCTTCTAAGATTGCCCTGTATTTGGCTCCATCCATCATCCCATCAACTCTGACCAGCTTCACTGTCCCTGCTGAAGAAAAGCATCCCCACAACATGATGCTGCCACCACCATGTTTCACAGTGGGGATGGTGTGCTCAGGGTGATGTGCAGTGTTAGTTTTCCGCCACACATAGCATTTTGATTTTAGGCCAAAAAGTTCCATTTTGGTCTCATCTGATCAGAGAACCTTCTTCTGTGTCCCCCACATGGCTTCTCACAAACTGCAAATGGGACTTCTTATGGCTTTCTTTCAACAATGGCTTTCTTCTTGGCGCTTTCATAAAGGCCAGATTTGTGGAGAACACGACTAATAGTTGTCCTGTGGACAGATTCTCCCACCTGAGCTGTGGATCTCTGCAGCTCCTCCAGAGTTACCATGGGCCTCTTGGCTGCTTCTCTGATTAATGCTCTCCTTGCCCGGCCCGGTCAATTTAGATCTGTAGTCTCCAAACTACGGCCCGGGGGCCAGATGCGGCCCTTTGCTTTCTTTTATCCGGCCCTTGGGGCACCATTTCATCCACTGATACCAATAATGGGGCCCAATGACACCAACAAAGGGGCCCAATGACACCAACGATGGGACACAATTCCTCACAATGACACCAATGATGGGACACAATTCCTTACAATGACACCAAGGATGGGGGAAAATTCCTCACAATGACACCAACAACGGGGGAATTTTTTTTCTCAATGACATCAACAATGGCACCCAATGACAGGGCACAATTACTAATTTTTCCCACTGATGTCGGGAGTCGGGACCTTTTCGACTCCTATTGACCACTGTCCGGTCCTCGTAAACTCTGAAAGTTTAGAGACCCCTGATTTAGATGGACAGCCATGTCTTGGTAGGTTTGCAGTTGTGCCATACTCTTTCCATTTTCGGATGATGGATTGAACAGAGCTCCGTGAGATGTTCAAAGCTTGGGATATTTTTTTTATCCTAACCCCGCTTTAAACTTCTCCACAACTTTATCTCTGACCTATCTGGTGTGTTCCTTGGCCTTCACGATGCTTGAAAAAATTTGCTTGAATTTTTTTTTTTTAGGATAGGTCAGTTTATTTCCTTTGTAATTGTGTCTTTGTTTCTTTTATCTTGTGCATTTGATTGTTATACACTAAGGTTATCTAACAAACCTCTGAAGGCTTCACAGAACAGCTGTATTTATACTTAGATTAAATTACACACTGGACTTCTGAAGGCAATTGGTTTCAGTAGATTTTAGTTAGGCTTCTTTCACACTATGGATTGTATGTCCGTTTTATAATATCCGTTACTACTGTTATTACACCTATTAACGGACGTTTATTAACGGATTTAATAACGGATACATACGGATAAATATTTTACCATTCTTCCTTTATTGAAAACGGATAATGTTTATCCGTATATATCCGTATACATCCGTTATATCATTCCTTTCTAACGTCCGTTAATAAAAACCATTGAGCAAAACCATGTGACCAGGCTCCAGAAGTCTTTACTGAGCATGCCCAGTAAAATTAACGTCCGTTAACAAAACGGACATTTACGGAGACATTTACTAACGTCCGTGCGCCATAGACTTCAATGTTAAAATATAACGGACGTTAATATATCCGTTACTTGCAACGGAAAAAAAATTAGTGCAGGACCCGTCACATATTCCGAAATAACTAACGTCCGTACATTATAACGGACTATTACGGATATTTACGGAACATAAAAAAATCCCATAGACTTTAATGATATTTTATAAAGGACGTATAACTTCCGTTTTTTAACATTATCTGACGGATTTTAATACGGATTATTAAAACGGATTTATTTTGTAGTGTGAAAAGGGCCTTAGAGGTATCAGAGTAAAGGGGGATAAATACAAATACACACCACAATTTTCAGATATTTATTTGTAAAAAAAAAAAAAAAAAAAAAAAAAAAATTAAAACCATTTATCATTTTCCTTCCACTTCACAATTATGTGTCACTTTGTGTTGGTCCATCACACAAAATCCCAATAAAATACATTTATGTTTTTGGTTGCAACATGACAAAATGTGGAAAATTTCAAGGGGTATGAATACTTTTTTAAGGCACTGTATATGGAAATGATCTACACTATGGTACCAAAACAGCTAAAGTAGGAACATCTGCTAAATCCGTCTTTATTGCCCAATTCCAATTTCAAAGGAGCGTGTTTAGGTTTTAGTAGGTGTAGGTCATCAATAGGGGAGAGTGAAATTTGAGAGCATTTGTTACTTTTGTTACCTTGAAATCTTGGCAAAAATAAAGAGTTGTAGGATGTAAATTTTTATTTATTTTTTTCGTTTTATTTTAGGGGCCATTTTTGTTCTTGTGACAAAAAAAAAATGACCCCTCATTAGTTAACATTTTTAAAAAAAAAAAGATTGTAAACAGAACATCCCCGAGATATGTAATTTCTTGCTTCTGTGATCGGCTCACTGATTTTCCCAGAAGTCTGCACTAAGATACACTAAAGAAGTCACATTCCCGGCATCCTCTGCAGCAAACATTTTGGGCCAGATTCACGTAGAAATGGGATACGCTGCGGCGGCGTAACGTATCCCATTTACGTTACACCGCCGCAAGTTTACAGCTTAAGTTTAAGTGCCTGATTCACAAAACACTTACCTGTAAACGTGCGGCGGTGTAACGTAAATTTGCCCGGCGCAAGCCCGCCCAATTCAAATGGGGTGGGGACCATTTAAATTAGGCGCGTTCCCGCGCCGAACGTACTGCGCATGCTCCGTCCCTAAAATTTCCCGACGTGCATTGCGCTAAATGACGTCGCAAGGACGTCATTGGTTTCAACGTTAATGTAAATGGCGTCCAGCGCCATTCACGGACGACTTA